>NC_092401.1:8751483-9351483 GCF_030028105.1 Mobula birostris
GTTGGGTTTGGAGGCTTGCATGCCTCGATGACATTGAGAACTATGTTAGCTGGAGTCAGGACTTTATGGTTTGGCTTTTGGTAGGGTCACCCGTTCCAAACAGGTTAAAGGGCAGAGGGTAGAAGCCAGATTAAGAGTGATCCACCAGTCCTCCATGTTCAGGTGTTCAGCTCAGGGCTAACAACCTTGACAGGTAAAACAAAGTTGTTAGGAAACAGCAGTGAAGAATACTTTTACATCTGAGTGTGATGGTATACCTGAGTCTCCACCTGGGACCTGAGTGACTGACAGTAGTGAAAACCGAGAGGAGGCTATTGACATGAAGAAGGAAGCCCTGAACACTGCCCTAGATGGAGGACCTTCATTGCTGCCTGAAATGCCAGTGGCTTAATGGGCAGTCAGTAAGTAAGTAAGATGACCCTCTCTAGTAAAGCTCCAGTCTAGGTATATGCATTTCCAGTGTTGGAAAACCATAGCAGCATAGCCCAGACAGACCAATTGGCATATTCATTCTGCTGCCATCATGCTAGTGTGACAAGGCGTAATGAGAGGAAGGTAGCGGAGACTAACTGATGTATCATGAGCTCCTCTGGTACCTGATGTTAAATAGATCAAGCCTCTCACAAACCAGTACAAAATTTTTCCAAGCTTTAAGTCAGTGAAAATCAGGTACATCAAATGATTTGCCATTTTTGGGAATGGGTTAGGTCTTTGCCAGTGGAAGCAAGATCTGTGTGTGATCCTGGAATATTCCTCTTACCTTGTTGCCTGCTGCCTTCCTGAGGATTCTTTATGTAATATAGAGTGTAGTAAAGAATAAACCCCTGGCAGAGGTTCAGGGAAATGGCGTCCCACTTCAGTGTGGCTGAAGTCTGAGAAATGTTATATATTGAGATTTGGGGGCCTGTGAGTGGCACTGTAAAACAGATGAAAGAGGAAACTGTTGAGAACAATAAAGATCACATTTCACATTTTTAGCTGAACGTTTCAAAAACTTACACGGCTGCCCAGGGAGGAGAGCCAATGTCAAATAGGATCTGGATTTATTGAACTTGAAATCGGTTACAATATTTGGACCCAAGCACAGGTTTTCCAGAACCAGAACAGAACATGAATCAAGACCAAGGAATAGCTTTATTAATGGCATTCCATGTTTTAACCACTCTGTAAGGATTGCTTTCTTTAAATCTTTTTATTGAATAAGTATACAAAAAGGTAAGCCATATAGGCACTAATACACTGTTAGAATATAATGAAATAACAGGAGGTATTAATACAAAAAAAATGATACAAACAACGTAATTTAAACATAACATACTAAGGTAACATAATAGTATACTAATTTATATATATATATATATATATATATATATATCAATAGAGAAAAGGAAAAAAAAACCCCAAAAAAAAACTACCGTGCAACTAACTAAAAGCAAAGCAAAGCAATGGGCTAACTTGGAACCAAGCAGAGTTAAAAAACTTAAAATCACGTCCTCAATCCCGACCTCCATTAAAAACAGTGAAAAAAAACAAGAAGGGTATATAAATATGGAACAAAAAAAGAGGAGGAAAAAAATTACATTAAATGAAAATATTGAATAAAAGTTCTCCAGGTCTGTTCAAATTTAAGTGAGGAATCATAAAGATTGCTTCTAATTTTCTCCAAATTCAAGCATAATATCGTCTGAGAAAACCAAAAAAAGGTGGTTGGAGCGTTAAGCTCTTTCCAATGTTGTAAGATACATCTTTTCACCATTAAAGTAAGAAATGCAATCATTCTACAGGCTGAAGGAGAAAGATTACTGGAAATTTTAGGTAGTCCAAAGATAGCAGTAATAGGGTGAGGAGAGATATCTATATTCAATACTTTGGAGATAATATTAAAAATGTCTCTCCAAAAAGTTTCCAGAGTAGGACAAGACCAAAACATATGAGTTAAAGAGACTATCTGCCCCGGACATCTATCACAAAAAGGATTAATATGAGAATAAAAGCGAGCTAATTTATCTTTGGACATATGTGCTCTATGAACAACTTTAAATTGAATTAGGGAATGTTTAGCACAGATAGAGGAAGTATTGACTAATTGTAAAATCTGCCCCCAGGATTGCTTTCTTAATATCACATCATCAAATTCCCAACAAGAAACAAAGGGCTTTCTCCATCATTCTATCAAAACTACTTGAGGTGACTATTTCTATTAAATCTCATCACAGGCACTCTAATTTACAGAGAACAATTCTTCTACCTTGGGTCACTTCTCATAACCAAGATCGGAATCAGAATCAGGTTTATTATCACCGGCATAAGTCGTGAAATTTAACTTAACAGCAGCAGTTCAATGCAATACATAATATAAGAGAAAAATAATAATAATTAAATAAATTACAGTATACCTATATTGAATAGATTAAAAATCATGCAAAAAACAGAAATAATATATATTAAAAAAGTGAGGTAGTGTCCAAGGGTTCAATGTCCATTTAGGAATCGGATGGCAGATGGGAAGTGGCAGTTCCTGAATCGCTGAGTGTGTGCCTTCAGGCTTCTGTGCCTCCTTTCTGATGGTAACAGTGAGAAAAGGGCATGCCCTGGGTGCTGGAGCTCCTTAATGATGGACGCTGCCTTTCTGAGACACCGCTCCTTGAAGATGTCCTGGGTACTTTGTCGGCTAGTACCCAAGTTGGAGCCAACTAAATTTACAACCCTCTACAGCTTCTTTTGGTCTTGTGCAGTAGCCACCCCCCCCCTTACCATAAAGCGATACAGCCTGTCAGAATGCTCTCCACGGTACATCAATATAAGGTTTTGAGTGTATTTGTTGACATACCAAATCTCTTCAAACTTCTAATGAAGTATAGCCACTGTCTTGCCTTCTTTATAACTGCATCAGTATTTTGGGACCAGGTTAGATCCTCAGAGAACTTGACACCCAGGAACTTGAAACTACTCACTCTCTCCACTTCTGAACCCCCTATGAACATTGGTATGTGTTCCTTCATCTTACCCTTCCAGAAGTCCACAATCAGCTCTTGTCTTACAGACGTTGAATGCTAGGTTGTTGCTGCGACACCACTCCACGAGTTGGCATATCTTGCTCTTGTACACCCTATTGTCACCGCCTGAGATTCTACCAGCAATGGTTGTATCATCAGCAAATTTATAGATGGTATTTGAGCTATGGCAAACCACACAGTCATAGGTATATAGAGAGTAGAGCAGTGGGCTAAGCACACACACCTGAGGTGCACCAGTTTTGTTTATCAGCAAGAAGGAGATGTTATCACCAATCCAATTGGTGATAACATCTCCTTCCTGCTGAGATTGTGGTCTTCCGATTAGGAAATCGAGGATCCAATTGCAAATGGAGGTACAGAAGCCCAGGTTCTGCAACTTCTCAATCAGGATTGTGGGAATGATAGTATTAAATGCTGAGCTGTAGTCGATGAACAGCATCCTGGCATAGGTATTTGTGTTGTGCAGGTGGTCTAAAGCCATGTGAAGAGCCATTGAGATTGCATCTGCTGATGACCTATTGTGGTGATAGGCAAATTGCAATGGGTCCAGATCTTTGCTGAGGCAGGAATTCCGTCTAGTCATGACCAACCTCTCACAGCATTTCATCATTGTCGATGTGAGTGCTACTGGGCCATAGTCATTAAGGCAGCTCACATTATTCTTCGTAGGCACTGGTATAATTGTTGTCTTTTTGAAGCAAGTGAGAACTTCCACCCCAGCAGTGAGAGGTTGAAAGTGTTCTTGAATACTCCTGCTAGTTGGTTGGCACAGGTTTTCAGAACCTTACCAGGTACTCCATTGGGACCTTCCGCCTTGTGAGGGTTCACTCTCTTTAAAGACAGCCTAACATCAGCTTAGATTTACCACTCTCAGCTGTGTGTCCTTTCTACGGTGCTACCCTCCATACTGTTAAAGAGCTGTTAGTGCACAGGGTTTCTGTTCTTGGCAGAGAAACCACTTTCTGCTCAATTCTTTGCAGGTTATGCTCTAAACAAGCTTCCTCCCAACTCTCTTTATCTCACTCTGTCAGTTTACCCTTTTGTTCTTTTCTCCTTCATTACTTGATTGCCAGCTCTTGCTAAGGAATAATGAACATCTTCACAAAAGCTGTTTCCCTGTACAGTATATGAAGAGCGGCAACAAAAAGGACGTAGTGTCAGGTGATCAGTAGGCTGCAGTCCAAGGCAGGAGACTCAAGCAAACTCCCTAAGTTCAAATAGAGAGGTTTCTTCTGAATTCATTGTTGGATTGATTGGTGCCTCCTTCTGATACCCTACACACATGTTCTCCATCAAATTCCTTCATGATATTAAAGATTTTTCTTAGCTTAATGATCAGTTTTGATCTGTACAGGATCTCACTCAGCTTTTTCTAGTGGTATGTAGAAATAATTGTTAAAAGATCTCCCTCTGCAATAATCGGTATTCACCAATGAAAGGGAACTTGATGACGGTGAGGACAATATGAGTGAGGTTGATGTTCTGGAGCATGTTGATATTAAGGGAGAGGAGGTATTGGAGTTGTTAAAATACATTAGGACGGATAAGTCCCCGGGGCCTGACGGAATATTCCCCAGGCTGCTCCACGAGGCGAGGGAAGAGATTGCTGAGCCTCTTGCTGGGATCTTTATGTCCTCGTTGTCCATGGGAATGGTACCAGAGGATTGGAGGGGGGCGAATGTTGTCCCCTTGTTCAAAAAAGGTAGTAGGGATAGTCCGGGTAATTATAGACCAGTGAGCCTTACGTCTGTGGTGGGAAAGCTGTTGGAAAAGATTCTCAGATATAGGATCTGTGGGCATTTAGAGAATCATGGTCTGATCAAGGACAGTCAGCATGACTTTGTGAAGGGCAGATCGTGTCTAACAAGCCTGATAGAGTTCTTTGAGGAGGTGACCAGGCATATAGATGAGGGTAGTGCAGTGGTTGTGAACTACATGGATTTTAGTAAGGCATTTGACAAGGTTCCACATGGTAGGCTTATTCAGAAAGTCAGAAAGCATGGGATCCAGGGAAGTTTGGCCAGGTGGATTCAGAATTGGCTTGCCTGCAGAAGGCAGAGGGTCGTGGTGGAGGGAGTACATTCAGATTGGAGGGTTGTGACTAGTGGTGTCCCTCAAGAATCTGTTCTGGGACCTCTACTTTTCATGATTTTTATTAACGACCGGATGTGGCGGTAGAAGGATGGATTGGCAAGTTTGCAGACAACACAAAGGTTGGTGGTGTTGTAGATAGTGTAGAGGATTGTCAAAGATTGCAGAGAGACATTGATAGGATGCAGAAGTGGGCTGAGAAGTGGCAGATGGAGTTCAACCCAGAGAAGTGTGAGGTGGTACACTTTGGAAGGACAAACTCCAAGACAGAGTACAAAGTAAATGGCAGGATACTTGGTAGTGTGGAGGAGCAGAGGGATCTTGGGGTACATGTCCACAGATCCCTGGAAGTTGTCTTACAGGTAGATAGGGTGGTTAAGAAAGCTTATGGGGTGTTAGCTTTCATAAGTGGAGGGATAGAGTTTAAGAGTCGTGAGGTAATGATGCAGCTCTATAAAACTCTGGATAGGCCACACTTGGAGTACTGTGTCCAGTTCTGGTCGCCTCAGTATAGGAAGGATGTGGAAGCATTGGAAAGAGTACAAAGGAGGGGGTTCCGGTGACGCCATCATTCAGAATGCCAGCTTAAATCAACAGCTGCTCCGGAAAAATGCATATTTTGTCCCGTTAATCCATCAAATATAAGATCTTTCGAAAATATCTGAATTGATGGGGGGGCAAGAATGGGGAAAAAGAATGGAGATAAGAAAAGCATCACTGCGGAGCCTATGGAAGAGAGAGGTACAACGAGCGGCTCTCCTACACGTGCACGTGGCGGCAAGGCTGACGCGGGGCCTCGTTCAGGCGAAGCGACAATTATGATAAGGGTTTTGGAAGAGATAAGGGAAATCCAAAAAGATATAAAGCAACAACTCAATGATATAAAATCAGAGCTCGCCAACGTCAATCAGAAAATAGCAGTGGCAAAGACTCGAATTGAGAAGGTGGAAGATCGCGTGCAAAACGTGGAACAGATACTAAGTAAGACGATAAAAATATTAAGTCAACAGGAAAGTAAATTGCTTGACCAGGAGGGAAGATCGCGAGGGAAAAATATCAGGATTTATAATGTTCCCGAAGAAGCAGAGGGATTGTCGATGATAGACTTTGTAGAAAAGCTGCTGCGGGAAGCGCTGGAGATTCCCTCGACTATGGAGATTGAAATTGAGAGGGTGCATCGTTCGCTTGTTCCACGGCCTCCCGGAGACAGACAAAGTAAACTACGCTCAATAGTACTTAAATTCCCTCGATTCAAGAGCAAGGTGGAGATTCTACGAAGGGCCTGGGGTAAGAAGAGGGTGATTTGGAACGGAAAGTTAATATACTTTGATCATGATCACCTCCCGGCGGTCCTACAGAAATGGAAGTAATGTTCCGAAGCAAAATGAATACTAAAGCAAGGAAAGATTAAATTCCAAACCCCATACCCTGCTAAACTGAGTGTATTTTACCAAGAAGGGATACAGCTATATCAGATGGTAGAAGAGGCGACTACAGACATGAATAACAGAGGACTGCCCATTAGCGTGGTCAAACCAAGGGAAAGTCTGACTGAGAAGTTATCCCGATCTGCTAGGGAAATAGTAAGAGAACCTAGAAAGCAGGGGACGGGAACAGGATGAGAGAAGGATATTAGGAAGACTGAGTTCTCCGAGGACAGTCCTCACCTCCTCCAGAAGAGCCATAAGGTTTGGCTAACTTTAAAAGTGTTGAGAAACTAAATGGAAGCAAAAATAGACAGTGATATACCTATATCGAGAAATACATACAGTATTATAATATGGATTTTATATTACTCAATTTTTAAAAAATTCATTCATTCATTCCTTTTTCCCCACCTAAATGAGAACATATACATGGGAGGAATACACAGGGAAATCATTTCTGTGTAATGGACATAGTTTTTTTTACTTACTTTTATAGGTACTGCAACAGGGACCCTCAACCCACAGGTAGGAGGGGCTATCCCCCATGGCTAGACGTTTCTTCTAGCTCAACCCAGGGTCATCTAGAGACCCCAGCCTTGGAATCACACCTTCGTTACCTTTTTTTTTATTATTCGCGTTTCTTGGCTCTTATTTGTTCAGGGAGTAAATCGATTAAATTATATTCTGCAAATTTCAATGATATACTAATAGATAAACACACATGGCTAAGGACTAAGTAAAATTCATTTATTTTAATGTCAATGGGCTGTTGAATCCAGTCAAGTGCAGTAAAATTCTGTCAAAAATGAAAAAAGAACAAGCCCATGTAGTCTATTTACAGGAAACTCACTTAAGTGATGATAAGCATGGAAAATTAAAGAGAATGGGTTTCACTAATTTGTTTTTCTCCTCATATAAATCAGGGCATAGGAGAGGAGTTACTCTTCTCATCTCAAGCAAGCTAAATTTTGAAAAAGTATTTGAAATGGGAGATAGAGAGGGCAGATATATTCTGTTAAGGGGGAATATAGATGGAAATCCAGTTATTTTATTGAATATATACGCACCCCCAAGAAGTGATATTAGTTTCTTCCAGAAAATTACTAATATTATGGGAACGGAAACAGACAGTCTCTTGATATGTGGGGGAGACTTAAATTTACAATTACCTTAAATTTACAATTACAACCAAAGTTAGACTCTTCCAATAGAAAAACTTATGAAACAAAGTCCTTACATAAGAAAGTTAACACTTTTTTTTGAGGATGTTGGTCTAATTGATATATGGAGGGACCTTTTCTCTGACAGAAGGGATTACACTCATTATTCTGCCCCCCATTCCGTATATACAAGAATAGACATTTCATAACATTTGGAAAATATAGACAAAATAATCACCTGTGGAATTGGAACAATAGATGTAAGTGACCATGCACCTATATATTTATCTGTTGATTTTGACCTACAACCAAAGAATACTATTTGGAAACTAAATGCAAGTCTATTCAATGATCCCTATTTTAAGGAAAAAAATAAAAAAGAAATTGGTCTTTACTTAGAATTCAATGAAAATGGAGAGGTTTCACCTTCCATTCTATGGGATACTCTGAAGGCTGTCTTAAGAGGGAAAATTATAGCGATATCTTCATATAAGAAAGAAATAAAGTATAAAACATTAGAGGAATTACAAAATAAGCTGAAGAAACTAGAAAAAAAAAACAAATTGAGTTTGGCACAGGATACACGAGAGGAAACTAAAAAAATTAGGAATGAAATTAATAGTTTGGCTGCACAAGAAATTAGAAAAAAATTAATGTTTCTGAAACAGAGACACTATGAAAGTGGATTTAAATCTGTGAAAATACTGGCGTGGAAAATGGAAAAAAAATAGCAGAAAATACAAATCATAGAATTAGGGATCCAAGAACAAAAGTGATAAAAAAATAAGCTAAGTGAAATTCATGAAGATTTTGAAATGTTTTATAAAACTCTATATTCCGAAGTTCCAGAGGGAAACTTAACCCAAATTGACACCTTCCTGAATTCTTTAGAGTTACCCACTTTAAGCAAAGAACAAAATAAAACGATGATTGCTGACATAACTGAAGTGGAACTAAAAACTGCAATTGGTAGGCTTAAATTAAGCAAGTCACCAGGATCAGATGGATATACAGCAGAGTGGTATAAAGAGTTTAGAAGTGAGTTAATCCCTATTTTACTCCCCACACTGAACTGGGCCCTGAGAAAGGTGCAAATGCCACCCAGCTGGAAGGAGGCGATAATCTCAGCTATACCGAAAGAAGGCAAGGATAAAATGGAATGTGGGTCATTTAGACCAATATCTGTTCTTAATGTGGATTATAGAATATTTACCTCCATCATGGCCAAACGATTAGAAGAGTTACTACCCACACTGATACATAATGATCAGACAGGTTTCATACAGCAACACCAAACACAAGACAATATATGAAGGACACTTCACATTATGGATCATATTAAAAAAAAATGAAATTGAAGCAATAGTGATATGTGTGGACGCTGAAAAGGCATTTGATTCAGTTAATTGGAATTTTCTTTATAGAGTTTTACATAGGTTTCGTCTATATGACACAATTATTAAAACTATACAGGCACTGTACGACAATCCTACTGCCAGGATTAAAATCAATGGATATTTATCTAATAGTTGTATCCTAGAAAGGGGCACGAGACAGGGATGTGCATGGTCACCGCTACTCTTCGCATTATATCTGGAACCATTAGCTCAATACATCAGACAAAATGAAGATATCAGGGGAATTACTATTCAAGGGACAGAGCATAAATTGGCCTGTTACGCAGATGACATTTTGATCTATCTAGGGCAACCAACAGACTCTTTACCTAAATTGATGCAATCCTTCAAATAATATGGCCAATTATCAGGATACAAGATCAACATAGATAAAACCCAACTACTTTCATATAATTGTAGCCCACCAAGAGAAATTGAAAGTAGATATCCTTGGGCATGACAAACAGAGTCTTTCAAATATTTGGGCATCACTATGCCAAAAGATTTGGCAAGATTATCAGATTGCAATTATCAGCCTATATATAAAAAAATTAAGGAAGATATAACAAGGTGGAACCTAATTCCTTTTCTTGGTCTCAGTTCAAGGATTGAATCTGTTAAAATGAATATACTGCCCAGACTATCTCTTTCAGACCTTACCAATTGAGATTAACCAAAATCAATTCAATGAATGGAACAAGATGCTATCAAGATATATATGGCAAGGTAAAAGGTCTCAAAACTTTGCAATTAGCCAAGGAAAAGGGGGGATGGGGCCTACCTTCTCTTAGAGATAATTATTTTGCAGTACAGTTGAGAGCTGTGACATGCTGGTCCAACCCAGCGGAAGTGGTTGAGGCAGTTTTGAAGTTGCCATTTGAAGTTAAATTGGATAGCTATATGGACAGGAAAGGAATGGAGGGTTATGGGCTGAGTGCAGGTTGGTGGGACTAGGTGAGAGAAAGAGTTCGGCGGGACTAGGTGAGAGTAAGAGTTCGGCGTGGACTAGTAAGGCCGAGATGGCCTGTTTCCGTGCTGTAATTGTTATATAGTTATGTGGTTATAACCCATTATATGATGCTCAATGGAAAAACATTGAGGAGAGGATACTTTCCATCCCCATACAGGCAATTTTGGCTGATGACAACCTACAGTGTTACATAAATAATATTGACAACCCGTGGGTGAAATGGACTCTTAAAATATGGAAAACTATTATAAAAGAATATAAACCAGAGAGAGACGTTGCAATTCTTAAATGGTGTGCATATGACTGGATGCTAGATTTAAGGACTGGACAGCTAAAGGAATAACAGCTATTTGCAATATAATGAAAGAAGGAACACTGTTCAGTTTTGAAATGCTCAAAGAGAAACACTTAATAGAAAAACAAGACTTTAACCGGTACTTACAGATGCAACAGTATGTTAATAGCACGGTTAAAAATGTGACCAAGGCAAGTACATGTCTGATAGAGCTATTTAGAAAAGCATATAATTCAGACAATGGTAGTAAAATCATTTCAAGCATGTATAAGGGTTTGTCAAATCTTAAAACACATTCGACTTCATACATTAAAACAAAATGGGAGAAGGAATGAGGGATAATAATATCTGGGGAAAACTGGACAATAATATGGAGGTATCAATGGAAGTATACCAGTTCACAGAAATGGAGGGAGTTCGGGTGGAAACACTTGATAAGGTATTTTATTACACCCTCTCAGAAATCCTATTATGATAGTAACCCCCCGTTTGCTGGAGAAATTGTGGAAATCAAAATGCAAACCATTAACATATTTTCTGGGAACGCCCTGTTATCAAAGACTATTGGAGTGGGATACATAATGCCCTACAAGACATCTTTAAATGTGAAATACCCTTAGAGAGTAAGACCATATATTTTGGGTATATACCTTAAGAATGGTTGAAAAGAGATAAGTATTTAATGAATGTACTGCTGGTGTAACAGCATCTGTTAATCATAAATTGGAACAATTTTATTCATACTGGAAAAATGGTTTACATAACACCTCATAGGCCTGATTTTATTTTCACAAGTCAATGAATATGTTGTAAAAAAAGATCATTCCCCTTTGTACATAGTTTCCTTCTTTCGATTGTTCTTTCTTTCCTCCCCTTTCTATAAGTGTATACCTCAGATAAATATTATGTGGAGATTTGTGACAAATATGATTATATGAATTATATATGTACAGTACCTGAAATACACCTTATGGAAATATTTGATGATGAAATTCAATAAAAAATAAATTACTAAAAAAAGGAAAGGGTACAGAGGAGGTTTACCAGGATGCTGCCTGGTTTAGAGAGTATGCATTATGATCAGAGATTAAGGAAATCTTTGGAGAGAAGGAGGATGAGAGGAGACATGATAGAGGTATACAAGATATTAAGAGGAATAGATAGAGTGGACAGCAAGCGCCTCTTCCCCAAAGCACCACTGCTCAATACAAGAGGACATGGCTTTAAGGTAAAGGGTGGGAAGTTCAAGGGGGATATTAGACAAAGGTTTTTTACTCAGACAGTGGTTGGTGCCTGGAATGCATTGCCTGAGTCAGTAGTGGAGGCAGATACACTCGTGAAATTTAAGAGACTACGAGACAGGTATATGGAAGAATTTAAGGTGGGGGTTTATATGGGAGGCAGGCTTTAAGGGTCGGCACAACATTGTGGGCCGAAGGGCCTGTGCTGTGCTGTACTATTCTATGTTCTAATACATAACACACAATAACAGCTCCCTCTGTTAACACACAGTAACGGTTACACAGTGTTATAGTACCTCCTTCTTCCTTGTAGACTATTCTGGATACTGGTCCACCCAGGCCACTCTCATATTGAGCATAGACTGAGACTTTGTATGGAATCCGGGGCTGCAGAACACCTGTGGAAAAAGCAAGCTCATCATGATGTCTGCAACTACTTCTAGTTGCTTAAGAACTAAATCAGGAATGAATCAGCACATGGATATACATAAACTCAACACAGCTATCATTGATAGCCAAGATACCCAGTGATACTAGAAATATCACTAATGTTACAGATCATGATTTTATTTTCAGATTGTATTGGATCTTCTTCCCCTCTGCCATCCAATTGCTGAATGGACGTTCGACCCACGAACACTGCCTCACCGCTTTATATTTAAATGATATACTTACTGTAATTCATGTCTCTTTTCTCTGTTATTATGTATTACGTTGTACTGTTGCCACAAAGACCAACAAATTTCACAGCGTATGCTGGTGATATTAAACCTGATTCTACAGTACAAATTTATCTCTATATTCTCACTTCAAGTACTTACAGGTGAAGTTCACCACAGTTCAGATACACAGTAAATGTCCCTCTACATTATCCAACCAAACTCTCCTATTGGACTTGCAGCATGAGTTAAATGTTTATTTTTCATCATGTGAGTATCATGTGCAACACCAGCATTTACTGCATATCCCATAATTAATTGATTCTGGCTTTATAAGCTTTTTCAGATATTCATGAGTCACATATAGGTCAGACTAGTTACGAACAGCAGATTTTCTCTCCTAAAGGACAGATGTGTTCTTACACCAATCTAGTAATTTTGTGAACTTATTACCGCAGTCCTGGAATTATGCTCCTCCTATTATAGGTGGGATATCAGGGAGGAGTCCAGAACCCTTGTTGACTATCTTTGCAGGAAGTATGTCTAGCTGCAGCACCTTCAATCAGCATAGATCTCCTGGAGTTATGATTGTATGTAGTAGTGTTAGATTTGATCTTTCCGAATATTGTCAGGAATTGCCTTAGTGGAAGGTGCTCAGATAGGTGGAATTCATAATGTGCATTGAAGAGCTTTCATTGAAGCAGTACATACAACATCCTACAATGGAGGGGGTTATACTACATCTAATCTTTGGGAGTGAGGATGAGTAAGTAATAGAAGAGACTGTAGAGATTTTTTTTTGAAATAGTGACCGTAGTCCTGTAAGGTTAAAAGTAGTCAGGAGAAAATACATGGTTGAGGTAGTACCCTAAACTGGATTGGGGAAGGGAGTCAGATTTCAATAAGATAGGATCTTATAGAAGTAATGCACACAAAATGCTGCAGGAATTCAGCAGGCCAGGCAGTATCTATCAAGAGTAAACAGTTGACATTTCAAGCTGAGAACCTGCATCAGGACTGAAGGGTCCTGGCCTGAAAGGTCGACTGTTTACTCTTTTCCACAGATACTGTCTGGCCTGCTGAGTTCCTCCAGCATTTTGTATATATTGCTTTGATTTCCAGCATCTGCAGATTTTCTCTTGTTTAGGATCTGGAAGCAGCAACCATAGGTGAAAACAGCATCTCAAAAGTGGGAGGTATTTGAAAATGACCTAATAAGAACTTAGACTCATCATTGTCCCTGTAAGGTGAGAAGCAAAGATGGCAAGTTTGGGGACCTTTGCTAACAAACAATATTGAGTTGATAATGAAGCATATGTCAAATATCGGAAATTGGTATTGAGCAATTCCTTTGAGATTTATAGAGAATGTAGGAGAAAAATTAGCATGGCAAAAAGGGATCTTAAATGACATTGGCAAGCAAACTTAAGGAGAATCCTAAAACCCTCTTACAAGTATAAGCAGATACTAGCTACCTCCTAGATAGCTAAAAGGTACTAAATGGATAATGCATGTGTGAAGCCAGTGGATATGAGGAAATTATAAATGAATACTTATCAGTATTCACCAGGGAGAAGGATGTAGAGGCTTTAGAGTCTAAGCATATACATTCACTGCCACTTTGTTAGGTACCTCTGCTGATTAATATAAATATCTAATCAACCAATCATGTGGCAGCAACTGAATGCATAAAAGTATGCAGACATGGTCAAGAAGATCAGTTGTTCAGACCGAACATCAGGATGGAGAAGAAGTGTGATCTGCGTGATTTTGACCATGGAATGATTGTTGATGCCAGCCAGGTTGATTTGAGTATCTTAGAAACTGCTGATCTCCTGGTATTTTCACACTCAACAGTCTCTAGAGACTTCAGAGAATAGTGCAAGAAATTAAAAAAAACATTTGGTGAACAGCGGTTCTGTGGGTGAAAATGCCTTGTTAATGAGAGAGGTCAGAGGAGAATTGCCAGATTGGTTCAAGCTAACAGGAAGGTGTCAGTAATTCAAGTAACCATGCATTGCAACAGTAATGTGCAGAAGAGCATCTTTGAAAGTACAGTTCATCAAACCTTGAAGTGGATGGGGTAAAGCAGCTGAAGACGATGAACTTAAATTGGCTACTTTGTTAGGTATAGGAGGTACATCTGTATCAGGAAGGAGAAACTGTTATAAATACAGGCATTCATTAGGTAGATAAGTGCCCAGTACCTGATGCGATCTATCCAGGGATGCGAAGGGAAACAAATCAGGAGATGGCTGGGAGTCTGACAGAGGAAGTTGCATTTCCATTAGTCATAGTCTGTACCAGATTACTGGAGGATAATATGTTGTCCTTTTGTTCAAAAAGCAAGGTAGGGATAAGCCAGCAGTAGGAAAGTTGTTGGGGAAGATCCTGACAGGTAGGATTTAGAGTATGTTTAGGCATGGGCTGATTAGGAATAGACAGCATGACTTTGACATGGTAGGGGAGATCTTGTCTCACAAATCTGATTGAGGTTTTTGAGGAGGTAACAAGAAAATTGATGAAGGCAGCACAGTAGACATGATTTTTGTGTACTTCAGAAAGGCTTTTGACAAGGTCCCATATGATAGGTTGGTCTAGAATGTTAAGACACAAAGGATCCAAGGCTTGTTGGCAAATTGGATCCAGGATTTGCTTGGTGATAGGAGGTCAAGGATAGCGATGTATGTAAAACTTGGGATAAGAATAATAAGTGGTCTAATTAGTGACTTTGTGAACAATATGAAAATTCGTGCAGTTGTGTCTGGTAAAGGAATTCACCTTAGGACGCAGCAGTGTAGATGGGTTGGAAAGTGTGATGGACCCATGGCAGATGGTAATTTGAACATTGTTAGATAATGCACTCTGGGAAGTCTAATTCTCAACATATGGCAGCAACCTTAGGACTGATCATGTACAGAGGGACCTTTTACTGCAAGTTCCTAGTCCATGAAAATGAAAGCAGTGTAGGTATAGTAGTGAAAAACGGCTGAGGTATGCAGTATTGAAGTTGGGATATCATGGTGTAGCTCTAAAGTACATTGCTGAGACCAATGGTCAGACTATTGTGTACAGTTCCCCCAGTCTTAACCCTACAGGAAGAAGTTTAAGCAATAGAGAGATCGCAGAAGAGATTCACCAGGGTGTCCTTTGAAATAAAGGGTGTGATAAGGAGAAATTGGATAGACTGAGTCTGCTTTCCCTGGACTGAAGTAGGCATAGTGTGTCCTTACAAAGGTTTTTGAATTTATAAGGGGCATGGATAGGACAGATAGCCAGAGTATTTTACCAAGTGCATGAGGGTATAGAAATAGAGGGTAAAGGTTTAAGGCAAAACAGAAGTGTAAGGGAGATCTAAGAGGTAGGTTTTTACACAGAGAGGATGGTAGTTATCTGGAATAAGCTGCCAGAGGAAGTGGTACAGGTAGATACTGTATAGGATGTTTGAACAGGTACTTAGATAGGAAAGGTTTAGAGGGATACGGGCTTAAATGAGATTAGTGTACATGGGTGTCACAGTCAGTATGGATGAAGTAGGCTGAAGGGGCTCAATTTCCATCCTATATGATTCTACTAGTTATTTTTTAAATTACATTTTTTAGCAATATTTATATAAAAACTTTTGGGATTTGAATTTGGGTCTTTTGATTGATAATTCGGGTTACAGTACTCGTCTAGTAATCTCTGAATCACCACCATATTCTATGAACAAACCTTCCTCTCCAGCCATCATAAAAATTCAGTCAGGAGGCTACCTACCACTTTTGAAAGCCATACATTCCTCCAGTGCCGGTATTTTCTTCCATTCTGGTCCGTGTTCTGGCAAGTTCATGTTACTCCATTCCACCACAAAGTTGAGCACTTTTTTGGCTGGTGCCTTCCAGCACACTTGAATCTCATCATTATACTTGAGAGTAGTTAAATTCAATACAGGTGGCTGATCTGTGGAATAACATGTACAACAAACACCAAGAATGAGTTTAATCTCTCCTCCTAATTCAATGCTCACCCTTTGATACTTTAACCAAGCAGTTACTTGTGGTTGTTACATTTATCCTTTCCAGATTGTAGATGCTTCTGGCAAGGCCTAGCCTTTTATCCCTATACCCAACTCCCCTTGGACTAGTAGGTTTACAGACTTTTGGTGTGGGTCTAGAGTCACATACAGGCCAGATCAAGTAAGATACCAGATTGCCTCCCTTTAAGGAATAAAATGGATTTTAGTGACAGTCCAGCAGTTTCATAGTTTTCATAACCAATTATAGCATTTTGTTTCAGATTATTTACTGACTTAAATCTTCCAACATCCTTAATGAGGTACCAGGCATACAGGGTCACATTGAATTCCATTAGAAACATTTGTGTGTGTATAAGTACATGTCGAAGCTTGTAATCTATGTGCATGCATTGCTGTGCACAAGTTACTTAACCTATTCCCATAAGGCATGCTCTCCAATCCAGGCAACATCCTTGTAAATCTCCTCTGCACCCTTTCTATCGTATCCACATCCTTCCTGTAGTAAGGTGACCAGAACTGAACACAGTACTCCAAGTGGGGTCTGACCAAGATCTTATATAGCTGTAACATTGCCTCATGGCTCTTGAGCTCAATCCCAAGGTTGATGAATGCCAATACACCATACGCCCTCTTAGCAACACTGTCAACCTACCGAAATGAACAGCTTCACACTTATCTGGGTTGAACTCCATCTGCCACTTCTCAGTCCAATTCTGTATCCTATCGATGTCCCGTTGTAACCTCTGACAACCCTGCAGACCATCCACAACACCCCGCACTTTTGTATCATCAGCAAACTTACTAACCCACACTCCTACTTCTTCATCTATGTCATTTATAAAAATCACAAAGTGTAGGGGTCCCAGAACAGATCCCTGTGGAACACAACTGGTCACCAACCTCCATGTAGAATACAAACCATCTACAGCCACCCTTTGCCTTCTGTGGGCAAGCCAATTCTGGATCCACAAAGCAAGGTCTCCTTGTATCCCATACATCCTTACTTTCTGAATGAGGCTGCCACGGGGATCCTTATCAAATGCCTTACTGAAATCCATATACATTACATCCACTGCTCTACCTTCATCAATGACTTTTCAGAATCAGAATCAGGTTTATTATCACCGGCGTGTGACGTGAAATTTGTTAACTTAGTAGCAGTTCAATGCAATACATAATATAGAACAAAAAAAATCAATTACAATATACATATATTGAACAGATTAAAAATCGTGCAAAATACAGAAATACTGTATAGTTAAAAAAAGGTGAGGTAGTGTCCAAGGGTTCAATGTCCATTTAGGAATCGGGTGGCAGAGGGGAAGAAGCTGTTCCTGAATCACTGAGTGTGTGCCTTCAGGCTTCTGTATCTCCTTCCTGATGGTAACAGTGAGAAAAGGGCATGCCCTGGGTGCTGGAGGTCTTTAATAATAGTCGCTGCCTTTCTGAGACACCGCTCTCTAAAGAAGTCTTGGGTACTTTGTAGGCTAGTGCCTAAGGTGGAACTGACTAGATTTACAACCCTCTGCAGCTTCTTTCGGTCCTGTGCAGTAGCACCCCGCCCCCCACTCCATACCAGACAGTGATGCATCCTGTCAGAATGCTCTCCACGGTACATCTATAAAAGTTTTTGAGTGTATTTGTTAACATGCCAAATCTCTTCAAACTCCTAATGAAGTATAGCCGCTCTCTTGCCTTCTTTAAAACTGCATCGATATGTTGGCACCAGGTTAGGTCTTTAGAGATCTTGACACCCAGGAACTTGAAACTGCTCACACTCTTCACTTCTAATCCCTCTATGAGGATTGGTATGTGTTCCTCTATCTTACCCATCTTGAAGTCACATCTTGCTCCTGTACATACTCTCGTCACCACATGAGATTCTACCAACAACAGTTGTATCATCAGCAAATTTATAGATGGTATTTGAGCTATGCCTAGCCACACAGTCATGTGTATATAGAGAGTAGAGCAGTTGGCTAAGCACTGCTTATCATCCTCAAAGAATTCAATCAAATTCATAAGCACAACCTGCCCTTGACAAAGCCATGCTGATTATCCCTACTCAGATTATGTCTCTCCAAAAGCTCATAAATTCTGCCTCTCAGGATCTTCTCCAACAACTTGCCCAGCACTGAAGTCACATTCACTGATCTATAATTTCCTGGGTTATCTCTACTCCCTTTCTTGAACAATGGAACAACATTTGCAACCCTCCAATCCTCCAGTACTTCTCCCATCCCTATTGATGAAGCAAAAATTGTCGCCAGAGGCTCAGCCATCTCCTCTCGAACTTCCCACAGTAGCCTGGGGTATATCTCATCCGGTCCCAGCGACTTGTCAAACTTAATGCTTTTTGAGTTTTCCGGCACATCCTCTTTCTTAATATCTATATGCTCAAGCATTTCAGTCCACTGTAAGTCATCCCCACAATTGCCATGGTCCTTTTTCCTGGTGAATACTGAAGCAATTTTAATTTTGGTTTTATCATGGCTCCTCAGTACCCCCAATGACTGTCTTGATGACAAGGGAAGACCACCCTTGGAATTCAGCCCCTTTATCCATGTTTGGATAAAGAAAGAGATGTGTCTAGAGCAGCATACTGTAGTACTGGTGAAACTCTAAATCAACATCAATGAGTATGCTTGTATAGTAGTGAGTAAGTGCTTTGCTAATGACTTGTTTGGACAGTAATTAGCCAGATTTGATTTTCCTTCATTTTGTGAGTATAATTTTGGACACACCTGGGAAGATAGCAGTGTTCTCACTGTACTGGATGCTTGACCAGTGGTACAGCTGGTTCTGGAGTGTAGGTCTTCAATCTTACAGCAGAGGTATATTCTTGTCCCATAATGTTTGCTGTACCTAACACCCTTAGTAATTTCTTGATGTTATCTTGCCAGGAAACTAACTCCTGTGATGGAGAGGATCTCTGAAGAAAGCCAAGGTAGATTCCAATTGGTGCTTCTGGCTGAGTATGTTTGCGAATACTTCAATCTTGCCTTTGTCAATTATACTCTGTGCCTAGTCATCATGGGGATTTCTTTGAAGCCTCCTCCTTCTCATAAGCTGTTGAATTGTCCACCATCATTCACAACTAGATGGTGCAGTACTATAGAACATTGATCTAATCAGCTGGATGTATGATTATCTGTTTCTGTCTTTTGTGTGGTACGTTTTCTGTCAAGCATTTATGTGGTTCTGTAAATGCATATTTGCAGCGTATTGCTGTTTCCAATGTATTTTTCTGCCCTCCTGATTGAACTAGGGGTGATCTTCAGCTTGATGATAAGGTAAAGTGCAAGTGATGCCAGTTTATAAATTTATAGATTATGGTAAAATAGTTTTCTGCTGCTAATCAGAAATCAGGTTTATTATCACCGGCATGTGGCATGAAATTTGTTAATTTAGCAGCAACAGTTGATTGCAATACATAATCTAGCAGACAGAGAGAAAAAAAAAATAAGTTAAAAAACATAATAAATAAAGAGGTAAATCAATTACGTATATTTAATAGATTTTTAAAAATGTGCAAAAAGAGAAATATAGTATATTAAAAAAAGTGAGGTAGTGTCCAAAGCTTCAATGTCCATTTAGGAATCGGATGGCAGAGGGGAAGAAGCTGTTCCTGAATTGCTGAGTGTGTGCCTTCAGGCTTCTGTACCTCCTACCTGATGGTAACAGTGAGAAAAGGGCATACCCTGGGTGCTAGAGGAGCTTAATAATGGACGCTGCCTTTCTGAGACATCGCTCCCTAAAGAAGCCCTGGGTACTTTGTAGGCTAGTGCCCAAGGTGGAGCTGACTAGATTTAAAACCCTCTGCAGCTTCTTTCGGTCCTGTGCAGTAGCCCCCACCCCCCATACCAGACAGTGATGCAGCTTGTCAGAATGCACTCCACAATACAACTATCGAAGTTTTTGAGTTTATTTGTTGACATGCCAATTCTCTTCAAACTCCAAATAAATATAGCTGCTGTCTTGCCTTCTTTATAACTACATCGATATGTTGGGACCAGGTTAGATCCTCAGAGATCTTGACACCCAGGAACTTGAAGCTTCTCACTCTCTCCATTTCTGATCCCTCTATGTGGATTGGTATGTGTTCCTTCGTCTTACTCTTCCTGAAATCCACAATCAGCTTTTTCGTCTTATTGACATTGAGTGCCAGGTTGTTGCTGCGGCACCATTCCACTAGTTGGCATATCTCACTCCTGTACGCCTTCTCGTCACCACCTGAGATTCTACGAACAATGGTTGTACCGTCAGCAAATTTGTAGATGGTATTTGAGCTATGCCTCGCCACATAGCCATGTGTATACAGAGTAGAGCAGTGGGCTAGGCACACACCCCTGAGGTGCACCAGTGTTGATTGTCAGCGAGGAGAAGATGTTATCACCAATCTGCACAGATTGTAGTCTTCCGGTTAGGAAGTCGGGGATCCAATTGCAGAGGAAGGTACAGAGGCCCAGGTACTGCAACTTCTCAATCAGGATTGTGGGAATGATAGTATTAAATGCTGAGCTATAGTCGATGAACAGCATCCTGTGTGTAGGTGTTTGTGTTGTCTAGGTGGTCTAAAGCCGTGTGGAGAGCCATTGAGATTGCGTCTGCCGTTGACCTATTGTGGTCTATAGTATCTCACAGACGCTGACTTTGAGCTGCTGGATTTGTTCTGAGGCTGTCCTGTTCACAGCATGTGATCTATCCTGCACAAAACCATGATGACTCCTGGCTGGTCCCTGTCTTCCCAAGTAAATATAAATCTAGTCTCTCGTGATCTTTTCCAACAACTTTCTTACCATTGATGTAACCGGCCTGTAGTTTCCAGGCTTAGCCTTATCATCCTTTTTTACCAAAAGGCCAACAGTACCTATCCTTCAGTTTTCTGGTATTCTGACCTGTGGCTAACGAAGCTGCAGAAATGTCCATCCAAGTCCTGGCAATTCTGTAGGTTTAGTCCTTGAGTTGGCTCATTCACTATCTCCCATAGACTTAATTCAGAAGATAAGGCCTTCAGGGCTTGTCCAGCTTAAGTCAGTGTGCTGCATCCAACCATTTTGTCCTTCTTCCAGGTGTTATGCATCATAGAGGAACACTATTCATCAGCTGAAGGACAGTAGGTGGAGATCAGAAGATTTCTTTGCCTGT
This sequence comes from Mobula birostris, assembly GCF_030028105.1. NCBI lineage: Eukaryota > Metazoa > Chordata > Chondrichthyes > Myliobatiformes > Myliobatidae > Mobula > Mobula birostris. Next base: position 8,772,907 of record NC_092401.1, read on the forward strand.
ATTTGACCTGATGCCTTGGAACCAAGCACAGACAAGGAGCCTGGGGTAAATGCCAATGGCTACTCCCTTCCATCTGTTTATTAGCACTTCTGGTGGGTTTAACTTGCTGGTAGGATAATATGTGTCCACGATCTAGCACACTGTCTGTAAATCATGGTCCTATGAGTAAAATAATATCATGCTGGTGCTTCACAAATATGTCTGTTTTTGACAAAGATTTTTCAAAATTAATTGGGCTAGAAGTCACTCAGCTATTTACAAATCAAATGTCTATGTTACTTGCTGGATAGTTTGGCTGTCTTACTCTTTCTTTTTTCAACATAGTGATAATGGTACTATGATGAAGATGGCACCAGAGGTTATTGCAGGGGTGGGGGCAGGGGGCAGGGGAGACTTTGGAGTTCTGACATTTCTGTCATTCACTTTCTTAGGGATTTTTTTTTCTGTTTTGTGGATGTCTGTGAAGAGTAAGAATTTCAGGTTGTATACTGTATACATTCTCTGAACCGTTGAGGAATTTGCTTGGCCATTTCAAAGGCAACTTTGTTAGTGGATCCTGAACCACACGGAAGCCAAACCAGGTGATGATGGTAGATTTCCACCCCTGAAGGGCATTAACAAATTAAATTTGTTTTTATAATTGGTTGTTTTGTTGACATCATTACCAATTTATTTTATAATTCCTGATTATTAATTTGGATTTAATGTCCGTGATTGTCATGTAGAATTTGATTTCAGGGTTCTGGAGCCATTCTTTTGGTTTCTAGGCTATTAGACCAGTTCCTAATCAACTGTGTGAATAGGAACAAGATGTCAAACTGGTGAAGTTGCAGAACATAGCAACATGCTAATCAGCAAAAACATTTGTAATTGGCAGAGCAAAAGCAATCCCATAAACAAAGCATCAGATCATATTTCTGCAGTCCTGCTGATTGATACAAATGCTGATGAACAAAATCAGAATCAGGCTTAATGTCACTGGCATATGTCATGAAATTTGTTGTTTTGCAGCAGCAGCACATTGTAATATGTTCAAAAATAATAAAATAATGACTACAGTATAACAATATATATATGTTATAACTATATGTGTGTGTGTGTGTGTGTGTGTGTGTGTGTAATTAAATAAGTAGTGCAAAAATAGAGGGAAAAAAGAAAAAATAATGAGATAGTGTAAACACGAGGAATTCTGCAGATGCTGGAAATTCAAGCAACACACATCAAAGTTGCTGGTGAACGCAGCAGGCCAGGCAGCATCTCTAGGAAGAGGTACAGTCAACGTTTCGGGCCGAGACCCTTCGTCAGGACTAACTGAAGAAAGAGCTAGTAAGAGATTTGAAAGTGGGAGGGGGAGAGGGAGATCCAGGATGATAGGAGAAGACAGGAGGGGGAGAGATGGAGCCAAGAGCTGGGCAAAAGGCATATGAGAGAATCATGGGACAGGAGGCCCAGGGAGAAGGAAAGGGGGGAGGGGGGGGAAACCCAGAGGATGGGCAAGGGGTATAGCGAGAGGGACAGAGGGAGTAAAAGGAGAGAGAAAGAAAGAATGTGTGTATATAAATAAATAACGGATGGGGTACGAGGGGGAGGTGGGGCATTAGCGGAAGTTAGAGAAGTCAATGTTCATGCCATCAGGTTGGAGGCTACCCAGACGGAATACAAGGTGTTGTTCCTCCAACCTGAGTGTGGCTTCATCTTTACAGTAGAGGAGGCCGTGGATAGACATACCAGAATGGGAATGGAATGTGGAATTAAAATGTGTGGCCACTGGGAGATCCTGCTTTCTCTGGCGGACAGAGCGTAGGTGTTCAGCAAAATGAAATGAGATAGTGTACCTGGGTTCATTGTAAATTCAAGAACCTCATGGCTGTGGGGAAAAAGCTGTTCTTAAAATGTTCAGTGTGTGTCTTCACGTTCCTGTGCCCCTTACTTGATGTTAGCAATAAGAAGAGAGCATGTCCTGGGTGATTAGGTCCTTAATGAGGGGTGCACCTTTTTGAGGCATCACCTTTTGAAGATAGCCCCACGATGCTAGTGCCTATGGTGGAGTTCGGTGAGCTTGTAACTTTCTGCAGCTTTTCCCAATCCTGTTAGAATGCAACCAATTAGAATGCTCTCCATGGTACATCCAAATAAATTTGCAATAGTCTTTAGTGACATACCAAATCTTCTCAAACTCTTAATGAGATTTAGCCGCTGTTGTGTGTTCTTTGTAATTGCTTCAAGTTATTGGGCTCAGGATATATCTTCAGAGATGTTGACATCCGTAAGCTTAAAACTGCTCACCCCTTGATGAGGGTGTGTGTTCCCTCAACTTCCCCTTCTTAAAGTCCACTGAAGGATGAGACCACCAAGAATCCAAGTGCGAAAGACAAAGCTGAAGTGCCTGCAGTCACATTCAGTGAGAATCGCATAGTGGATGATCCAACTTGACTTCCTCCTGAAATTAGTCTTTTGTCAATTTGGTTCACTCCATATTTAGAAATAGATGAAAGCACTGGATACAACAATGGCTATGGGACCAAACAATTGACTGGATACAGGACTGAAAGCTTGCATTCCTGAACTTGCTGTGTCTGTAATCAGTCTGGTGCTACTGACTGTGTGGAAAACTGCACAAGTATAGCAGGACAAATTAAATCTGGCTATTTGCTGCCAAGCAGTGTTCTCCTAGTCATTAGCAAAGTAATGGAAGGTGTCATTGCCAATGCTGTCAAGTGGCACTTACTCATTACTAATGTGCTTACCTGATTTGGGATTTGCTAGGACCACCTAGGTCCATACCTCATCGTGGTCTTAGACCAAATATAGGTAAGAGAGTTGAGTTCTAGTGAAGAGGTGAATGTGACTGCATTTGACATCAATCCAGTAATTAACTGAATGTGGCAGCAAGCAGCCCTGATAATGCTGATGTCAAAGGGTATCCTAGGTCCAATGTTTCAGTGGCTTGAATCGTACCTGGCACAAAAGGAGACGGTTATAGTTATTGGAGCCAAATATCCCTGATTAGGACATCATTGAGGGTCCTACTCCTCAATGACCTTAGACTGTCAAAAGGTCAGAAGTGGAGATACTTGCTGATGATTGCACAATGGTCAATGAAAACTTGTAGTTCTTCGCTAAACAAAGCAACATTCAGGCATAGACTGATAAGTAGCCAAGTAATGTTTACGCTGCAACCAAGAAGTAATAATTTCAACGAGAGAGTCTTAACTACCTACTATTGATAGTCAATGGCATTATTGAGTGCTCCATCATCAACATCCAGGGAGTTACTGCTGACTGGGAACACAAATAATCCAGCCAAATAAGTATGGTGGTAGCATGTGCAAGACAGAAGCTAGATCTTTTGCACTAAGTAATGCATCGTCGGGTGTATGAAAGAATACTCTCTATTTATCTAGTGTGGTTGCAGTACCATTCAAAAAAAGGTGCCTTCTTAGTTAAGTCTCTGTCCTTGAACCTACATATTCATATCCACCACCATTGGCACAGAATGGCTGCAGTGTAGCCCATCTACAAAATGCAGGCCTTGGCTGATCTGACAACATTTTGCTAACCTACGTCCTCTGTCACCAAAAACGATAAATGCTACAGGTGCATTGAGGGCATGACCAGCTGCAGGTTCTCTTCAAGATGCAAACCATTATCTGTACAGTATCTGCCCTTTATTGCAAGTCACACTGAATTCTCAAACTCCAAACCTAACACAGCCAATGGAGCACCTTCACTAGAAGGATGGCAACTGTTCAAGATCATGGCTCAGCATCATTTCTGAAAGGCTTTTAGGGATGGACTAATTCTTGGCACCAGCGATGCCTAGATTCCAAAAAAAATATATATATAAATGTCCAAGCTCGGGCATTGACAGATGCATTAGAATGTTCACTGGGACAGTTCTCTGTGAGGGCACTTGAATGAATGTGTTATGGATATGTTTACCTTTAACCAGATTGAGTTTAGCCGGCTCAGTAGCTCCAACAGAGTTGTAAGCAGTGACATTCACATGCCGAGTGTTCTCAGACAGGCTGATGTTGCAGCAGGTAACGGTGGTCACCTTGCTCATTTCTTCTCCATCCCCTTCACTCACAGAGTATTGGCGAATTATTCCTCTTGCTTGATGTTGTTCAAGAGGCTGCAAAACCCAATTCCCACCCCCCCCCCCCACCAAAAAACAAATTATTGCTTTTTGATTGAGAGACTCGGTGAAAGGCCAAGGGGTTTATGACAGAACGCTAAGCAAAGCAAAAAAAGAACTGTCTTTACCAAACACGATGAAACACCTTTGAAATTTAAAAGCCCACTGATTTAAGAGCAGAGGCCAAGGGATAAGGTTACACTTTTGTCAGGTCCTGAGATCTAATGAGTGAGTGGGAAATACACAGAATATCAAGGAAGAGTATGTTGCATCAAGTCTTTGGAGCATCAGAAGAAGAGCATAGAAAGTGGACCTTTATATGATTACTGAGAGAAAAGGCCACCGAAGTTTGCAACAGAGAGATTTTGGAACTTAATGGCAAAGACTTTAAGAGTTGGAGTCAGAGTAGAAAGAACATTCGAAACTTCAATTAGAATTGAACCTTGAGGAATTGAATAATAATAATTTATCAGTGAAAGGCAGAGAAAGATCAAAGACGTGTGAGAGACCCAAAATATGCAACCCTTACAATCAGCAGTGCAACCTGTGGTATAGACTAGACATAAAGAAACTGTAGTTGAAGAAATAGAAACAGCAAAGGTGCCTGTTAGATCATAGTGTCAAGGTTCACCCAGCAGGTCATGAAGGTCTGCAATTCAACGGTAGACAACTCGAGTGGATAATTCAGTGCAAAACAGGAAGAGGCAACATTTGTAGTAGAAGCTATTATTTAACTCTTAAGGTGATTCTGGTATTAATGAAAAATGAAATGACCTTCAATCATCAATTCAGAGAGGAAGTAAACCAGCTATACAGTGTGTCACTGTTGTGCAGCCTCAACAGTTCCAGTGATCCAGATCCTGACTACTATTTCAGTCTTTGTGTAGCTTGCACATTCTCCCTATATGGACTTTTCCCAGTACTTCAGTTCCCTACCACATCTCAAAGTCATGCTAGTTGATAGGTTAATTAACTACAGTGAATTATCCTTAATGTAGTTGGGTGGGAGTTGATGCCCATTTGATACAGAATAGGTCACAGGGAAACTACTGGGAGAATGGAATTGCTCTGAAAGCCACTATAGACTCAATGGGATTAATGGTTTCATTCCATTTTGTAAGGGAACATAAAATAATATAGTAGCACCTTTGTAAGGAGAGCCTGATGAAGGAAGAAGGCAGCTAACAGCTTGCAAAATGCTCAAGCCAAGTTTTACCAAACAAGCATCAGTAACCCTGCTGACAATGTAATCATGGCATTTTCTGTCCCATAATCAATTCTGCATAGCTTGGGCTGGTGATTGTCTTCTGAACTGATCATTCAACCTTGTTCCTTGGCTGTACTGTTGATGCATCCTTGGGAAGATGACTAATTTTTGGACAAATCACTTCTACTAATGATCAGCCCTTGGAATGGTGCTCTTCCTTCTCCACACTCCTTGGACTGATGACCAGATATTATACCGTTGACTAGTCTTTGCACCTCATACTCTTTTCTCCATCCAATGGCTTAGTATCATTTGTAACCATATAGCTAATATTAGCTAACAAGAAAGGGACCCTCTGACTTTTCAAGGTGAGGTGGACACTACACAGTATGCTTAATCACTGAGAAGCTTAATTCTATTGAATCAACAAATCAAATGGAAAATTGTCGGTTAAAAATTCTGGGGATAAGTTCTGCAGTATGCATATTTCAGGGCTGTAAAGAATAATCCTACCCACCATTATCTATAAAGAGGGCTGCCTTGACAGTGCAAAGAATATGAAAGTTTAACTGATTAATGTCAGAGTGCTGAATCGTTGGGCCAGTGAGATAATATGGAAGAAATTGGAACAGTTTACTCTGTACCTTCCACAGTAGAGTAATAGAACCTTGTCTTCTTTGCATAAACCACACATCGAGAACACCGTCAGGACCTAGGATTCAAATGAGAGCAGGACAGGTACATCTAAATTCAAGTTCGAAGTGTTATACAGAGGGGTCTTGGGTATATATTGCTCAAAGCATGGCTATGTCATGTCAAAGCAAAATGTGTGAATTTAAGAGTAAGATGTGTACGGTAAATCAGAGAATGTTATAGTTCGGAATGCATGATTTATCAGGGAGTTTTACATAAATAGTTGTGGGTCTTTTCCTGAGTTGCAAGAGTTTATCTGAGATGTATGAACTGTATTAGACTGAGGATGTGGTATATACAGAATTTCAGAGAGACTGCAATATATCACGGAGTGCTGCAAACAAGAGTATTGATTTTTTCATGGGTTGTTACAGTGGAGAGTATGGGGTGTATTACAGAGTTGTATCTTCTTGAATTTAGAAGGAATGTGATGTAGATCTGTTTTTCTTGTAGGAGAATCGAGAACTATGGGCCACTGATTAAAAATAAGGAGTTGTCCATCTATGATAGAGGTGAGACGATTTTTTTTCCTTTCAGAGAATCAGAAAAGTTTGAAACACTTCTCAAATTATGGTGGAAGAAGAGTCTTTGGATATTTTTAAAGTATAGGGTGATACTTGATAGGCTACGGTGGTGAAAGGTTTCCATGAGTTGATTGGAATGAGGAATTGAAGTTACAGTCAGATCATCCATGACCTTATTAAATGGTGTAGCAAGCTTAATGGGCCAACTGGCCTAATCCTTCTCCTAATTTGTATATTTGAATCTGTGTGTACCAGAGAATGTTACAGTGAGGAGCATGGAGTACAGAATAGAGTTTCCTTGACTTGTATGGAATACCAGAGAATGTTACAGCAAGGAGAGTGGTGTACAGTTTGGAGTGTTTCCATGACGTGGGGTAATCCCATGGAAAGTTGAAGTAAGGAATGTATGGTATATTATACAAGGGTCCAATCAGGTGTATGGGATCTGGTCACATTTAACATATTTATCGGAGTTCTTTGAAGAGGTAACGTCTGTTGTGGGAAAAGGGAAACAAGTGAAAGTACTATATATACAGTACACAATGTTATCGTAAAATGTACTGAGACACTTCAGTGAATGGTACTCAGTACATATCGTAGGACCAGAGTTCCCAAACTTTTTTATGTCATGGATCCTTACCATTTTCTGAGGGGTCCATGGACCCCAGGTTGGAAACTCCTGGGGTAGGAAGTTACTGTGAAGAAGGGTTTGGGATATATCTTGGAGTGTTTCAATGCTGGATGTTAGGTATATCCATATTATGATGAGGTACGTTGGGTATATCATCACCAACCGGATGGTTGTGCTTAATGTTACATTGAGGAAGTGGTTCCCACTTACTGGCCTCTCGGGTCCTGGCTCTGATCACTGAACTCCAATTACTCCACAATTTTCTGTTTGTCTCTCCATCTCGTCCGCATCGGATACGGAATTCATACCATGTAAATGTTTGTAGTTCTTCCAGACAGTAACTTATTGCTTGGACTTCAATTTCATCATGTGAAACCTTTAACAAAAAGAGTAATTAGTTAACTACGTTTCACAGAAAGCAAGAGTCTCCTCATTTTTGGACTTTCTTCCATTAGTGCTGTGGTCAGAGAGATTCCTTTTTCTAGTAGGCACTTGACACACTATTAAGAGAGGCACCAAAGGAGAAATCACTGGCTTTTATTATTACTTATTGCGGCAATTAGCCAACAATTGTCACCTATTCCCAATTTTTCTTGAGTTTCTTTCTTGAACTGCTGAAGTCTGTGGGATGAAAGTGTTGTGCTGCTGGTGGGCACTTACGGGGTTTAAACCAAGCTTACAACATACTTCAAAACCAAATTGGTGTACAACTTGTAGGGGAACTAGTGGGTGACCGTGATTCCGTGTACCCACTGTCCTCTAATAAATCTTAAGATAGTATTTGGTAACATGTACATACTTTATTAATACATTTACTTTGAACATTTTTCTTAATAGTAAAACTTATGCTTTGAGTAGTACTTCTGGAATAGTTGGCTGACTAATGATATTTGGGGAAGACCATCTCACTTGATGTAGTCTATGAATGATATCTTACCCATTGTTGTACTTTACTTTTTAATTGCCCTTAGAAATGGGTTAGCAAGCAATGCGAAGGTATTAAAGATAGACAACAAATACAAGGCTCACTAGCGACGTCCACTTCAGATATTGGAAATGAAAGGTAATGGAAGTGTATTTTGTGCCTTTCTCTACAAGTGTATAAAGTACACTTCCACAGTGTGCCAATGCTGTAGTGAGTGGATGTGTAAGATGGTGGATAAAATGCCAATCAAAGAAGATATTTTGCCCTGGATAGTGCAGAACTTCTGATGAGTTGGTGCAGCTGCAGTTGTCCACATGTGGAAAGTATTTCGTCATATTCCTGACTATGACATGTGGATGTTGGAACAGATTTGGGTGTCAGGAGGTGCCCATGACTCATGTACACAAAGCCCTAATCAGACCTGTCTTACCCCATTGAAGACAGGCCCAAATAAAATCATATCATACCACCACAAACGAACATAGATTTCAGATCATCCCACTCCAATCCAACACTCCTGAATATAGAACGTGAAACAGAGTGCTCTGATCCAAAACTTCTGAGCATGAACAATGGCTCCAGATTAAACCACTCCTTCCTGCTACTGATGAGCATAGACTCTATATCAGTTCAATTTTACCATGTCCTATACATGGACTGTAGTTCAAAGCACTTGGACTCAACACTCATGAAGGGAGACTCAACATCAGATCTCTCTGACCCATCACTTGTAAACATAGACCCCTAATCTGAGCACTCCCACCAGCCACTCATGAACACAAACTCCAGGTCACATTTTTGTGACGCCATTCATGTATACAGATCCTGGATCAAACCTTTCCTACCCATCGCTTATGGACATGGGCATGAAATCAGTCTGTCATTACCCTTCACTTGGATTGATAGGTTTAGTTATTTGTTGGGAGCAATAAGCTTTCCGGAAACATTGCTGATGAGAGGCGAACAATCATTCTTACCCCATGTGTATTGTTGCATCCCTCACCACTCACTGTGAGGGAGACCAGCCCAAGGTTCGCTACCATCAAATGCTGAAGTGCCCGGGCCAGAAACCGACTTACCTCAGTCCAATTTTTCTGGCCTGCCAATCTGTACTGCAGCTCAAACTGGAAATTAGCTGACAGGTCGAGGTTGGTGGGTTTTGTCCACTCTATCATAATTATTGTCGGATCATCCAATGCAGGCATGGCAGACACATTAGCTGGAGGATAGGGCTTCACTAAAGCAAGAACAAAACACAGCATTCAGTAATTTGAACAATCCTTGAAAGAATCACTTACTGAGTTACAGCAGCTTCTGAGGGCAATCTGCAGCAGATGCTGCTATCTACAGGCAGAATGAAAGAAAGGACAACAGTTAGAATTCCAGCCCAATAAACAATGCTGTGCAGTGAATGTGTGCATGACAGTGTGTACAATTAATATCTGTGCAACTTGCAATAAGTGTCGGTTCCTGTGGATCTGTATCCCAATATGTATCAGTGTCTGTGAGACTGCAGCTCAGTGAGAATTGTGTCTGTGGAACCGTAACCATTAAGTCAGTGTCTTTGGACATAAGAGTATGTTCTTGTAGCTCAGTTAACTTGGTTTGTTATTGTCACATGTACTGAGGTACAGTGAAAATCTTTGTCGTGCATGCCATTGATACAGATCATTTCATTACAACAGTGCATTGAGGTAGTACAAGGGAAAAGAATAACAAAAATGCAGGATAAAGTGTCACAATTAGAGAATAAGAGCGGTGCAGGTAAACAATAAGGTGTAAAACCATAATATTGTGAGGTAAAGAGTTCATCTTATTGTATTAGGGGATCATTCAATAGTATTATAGTATCAGGATAGAAGCTGTCCTTGAACCTGATGTATGTGCTTTCAGGCTTAAATATCCCTGCCCCATGGGATAGGGTGAGAAGAGAAAATTTTCTGGGTGGGGACGAGGTCTTTGGTTATGTTGGCTACTTTACCGAGGCAGTGAGAAGTGTAGACAGAGATCATGGAGCAGATGCTTAGCGCCTGTGACTTTGTACTCTGGTGACGTTGTCCACGGAACTGTACTGAGTACACGTCAGTACCTGTTAAAATTATAATCCAGGTGCAAGAAGACCAAGAAGCACATTACTTTAACCGTGACACCGCAGAGGTTCTGGCACAGGCAAAGATAAAGCAGGCTTCAGAATTCTTAGAAGCATGGTTCTCTTCTGATAACACGGTAAACAAGCATAGAAATAGACACCATCTACTAACCCTTAAGAGACAAATAAATGCGAACCAGTAGAGTTCAAAGGTCAACTGAAGGAGTAGCCAATCAGGACTGAGGCAATTGAACGTGGGGCTATATAAACAAGGGCACTGTCGGAGAGAAACACCAACAACTGCACACTCAGGATGTCACCTCAACTGGTGATGAAATGTCTGCAAGCTAATTGCCAAGCTCGGTGAACACTGCAATATCAAAAGTCAATGGAACTGTATCCCAGCGCAAGGCGCTGCCTTTAGAATCATAACCCAATCAAAGTCAGAGTCCGTAAAACTGTTAGCCAGCTTAACATCAATGGTCACTATCATAAACTCCATTCCTGAACTGATACATTTGTCTTTCATGACTGTCCTGGATAAGCTAATGTGTGGAATGTAAAACTGGGTTGAGTTATTGGCCACATCTGTTTTTTGTTTGCCTTTATTATCTTTAGACTTGATCATTCCCAGCCATTCAACTTTTCCATTTTACATCTTGTTTAGACTTCAGCTTAACCCAAATCCTGTTACATGTGTTTTTACTTGTGTTAAATCTTGTTAATCCATCATTCTGTATTCTTTGAATTATACCAGCTATCAATTAAACAAGGCTTTCTTAAAACTTCTATTCAAACCCTCTGGAACAACACTTCCTTTTGTTACTTCCTCTGAACTTGCATCCCACATTTTTTTTTTCTTTCCACGGTGGCTTCTTGAGCATCAGTGAATTTAATTATCCCTGAATTTTAGATGGTGATGAGGAGGCATACAGAAGTGAGATAAACCAGCCTTTTCAACAACAACAGCCTTACACTCATTGCCATTAAGAGGCTGTCTACAAGAAGGATCAGAGCTGTCTCTATTTCCTGAGGAGACTGAGGTCCTTTAACATCTGTCGGACAATGTTGAGAATGTTCTACGAGTCTGTGGTGGCCAGTGCGATCATGTTTGCTGTTGTGTGCTGGGGCAGCAGGCTGAGGGTAGCAGGCACCAACAGAATCAACAAACTCATTCATAAGGCCAATAATGTTGTGGGATGGAACTGGACTCTCTGACGGTGGTGTCTGAAAAGAGGATGCTGTCCAAGTTGCATGCCATCTTGGACAATGTCTCCCATCCACCACATAATGGACTGGTTGGGCACAGGAGTACATTCAGCCAGAGACTCATTCCACCGAGATGCAACACTGAGTGTCATAGGAAGTCATTCCTGCCTGTGGCCACCAAACTTTACAACTCCTCCCTTGGGGGGTCAGACACCCTGAGCCAATAGGCTGGTCCTGGACTTATTTCCTGGCATAATTTACATATTACCATTTAATTATTTATGGTGCAACTGTAATGAAAACCAATTTCCCCCGGGATCAATAAAGTATGACTTTGACTGTGACTATGACTAAAACCAAGGAATTGCTTGTGGACTTCAGGAAGGGGAAATCGAGGAAGCACACAACAGTCCTCATCGAGGACCCAGCAGTGGAAAGGGTTAGCGGTTTCAAGTTCCTGTCAACATCTCTGTAAGGTCTATCCTGAGACCAACATATTGATGTAATTACAAAGAAGACATGACTGTGGCTATATTTCATTAGGAGTTTGAGGAGATTTCATATGTCACCAAAAACTCTAGCAAATTTCTACAGACGTATTGTGGGGAGCATTCTAACTGGTTGCGTCACTGGTATGAAGGGGCCACTGTATAGGATTGGTAAAAGCTGTATAAAGTTGGAAACTCAGCCAGGCACCATCAAGGGCACTAGCCTCCCCAGCTTTGAGGATACCTTTAAAAGGTAATGCTTCATAAAGGTGGCATCCATCATTAAGGACCCCATCACCCATGACATGCCTGCTTCCCATTGCTATCATGAAGGAGGTGGTACAGGAGCGTGAAGATGAGTACTCAGTATTCAAGGAACTGCTTCATCACCTCTGCCAGCAGATTTCTGAATAAACAATGAACCCATGTACACTACTTGGCTATTTTCCTCTGTTTCTCGCACTACATTTAATTTATTTTTGATATATGTTTCTTATTGTAATTTGTAGTTTTTTTTATTAAGTATTGCACTGTACTGCTGCCAAAAAAAACAATTTCACGACATACGCCAGTGATATTAAACCTGATTCTGATTCTAATCTCTCCATCTTTCACATCCATGCCTTCAGGTAGCAAAGTCCTGTGCTGTGTAATTCCCTTACTGAAGCCCTCACTCATTTGCACTCATGTCAGGCCACATTCCCTCATAGGGTTGTCATACAAATTTACACGTTACTGATGCCCTATCATTCAGTTTCACAAAAAAAAACATGGTATCTTATGAAAATGTTGACCCTCAGAATATCACACACCTATATCTTCAATGATGAATTCGAAAGATGATAACCGTGTATTATGGGCCTCCACCCAGGCATTGTAGTGTTTCCCTGCAGAGAGGGCCTTCCTTTCCAGGGTCACCGAAAGTAAGTGGGTTTTCACATTAAGTGGCTTATTACTGTAGTGGAAACAAAGAGAAAGTCATCAATCAGTTTTGCTACCTTGCATTTACTTTGACACTAACAATGCAGATCTAGGTCCCTGGTCACATCACTGTTACAGGTCCTCGTTCACATCAGTGATCCTTGGTCACTGGTCCTTGGTCCTTAATTATAGGTACTGGCTCTTTGATTTGTTAATGGTCACTATGCACAGATCCCTGGCCCTTGATCATTGGTCACAAGTTACGAAGAACCTTACACAACAGTTTTTGGCAGTGGGAGAAAGTTCTGAGCCATCTGCCCTATCCTATGCTTGCAGATTTGGGGCAGCATGGTAGTGTAGTGATTAGCACAACGCTTTACAGTACCAGTGACCCGGGTTCAATTCCCGCTGCCTGTAAGGAATTTGCATATCCTCCCTGTGACCACATGGGTTCCTTCTGGGTGCTCTGGTTTCCTCCCACAGTCCGAAGCCATACCGGTTGGTAAGTCAATTGGTCATTGTAAGTTCTTGCATGATTAAGCTAGGATTAAATTGGAGGTTGCTGGCAGTGTGGCACAAAGGGCTGATGGGCCTTCTCTGTGCTGTATCTCATAAATAAAAAATAAATTGTGTCCTCCCTTCACTTTTGAAAGGCTGGTATCTATTTGTTAGAGTATGCCCCCTAGTAATAATCCTGACAGTAGATGAAAATAATATCTTTCTTCCGATCAATTCCCCTCAATATCTTGTAATCTTTAATTGGATCACCCCTAACTAGGAAATACATTCCTTGATGAAGTGTTAATTTAATTTCTGGAATCTTAAATTTCATTCTAGATTAATGACCAATAACTCTCTTTTATCATTTCCTTGAGAATTAGCCCAAGGATCCAATGATATCTCTGCCCTGAGAGGGTAGATGGGTCCTCAGTTTAACTTCTCATCCCTAAAGGCAGAACCTCCAACTTCAGGGATGAGATGTTAAACTGAGTACCATGGTGGAGTATCAGTCTGGAATATGTGGTGATGATTGTAAGGGCAGGGTAATATTTGACAGAATTGTGACGGAAGATTAAGTTGTGATACAAAGGCAAAACGTACCTGTCCTCCTCCTCCAAATAGAAGATGTACTCAGTGGTGGTCAAAGTGTTACGACTTGGGCTCCAGGTACAATTCACCCCTGAGTCTTTGTCCAGTCTGAAGCAGAGTAAATCTTGAGATACAAGTAACAAGGAAAGAGTGAGGGTGAAGTTTTCTTGTGGGATGGGAGTGATCATCAGCTTCTCTTTGAGTCTAATTTTACATACGATCTTGACGTAGCTTCCTGCCTGACATGCTTAATTAATGGAATTTAAATCCCTTGATATTGCAGTGAGATTTGAACTCATTTTTCTGGATCTTTGTAATGTAACTACTTGACTATTGTTCTGGATGTCCTTAAGGTTATCCCTGCTATCTTGGAACAGGACAGTTGGTTCAATCAGTCTGGAATACTAGATCTTGCCTTTCATCAAGGCTCAAGCCTCAATCAAACATCCTGACCAATCTTATGAATCAAATTGACTCATCGGGCAGTAAATGGCTGACAGTGACTGTGACATTGGTCCAGGACAATGGATGTAACAGCAGACTGTGGCATTTCAGGAGGTTGAATGGAGAAGGCATTGCCCGGTTTGATACTGATCACACTCAAGGGCTTGTGATTAAAGGGCCAGGGAGACTGCAGTTCCTGGAGATCAGAGCTTTCAGAAGTATCCCTATCGAAAATTACACAGGCATTGAGAAACAGTTTAATCACCAATGCAGCCTGAATCAAAAATATCCCATGATTAATAATATCTTGCAAATAGAATGATCTAACTCAGAGTTGAACTGACTTCTGGTTAAGAAAACAAAGGAAATGGGATTAGTTTAGGGAATTGGCACCGTTGTAAAAGATCCTACATGACAGAGACATAGTGTCGTACAACACAAAAACCTTCAGCCCACCATGCCCATGCTGATCACCAAGGTTCCATCTGTACTAATCCCACTTACCACAACCTTCTATACTTTGCTGATTCAAGCAATTCTGTAGACACTTTTTAAAAATTATGAGATTCTCTATCTCCATCAATGGTAGTGCATTCCAAAATCCCCCCGGGGTCCCTTTCTCCTACTGTCCACTCTCCTCTTTCTTCTCCAGCCCTTGATCTTTCCCATATATCCTTTCATAATTTTGTCCACCTCATTCGGGTCCCTCTTTGGCCTTCTGTGCTGCAAGGAAAGCAAACCCATCCTATCCACTCTCTCACAGACAATATCCTGGGAAATCTCCTCTGAACCCTCTCCAGAGCAGTCACATCCTTATTATTCTTTGGTGACTAAATTTCCACATAGTACCCCAAATGTGATCTCACTTATGTTATGTTCACTTAGTCCAATGTCTTGATCAATGAAGGTTAACATCCTGTTTGTTTCCTTAATACCTTATTTACCAGTGTTTCCATCTTCAGGGATCTGGACTTGCATCCTAAGGCCCCTCTCTTCCTCAATATTTTCTTAGGACACTGCCATTCTTTGTGCATGCACTGCCTTTATGTGAGCTCCTATCTTATACTTAGCAACATTAAATTCCATGGCTCTGTCCTAGTATTCCAGCTGATCAATATTTTCTGTAGCCTAATATATCCTTATACCCCACCATTTAAAATTTTTTTGTCCTTTTAGAAGTTTAAACCCTCACCAGATCTGTATTATGTTTTCTCAAATATGAAGACATATCAATAAATTTGTTGAAATATCAGAGCCTTAATGTGTTGTTTGCCCACAGCACACTAACTGGTCCCAGATAAGTCTTCCCACAGGATCATTATTGCCTCTTATCTTCTGGGGAAGGTGGGACCCATACAGATTGGATGGGTTGCACCTGAACTCGAGAGGGAGCAATATCCTTGCAGGTAGGTTTGCTGGCATGGTTCGGGAGGGTTTAAACTAATTTGCAAGGAGGATGGGACCCAAAGCAATAGAACAGTGAAAGAAATGCATGGAGTAAACCCTCTAACATATAGAGAGGCTTTGAGGAAAGAGAAGCAGAATAAAGGGTGTAAAGGTAGTAAGGCAGAAGGGCAAAAGTGTGTGTACTTCAATGCAAGAAGCATCAGGAACAAAAGTGATGAACTGACAGCTTGGATACATACATGGAATTATGATGTAGTGGTCATTACAGAGACTTGGCTGGCACCAGGGCAGCAATGGATTCTCAATATTCCTGGATTTCAGTGCTTTAAAAGGGATAGAGAGGGGTGGAAAGGGGAGGAGGGGTGGCATTACTGGTCAGGGATACTATTACAGCTACAAAGAGGGTGGGTAATGTAGCAGGATCCTCTTTTGAGTCAGTATGGGTGGAAGTCAGGAACAGGAAGAGAGCAGTTACTCTATTGGGGGTATTCTATAGGCCCCCTGGTAGCAGCAGAGATACCGAGGAGCAGATTGGAAGACAACTTTTGGAAAGGTGCAAAAATAACAGGGTTGTTATCATGGATGACTTTAACTTCCCTAATATTGATTGGCACCTGATTAATTCCAAGGGTTTAGATGGGGCAGAGTTTTTAAGTGCGTCCAGGACGGATTCCTGTCACAGTATGTTGACAGGCCAACTAGGGGGAATGCCATACTAGATCTAGTATTAGGTAATGAACTGGGTCAGGTCACAGATCTCTCAGTGGGTGAGCATCTGGGGGACAGTGACCACTGCTCCCTGGCCTTTAGCATTATCGTGGAAAAGGATAGAATCAGAGAGGACAGGAAAATTTTTAATTGGGGAAGGGCAAATTATGAGGCTATAAGGCTAGAACTTGCGGGTGTGAATTGGGATGATGTTTTTGCAGGGAAATATACTATGGACATGTGGTCGATGTTTAGAGATCTCTTGCAGGATGTTAGGGATAAATTTGTCCCGGTGAGGAAGATAAAAAATGGTAGGGTGAAGGAACCATGGGTGACAAGTGAGGTGGAAAATCTAGTCAGGTGGAAGAAGGCAGCATACATGAGGTTTAGGAAGCAAGGATCAGATGGGTCTATTGAGGAATATAGGGTAGCAAGAAAGGAGCTTAAGAAGGGGCTGAGAAGAGCAAGAAGGGGGCATGAGAAGGCCTTGGCGAGTAGGGTAAAGGAAAACCCCAAGGCATTCTTCAATTATGTGAGGAACAAAAGGATGACAGGAGTGAAGGTAGGACCGATTAGAGATAAAGGTGGGAAGATGTACCTGGAGGCTGTGGAAGTGAGCGAGGTCCTCAATGAATACTTCTCTTCGGAATTCACCAATGAGGGGGAACTTGATGACGGTGAGGACAATATGAGTGAGGTTGATGTTCTGGAGTATGTTGATATTCAGGGAGAGGAGGTGTTGGAGTTGTTAAAATACATTAGGACGGATAAGTCCCCAGGGCCTGACGGAATATCCCCCAGGCTGCTCCACGAGGCAAGGGAAGAGATTGCTGAGCCTCTGCCTAGGATCTTTATGTCCTCGTCCACGGGTATGGTACCGGAGGACTGGAGGGAGGCGAATGTTGTCCCCTTGTTCAAAAAAGGTAGTAGGGATAGTCCGGGTAATTGTAAACCAGTGAGCCTTACGTCTGTGGTGGGAAAGCTGTTGGAAAAGATTCTCAGATATAGGATCTGTGGGCATTTAGAGGATCATGGTCTGATCAGGGACAGTCAGCATGGCTTTGTGAAGGGCAGATCGTGTCTAACAAGCCTGATAGATTTCTTTGAGGAGGTGACCAGGCATATAGATGAGGGTAGTGCTGTGGATGTGATCTATATGGATTTTGGTAAGGCATTTGACAAGGTTCCACACAGTAGGCGTATTCAGAAAGTCAGAAAGCATGGGATCCAGGGAAGTTTGGCCAGGTGGATTCAGAATTGGCTTGCCTGCAGAAGGCAGAGGGTCGTAGTGGAGGGAGTACATTCGGATTGGAGGGTTGTGACTAGTGGTGTCCCTCAAGAATCTGTTCTGGGACCTCTACTTTTCATGATTTTTATTAATGACCTAGATGTGGGGGTAGAAGGGTGGGTTGGCAAGTTTGCAGACAACACAAAGGTTGGTGGTGTTGTAGATAGTGTAGAGGATTGTCAAAGATTGCAGAGAGACATTGATAGGATGCAGAAGTGGGCTGAGAAGTGGTAGATGGAGTTCAACCCAGAGAAGTGTGAGGTGGTACACTTTGGAAGGACAAACTCCAAGGCAGAGTACAAAGTAAATGGCAGGATACTTGGTAGTGTGGAGGAGCAGAGGGATCTTGGGGTACATGTCCACAGATCTCTGAAAGTTGCCTCACAGGTGGATAGGGTAGTTAAGAAAGCTTATGGGGTGTTAGCTTTCATAAGTGGAGGGATAGAGTTTAAGAGTCGCGAGGTAATGATGCAGCTCTATAAAACTCTGGTTAGGCCACGCTTGGAGTACTGTGTCCAGTTCTGGTCGCCTCACTATAGGAAGGATGTAGAAGCATTGGAAAATGTACAGAGGAGATTTACCAGGATGCTTCCTGGTTTAGAGAGTTTGGATTATGATCAGAGATTAAGGGAGCTAGGGCTTTACTCTTTGGAGAGAAGGAGGGTGAGAGGAGACATGATAGAGGTGTACAAGATATTAAGAGGACTA
Organism: Mobula birostris; assembly: GCF_030028105.1. NCBI lineage: Eukaryota > Metazoa > Chordata > Chondrichthyes > Myliobatiformes > Myliobatidae > Mobula > Mobula birostris. Next base: position 8,791,376 of record NC_092401.1, read on the forward strand.
GATAGAGTGGACATCCAGCACCTCTTCCCCAGGGCACCACTGCTCAATACAAGAGGACATGGCTTTAAGGTAAGGGGTGGGAAGTTCAAGGGGATATTAAAGGAAGGTTTTTTCCTCAGAGTGGTTGGTGCATGGAATGCACTGTCTGAGTCAGTGGTGGAGGCAGATACACTAATGAAGTTTAAGTGACTAGTAGACAGGTATATGGAGGAATTTAAGGTGGGGGGGTATATGGGAGGCAGGGTTTGAGGGTCAGCACAACATTGTGGGCTAAAGGGCCTGTACTGTGCTGTACTATGCTATGTTCTATATTCTATATATTCTATACTGCAAGACATTTGGATTAGAATTAGAATTCCATTAACTGGTTTCACAGCTTTATCAGTATTGCTTTGAATGCTCTGTGAAGCTATTCCCTTTAAATCCCACTTCCATTATCTTGCATTAAGTTCTTTTACAGTGTTACTCCCAGTTATTGCTTTCACCTTACTTCACACTGATGTTGAATTCTGTCCTGTGTTGACCCAAATCATGTCACATCAACATCTTCTTATAGCTTCCAGTCAAGATTTATCCGTCCTTCACATAATTCAACACTCTTTGTTGCTTAGGAGTACTATAGACACATTATAACAGTTCATAGGGTTGAAGTTCTTGAACAGGGATCTAGAGGTCAAAGAATCACAGTTATTACCTGTCTGGTTGCTGTGTTGATTCAGTACTGTTATAATCAATAGCAGTTTACAAATTATTCTTATGGTGCTATGCATCACCTGTTGAGGGAAAAAAAATTAAATCTAGCGTTACACAGACCACTGCAAAAGTAGTGACTCTCAAGGTTTTGGTAATCGTCTGGACAGTAGAATACACTTTCCCATATTCCTGAGAGCACAAGTCACATCCCTGGTGTGGGCCATGATAGTTAGTTCCAGTTGAGAAACTCTGGCTTAGAGAAAGAGCTTGCTGATCCTGAACACTAACAACTATGTATATGAATGGTGCTGACAGCAGGTGGAGACAGAGTGTGGTTGAATTAGATATTGCAAGTTCAAGCTCACCGGTCAAAATTACACATTAATAAAATAAGATTCAGGCATGAAATATACTCCAGAACATATCATTACATTTAGGAGAGGGAGACAAAACTCTAGAGAACTGGTAATGAATTGGCTGGAAGTGTCGTACCTGTGTTCTTTAAACTGACATCCCATTGTATGAGTTGCAGCTCTCTTTCAAGCCACAAGAGGTGTACAGTGCCACCTGGAATCAGTGACTACTAAGTCCTTTACTGCTTTCCCTTCTGTCAGTAAGAGCTGCCATTGCACTGGTCACTCACTTCCAGGAGGACAAGGCCTCTATAGACCTCAGCTGTGGCTAGTCAACAAATACTTAACTTACATCACTCACTTGCTTACTGACCACAAAGAATAAATTATATCACTAGTTCGTTGGCTGACCAATATGAACCTGATCCTGTTTCTAATATTATTCAAGGACGTAATGCTTATAATCAGTCCTCTAGCCCCTGGCTCCACCCTCTCGCCCAATTAAAGGTTGTATTGAGAATTTCCACACTGCCTTTAGTAACTTTCAAAGGAAAACTGGAGAACAACGTAAAAGGTGGGAGAGAATGCGGGGAAGTAGCACTAAGTTACGACCTCTTCAGAAGAGATTATATATTGTAGGTGAGATGGGCCAAACATGTAATATGATTTTATTATTTTGAGGATACCTACTGTAGCTGCTGACAGGAAATTTCTACGAATGATTTAACCAACTGACAAATGATCTGTCTGAGCTCAAGCTACACATCAGAACGAGTCTTTCACTGCACCCTGCACTGATCCCTCACTCCTCCCTCACTCCTCCAGGTAATGCGTTAAATGACATTAGTCAGACAAAGTAACCATCCCCCAGCCAACGTATGCACCCTGTTCTGGAAAATTTTGAGACACTGTTTAGATCATGAGACCATACGATATAGTAACAGAAGTAGGCCATTCGGCCCATCAAATCTGCTCCACCATTCGATCATGGGCTGATCCAATTCTTCCAGTCATCCCCACTCCCCTGCCTTCTCCCCGTACCCTTTGATGCCCTGGCTAATTAAGAGCCTATCTATCTCTGCTTTAAATACACCCAATGACTTGTCCTCCACAACGGCGCATGGCAACAAATTCCACAGATTTAGCACCCTCTGATTGACTAAAGTAATTTCTCCGCACCTCTGTTCTAAATGGGCGTCCTTCTATCCTGAAGTTGTGCCCTCTCATCCTAGTCGCCCCTACCATAGGAAATAGCTTTGCCATATCTAATCTGTTCAGGCCTTTTAACATTCACAATGTTTCTATGAGATCCTCCCTCATTCTCCTGAACTCTAGGGAATAGAGCCCAAGAACTGCCAGACATTCCTGATACGGTAATCCTTTCATTCCTGGAATCATTCTCATGAATCTTTCCTGAACCCTCTCCAATGTCAGTATATCCTTTCTAAACTAAGGAGCCCAAATCTGCACACAATACTCCAAGTGTGGTCTCACGAGTGTCTTATAGAGCCCCAACATCACATCCCTGCTCTTATATTCTGTACCTCTAGAAATGAATGCCAACATTGCATTTGCCTTCTACACCACTGACTCAACCTGCAGGTTAACCTTTAGGGTATCTTGCACAAGGACTCCCAAGCCCCTTTGTGTCTCTGCATTTTGAATTCTCTCCCCATCTAAATAATGGTCTGCCTATTTATTTCTTCCCCCAAAGTGCATGACCACACACTTTCCAACATTGTATTTCATTTGCCACTTCTTTGCCCGTTCCCCTACACTATCTAAGTCTCTCTGCAGGTTCTCTGTTTCCTTAACACTACCCGCTCCTCCACCTATTGTTGTATCATCGGCAAATTTAGCCACAAATCCATTACTATCGTAGTCCAAATCATTGACATACATTGTAAAAAGCAGCGGTCCCAACACCGACCCCTGTGGAACTCCACTGGTAACCAGCAGCCAGCCAGAATAAGATCACTTTATTCCCACTCTCTGTTTTCTGCCGATCTGCCAATGCTCCACCCTTGCTAGTAACTCCCCTGTAATTCTATGGGCTCTTATCTTGCTAAGCAGCCTCGTGTGCGGCACCTTGTCAAAGGCCTTCGGAAAATCCAAGTACACCACATCTACTGCATCTCCTTTGTCTACCCTGCTTGTAATTTCCTCAAAAAATTGCAGTAGGCTAGTCAGGCAGGATTTTCCTTTCAGGAAACCATGCCAGCTTTGGCCTATCTTGTCATGTGCTTCCAGGTACGCTGTAATCTCATCCCTAACATCCCTAATGATTGTATCATTATCTGAGGGTGGACACTTGTGGAACTTACCCACCTCCCACCCCTAAAGACAGAAGGGCTGCTGACCACACCACCTTTGATTCTTTCTGCCCATTTTTAACTCAGGTGGAAGTGAAAGGCCAGACTTACATAAACCTCCAGCATTTTATTTCTCTGTGATGCTCCAGATATTCAGCTCTGTGGTCTTTCTTGTGTAGCCTGAACGTGAATTACCAACACTCAGAACAGCTGGTAACAAACCTTAGGTCCAACTCATGATTCTGTGGAGAGGGAAAATTTAAGAACCTATTCTCTGTTAAACTTGCCTGCTTTGACTAACTGTGTGGAATAAAATTGATACACTGTGAGATCTCCGGCCAATCAATAACCTCTCTCCTCAATGGCTTTTCCTCCCCACCTTTTCACTATCTCCCACACTTGCTTTTCACTCTACTCTAAGTTCTTAAAGATAAAGGCATTTAATTTTACTTGATCCAAGAAAATGTTGCTACTGCATAGTTTTACAGTGTGCTTAAATCGAATTGCATGATTAATTGCAATTTTTTTTATTCACTTGATCGAATGATAACTCTAATTGCACCTTCCTGCCCACAAACAGTAATCATTCATGCCCTGTCTTATTGAGAATCTACCTCTACTTAGAAATATCCAAAGTATTTCAACCAGCCTTTGAAGAAGGCAGCATCAAAGACCTATGAGCAACTGAGAGAAGAAAGGATTGCCTCATGCCTGTCTTATTTTTAAACAGTGGACCCTAATTCTAGATCCTCCCTCAAGAATTTGTACGTTTCACTAAGTACAGGTCCACAATCCCTTATCCGAAATCCTTGGGGCCAGTTGCATTTCGGAATTCAGAATTTTTCAGATTTCAGACCCCCCCCCCACCCGATACTAAAAAACACGTATGCTCAAGTCCCTTATTTAATCTGTTTCAGTGTGGTGGACTTTAGGACCCGGCGGCGCACCAAACCTACGCACGTCCTCCCGTATACTTTAAATCATCTCTAGATTACTTACAATACCTAATACAATGTAAATGCTATGTAAGTAGTTGTTATACTGTATTGTTTAGGGAATAATGACAAGAAAAAATTTTATTTCCAACAAAAACATTCAATAAAACATAAAAATATACAGCTTCAAATGAACTGAATCAAACACAGGGTAAATGACTTATTGGATAAATGTAAAACGTCACTGTCACTGTTACTATAAAACTTCAGTAACTTGTCTTTCTGTTTATTTAAATCATAAACAGTGGTAGTTCCGACACTATTTTCTTCAGTAAGATGCCGCGCAGAGACACCACGATCAAGCTTCTGCAATAACTCCACTTTCTGCGTTATTGATAATGTTAGATGCTTCCTTCTCTTTTAATCATTGTTACCCATAGGTGTATCTGCAGCTCTTTTTGACATTTTCACAGTGAAATTAAACACAGTCAACAGTGAACGCAAAATATCAGCGAACAGCAAATGCACGTGTGACCAGTATGAGCGCTGAGCCACAACTGACGTCTGGCGGCATCTGCTAGTGCTGCCACGTCACACCTGAGTGACGTCAGCTGTTGGCAAAAAAAACTTCGGTTTTTGGAGCTTTTTGGATTTCAGAATTTCAGATAAAGGAATGTGCACCTGTACTTGCATACAAAAGCCTCAGTTGTCCTGCCTTTCTTCATACCACAACCCGTTCTTGCTGGGTATCAGCTTAGTAAATCTCGACTGTTTGTATTAGTACCAAATAAATAACTAAAGCATTCCTCTTTCATATCCAGTTCCCTAGCAATTATGGGGGATTCATGGTGGAGAGAGTCAGCAGCCTTAAGTTCCTGGGTGTTAACATATTAGATGACCTGTCTGAGCTTGCACATGGAAGCAGTCACATGAAACGTACAGCAGTGTCTTATCATTTTTCTAAACAGGTTAAAGAGGTCGAGCTTGTCACCAAACACTCTAACAAACGTCTACAGATGTATTGTAGAAAGTGTCCCACTTGGTTGCATCATGGTCCAGCACAGCAATTCAAATGTGCAGGAGCATAACAACTTGCAGAGACCAGTGGGCTTTGCCAAATACATCATGAGCACATCCCTCCCCACCACTGGTAGTATCTACAGGAGGCACAACCTTAATCACTAGAGTAAGAAATACTATGACCACATTAATCACTGTGAACAGAACAGACTTTTTGTTCTAATAGTGTTCTTTCTTGTCTTTAACATTGAATCATAGAGATATACAGCATAAAATCAGGCCATTCAGCCTACTACATGCTTGCTTCCCAGTGGTCACCATGCTGCACAAATCCCATCGTCCAATAATAGTTCCATACCCTTCAATGCCTAGGCAATTCAAATGCTCATTTGGAGATTTCCTAAATGCTGCTTCAACCACTCTTGGGGAAAAAAGGATCTCTCTCTCACACTCTCACACTCTCTCTCTCTCTCTCTCTCTCTCCCTCTCTCTCTCTCTCTCTCTCACACTCTCTCTCTCTCGTTTGTCTACCTCTGACGCAGGGAAAGGTTTTCTGCTGTCTACCCTATGTATACGCCACATAAATTTATTATCCTCAATCATATTCCCACTTAACCTCCTCCATTACAGGGGAACAGACATAGCTTCTCTAGTCTATCTTCAAAATCAATGCCCCATCTCAGTACCATCCACTGTAGTCCTATCACATTTTTCATGCCTTGCCCAGGATGCTCTTTATCAACCACAGCACAGCATTTAGTACCATCGTTCCCTCAAGATTAATCAATAAGCTTCAAGACCTTGGCCTCAATATCTCTTTGTACAATTGGATCTTCGATTTTCTCACTTGCGGACCCCAGTCAGTTTGGATTGGCGGCAACATTTCCTCCACGGTCTCCACCAGCACTGTGCACCAGAAGACTGCGTGCTTAGCTTCCTACTCTACTTGCTTTATACTTGTGATTGTGTGGCTAAGCACAACTCCAATCCTATATTTTTAGTTTGCTGATGACAGCACTGTCATAGGCCAAATCAGAGATGGTGATGAATCAGCTTTCTAGGAGGGAGATTGAAATTCTGGCGGAGTGGTGTCATAGCAACAACCATTTACTCAATATCAGCAATACCAAGAGGTCCATGAGCCAGTCCTCATCGGAGTTGGAGAGGATAAGCAATTTTAAATTCCTTTGTTATTATTTTGGAGGACCCATCCTGGGCCCAGTATGTAAGTACAATTGCGAAGTATGCACAGAGATTTGTGAAGATCCGACGTGATGTCTAAAACTTTGACAAACTTCTATAGGTGTGTAGTGGAAAGTGTAATGACTGGCTGCATCACAGTCAGGAATGGGAACACTAATGCTATTGTACAAAAAATCCTAAAAAAAATAGCAGATATGGCCCAGGCCACCTCACAATTGAGAACATCTACATGAAACATTGTTGCAGCAAAGCAGTATCCATCACAGGGACCCCAGCATCCAGGACATACTCTGTTCTCACTGCTGCCGTCAGGAAGAAGGTACTGGAGCCTCAGAACTCACACTACCAGATTCAGGAGCAGTTATCAGAATCAGGTTTATTATCACCAGCATGTGATGTGAAATTTTTTAATTTAGCAACAGCAGTTCAATGTAATACATAATATAGAAGCAAAAAATAAAATAAAAATAATAATAAAAAATAAGTAAATAAATTACAGTATACCTATATTGAATAGATTAAAAATCATGCAAAAACAGAAATAATATATTAAAAAAGTGAGGTAGTGTCCAAGGGTTCAATGTTCATTTAGGAATTGGATGGCAGAGGGGAAGAAGCTGTTCCTGAATGACTGAGGGTGTGCCTTCAGGCTTCTGTATCTCCTACCTGATGGTAACAGTGAGAAAAGGGCATGCCCTGGGTGCTGGAGCTCCTTAATGATGGACGCTGCCTTTCTGAGACACCGCTCCTTGAAGATGTCCTGGGTACTTTGTAGGCCAGTACCTAAGATAGAGCTGACTAGATTTACAACCCTCTGCAGCTTCTTTCGGTCCTGTGCAGTAGCCCCCCCGCCCCCAGACAGTGATGCATCCTGTCAGAATGCTCTCCACAGTACATCTATAGAAGTTTTTGAGTGTATTTGTTGATATGCCAAATCTCTTCAAACTCCTAATGAAGTATAGCCGCTGTCTTGTCTTCTTTATCACTACATCGATATGTTGGGACCAGGTTAGATCCTCAGAGATCTTGACACCGAGGAATTTGAAACTGCTCACTCTCTCCACTTCTGATCCCTCTATGAGCCCTCAACCATCAGGCTCTTGAACCAAAGGGGATAACTTCACTTGTCCCATCATTGAACTGTTCCCACAACTTATGGACTCACTTTCAAGGACTCTTCATCTCATGTTCTCTATATTTATTGCTTATTTATTTATTATTTTCATTTCTTTCTTTGTATTTGCACAGTTTGTTGTCTGTTTCACACTGGTTGAACATCTAAGTTGGTTCAGTCTTTCAGTGATTATTATTCTATTATGGATTTACTGAGTATGCCCTCAACAAAATGAATCTCCGGGTTGTATATGGTGACGTATATATACTTTGATAATAGTTTAACTCTGAACTTTGAAAACTGCACACAGCGCTGCTTGAAACATAAGACATGTGATTTGCTAATTATTTAACCTATCCATATCCACTTCTAGTCTCTTTAGGTTCTCTTCATAATTTGATTTCCTATCTCTCGTTGTGTCTCTCAATATATTAAACAAGCATGCACGTGGTGCCTTATTGAAATTCATTTTCTATAAATTGGAGCTCCGTGACTGGATGTGATCTGCAGCGACCTCTACTGGGACCTTGCAGTTTGTGATATTTATAAATAACTAGGACGAAAACGTGGATTGGTGGGTTAACATTTTTGCAGGTAATACAAAGATCGGTGGTATTAGCAGTGTTAATGTATAAAGGGATCTTGGGGTTCAAGTTCCCAGCTCCCTGAAAGTGCTGCACAGTTTGATAGGGTGGTAAAGAAGGCATATGACATGCGTGTCTTTACTAGTTGAGACATTGAGTTCAAGCTATGCAGTAGCTTTATAAAACCAGACCTAGGCCACATTTGAAGAATTGCATTGACTTGTGGCTACCCCTTTAGAGGAAGGATGCGATGGCTTTGGGGAGGGTACAGAAACGGTTTCCCAGAATGTTGCCTGGATTAGAGGGCATGTCCTATAAAGGCAGACTGGACAAACTTGGATTGTGTTCTGTGGAACAGCAGAGACTGAAAAGAGACCCGGTAGGAGTTTCTAAGGTTATGAGAGGCATCAATAGTGTGGACCACTGGCATCATTTTCCAAGGATGAAAATGCCCAATACCACAGGGTCTGCTTTTAAGTTGAGAGAGGTAAGTTCAGAGGAGATGTGCACGTCAAGATTTTTTTTTACACAGAGTGGTGGGTGAGTGAAATGCACTGCCAGGAACGGTAGTGAAAACAAATACAATAAGGCTTTTAGACAGCCACATGACTGTACAGAAAATGGAAGGATATGGATATTGTATAGGCAAAAGGGATCCTATCATTTTGGATCTCCCCTCCCCCTCCCACTTTCAAATTTCTTGCTAGTTCTTCCTTCAGTTAGTCCTGACGAAGGGTCTCAGCCCGAAACGTCGACTGTACCTCTTCCTAGAGGTGCTGCCTGGCTTGCTGCGTTCACCAGCAACTTTGATGTGTGTGGCTAGTTTAGTTCGGTGTTTAATTGCTAGTTTTATTAGTCTGGCATAACAATATAGTGAAGAGGCCTACTCTTGTGCTATACTGTTCTATGTACTAGACTGCAAAGAGCTAAGGCCACAGCATAAATCCCTAAGCCACACGATTAAAAGACCTGTTTATGCTTACTCCCTATTTCTTGTTGGGTAAAAATTCTGCATTGATGCTGATATGTTAGGTCCATGAGCTTTTAATTCTTTTGTCAGATACCTTCTGGAAATGTTTAGCATGCTATTTCCTGTAGTTCCACTTCATTCATGACACATGGTCAAAGGATTTCAATAGATTGTTTAAACATGATTTCATCTTCACAGTACCATTTGGCTCTGCATAATTACCTTGAGTTTTTCTAAATCCCCTGCTACAATGAATAAGCAAACGCTACTGACATTTACCCTTTAACTGATGTAGGGTTTACTACCCTGCAGTTTCCTGATTCCTATCACCTCCGCTTCTAAATAAAGAAGCAATATCTGTTACTTGCTAATTTAATGAAATCTTTCCAGATTTGAAGAAGTTTTGGAAAGTCTCACTACCTTTAAACACATGGGATGGAGCCCAATATAACCAGTGCATCAATTTACATCTCCAACAATTCTCCCAAATAAGATTATTGGGAATAATGTTATATTAAAATGTCAATAATCATAATTCCCTTTGTGCTGTTGAATCTTTTTTTTAAATATGTCCCCAGACTTAGATCAGGAAATTTTTATCTCTGTCTCTCCAGTACCCTCAGCCTTTACCTTGTGTTTGCAGCCTCTGCCCCTCCCAAATTTAAAAGGGTTGCCCTCCCTGTGACCAAAGCTATTACACTCCAGCCCGTGCCCTTGATCTTTTCTGTGTCTCTGACTTTAGCCCCTCCCATGTTTCTTCAGCCTTAACCTCTTAATCTCTGTATATACTTGACCTCCGCCTTCTTCAATGCCATCAGGCTTTTCCCTCATGTCCCGAACTTCTGTTCTGCTTTGACTTTCACCTGTATCCTTGATGCCTCATCCTCCCAGTGCTGTCCACCTCTGTGCCTTCCCAAGTACCCTCAACCTTTTCTCTGCCTTGACCTCTACCCCTTCACAATGCATCAGCCTCCTTGGTCTTGCCCAGCTTCTCAGTGGTTTGACCTCTGTCCTTCTCCTAATGTTCTCCAGTGGCCCTGGCTTTCTCTGCCTTGTACTTTTCTTTGATTCATATCCCTCCCTTGTGCCTTAATGGCCACCACACTGCCCCTCCACAATGTCTCCTATCATTTCCCCACCTGTCCTCAATCTCTGCCCTTCCCTAATGCTTCATAGTGTGAAAAGAGTTAGTGCCCTAATTACCTTATCCGACGAGTACTTCAACGATCCGTGCTCGTTGCTCTTGTCCTGCACAGGAAATCTCCAGCACAGGAAATTCATTATCCTCGCTGAGCTCAGAACATGCAAGTTGCTAAATGCGCCAATGTTCAGCAAAAATTGAAGAGTGAACTGTGTATCAGAGAATCGGAGTAATAACCAGATGGAAAGCTCCAATCGCACATCACTTCCACGGACTTGCAATTGCTCTCTGATGGTGTGGTTCAAAAGAATACTACATGAAACTTAGCCACACCCCTTGACGGTTTAAACAAACCAGAAAGAGAGAGAGCAGCCAGCACAGTGAGAGTGGGGAAAAAACTGAGACAGTGACACACTTAGAGATGAAGAACAAGAGAAAACCAGAGAGGGAGAAAGAGAGGAAAAAAGAGAAAGTTAAGAGTTTTTGAAAATAAAATTGATAGGTGGTGAGTGAGAAGAAAAGAAACAAAGAGAGTGAGACAGCGAAAAGCTCAGATAAAGGTTAGAGAGCAGGAAGTAGAGCAAGAGAGGTATAAACATGAGTCCGAATTGACATTGAACAGAGAGCCACCATAAGTTATAGGAGCAGAATTCGGCCATTTGGACCATGGAGTCTACTCCACTATTCCATCATGGCTGATCTATTTCCCTATCGGCCCCAATCTCCTGTCTTCTCCCCGTATTCCTACATGCCCTGACTAAGCAATAATCTATCAACCTTTGTCTTAAATATAACCAATGACTTGGCTTCCACAGCTTCCTTTAGCAACAAATTCCACAGATTCACCACTCTCTGGCGAAGGAAATTCTTCCTCATCTCATTCTCTCTATTCTGAGGCTGTGTCCTCTGATCTTAGACACCTGCCTGGATTGGGGAGCATGCCTTATGAGAATAGGTTGAGTGAACTCAGCCTTTTCTTCTTGGAGCGACGGAGGATGAGAGGTGACCTGATAGTGGTGTATAAGATGACAAGAGTCATTGATTGTGTGGATGGTCAGAGGCTTTTTCCCAGGGCTCAAGTGGTTGCCACAAGAGGATACAAGTTTAAGGTGCTGCGGAGTAGGTTCAGAGGAGATGTCAGGGGTAGGTTTTTTTATACAGAGAGTGGTGAATGTGTCAAATAGGCTGCCGGCAACGGTGGTGGAGGCAGATACGATAGGGTCTTTTAAGAGACTTTTGGAAAGGTGCATGGAGCTTAGAAAACCAGAGGGCTATAGGTAAGCCTAGTAATTTCTAAGGTAGGGTCATGTTCGGCATAACTTTGTGGGCCAAAGCGCCTGTATTGTGCTGTAGGTTTTCTATGTTTCTATGTAAGAGAGGACATGAAAACAGTTTCTTGAGAAAAATTATGAGACAAACTAATGGGTCTAAGTTTGACACGTCCCCTGAGTCTGCTAATTTGCATCCTAGGGTCTTAAAGGAAGAAGCCACAGAGATAAACTCTGGTGAATTTTAAAATCATAATTTAAATGGTTCTACTGAAAAAGGCAGAAGCCAGAAAGCAAAAAACTGTTAGCCTTACTTACATTTGTCATAATGAAAATGCTGAAATACGTGATTAAGGAAGTAGTCACAGCTTACTTAGAAAACATTGATGCAATTGAACAGAGTCAACATTATTGTATGGAAGTAGATATTATATGGACCGATTTATTAGAACTCTTTGATAATGTAATAAGCAGAGACAGAGAGAAACTAAGTTATTGTTTCAGCTCTATAATATTTAAACATAACTCAATGGCCTAAAACATTATCTGTATCTCTCTGCATAATCTGTGGAACACATGCAGCCGAAGTGTGGTTCCGCAGGCAGTGTTTGAGGTCAGTAGTGTAGATGTTTAAAGGGAAACTGAATGGATCTGTAAAAGAAGAATAGAAACCTATGCTGAGAATGAGATGAGGAGTAAGACGTCATGCTGCTATGTTCTGGCCAGACCAAATCGTATGTGGTCTCCTTGTGTGCCACATATTCTATATAATGCATTGAGAGACAATTGGCTGTTTTCTCAGTAAAGACAAGGGTATTCCTAATGACTGTTCTGGTACCTATTTAACTTCCTTCCTCAAGGGCTAGTTATCAAGTGTCAGCAAACTTGTCTGTGGTGAAAGCTTTCAGGAAAAATACATTATAATCATCAAATCATTACTGTAATGTGACTGACTGGGGCATTTCCTGGAGTAATAACCTACGTTACAGAAATACAAAGAGTGTCACTCTTTAGACTGAACAACATGAGACACTATAGGCAATTTGTGCACTGCAGCCTCCCACAATTCTGCCCTCTTTCCTTGAAACATTATGTATCGAGAAGCCATTGAGCCCACTCCCAAAATCTCTCATCATGAGTAGTACACTTAAGTTTCATATCAGTTGCTGCCAATTTCTATCCACTCTAATTTCCACAGGGCCTGCCTGCTTCTTGGCTTCTTTTCCTCCATTTCAGAGATACGTTAATAATTTGTACTTGCTCTTGGATCACTGCTTTGTGGAACACTCAGTCTACAAAGCAGCCCCAGGTATTAATCTTAAATCTGAATTCCATTACCTCTCTGACCTCTGGCTTTGGCCTCTAACATTATTTCAATGAAAAGCTAATCATAGAGTCACAAAGCTATATAGCTCAGAAGCAGGCCCTTTGGCCCAATGTCTGTATAGACCATGTTGCCCACCTGAGCTAGTTCTATTTGCTTGTGTTTGGCCCATATCACTCTATCCACGTACCTGTCTAAATGAATTTTGAATGTTGTAATTTTACCTGCCTCTACCACTTCCTGTCGCAGCTCATTCTAGAACTCTTCATAATAATTTATTTCAATATATGAAACAAAGAACTGCAAATTAGAAAAGGCAATTTTAAATTAGTAATGTTGCTGATAACCTTTAAAATGTAATGTTATATTCCTGCCGAAGGATTTTGATCCCCGGTATTGCCCATTACATTATTACGATCTCCTGTCATCAATTGTATTTTTGAATGCCAGATTAGAGCCGAATTAACTGAGAAAAGAATGAATTTCTAAGATACAGTTGAAATGACAGGATGAACCTTTTACAGGTCTGCATTGGCAAATAGGAGACACAATTTCCCACTCACAAAGCCAGACTGATTTTTCCTAATTAGTCGTTGTCTTCCCAAATGCATGTAGATCCTGCCCCTCAAAATCCCTTCCAGTAACTTACCCACCAGTGATGTTAGGCTCACTTGTCCGTTTCCTTGCTTAAGTAAAACATTAGTCATCCTTCAGCTTGTCTGTAGTTAGTGGTGATACAATTATCTCTGCTAGTAATTTCTTCTCTAGCTCCCCGCAGTGTCATAGGATATATGTAGTCAGGCACTGGGGATATGCACATTAAGACCATCAGCATCCCTTTTTTTGTATTGTGGTCTCTCTTCAAGGCAACACTATTACTTTTACTGAGTTCCCTAGCTTCCATAAATATAGACATATCGATTCTCTTAAAACCTTGCCTTCCTTCTGTGGCTCCACACATACATGACTTCTTTGATCTCTAAAGGCCCTATTTTCTTCCTCGTTACTCTTTTGTCCTAAATATACCAGAGTCAGCAACAGGTTTAATATCACTGGCATATGTTGCGAAACATTACAGAGGAGGAGTCGCAAGAGATGGGGGAGATCTTAAATGGATTTTTTGCATCTGTATTCACTCGGGCGACTGACGCAGAATCTTTAGATGTGAGGAACTGCAGCAGCAAAGTCACAGACCCTGTACAGATTACAAAGGAGGTGGTATTTGCTGTCCTGAGGCAAATTAGGGTGGATAAATCCCCAGGGCCTGACAAAATGTTACCTTAGATCTTGGGCGAGGCTAGTGCAGAAAGTGCAGGGACCCTAGCAGAGACAGCCTGAGCCACGGATGAGGTGCTGAAGGATTGGATGATAGTTAATGTTATTCCATTGTTTAAGAAAGGCTCTAAGAATAAGCTAGGAAATTATAAAGGCTGGTGAGCATGACACCCCATAGTGGAAGAGTTATTGGAAACTATGCTAAGGGACTGGACATATAAGGATTTGGATAGACATGGACTGATTGGGGTAGTCAACATGGCTTGGTGTGTGGTAGGTCATGTCTAATAAATTCTGTAAAGTTTTTTTAAGGAACTGGATAAAGGCAAGGCAGCGGATGCTGTCTCCATGTACATTAGCAAGGCCTTTAACAAGGTCCTGCATGGGAGGTTGGTCAATAAGGTTCAGTCACTTGGCATTTAATAGACAATAGGTGCAGGAGTAGGCCATTCGGCCCTTTGAGCCAGCACCACCATTCACTGTGATCATGGCTGATCAACCACAATCCGTATCCAGTTCCTGACTTATCCCCATAAGCTTTGATTCCACTATCTTTAAGAGCTCTATCCACCTCTTTTTTGAAAGCATTCAGAGACTTGGCCTCCACAACCTTCTGGGGCAGAGCATTCCATATATCCACCACTCTCTGGGTGAAAAAGTTTTTCCTCAACTCCGTTCTAAATGGCCTGCCCCTTATTCTTAAACTGTGGCCTCTGGTTCTGGACTCACCCATCAGCGGGAACATGCTTCCTGCCTCCAGCATGTCCAATCTCTTAATAATCTTATATGTTTCAATAAGATCCCCTCTCAGCCTTCTAAATTCCAGAGTATACAAGCCCAGTCGCTCCAATCTTTCGACATATGACAGTCCCGCCATCCCGGGAATTAATTTTGTGAACCTACGCTGCACTTCCTCAATAGCAAGAATGTCCTTCCTCAAATTTGGAGACCAAAACTGCACACAGTATTCCAGGTGTGGCCTCACCAGGGCCCTGTACAGCTGCAGAAGGACCTCTTTGCTCTTATACTCAATTCCCCTTGTTATGAAGGCCAGCATGCCATTAGCTTTCTTCACTGCCTGCTGCACTTGCATGCATGCTTTCAGTGACTGATGTACAAGAACACCTAGATCTTGTTGTGCTTCCCCTTTTCCTAACTTGACTCCATTTCGATAATAATCTGCCTTCCCATTCTTACCACCAAAGTGGATAACCTCATATTTATCCACATTAAACTGCATCTGCCCACTCACCCAATCTGTCCAAGTCACCCTGCATTCTCATAACATCCTCCTCACAATTCACACTGCCACCCAGCTTTGTGTCATTGGCAAATTTGTTAATATTACTTTTAATTCCCTCATCTAAATCATTAATATATATTGTAAACAGCTGTGGTCCCAGCACTGAACCCTGCGGTACCCCACTGGTCACCGCCTGCCATTCCGAAAGGGACCCATTAATCGCTACTCTTTCTTTTCTGTCAGCCAGCCAATTTTCAGTCCATGTCAGTACCCTGACCCCAATACCATGTGCCCTAATTTTGCCCACTAATCTCCTATGTGGGACTTTATCAAAGGCTTTCTGAAAGTCCAGGTACACTACATCCACTGGCTGTCCCTTGTCCATTTTCATAGTTACATCCTCAAAAAATTCCAGAAGATTAGTCAAGCACGATTTCCCCTTCGTAAATCCATGCTGACTCGGACCAATCCTGTTACTGCTATCCAGATGTGTCGTAATTTCATCTTTTATAATTGACTCCAGCATCTTTCCCACCACCAACGTCTGGCTAACTGGTCTATAATTTCCTGTTTTCTCTCTTCCTCCCTTCTTGAAGAGAGGGACAACATTAGCCACCCTCCAATCCACAGGAACTGATCCTGAATCTATAGAACATTGGAAAATGATTACCAATGCGTCCACGATTTCTAAAGCCACCTCCTTAAGTACCCTGGGATGCAGACCATCAGGTCCGGGGGACTTATCAGCCTTCAGACCCAACAGCCTATCCAACACCATTTCCTGCCTAATATAAATTTCCTTCAGTTCATCCATTACCCTAGGTCCTTTGGCCACTATTACATCTGGGAGATTGTTTGTGTCTTCCCTAGTGAAGACAGATCCAAAATACCTGTTCAACTCGTCTGCTATTTCCTTGTTCCCCATAATAAATTCACCCGCTTCTGTCTTCAAGGGCCCAATTTTGGTTTTAACTATTTTTTTTCCTTTTCACATACCTAAAGAAGCTTTTACTATCCTCCTTTATATTCTTGGCTAGTTTACCTTCGTACCTCATTCTTTCTCCATGTATTGCCTTTTTAGTTACCTTCTGTTGCTCTTTAAAAGTTTCCCAATCCTCCGGCTTCCCACTCGTCTTTGCTATGTTATACTTCTTCTCTTTTATTTTTATACTGTCCATTACTTCCCTTGTCAGCCACGGCCTCCCCTTACTCCCCTTAGGATCTTTCTTCCTCTTTGGAATGAACTGATCCTGCACCTTCCGCATTATTCCCAGAAACACTTGCCATTGCTGTTCCATTGTCATCCCTGCTAGGGTATTGTTCCATTGAACTTTGGCCAGCTCCTCCCTCATAGCACCATAGTTCCCTTTGTTAAACTGTAATACTGACTCTTCCGAGTTTCCCTTCTCCCTCTCGATTTGTAGATTAAAACTTATCATATTATGGTCACTACCTCCTAAGGGCTCCTTTACCTCGAGGTCCCTGATCAAATCCGGTTCATTGCACAACACTAAATCTAGAATTGCGTTCTCTCTGGTAGGCTCCAGTACAAGCTGTTCTAAGAATCCATCTCGGAGGGACTCCACAAACTCCCTTTTTATGATGAGATAATAAGGTGGATTAGACATTGGCTTTGTGGGAGAAGCCAGAGAGCGGTAGTAGATGGTTGCCTCTCTGACTGGAGGCCTATGACTAGTGGTGTGCCACAGGGATTGGTGCTGGGTTCATTGTTGTTTGTCATCTATATTGATGATAATGTGGTAAACTGACACCAAAACTGAGGATAGTGAGGAAACTATCAAAGCTTGCAGCGAGATCTGGGCTAGACGGGGAAAAAAATGGGCAGAAAAATGACAGATGGAATTTAATGCAGACAAGCGTGAGGTGTTGCGTTTTGGGAGGACCAACCAGGGTAGCTCTTACACGGTAAGTACGATAGAATAAAGGGATCTGGGAATACAGATTCAAAATTTCTTGAAAGTGGCATCACAGGTAGATGGGGTCATAAAGGAAACTTTTGGCACTTTGGCCTTTATAAATCAATGTATTGAGTAAAGGAGTTGGGATTGAATATTGAACTTGTATAAGATATTGATGCCTAATTTGGCGTATTGCGTGCAGTTTTGGTTACCTACCTACAGGAAAGATATAAATAAGATTGAAAGAGTGCAGAGAAAATATACAGGAATGTTACTGGGACTTGAGGACCTGAGTCATAGGGAAAGGTTGAATAGGTTGGGACTTTATTCCTTAGAGCGTAGAAGATTGAGGAGAGATTTGATGCAAATACACAAAATTATGAGGGGAATAGATAGGTTTTTTCTACTGAGGTTGGGTGAATCAGGGGTCATGGGTGAAAGGTGAAATGTTCAAGGGGACCATGAGGGGAATCTTCTTCACTCAGATGGTGGTGAGAGTGTAGAATGAGCTGACAGTGCAGGTGCTGGGTGTGGATAGGATTTCAACATTTAAGAGAAATTTGGATAGGTACTATGCATGAATGAGATGGCTGTGGAGGGCTATGGTCTGGCTGCAGATGCTGTTCGATCAGCAGGAAACGCTGGTGGTGTTATATTGATGCTGACTGACCATGCTGCTGTAAGTTAGGCACGATGACGACTGGGGACTCTGGGGCGATTTTAAAGTTAAGAGCAGCACGGATGTGTATTTTGAGACACTGTTCGGAGAGTGCCTGACTAAATAGCTCAGAGTATATTCCAAGCCACAGTCGTGTATATTGTGGGGCAGCAGGACAGCAAGTGTATTGATTAGGGTTCAGGTGGGTGAGACCCTAATGCACTGGCTGAGGGAGCATGAGAGGAAGCTGCGGTTCCCCTACCAAATGCAGGGCCAAGAGCAACTCACCCAGGTGACAATGGACAGATATATACACGAATGCCAATCCTTGGATTATTCTGAGTGAAGGCCTATACCACAGAGTCTCATATTCAGTGGCCACTTTCTGCCTGTTAATGCATGTATCTAATCTGCCAATCATGTGGCAGCAACTTAATGCATACAAGCCTGCAAGCATGCTCAGGAGGTTCAGTTATTGTTCAGACCAAACATCAGAATGGGAAAGAAATGCAATCTACACAGCTTTCACCATGGAATGATTGTTGGTGCCAGATTGGGTGGTTTGAGTATTTCAGAAATTACTGATCTCCTGGGCTTTTCAGGCAGAACAGTCTCCGGAGATTGCGGAGAACAATGCAAAAAGCGAAAAAAAACATCCAATGAGCTGCAATTCTGTGGGCAAAAATGCTTTGTTAGTAAGAGAGAGGTCAGAGCAGAATGGTTCAAGCTGACAGGAAGGTGACAGTAACTTAATTAACCTCATGTTACAACAGTGGTGTGCAGAAGAGCATCTCTGAATGCACAACATGTCGAACCTTAAAGCTGATCAGCTACAGCAGCAGAAGACCACACTGGATTCCACTACCGTGTCCACTCTAATAGTTACACTCCTGTAGCTAATAAAGTGGCCACTGAGAGTAGAGATACAACATAGAAAGAGGCACTTGACCCACTGAGTCCCCATTGACCATTATCACTACTCCTACATTAAACCCATAGGATTCATCAGCTGGCCCTTTAACCACGCAAACATGTCCAGAGAATTGGAAGAGCATGATATCAAATAAGTTAATTTGACTGAACTTTACCACAATTACAAAGCTACTTCCTTTTCTTATTGTTAATCATTGTACTTGCCTATGTGATGTGAACTTTGTAGAGCATGATGTTTTTTCGTCTGTGCTACTAGTCTATAATAAGTCAGCAGGGTATGTCAGTTATGATAAAACATGAAGTTGTAGAAACATGGTTTCATAATTTGAGATCAGTTATGAGTCAAAGATTTCAAATGTGCAAAAAACTTGGAGGCTGCTGCGAGTTTGTTTCACATGAGGATGTTTGAACTTTTGTGCGTGATTAATAAATTTCAGTATTCCTTTGTTTTAAAGCCATAACTTTTAAAAATCTTAATGTGTGTTTTAATTATGTTTTAGGTTGCCGTGTCTGTTTAACTCATGAGTGTGAGTCATTTCTGAACTGGTTTAAAGTGAGATGAATGTTCTGAGTTCTAAAAACATGGCAAGATTTTCATGAGAAGAAATTGAAAAAGAAGCATAGAGAATGAGTCACAGAGAGAGGTAGTGGAATGTCTGTTCGGCACCCGTCAAGTCTGTGCTTGGAGGAAATTTGTACTGATGCTATGTTTTGTCAAAACCAATAACGTTCTGGAGAATAGGAGTGACTAAAGTCAAGGCTCTAAAGTTATTTGATGTGAAATGAAGTGGCAGGATTGCATATTTGAAGAGGCAGTATTTATTAAAGGAGCTGTATAGATGTGGGAGTTCTGTGTAGCTCCACTTTTGCTCTTTTCCTCTGAAATGGCTGTTTATATTTTATCTCACTGTAGGTAGTAACTGTTTTAAGTTGGAAAGTTATCTACAGAATTTGTTAAAAACTGTGAGCTCAAGCTTGGATTTTATTTTTCTTTCCTTTTTCTAATGCATACTGTATTTGTTACTTATCTTTTTCCTTTGATTTAAAGCGGTTGTGTTTTAATTGTTAACTGAATTAGTATTTGCGGGATTGAAACAAGTACCTGGACAGTTTCACAGATGCCAACAGTAGAAGGGTACAAGGGACCCTTGACTGATACTGAGTTTCAAAGGTAATTTGGCAAAGACCAATGGACCAGGTGCTCCAAGATATCCCAGGAACATAATGTTATCTTGATGGCGTCATCATGACTGGCAAAATTATGAAGAGCACCTCCAAACCTTGGTAAGGTGCTTACCAGGCTGAATGAGTGTAGTCTACGTGCAAAGAGAGAGAAATGTGAGTTTTTCAAGAATGAAATCTCACATTGTAGACATGTCATTGGCAAGCATGGCTTACATAAGTCACAAGAGAGGATTGAAGCAGTGCTACAGGCACCCAGACCGGAAAATGTGTCACAACTCAGGTCATACTTGGGCATTGTAAACTACTACCACCAATTTCTCCCAAACATTGCTATAGTGCTGCACCCATTAAACTCACTATTACAGACAGGAGCAAAGAGGGAATGATCAGAAAGATGTGAAAGAGCATTCAAGGAAACAAAGAAACTCATAACAACAGATGAACTGCTGGCCCATTATAACCCATCTCTGCCCATCAGACTGGTGTGCAATGCATCCCCTTATGGCATTGGTGCTGTTTTGTCACACACTTTGAAAGATCCATCTGAATGTCCAGTTGTGTTTGCTTCAAGATCTCTGACAAGCACAGAATGCAGCTACACACAGATCAACTGAGAGGCCCTTAGTCTAGTGTGGGGAATAAAGAAGTTCCACCACTACCACTGTGGACAAAAGTTTACACTAGTGACAGATCTCCAGCCCCTTGCGTCCATTTTCAATCCCAGGACGGGAATTCCAGTGATTACTGCTACCCGGTTACAATGTTGGGCATGTTCTAGGAGCCCACTCTTATGACATAGAGTTCGAGGGTACCAAACAACACAGCATTGCTGATGGCTTTAAAAACGCAAACAGCAGGAATTCTGCAGATGCTGGAAATTCAAGCAACACACATCAAAGTTGCTGGTGAACGCAGCAGGCCAGGCAGCATCTCTAGGAAGAGGTGCAGTTGACATTTCAGGCCGAGACCCTTCGTCGGGACTAACTGAAGGAAGAGTGAGTAAGAGATTTGAAAGGACTTGAGAGATTTGAAAGCTTTCAAATCTCTTACTCACTCTTCCCTCAGTTAGTCCTGACGAAGGGTCTCGGCCTGAAACGTCGACTGCACTTCTTCCTAGAGATGCTGCCTGGCCTGCTGCGTTCACCAGCAACTTTGATGTGTATTGCTGATGGCTTGTCCTGTCTTCCTCTGTTGGCAACTGAAGAAGAAAAGTCTTCATACTGCGACCCAGCAGAAGTGTTTCACACAGCATTGGTGGACCTGTTGCTGGTAATAAGTTCTGAAATATAAAGAGAAATATGGAATGGCCCACCATTATCAAAAGTCTATGATGTCACCGTGCAAGGATGCTCGAGGTAACCCTTTGTCTCCTGTGTTCTCACTAAGAAGAGACCAAGTATTGGTATGTCAAAGAACGCTGATGTGATTCCCTCTCAACTGCGCATCAGAGTTAGAGAATCTGCATGAAGCACACCTGGGTATAGTTGAGATGAAGAGTCTCACCCAGAGCTACGTGTGGTGGCCAGAAATAGATAAACAGATTGAAGACTTGGCCAAAAGCTGTTTGGAATGCCAAAAAGTTCAAAATGTACCCCTACGGGCACTGTTACACCCATGGGAGTGGCCATTGTCACCATGGCAAAGAGTACGTATTGACTTTGAAGAGTTCAGACTCTTCATGAAGAAAATATGGCATCATTTCAGGTGAGCTCTTCAGCACCCAGCAACGAATGGGTTAACTGAAAGGCTTATCCAAACATTCAAGAAGTCCATTAACACTGTGGACAAGGAGGGCATTTCACTACAGCACAAGGTGGCTAACTTCCTTTCTGTGCATTGGAACTCTGTTCATGCGATGACAAATCAAACACCTATGATGCTGTTCATGAGCAGGAACCTGAGATCTCGCTTATTGTGAAGCAACATCAACTTAACCACAACCGTCAATATCCAAAGGACAATGCTTCTTTTTTTCTTTTCTTTCTTATAACAACATAATGAAAGTCAAGTGAATGTATGTATAATAAACAAGGAAAAAGCAAAGGAAACCCTACCACCCTGTCTCCTTTCCCCTTCCCAGCCCTACCCTCCCCTCACCCTCCAGTGCTGTATAGGTCCTACTGCCCCCCACACTTAGTTCAGCTGTCGGTCTCTTCTAAATACAACAGTAATAGTTGCCAGATTTTTTCAAATTCCTTGAGTCTGTCCTTGATAACGTATCTTATCCCCTCTAGGTGCAGAGTATCCATTAATGCAGCCGGCCATTGTCTGAGTGATGGAGTTTCCTCCTTTTTCCAGAACATCAGTATGAGTTTCTTTCCATTAAGTATGCCATAGGTCAGGAGTTGTTGCTGGGTCGCCTGGAATTTATTTGTCCTCACAGAAGTTCCAACAATTACTAAATTGGGGTCTAGTATTATCTGAACCTTTAGTACCTTCGATAGGACCTCAAGTATTTGCTTCCAATACTCTTGTATCCTGGGACATAAAGCATAACTATGTAACAAATTTGCCTCTGAGGACTTGCATTTCTCACACATTGGGGACACCTCTGGGAATATTTTATGAATCCTTACTTTTGAGTAATGTAGTCTATATAGGATTTTAAATTGTATTAAACAATGCCTGGCATTGATGGAACAAGAGTTAACATACTCCAAAGCCTCATTCCATATAACCTCCTCTATCTCTGTACCCAACTCCTTTTCCCACTCTTTTTTGATATTATCCATTGTTGTATGACACTTGTTTTGTATGGGGGTGTATGGGGTGTTAGGGAGGGGTAGCACCTCTGGTGGGGTAACATGTTGCGTTCTTTTCAAGGCGGTTAGTCCACCTTTGGTCCCCACCTGGCACTCAGCTCTCACCTGTGGCTCCCCGTAGCTGTTTGCATGCGACAGCGGCCACACCCCGGGCAGTGGCTTCGACAAGCCGGCTAAACCAGGTGAGGGTAGCTGACGGGTCTCAAACCCTCGGTGAGATAGGGAGTTGTCTTTCCCAACATGTGAAGACAGACTCCGGCGGATTGAGCGGACGAGATCAATGGAAGGTTCAACGGTCAAGAAGGCGGTCTCTGCAAGCGTCGTGGAACGTGTAGAGCAGGACAAGACACAGAAGACATCCTGGTCATCCACTGCGCCTGGTCCCACCTCCAGCCGTCTCGACTCTGTCTTGCCACTGGATCCAGATGGGAATTGGGAAGAGAGAGTGAGGCTGACGCTGCGCAACTCTCCCTCACTTAAATCCAAGTCACGCGCTAGTCTCGACACCATCAATAATGGTGTCGAGGTCCTCATCGACATTGATGATGGATGAACACACTGATGGCATCATACAGATAGGCGATGATGTGTTCTGTTCCTAAACATGATCTTAAATGATGATCTAATTTATCAGGTTCTGTTGTCTCAAAACCAGAAAGATTATGTAGTGTCTTAGCTGGAGATACCTGAAAAAATGACTCTTTTGCAATCCAAATTTGTCCTGGAGCTACCGAAATTTTGGGTTTGTAAGTAGCTGAGGATTAAACCTCCAATTCCTATGTATTTGCGTCAATTCACCCAGCTCCAGTGAGAAAGTAACAGGGCTGTGGTCTGAGATGACAATATTATGATATCTTACGTTATTGACTTGTGGCAGTATTTTGCCATCAAGGAGGAAACAGTCAATCCCAGTATATACATTATGAACTCTAGAGTGGAATAAATACTCTCTCCCTGTTGGGTTGAATAGTCTCCATATCTCACACAGATTCATATTGTCTATATATGTTTTCAGCAGGTTACTCGCCTTTGATGGTAATGCCCTCTGATTGGAAGATCTGTCTAAATATGTATCCAGAACAAAGTTAAAATCCCCTCCAATAATCAGGTTAACTGGTATCAATCCTAGAACTCGTCTAAAAAATTCTGGGTCATCCCACTTTGGTCCGTAGATATTCAGTAAGGCATAGATCGTATTTCCCCAGTAACTATAACACATCTCCCATCCTTGTCCGCTGTTGTTAGGTGATGAAATGGAACGTTTCTGCGAATTATTATTGCCACACCCCTAGATTTCACTGGAACCTTTGAGGAATATATTTGGCCTATCCACTTGCCCCTAATTTTACAGTGAGCTTCATTCTTCAATTGTGTTTCCTGCAGGAAGATCACATCAGCCTGTAGCGATTTTAAGTGAGACAGCACTTTATCCCTTTTCACCTGCTCATTAATCGCATTTACATTCCAGGAACAAAAAGTAATGCGATTTCTTCTCCCCTGACCTCCTACCATCTCAGTATTTAACATCTGTATGATAATGTTTTTGATCTGTTCTGGACCTTGTAAATCTATCGGTCATTAGAAATGAATGGATCCTAAACAGCACTCCCTTACCCCTGTCCCTCCCTCCCCCCACAACCCCCATCACCCTTGAAAGCTCGAAATAACCAACAAAAAAACATATCTTCATGCACAAGTACACCTAGTCAAAACTCTAGGAATAACTTCTTGATCTCTAACACTTCTCTGAACCAATTTAGTAGCTCCCCAGTTATATAGATGGTCACAGAGCCAAATCTGGCATCGGAATGAAATGTTTATTTGAATATGGTTTGTGCAACAGAAATTGAGTGTTTTGTACATACACAGTTTTATATTACATTAATCTAAAGGAGGAGGAAGTGTAATGTATGGATCTATTTTGAAGCAATGGTTCCCCTTAGCACTACGTATGGACTGATGTCTTCCCATGTGCATTGCTCTCCCTTGTTCTCCCCTCTCCCCTTCCCCCCCTCTTCCCCTCTTTCCCTTCTCTCTCTCCCCCTCTCCCCCTCCCCCTCTCCCCCTCCCCCCTCTCCCCCTCTCATTGCTCTAATCTGTCACAACACAATACTGCAAACTCTCTTGGCTCAATAGCCTCTTGCCTGCTTAAATGCAAAGCAATTAAGATTATCCTATAGTCTGTCAATTCAGACAATACATGCAATGTCCCATGCTTATGTTAGTTTCCAAACCATATCTCTTAATTGTGCTCCCACTGTGCTAGTAGCCTGCTCTCTATACAGTCTGAGTAGTAGCTTTCCATAGAGCTGCCTAGCCTCCTGAGTCCCTCCAGCATTTTGTGTGTCTTGTTTGTTTTACACAGTTGTCCATATCATTTTAAAACTAAGTACTGCATGTAGGTTACATGTGAAGAGAGTATGGCTGCTGCTGTTTATAGCTGCTTCTTCTTAACTAACACCATGGAGTGGTAATAATCGACTATGGGTTGGAGGTGTTCAACAGAGAACACTTTGTATCCAATGAGGCTTTGTCGTATGTCATTCATAAGAATGTAATTGATTAATTCAAGAAGTGAGCAGATAATCAGAAACATCTAAAGGCTTTTGGATAATCAATGAATATTTGTCAGATTTAAGTTAAATATTATAGAACGACATAAAAATTCAGAATTTGATTAATGCCTGTGTATTTAAGCATGAATACTACAGTGAAAGACCTAAAGATTGTTGGATCAAAACTTACATTTTCTCATCTAAACGATAAAAGATGGGGCATGGAAATAAACACGAAACTTTCTCTCGAGGTTAGAGTAAGTTCGCACACACTTATTATATCCCAGCTCAATGTGGCACATTTCACAGAAAACTAGTCACAATGTTCTCTGAAAAGAATAAACCTGGATCAGTTAAGGCAGAAACAGTGCGAAGAATGTACTGAAACAGAATTATGTTTACAACTTTCAGAATGTGAAAGCCAGTACACAAATCTAGATTACAGAACTGTGGTGAAAAGTTAAACACAAAAGTTTCTGCAGATGCTAGAAATCTGGAGCAACACTCACAAAATGCTGGAGGAACTCAGCAGGTCAGGCAGCATCCAGGGGAATAAACTGTAGACATTCTGGGCCGAGGCTGGATGGGAAAGGAAGGGGCTAGAAGCCAGAATAAGGAGTTTGGGGGGGGGGGTGCGGAGGAGGGGAAGGAGTGCAACTTGGCAAGTGAAATTAGGTAATGGGGAAGATGGGTTGGAGGATGATGAAGTAAGAAGTAGGGAGGTAATAGGTGAAAGAGGTAAAGGGCTGAAGAAGAAGGCATCTGATAGAAAATCTGATGGCATAAAAAGGCCATCCCCTTCTCGCAATTCCTCCGTCTCCGCCACATCTGCTCTCAGGATGAGGCTTTTCATTCCAGGACGAGGGAGATGTCCTCCTTTTTTAAAGAAAGGGGCTTTCCTTCCTCCACTATCAACTCTGTTCTCAAACGCATCTCCCCCATTTCGCATACATCTGCTCTCACTCCATCCTCCCGCCACTCCCCTAGGAATGGGGTTCCCCTGGTCCTCACCTACCGCCCCACCAGCCTCCGGGTCCAACATATTATTCTCCGTAACTTCCACCACCTCCAACGGGGATCCCACCACTAAGCACATCTTTCCCTCCCCCATCTCTCTGCTTTCCGCAGGGATCGCTCCCTACGCGACTCCCTTGTCCATTCGTCCCCCCCCCCATCCCTCCCCACTGATCTCCCTCCTGGCACTTATGCTTGTAAGCAGAACAAGTGCTACACATGCCCTTACACTTCCTCCCTTACCACCATTCAGGGCCCCAGACAGTCCTTCCAGGTGAGGCGACACTTCACCTGTGAGTCGGCTGGGGTGATATACCGCGTCCGGCGCTCCCGATGTGGCCTTCTATATATTGGCGAGACCCGACGCAAACTGGGAGACCACTTTGCTGAACACCTACGCTCTGTCCGCCAGAGAAAGCAGGATCTCCCAGTGGCCACACATTTTAATTCCACATCCCATTCCCATTCTGACATGTCTATCCACGGCCTCCTCTACTGTAAAGATGAAGCCACACTCAGGTTGGAGGAACAACACCTTATATTCCGTCTGGGTAGCCTCCAACCTGATGGCATGAACATTGACTTCTCTAACTTCCGCTAATGCCCCACCTCCCCCTCGTACCCCATCCGTTATTTATTTATATACACACATTCTTTCTCTCTCTCTCCTTTTACTCCCTCTGTCCCTCTGACTATACCCTTTGCCCATCCTCTGGGTTCCCCCCCCCTTTGTCTTTCTTCCCGGGCCTCCTGTCCCATGATCCTCTCATATCCCCTTTGCCAATCACCTGTCCAGCTCTTGGCTCCATCCCTCCCCCTCCTGTCTTCTCCTATCATTTGGGATCTCCCCCTCCCCCTCCAACTTTCAAATCTCTTACTAGCTCTTCCTTCAGTTAGTCCTGACGAAGGGTCTCGGCCTGAAACGTCGACTGTACCTCTTCCTAGAGATGCTGCCTGGCCTGCTGCGTTCACCAGCAACTTTGATGTGTGTTGCTTGAATTTCCAGCATTTGCAGAATTCCTGTCATCTGATAAGAAAGACTGGTGGATCATGGAAAAAAGAGAAGGAGGAGGAGCAACAGCGAAAGGCGATGGGCAGGTGAGGAGGAAAGAAAGAGTGACAGGGGATCCTGAGGGGGAATGAAAAAGGGAGAAGGGGGTGGGAGAGAACATCTATTTCTCTAACTTCCAGCAATCGCTCCCTCACTTCCCCTTCTAATATATTGGAAGCAGACAGAAAGCCTGGGAACAACCAACTACATTAAATCCACCGGGAAAATACAAACCTCAATGCTGCTTGAAATGGGTAAGGGAGGCCAGAACATTAAGAAATAATGAAAATAAAATACAGGCTGAAACATCCAGAAGGCTATGTTGCTGAAGCAAACAACGGTTATTGCAGAATCTTAGGTGATTTATATAAAGATATTCAAGGAGAAGGTCAGAGTATGAGAGAGTGTATAGGAAGATGATAAGGGTTGGGTTAACCTACAGGCCAAGTCGAAAATGAAACACAATTGTATTATTAAAAGAAATAGGATTAAGATAACTCTAGGAGTTGGTTGCTGGCAGGGAAGATCAAAGAAAGAAAGCGAATAAAGTACAGGCCAGAGAGAGAACAAACATGACCGGAACTTGTAGCCAACAGGACATAGCAGCAGGAAAAAAAGACCGCACACAATCACCCAAAGGGTGAGTGTCTGAAATTTAATGGAACAGATTGTGACTGTCAGTTTTGTTAGTCATTGCTGTGCTCTGGATGCGACTTAAATGGGTAAATCTGTTTTGCGTATAACTAGTACTTGTACCCAAAGTGATTAGCTGTAGTTGCGAGAAGTGTCTCTTCTGTTAGGGAAAACTAAGTATGAATTGGCAAAATTTTACAAGTGTCTATGGAACTGTACTCCACTGAGAGACGATACCTGTTAAACTATAACCTGATGCAAGTCAGTCTCTGTGGAAGCTTACCATAGTGAGAGTCAGTATCTGTGGTTCTTTATCTCACTCAGATCCAGGAGCCTTAGGTCCCACAGCACCAGGTTCAGAAGCAGTTATTATCCTACAACCATCAGGCTCCTGAACCAGTGTGGATCACCTCAACTCAGAACTGATTCCACAACCTACCGACTCACTTTCAAGGGTTCTATAACTCACGTTCTCACTACTTCTCATTCATTCAGTCATTTATTTACACAATTTGTCTTTTGCACATTGATTGTTGGTCAGTCTTTATGTGTAGTTTTCATAAATTCCTCTGTATTCCTGTAAATCCCTGCAAGAAAAGGAATCTCAAGGTAGCAAATGGTGGCCTATATGTGGTTTGATATAAATTTTGACAATAAATCACCCCCCAGGCCATGATCTTTTCTCACTGCAGAAGGTACAAGAGCCTCAGGACTCGCACCATCAGGTTCAAGAACAGTTACTACCCTTCAACCATCAGGCTCTTGAACAAAAGAGGATGACTACACTCGTCTATTGAGATGTTCCCACAACCAATGATCTCACTTTAAGGGCTCTTTATCTTGTTATTCCATACTCGTTATTTATTGTTACTTATTTATATTTGTATTTGCACAGTTTGT
Organism: Mobula birostris; assembly: GCF_030028105.1. Taxonomy (NCBI): domain Eukaryota; kingdom Metazoa; phylum Chordata; class Chondrichthyes; order Myliobatiformes; family Myliobatidae; genus Mobula; species Mobula birostris. The sequence continues at coordinate 8,820,421 of NC_092401.1, forward strand.
TGTCTTCTATGCTCTTGCAGATTCATTGATCCTGTTTATAGTTACTATTCTATAGATTTGCTGTGGATGTCCACAGGAGAAAGAACCTCAGGCCGTGGGTGGTGACATATATGTACTCTGATAATAAATTTTACTTTGAACTTCGAAATTTATTTTGACTTTGACTTTGAACTACATCTCAGTGTGTGGGACTGTGCTGTACAGGACTTAATATCTGTGCCTTTTTGCTCAGTTGTCTCCTCAAGCCGTCGCCTTGCAACTGAATCCCAGTTAGAGTTGGAGTCTGCGGAAGTAAATCACGATGAGAGTTGGTATCTGGGACTCAATCCCGGTAGGTGTCTGTGGCACTGTAGTGCTGTGAGATTTAGTGTCTATTGGACTGTACCCCAGTGAAAGACGGTGTCTGTGAGATTGTACCCAGTGAGAGACAACCACTGTGACTGCAGTGAGAGTTAATATACGTGGGAGTGAATCCCAGTAAGTATTGGTGTCCATGGACTATAGTGCAGAGAGTTAGTGTGTTTGCGACAGTATCTCCGTTAGAGTCAGTAACTGTGAGACTGTAATGTAGTGTGAGTCAGTGTCTATGGGACAAATTCCCTTATTACAGTTGGTGTCTGTGAGACTGTAGTGCTGTGTTATTGACTCTGACGTTGTAATTACCAATTTTACCAATTGTTAATGCTTCTATATTAACATTGAGACTGTGTTTGAGTCTATAGTGACAAATGTAATTTTTTATTAAAAGGAACTGTACAGCAGATATATTTTGTTTCTGCAGTGAAGAATAACAGGTACATATTGAACGTTTGACAGCAGAGTCCAGAGGAGCAATCACTTGCAAAGGGAGAATTCCCTGCACTTAACGTAACAACATCTGTCATTCTAACAACATCTGTCATTCTAGCAACATCTGTCTCTCAAACATAAATTGAAGAGCTTTGATTTTTCCGATAGGCTGCCACACGTCATGCTGTGTGTCTATGTGTGGTCCAGAGTTCAGGAGCAGGATGTTTGCTTACAAGATGTCTGTGTGAACCCAACCACTTTCTAGGTTTTACGCATTAGGGAGCAGGTGGTGGGGAAATCGATAGTGGAGCACAAACCTTAGCAAAGCGAACTAATCTCACTCTTGGTGCACCCCCACTTACAGCAAGCATTAGACAGAGCCACCACTACGTCTCTTCCCTTCCTATCCGTGCTCCTCAAAGCCTCCAGAACATCATTGGAAATGCTCCTCCGGCTTCGGTCCTCATCCCCAAATCCCATCAGGAATCTCCAGGTAGCGGGTTCATAGTTGATGACTTCATTGGCAAGGTCCCAACTGTCGGGACTGGCGTCGTCCATGGCCTGTGGCAGGTGGGAGAAGGGGTCAGTGATATCTGCAGGAGAGACCAGAACACGCTCATCAATAAATCCAAATAACAAGTAGGAAATCTATGTCAGCAGGTGTTCAAGCCAGACTGCAGGCAAGTCCATCCCCTGAGTCTGATACACAGGGATGGGGGAGACCATTCAGCCTATCAACACCATCACACAGGAACAAGAAGGCAAATGCAATGTTAGCATTCATTTTAAGAAGACTGGAATATAAAATCAAGGATATAATGTTGAGGTTTTATAAAGCACTGGTGAGGCCTCACTTGGAGTATTGTGAACAGTTTTGGGCCCCTTATCTAAGAAAGGATGTGCTGACGTTGGAGAGGGTTCAAAGAAGATTCTTGAAAATGATTCCAGGATTGAAAGGCTCGTCATATGAGGAGCATTTGATGGGAATTCAGAAGAATGAGGGGTCACCTCATTAAAACCTATTGAATGTTGAAAGGCTTCGTTAGAGTGGATATGGAGAGGATGTTTTCTATAATGGGGGAGTCTAAGACCAGAGGACACAGCCTCAGAATATAGGAGTGCCTTTTTAGAATGAAGATGAGGAAGAATTTCTTTAGCCAGAGAGTGATGAATCTGTGGAATCCATTGTCACTGGCGGCTGTGAAGGCCAAGTCATTGGGTATATTTAAGGCAGAGGTTGATAGATTCTTGTTTAATCAGGGCATGAAGGGATACAGGGGGAAGGTAGGAGATTGGAGCTGAGAGAGAAAATGGATCAGCCATGATAAAACGGTGGACTAGACTGAATGGGCCAAATGCTCCTGTATCTTAAGGTCTCAGTCACAGAGCATCACAAGCCTGCTATATAGAACTCTGCCTGTTCTATTCTGTTCCTTATTCAAATCTAGGTTGTTCTATGTCTCAACTACTTCTGTGATGGCATAAACATCATTCTCAGACCTTAGGAAAAGCTTCCTACTGCCTCACGGCTCAGTGCTTTGACTTCAAGCATGCACTGACACTGCACAGAGGTGCGGTGGATGCTGTTGCTACCGCCCAGCCCCAGTGATCTAGTCATGGACTCAATGAGCCAAATAGTGAAAAATGAAGAAGGATTTACCACTGTGACTCTTGCAGCAACTGTGTCAGCCGCATGAGTTACTACCTGAGGAACTGCCTGCAGTTGCAATGCCTGACAGTGACATGGGATAAATTAGATAACATCAGTTCACACCAACCTCTTTTTATCTGTCAGCAAATTCACTACATTTAGCAACTGAACATCCTGATGTGATTTTCACCAGCAATGAAGGATGCTGTGGCTTCTCTGACTTCACTATATCCTGTCCCAGAAAATAGTATAAACCTTCAGCCTCTTAGCTCAACCTACCAATTCTTGAAAATTAACACAGGAAACAGATCAATATCAGCTGCTTCTGATAACACACGGCACGGTACAGCTTCTGCTTGCGGCACGGTAGCATAGTGGTTAGCTAACGTTTTACAGTAACTGCGACCCAGGTTTAATTCCCACTGCTGCCTGTAAGAAGTTTGAACTTTCCCCCCATGACCACATGCGTTTCCTCCAACTACTCTGGTTTCTTCCCACAGTCCAAAGGATGTGCTGGTTGGTAGGTTAACTGGTCACTGTGAACTGTCCCGTGAGTTGCCTCGGGTTAAACCAGAGGTTGCTGGGCAGCACGGCTCAAAGTATCAGAAGGGCCTGTTCCACGCTGTATCTGAATGAATAAATAGACTAGAACTCACAGTCGCACAGGACGTGTCTGTCATATCCTGAGGAATTTGGGCTGTCTGTCCGGGACAATATGGTCAAAGGTAGTTACAATGATTATCAGTGACTCTCTCTTGCTGGTTGTCACTCTGCCTCTCTTGATTGCTCTCCCACCACTGGGGTTTCTGTTTCTCACACAGTGCAATGAATTCTCACCTTTCCCCAAGATCACTAGGGGAAGAAGTTACACTCAAAGGGGACAGTAGTTTGCTGGAGCCCATTACTACCAGCAATCTAACCTTTCCATGTTGCACCTAGCTTCCATAATATGATATTTAACCCTAGGCAGACATTACAGATGGGATGCTAATCCTTACCTGGTATGCTTATCTCAGTCCGTTTCCATCTGGAGCCTCCACAGGTGAAAATAACCGCCCGAATAAACTCTCTCCCACAGAGTTTGACACCGAGACCGGGATTCCGAGCGTCTGCCTCCAGCTGGGACTCCGGCATGAGCAGCCAGACGGCCAGGGTGAACCAGAACTTCTGCATTGCCTGACGTCTGCAGAGAGAGCAAGAAAGAGTGAGCACGAGTCTTACCGGTTGTGGATGAGACTCTGTCTGTGCTCTCCTTGCTCAGAGCTGGCTCTATTTAAACCCTTGTTTATATCTGATAAAGAGGTATAATTATAGAGCAGTCACCACACACGACAGGAGACTGATAGTTTAATGAGTGGTGTCAGGAGCAATGTAAAGGTCTTGGGGAATGAGGCGGAGACTGACACTCTAGTGCCTCATACTAAGCACACGTCTCCTTTGTAACTTATCAAACAAGAAATTTAAAAAATTCATCTCAACCAAATACGCACGGAGCAGAATGTTTTAAAGCGGATACGTTGTTAAAATTGTCAATCCCCATAGCTCACCTCACACATTTCATTACAAGTTTTTGTTTAAAACTTTCTCTGCATCTTCTCCCTTTTGTTTATGGCTCCTAATCTCCTGCTCACATTTTGCCAAAGTATTGTCATTGCATGTGAGGTGAGTTGTTGAGGAAACTTCAGTTTCATCCTCATACAGAGGCCAGAGTCCAGTTTTGGGCAGGGGAATACAGAATCCAGTGTTTGTTATTGGGCTGATTAAAATACTCCTTCTACTTAAATGGAGTCCACACACTGACATTTATATGGACTTGTAGTAAACAGCACAGTCATCCCACTGACTATCAACCACCCATTTCTACCAGTTCTCCCCACATGCTCATCAGTTGCTCTATTTTGTTCCATCGTATTCTACCACTAATCTACACACTGTGGGGCAATTTTCAGTCTGCCAGCCCCACATGTCTTGGGAAACTAGAACAAGCAGAGGAACCTATGTGACCAGAGTAAGAATGTGCAAACTCCACATAGTCAACACCAAAGATTTAAAGATTCAAAGCACAATTATTATCAAAGAATGTATAAATAATACACCTTGAAATTTGTCTGCTTACAGACAGCCACAAAGCAAGAAACACGAGTAACCCAATTTTTAAAAAGACCAAAAACCACTGTGTAGAGAAAGAGAGAGAAATAAAAAACACACATCATGCAAACAATAGAAGCAAGCCAACAGCAACCTGAACCAGACCGTGTCCCAGGTCCAGTCCCGAAGTTCATCACACTAGCAGGATAGATGTACACAGCAGCTGGATCAGTTCACAGCCTCAGCACTGCGGAGGAAGGAATAAACAGTCGCAGGAGAACGAGCAAAATCAGCCCTGCCCTCATCTCAGTACCCGACACTCGGGCTCCCCAAACCCAGTCTCTCGCTCTGTGCTGCTCTGCTGCCCTTTTGTTTTATTTTTAAACAGCACGGAAGCAGGTACTTTGTCCGACCCAGTCCATCTTGACCACTTATTTACTTTAGTCTTACAAGAATCCCATCGTTTTAATTTTCTAATGAACCTACCACCCTCCCCACCCCCAGATTGTTCCGCACATATACACACTGGGAGCAATTTATACTGACCAATTAACATATTGATCTGTACGGGAGGAAACCAGAGTACTTTAAGAAAGTTCATGCAGTTGTTATGTGAACAAAGTCACTGGAAGCTAGAGGATATAGAAATGTTTTATTCAGCAAAAATAAGCAGCAGTCTTCATATTGAGACACTTTTGGGGGAAGAAGCCTGCTTGACGCAATATTACACGACATTTTATATGCTAAAAATCAAAGGTAACAGCAGGACAATTCTATAGTTACAATATATCTAAAATACTTCCTTTGACTTACACGTAGTTTTCAAACACATCCTTCTTCACACCCCCACCAGACACCCAAAATGAATGTTAATGTCTCTCTGGATTCATGCATATGTAGACATCAAATGAATGGATATTTTCTGGTTTGTAATCAGCCCCAATCTACAGCTCCAGGGAGGCTTTTGTCCAGAACTGCATTTTAAATTCAATCTACAATCCACATTCAAATCTGAAGATTGGTTGCTGCTGAAATTAATATTTGCTCTATACCCTAACTACAGAATACGCTCTTACACAGTTTTAGAGCAATTGTGCACCCTCCACGCAGTCACCACCCGAGGTCAGTATCACAGGAGCTCTGAGGCAGCTGTGTAACTGCAGATATTCAAAAAGAGATATGGCAGTGTCCAGGTTCAAGAGCGATGTACGACCTGATGTTTGGCTGATTTAAGCTCCGGGTTAGATTGAAAAGGTCAGGGTGTCAGGGCTGGAGGCAAAGGGTGGACCAGTGTTCAGCTCACTGCTTGCAAGGTTTACTCGTCTCTGCACTGAACTGAGGCTGTGGCCTGCAACAGCTAGGCTTCTGGATCAGCTGTGACTGGTTTCGTGTCTGTGGACTCACTTTTGTGGACTTCAGTTCTGAATGCTATTTGCTTACTTTTGTTTGCACGATTTGTTTTCCTTATGCACATTGGTTGTTTGATTATCTCTTTTTAAATGGGTTCTATTGGGTTTCTTTGTTTTGTGGCTGCCTGTAAGGAGATGAATCTCAAAGTTGTATATGGTATACATACTTTGAACTTTGAACTTGGGTTTCCATGGCCGGCTAGAAGCCTGCACTTCTATCCAGAGATAAAAGCTCATTCCCACCAGAGAAGCTGGATGATTTAATTCCACTAAAGTGTCAGTAACAATGACGGTTCAGGGCACAACCAGTTCGTTGGAGTTAGTCATGCCTATTGGCTAAGGAGACCTGTTGTGCTCAGCTAGTCCATACTACACCTAAAACAGTGGAATTGACTCTGTATTTATCTGCAGATCATAAAGTTCAGGGGCAAGAGACAAATAGCAAAACACTATAGATGCTGGAAGTCTGGAGACAGGAATTTCAGAAACTATACAGAATCTGCAGAGAGAGAAAGTGAGTTGATATTTTGGAACGATGACTTTCCATCAGAACTGCGCTCAGTCAAATATGTTCTAAGTTGGAGAGAAGGGGAAGGGTTGGGGAGAACAATGAAGCAGCTCTGACTCCATCACCCTGTCATTCTGAGCTACCTGCTCTGCCACCTACACTGTTACAGTGAAGCTCAACATAATTTCAAGGAATAACAACTCTGCTTCCAGTTCAGTACAGTACAGCGTTCAGGAATTTATACTGAGCTCAATGGAGTCAGGTAACCAGTCTTAATCAGTTTTTGACTGTTGTGATTGTGAATGAAGTCACATGGAGGCACTGAAGCTGGTGAATATAGAAGTCTTTATTCAGCACACAAGTAGCCAACTTGGTAGAAGAGGCCTGCTAAACTCAAAGCACATCGCATTTTTATGCCCTTAAGAGTAATGGTAACTCAATACAGTTTCACTAGTTACAATGACAACATTTTCTTCAATACTTTGGGTTGACAAAGCTTCACTTAGGTTACAAATAATTTTCAAACACCTAAATCTTCACACCAACACTCCAGACACTCTAGATTGAATGTTACTCAGCATTGTCTCTCTAATTTCATTCATGCATATGCAGACATCTCAAGTGAATGAGTTTCCTGTTTTGCAGTGAACCCCAATCTGCAGCTCCAGGAAGACCATTGTTCAGAGTTGCATTTTAACTTCAATCCATAGTCCACATTCAGATCTGAAGACTGGTTGCCGTTGAAATTAATAATTGTTATATACCATATAACCTCTATTTCCTCTATAATTTCCTACCCTATATCATAGAGTCATAGAAAAGTACAGCACAGAAACAGGCCCTTTGGCCTATCTAGTCCATGTCAAATTGCCTATTCCCATCAACCTGCACCAGGACCATAACTGTCAATCCCCCTACCATCCATGTGCCTATCCAAACTTCTCGCAAACATTGAAATCGAGCTTGCCTGTACCAATTGTGCTGGCAGCTCATTCCACATGCTCACTTATGTTCTTCTTAAACTTTTCACCCTTAACCCATGACCTCTGGCTGTGGTCCCACCCAACAGTGAAAAAAGCCTGCCTGCATTTACCCTATCCATACCCCTCATAACTTTAATACTTCTATCAAATCTTTTCACAATACTATATGTTCCAAGGAATAAAGTCCTAACCTATTCAATCTTCCCTCAAAACTGAGGTCCTCCAGACCCAGCAACATCCTTGTAAATTTTCTCTGAACTCTTTCAATCTTGTTTACATCTTTCCTGTAGGTAGATGACCAATACTGCACACAATACTCCAAATTAGGCCTCACCAATATCCTATACAGCTTCAACATCCCATCTCCTGTACTAATTACTTAGATTTCTTAAGAGCAATGTGCCAAAAGTTTTCTTTACAACCCTATCCACAATATCATAGAAACATAGAAAAACTACAGCACTATACAGGCCCTTCAGCCCACAACGCTGTGCCAAACATGTGCTTACTTTAGAAATTACCTAGGGTTATCCGTAGCCCTCTATTTTTCTAAGCTCCACGTACTTAGCCAGGAGTCTCTTAAAAGACCCTGTCTTATCCATCACCAGCAGCCCATTCCATGCACTCACCTCTCTCATATCCTTATGCAATCTCTGCATCTCTCTAATTCTGATCGCTTTGGAATTTAATTGTGTTACCACTTAAGGCCATGCCTTTAGCGGTAAAGTCCTAAACTCAGAACCTCACTTTGTAAACCTCTGCCCTCTACCTCCTTTAAGATGTTCCTTAAAACCTACCTAGGTTGATACCCCTCTTTCCATCTTGGTGTCAAGCATATTTTGCACTGTCCTTTTGAGAGAGGGGAAGGATGAGAAAGTGGCTGAGAGAGAAAGAGCAACTATGAGTGAGGCAATATAAGTTTGGGCAACGTAAGCCTGCAAATGAATCTCAGTATGGATTTTTTGAACTGAGTCATCTCATCAATGAATTGCTGCATCTATTATGACGAAGGCAGACTCAGCAATTGATCTAAGACAAAACACTGAGGAACAATTTGTGATGAAAGCCTTTTCCTGTGAATGAATTCCCGTCAATTTGTATGTGTCAAACTGATAACTACTATTCTACCAGAGATCTCATTACTGTATCTGCCAACTCTAATATATGCAAATGAAGGCAATCATTGCACACATATATTATTGAGTATAATAATGCTATTTGGCCCAACTGCTTCATGTTAGTGCTGGTATTCCACTCTGTTATGTCCGCATGTCTTCCTACCCACCCTTTTCCTCGTAATTATCTAGTTCTTTATTGAGACACAGGCTAATTATGATTATGAAGACATGTAGTCCTCTTTTATTGTCATTTAGTAATGCATGCATTAAGAAATGATACATTATTTCCTCTGGTGTGATATCACAAAACACAGGACAAACCAAGACTGAAAAAACTGACAAAACCACATAATTAATAACATATAGTTACAAACAGTGTAACAATACCATAACTTGATGAAGAAGTCCATGAGCTCAGTAAAGTTCGAAGTTTCTCAAATGTCCCACATCTCACGCAGACGGAGAGAAGGAAGAAAAACTCTCCCTGCCATGCCGACCACAATCCGACTCTGAGCCATCCGAAAACTTCGAGCTCTGATCAGCTCTCCGACACCGAGTACTGAGCGCCATTTCTGTCCAAACGATTCGACCTCCTTCTTGGTCGCCAAGAGCAGGCAAGGCTGGGGATTTTGAGGCCTACCCTCCAAAAGATTCCCAACCACATAGTAACAACAGCAGCGAACGGGCGTTTCAGAAATTTCTCCAGATGTTCCCCTGTGCTTTCACGTCCATTCTCCATCAAATTAGAATTACAGGACAATTTACAAAGACACCTTTGGACTGTGGGAGGAAACAGAAGCACCCGGAGGAAAACACGGACACAGGGAGAATATTCAAATTCTTTACAGGCAGCGGCGGGAATTGAACCCATGTCGTCTGTACTGTAAAGTGTTGTGCTAACTACTACGCTACCATGCTGCCCTAGTTTCTCTTTGTTACCTCTTGGCTCATGATCTTGACCATTTCTTGTCTGCTTAGGTGCTCTGACAAGAGGTAAACATCTGACTGGATCTGTGAGAAGACCTGACCTTCAACAGAACTTCAGCTGGTTGAGGACGAGCTGCGTATTTATTACTATTCTCCAATGTTAGTGCAGTGGGTAATACCTTTGGGCTGCCTTCTAAGGTAATTACCCACCACCAGAGCCTGATACAGGTTCACATGGTGAGTATGAACTGTTGTGATTTGGTCAATGATGTTCTGTGGATACAGAAAACTTCCAGCAGCTTACCTGAATCTGCAGCAACACTGTCTATTGACTGACATAAATCAGACATTGTATTTTTCACTTGTTGGAAAGGGATTCTTCGGTCAAGGGAGGAAACCTTTCCTCTTTGATGTTCTGTTAAGAGTTTTGGATGCATTTCAGAGAAGGTGAAAGAACACAGGTTAAAAAGGGTGCTAGGGTAGTCGATGGATGTTCATGAGGTGTTCATCAACTGAAGACTTTCTTCTGCCTTGGAAGTAGAACCAGGAGGAAGAGAAGGTTGTGTTGGGGTTCTGGTGCTACACGGTTAAATGATTAAAGATTGGCTTTATTTATTACACGTACATTGAAACATACAGTGAAACGCATTGCTTGCATCAATGACCAACACAGGGCGAGGATCTGCAAGTGTCACCATGCTTCCACCTCCTACATAGTATACCCACAATTAACTAACTGGTATGTTTTTGGAATATGAGAGGAAACCCATACAGTTATGGGGGGGAACATGCAAACTCCTTACAAATAGCGGTGGGAATTGAATGCGGGTCGTTGGCACTGTAAAGCGTTATGCTAACCACTATGCCATCTGCCTAAGGAAGAGTATACTCTCTTTCCAAAAACTCAGTGAAGCTTTGTTTCGGTCAGGTACAAAGTGCAAAATTACCTTCAGTTGCAACACTGAGCAGGATACAGAAATAAGAGATGGACAGTGAGATGCCGACAAGTAATAATCAACTGACAGACAGTAAACAGCGAAAAGACCATAAGATAAGATATAGGAGCAGAATTAGGCCATTTGGCCCATCAAGTCTGCACCACAGGCAATGAATAACTGATAACTAATACTGAACAACTAATTTTTTTGAATTTTTTTTTTGTTTATGCTTTCATTTGTACTCATTGTCTAAGGCTTCATGCTGAGGTGTCCAACAATAATTAGCCAGCACCGATGGGTACAAGATGCACTGATACCATTTCTCCATGACTGCAATGTCCTCATGAAACCTATCACCATGGTCATCACTGACATGTCAAGATTTGCAGGGTAGAAGTCTGAATAAGAATGGAGAAATGAATCTTCACTGACAAGTTGAATTTCATGGTTTTGTATACTTAAAAGCATGTCGTCAACGAGCTGCATGTAGTTTAGTGACCTGTTATTGACAAAGTTTTCAACAACATCCTTGAATACCTTCCATGTGAATTTCTCCAGTCCCACAGGAAGTTCTTCAATTTGCCTTTCATTAATGACCTATGTGATTTGTGGACCAACAAAAATGTGCCTTCCTTAATCTTGGCATCAATTATTCTGATGAATTATGAACTGAAATAACAAATGTAGACAGTTTTTTTAAAGAATGCTGTGTGATAGGGAAATTTCATGGTGGTTTTCAAGATCAGCAGCCCAGAATCCACAAAATACAACCGAAGTATTCAGGCTGCAAAATCGTTGTTCAATGTAATGAGTAGGGAAGTGGTTTACTGGCAGTGGACAACTAACAGGCTGAAAGTGAGTTGGGGACAAGCAGTGAGTGGGGGGGCAGTGGGTGGGGTACAGGCAGTGGATGGGAGACAGGCAGTGAGCTACGAGCTGACATGGTTAGTGGGGACAGGCAGTGAGAGACAAGCTGACAGATGGTGAGTGGGGACAGGCAATGAGCTACGAGCTGACATGGTGAGTGGGGACAGGCAGTGAGCTACGAGCTGACATGGTGAGTGGGGACAGGCAGTGAGCTACGAGCTGACATGGTGAGTGGGGACAGGCAGTGAGCTACGAGCTGACATGGTGAGTGGGGACAGGCAGTGAGCTACGAGCTTACAGATGGTATGTGGAGACAGGCAGTGAGCTACAGGCTGACAGATGGTGAGTGGGGACAGGCCGTGTGCTACAAGCTGATATGATGAGTAGGAACAGGCAGTGAACTACAAGCTGACAGATGGTGAGTGGGGACAGGCAGTAAGCTACAAGCTGACATGGTGAGTAGGAACAGGCAGTGAGCTACGAGCTGACATGGTGAGTGGGGACAGGCAGTGAACTACAGGCTGACAGATGGTGAGTGAGGACAGGCAGTTAGCTACAGGCTGACAGATGGTGAGTGGGGACAGACAGTGAGCTACGAGCTGACAGTTGGTGAGGGGGCAGGCAATGAGCTACAGGCTGACAGATGGTGAGTGGGGACAGACAGTGAGCTACAAGCTGACATGGTGAGTGGGGACAGGCAATGAGCTACAGGCTGACAGATGGTGAGTGAGGACAGGCAGTGAGCTACAGGCTGACAGTTGGTGAGTGGGGGCAGGCAATGAGCTACGAGCTGACAGTTGGTGAGTGGGGGCAGGCAGTGAGCTATGAGCTGACATGGTTAGTGGAGGCAGGCAGTGAGCTACGAGCTGACAGATGGTGAGTGGGGACAGGCAGTGAGCTACAAGCTGACATGGTGAGCAGGGGACAGGCAGTGAGCTACGAGCTGACATGGTGAGTGGGGACAGGTAGTGAGCTACAAGCTGACAGTTGGTTAGTGGGGACAGGCAGTGAGCTACAAGCTGACATGTTGAGTAGGGGACAGGCAGTGATCTATGAGCTGACAGATGGTAAGTGGGGACAGGCAGTGAGCTACAGGCTGACAGTTGGTGAGTGGGGACAGGCAGTGAGCTACGAGCTGACATGGTTAGTGGAGGCAGGCAGTGAGCTACGAGCTGACAGTTGGTTAGTGGGGACAAGCAGTGAGCTACAGGCTGACAGTTGGTGAGTGGGGACAGGCAGTGATCTATGAGCTGACAGATGGTAAGTGGAGACAGGCAGTGAGCTACGAGCTGACAGATGGTAAGTGGGGGAACAGGAAGTTGCTAACAATAAAATGATCACCCGATCAACAACAAGCGAGAGAGTTAATAAATGACTAACTGGAAGCAATGTTTTCTTTTCTCATCCCTCCTACAAAAGCCAGAGATATTTCTATTGATAGCCGCAATGCGATATCCCTCAGCTGGCTTCAGCGGCGTTTGGACAAACAGGTATTTCACAGTCCCCACCCCGCTGCAGTCAATGCCCCATTTCAACTTATTGGCCATTGACCAGCCGATGGCAACAGTGGTTATTTGAGCTTTCTGGGTGGTTCATCCTCCTCTTGTCCCTGACAATCATCCTGATGTCCCCAGAAATCCCAATGTCTGCAAGTCACGCCCACCACAACTCTGCAAGGAGTGGGGGGTCAGTGTGGAAGCAGACTGGCATCCCGGCCACTTAAAGCTTATCAAGTGTTGGTGACTGACAGGCAGACAAGGAGTGAGCAACAAGTATGCAGGCAGTAGTGACTGATCGCCAACAAGCAAAAGGCAGTGTCTGATTGCCAGCCACTTATCCAGTTTAATCTCAGGGGAAAAGCTCAATGGAAGCATGCAGGTTGTTCAGAGAAACTTGCTTGGGGTTCTGGATAGGTCTTTCCCATCGAGGCAGGGGAAGATGAAGGAGCCATGGTCGATAAGAGATGCGGAACACCTAGGTAAGCAGAAGAAAGACACTTACTGAAGCAAGGAATAGACAGGGCTGTTGAGAGTTATAAGGTAGCCAGGAATGAACTTTAGAGATAGAAGAGGACATAATAGAGTTTGGCAAGTAGGATTAATGAGAAACCAAGGTGTTCTACATGCAACTGAAGAACATGAGGGGAACGAACGAAGGTAGGGTGGATAAGGGATAACTAGAGCGAGGGTAGGATTGATCAGGGATAACTAGAGGGAGGGTAGGGTCGATAAGGGATAACTAGAGTGAGGGTAGAGTTAATCAGAGATAACTGGAGTGAGGGTAGGATCGATCAGGGTTAACTAAAGGGAGGGTAGAGTCGATAAGGGATAACTAGAATGAGGGTAGGGTCGATCAGGAATAGCAAAAGTGAGGGTAGGATTGATCAGGGATAACTAGAGGAAGGGTGGGGTCGATCAGCGATAACTAGGGGGAGGGTAGGGTTGACCAGGGTTAAAAAGAGTGAGGGTAGGGTCAATCAGGAATAACTAGAATGAGGGAAGAATCGATCAGGGAAAACTAGAGTGAGGGAAGGATTGATCAGGTATAACTAGAGTGAGGGTAGGGTCGATCAGGGATAACTAGAGTAAGGGTAGGATCGATCAGGTATAACTAGAGCGGGGTAGGATCAATCAGGGTTAACTAAAGGAAGGGTAGTGTCGATCAGAGATAACTAGAATGAGGGTAGGGTCGATAAGGGATAGCAAAAGTGAGGGTAGGATTGATCAGTGATAACTAGAGGGAGGATAGGGTCAATAAGGGATAATTAGAGGGAGGGTAGGATCGATCAGGGATAATTAGAGGGAGGGTAGGGTTGATCAGGAATAACTAGAGTGAGGGTAGGGTCGATCTGGGATAAAAGAGAAAGAATGGGCCTGGTCTCATAGGAAGTAGGAGAGATCCTTAATAAATACTTTGCTTCAGTATTCACCAGTGAGAGGGACCTTGAAAGTGAGGTCAACGTGTCGATGTTAAGAAAGAGCATGTGCTGGAACTTTTGATAAACATTAGGATGGGTAAGTCACTATGGTCAGACTAGATATACCATAGGTTACCACGGAAAGCAAGGGAAGAAACTGTTGAGCCTTTGGCTATGATCTTTACATACTGATTGGCCTCAGGAGTCATGACAAAGGATTGGAGAGTGGCAAATATTATTACTTTTTTCAGGATCCCACACCGGTGTCGCCAACTGAAGCATCGTGGGAGTTCAGAACATCGAGATATCAGTGTATGCTGCTGTTGAAATAAGTGACACTGCAGCCTGTAACATCGAGCTACTGGTCTCCTGTCTCGCTGTGGCAGGAGTGATATCCCTCTCTACCTCAATAGTGAGAGGGAGCTTGTGGAAGTCACACACACACACATTCTCACACATACACTCAAACACACTCACAAACACACACACATACAGTCACAAACATACACACATTCTCATGCGCAGTCACACACAAACACATTCTCACACACACTCACAAACATTCAAATATACAGTGACACACACACACAAACATATACACATTCTCACACACACAAATACACAGTCACACACACACACACACTCACAAACAAACAAAAACAGTCATACACACACACACAAACATACAGTCACACACACACAGGCACAGACTTACACACAAACATATACACAGAAATATCCACATACAAGCATACACAGTCACACACAAACGTACACAGGCTCATACGCAAACAAACACACAGACTCACGGATGAACATACACACACACAAAGCACACACAGGCTCACACACAGACTCACAAGAATACAGACACAAACACAGACTCACACAAACATACACATACACAGACTCACACAAGCATACAGATACACACACACACAGACTCACACAAACATACACAAAGACACACACATAAACATACACTCACATTCACACATGGAGACACACACATGCACACAGTCGCACACACTCACACACACACAGACTCACACAAGAATACAGACACAAACACACACAGACTCACACAAGCATACAGATACACAAACACACAAAGACACACTCATAAACGTACACTCACATTCACACACGGAGACTCACACACATGCACACAGTCACACACACACACACACACAATTTTTAGATTCAACATGAGAACAGAAATGCATTCATAAGATCACAAGATAAAGAAGTAGAAGGCCTTTCGGCTATTCAGTCTGCTCTGTTATTCCATCATGGCCGATATATTATTCCTCTCAACCCCCACTTCCTGTCTCCTTTTGATGCCTTGACTAACCAGGAACCTTACCGACCTTCACTTTAAATAAATCCAATAACTTGGCTTTCTGGCCTCCACAGCTGTCTGTGGCAATGAATTCCACAAATTCGCTCTGTCTGGCTGAAGAAATTCCTCCTCATCTCGGTACCCTGTGTTCTGAGGCCATGGCCTCTGGTCTTAGACTTCATATTATCTCCGCAGAACCACTCTATCTGGCCCTTTCCGTTTCAGATACCAATGGAGTGCAGATGAGCGTCTGTGACTCCTATTGTGAACTCTAGTAACTTGTTCAAACTCCCTAGCTTTACTGTAATGTTTTGACATCTGTTCCACTTAGTAGTGCAATTATATTATTATCAACATTTCAGACTTAACAAAAGGATTTTTCAAATTAATTGGGCACCTAATTTTTAATTACATACCTTCAAAGGGGGAGCAATGAATGACCTATGAGGGTTGGTATCTCTCAGAAAATTGGTCCTGAGGTGTTTACTCTCTCTGAGGTACAATTCCCTCTCTTGAAAGTGCAGTCTCTTCCTGAGATGCAGTTCTCTCTTCCAAAGGTTTGACCCTCTCTGGGGTACAGTTTCATTCCTAAACTTCCCTTAATTTGCAGCAGTATTTCGGAAAGTGTGAAGAACAAGCTGCAAGAAAATCTCAGTACTGGATGTATTGGGTAACTATATTCAACCTTAGGTCTTTATCACTTGTTCAGAGTTGCTGCTTTGTGACATTTGTGTTATGACTGAGCAAAATGTCATTCTGTTGTTCAATAGAAAAGAGGAGTTGATAACTGGTCCATGTACCCAAGATAAAAATAAGATTAAAGCCAACAAGTAAAATGACATTTAACAAATGCCCTTTTGAGATAACATGAAAGTAAATCTTTAATTAAAAGTGGCTGTATTATGCTAACTATTTATGTCACAACCAGAGGTTGTTTTTTTTTAAAGAGATTTTTTTTTGCCTGTTAGCATGTTGATTGTATTTTCTTGGTGTCACCTTGTGATTTTCCAGTGTTCCTTGGATTGTTTACCTTTTATGTCAGGTTGTTTGTCTTTGGACTGGCTCTGGGTTTTCACTTTGTGTTGCGGGAATCACATTTGGGATCATGGGGATTGTTAAACCCTCTTTGTATTTATCACTTTTATTCAGTTTGAGGTAATTGAATTAGCACAGGATTTTCAGTGTCTTACATTGTAGTTATTTGGGGATTATCGCTTCGTCTGGGCACCAGTGTTGTCTCATTGGTCATGAATTCCCACATGCTCCTGGATGTATTTCAGGGGGACATGCCAACCCCACTTTGCTCAGCCATTGTGGTTTCTTGTCATGTGAAACTGAGACCAAGTTCTTCTGTGTATCAGGAGTGATTTCAGTTTGTTAAGATTCTGCATAGTTTGCCAGAGCTCTTGATAGTTTGTTGGTTAATTTCTGTAATAAATCTTTAATTTTGTTTGATTTGCCAAAGTCTCTTGAGTTCACTAGTGACCCTTACAATTTACTTCAGGAAGGTCCAACACATTGGCAGGAGAATATTCCATGTTCCAAAGCTGTGGCTCTGAAAATGTCATCTGTTCAATTGATCTCCACAGATCCAAGTACCTCTAACCTCTTTGACTCTACGGACTCACCCTTATATTGCGCCCATTCTGTGGTGTCCATTGTAGATCCTCATGCTCTGTGGACAGAAAGCCCTTCAGTCTTCACTTTACCAAGAAAAACTGTACAGTTTCACTGCTGGATGGACCTTCGGGAAGTGATGACTTTCACCCCACTTCTCTGAGGAACTGAAATTTCTCTGGTTCCCCAAACCCACCAGGGAGCCCTTTAAAAAGAGTTCAGCAAAATTGCCAGTCCACATTCCAGAGAGATTTCTGCTTCTGATCATTAACCCATAAGTTTAGCATCAGAAAAGGCAAAGTTTCATACAATGAGGTCAAATGTAAACTTGAGGAACGACACTTCATCTTCCATCTGGGCACGTTGCAGCCTTCCAGACTTAAGGCTGAACTTTCTAGCTTTAGATAATCGACTCGTTCTATCTGCCCATTGTTACTTGTTCTAAGTACAGCGGAAAAAGTGCAAAATATGCATCATTGCTACTCTTACTGTTCCCCTGTGGACCTATTTGGTCCCATCCTATCAGAGATAATCCCTTTGTCCCGTACCGCTCCCAAGTTAACTGCTGCTGAAAACTAACATTACGGGCAAAGCACCCCCAACCATTGAGCACAACTACATGAAACGCTGTCGTAGGAAAGCTGCATCCATCAACAGAGACCTCCACCCCCCAGGGTAATGCTCTTTTCTTGCTGTTGCCATCAGGTAGAAGGTACAAGTGCCTCAGGACTTGCACCAACAGGTTCAAGAACAGTTACTACCCCTCAACCATCAGACTCTTGAACAAAGAAGATAACTACACTGGTCTGTTGAGATGTTCGCACAGCCAATGATCTGACTTTAAGGGCTCTTTATCTTGTTATTTATTGCTATTTGCATTTGCACAGTTTGTTGTCTTCTGCACTCCGGTTGATCGTTCATTGATCCTGTTATAGTTACTAATCTATAGATTTGCTGAGTATGCCCACAGGAAAATTAATTTCAGGAAGGACAGAGTCAAGCGAAAGGCTACCCACAATTTTGTTTCCTTCTGGCATTTGTTTACAGAATGAAGAGTGACCCGTGCGGGTTAGGATTAGCGTGTGAGCCATACTGGAGAACAGGACAGGGGTGAGCTGTGTTAGAACATAGGAGACAGAAGCAAGATAGACGATTTGGCCCTTCATGCCTGCTCTGCTATTTAGTAAGAGCAATGATAGCTCATAGCTTGGAGTTATGGAGACAGGAGGTGAACTGACTTAGAGTACAGAATAATATGGCAATTTTTTTGTGAGTATTACAAGTGATTTAGTTTAATCTGAAACCATGGTGTTAAGTCTAAAATAAACTAAATCATACAATACATTGCATGGATTGGCTATGGTGCACTGGGAAGCTGAAAGGTATGACAGTAAATGGGCAGTGTATTTAATATTTTAATAATATTTAAATATAACTATGTCTCTTTTAAACACAAAAGCCCAGTGGATCTGAGGAAATCACATCTTTCCCTCTCCGCCTTCCGCAGGGATCGGTCCCTCCGTGACTCCCTGGTCCACACGTCCCTCCCCACTGATCTCCCACCTGGCACTTATCCCTGTAAGCGCAAGTGCTACACCTATCCCTACACCTCCTCTGTTGCCACCATTCAGGGCCCCAAACGGTTCCTTCCAGGTGAGGCAACACTTCACATGTGAGTCTGTTGGGGTCATCTATTGCATCCGGTGCTCCCGGTGCGGCCTCCTCTACATCGGTGAAACCCGATGCAGATTGGGGGACCGCTTCGTCGAGCACCTCCGCTCCGTCCGCCGCAACAGACAGGATCTCCCAGTAGCCACCCACTTCAACTCTGCTTCCCACTCCCATTCAGATATGTCCATACATGGCCTCCTCTACTGCCATGATGAGGCTAAACTCAGGTTGGAGGAGCAACACCTCATATACCATCTAGGTAGTCTCCAGCCCCTTGGTATGAACATAGAATTCTCCAACTTCCAGTAATTCCCTCCCCCTCCCTTCCCCTATCCCTATTTCACTCTGCCCCCTCCCCCAGCTGCCTACCTCCTCCCTCGTGGTTCTGCCTACTTTTACTACCCATTGTGTTTTCCCCTATTCTTTCTTCACCTTTCCTGCCTATCCCTTCCCTGCTTCCCTTCCCCCACCCTTTTATCTTTCCCCTTACTGGTTTTTCACCTGGAACCTACCAGCCTTCTCCTTCCCACCCTCCTCCACCTTCTTTATAGGGCCTCTGCCCCTTCCCTCTACAGTCCTGACGAAGGGTTCCGGCCCGAAACGTCGACCGATCTTTTCCACAGATGCTGCCCGACCTGCTGAGTTCCTCCAGTGTGTTGTGAGTGTTGATTTGACCCCAGCATCTGCCGATTATTCTGTGTGAACAGGAGGAATGGATCTGGGAAAATTTCAGATTTCAGCAAAGCAGAATCAAGAGACTGTTTAGAAAGGGAAATGAGATTTGCCAGGGTTCAGTCACTGAGTACGCTCGAGACAGAAATCGAAAGGCTCTTCAATAGTCAGGAGAGCAAAGCATATGGAGTCGGTACAGAAAAGAGGCGCTGGATTAAAAGATTAGCGATAATCATTAAATGGCAGAGTAAGCGTGAAGGGCCAAATGGCCGATCTGGCTTCTGTTTTTTCTGCTGTTAGAACATTGAAGTGCAGGAGGTGAATAAGAATCCTGCATCTCAACACAACTTGTCAGCTATTTCCTGTATTGCAACAAGTGTCAGCAGTGTTCCTATGGGCTCCTTCTAGTTGTTTGTACTGCAGTGCTTGTGTATACTCATAAAATGAGACTCGCACAATGTCAAATCATGTTATACAAACTAGTTTTTAGAGGTACTCTTCAAGTTTATATATCTTAAACCCTTTAAAATGAGACTGTACAGTTAGCTGATTCAGCTGATGCTGCTGGTAAGTTTAAAAAGTGAGACTCAGAAACCACAGGGTAATTCTGCACAGCAGTCTGCAGAGTGTACGATTTGTTAACTAGGACGGATTTGACAAGTGGGTTTCATGGGAAAGTCACATTAGTTTCTGGCAGGGAGCATCTGCAGGTACAGCAGACTGGGCACTGTGCTTTTACATTTGTTGTGGTGCATATGTGAGGTTGAGATCTTTGTGATCAGCAGATCTGGGGAGGTAGTCACACTGCTGCTGAATGGTGGGCAGGCAGAGAGAGAATGGGCATTCACCAGCCAAACTAGCTGAAGTCGGCAGTCGGTGCAGGAGTTCCCTGCGCTAATCTCGCTCTCTAATAAATCTTCCCCTCTGGAAACTGTTGGAGGTAATGGCAGCTAGATTCGGGAGCATGGCTGCACAGATCTGGAGGGAGAACTGTACTGGAATAAAAGTAATGGGGTTTGATTAGTTAGAGGAACAGACAAGTATTTCTGTGCCCGTTATTCTGGATGGTAAGTTAGCTCCACAGTGCCAGGGTGAAGGACGTCACTGAATAGCTACAGATCTCCATGAAGTGAGATGATGATTTGGCTGTGGTTCATATTGGTATCAATGACATAGGTAGTAAGAGGAATGAGGTCCTTCAGGCAGAGCTTAGGGTAGGAAAGGGGTTAAAAAGCAAAAACCAGAAGGTATTAATCTCCAGTTTGCTATCAGTGGTATGTGGCAGCGACACAGGAACGTGAGGGAGATGAGATGGAGAGACAGTGGAGGAGTGCTTTCGTGGGCAAAAGAGGACCTCTATAGCCCAGGTGGGCTGCACTTCACAAGGACGTTTGCTCAAGCTGTTGGAGAGATTCACATTGCTTTGGCAAGGAAGGGACCGCAAGGGTATAAGAAGAGCAAAGCTGAGCTGAGAACAGGAGAGAGAAAACCTGTAGATGCTGGAAATCCGCAGAAACACACGCAAAGTGCTGGAGGAACCCAGCAGGTCAGGCGGCATCTGTGGAAAAGAGTACCATTGATGCTTCGGGCCAAAACGTCAACTGTGCTCTTTTCCGCAGATGCTGCCTGGCCTGCTGAGTTCCTCCAGCATTTTGTGGTGTTGCTGAGAACAGAAGGATGGGGTTCGAGTGAGGGGGAATTCAGGCAGGAAAAGGAAATACTCGGGGATGATGACAGTCAGCATGTCTCAGGAATGGGCAGAAGGTACTAACATAAGATGCATCAAAAAATAGGACTGCAGGCAGGATAATTGATGAGATAAAGTTAATGGCAAATAAATGAAAAGATATATGGGAAGACAGTTCACGTCAGATTAGGTCAGTGTAAGTATTTACTTACTGTGGTCAGTGAAAATGGAAAAGATACAACAAAGTTTGGTTACTGTGATTGAACATGAATGTGAATAAGTGCAGCAGGACTTGGGACAATATCCAGGCTTGGGTTGACAAGTGACAAGTAACATTCGAGCCAGGCAATGACCATCTCCTACAAGAGAGGCTCTAACCACCGTCCCTTGACATTCAGTGGCATCAGCATCACTGAATCCCCTACGATCAACTTCCTGGGGGTTACTGTTGACAGGAAACTGAACTGGTCTAGCCATATAAACACTGTGGGTACCAGAGCAGGTCGAAGGCTAGGAACCCTGAGGCGTGTAACTCACCTCCTGACTCGCCAAAGCCTGTCCACCATCTACAAGGCTCAGGTCAGGAGTGTAATGGAATACTCACCACTCGCCTGGATGAGTGCAGCTCCATCAACACTCAAGAAGCTTGACACCATCCAGTACAAGGCAGCCCACTGGATTGGTACCTCTTCCACAAGCACCCAATCCTTCCACCATCGACGAACAGTTGCAGCAGTGTGTATTATCTACAAGATGCACTGCAACAACACACCAAAGTTCCTAAGGTAGCACCGTCCAGACCCATGGTCACTAGCATCTAGAAGGACGAGAACAGCAGGTACCTGGGAACACCACCACTTGGAAATCCCCCTTCAAGTCACTCACCATCCTGACTTGGAAACATATCACCATTCCTTCATTGTCACTGGGTCAAAATCATGGAATCCCCTCCCTTATAGCACTGTGGGTGTACCTACACCTCAGGGACTGCAGCATTTCAAGGAGGCAGCTCATCACCAGCTTCTCAAGGGCAACTAGGGATGGGCAATAACGAATTTTTAAAGATGTAATGCTGATAGATTTGGACAGACCACACTTGGAATATAGTGAGCAGTTCTGGGACCCTTGTCCAAGAAAGAATGTGCTGGCATTGGAGCAGGTCGGGAGGAGGCTCATGAGATGATCCTGGAAATGAAAGAGTTAATGTAAGAGGAGTAGTTTGATGGTTCTGGGCCTGTACTTGCTGTAGTTTGGAAGAATGAAGAGGGATTTCATTGAAACCTATCGAAAAATATTGGAAGGCCTCAACAGAGTGGACATAGAGAGGAGTTTCCTACAGTGGGGGAGTCTGACCAGAGGGCACAGCCTCAGAATATGTCCCTTTAGAACAGAGATGAGGAGGAATTTCTTTTGCCAGAGGGTGGGGAATCTGTGGAATTCATTGCCAGAGGTGGCTGTGGAAGTCAAGTCATTGGGTATATTTAAAGCAGAGGTGGATAGGTCCTTGATTAGGAAGGTGTGAAAGGTTACAGGGAGAAGGCAGGAGAATGGAGCGCAGAGGTATAATAATTCAGCCGTATGGCCTAACTCTGCTCCATCGACCTGGCACTCAATGTCAGTAAGACCAAAGAGCTGATTATGGACTTCAGGAAGGGTAAGATGAGAGAACACGAACCACTCCTCACAGAGGGCACAGAAGTGGAGAGAATGAGCAATTTCAAGTTCCTGGGTGTCAAGATCTCTGAGGATCTGACCTGGTCCCAACATATCGATCCAGGTTTAAAGAAGGCAAGATAGCGGCTATATTTCAATAGGAGTTTGAGGAGGTTTGACTTGTCACCTAAAACACATGAAAACTTCTACAGATGTACTGTGGAGAGCATTCTGACAGACTGCATCGCCTCTGGTGTGGGGTGTGGGGGGTGGAGGGGAGCGCTGGTGCACAGGATTGTAAGGAACTACAGAAAGTTGTAAAATTAGTCAGCTCCATCATGAGTTCTAGCCTCCTTAGTATCCAAGACATCTTCAAGGAGTGGTGCATCAGAAAGGTGGCGTCTATTATTAAGGACCCCCATTACCTAGGACATACCTTCTTTTCATTGCTACCTCCAGGAAGGAGGTACAGAAGCCTGAAGGCAGACACTCAGTGACTCAGGAACAGCTTCTTCCCCTCAGCCATCCAATTCCTAAGTGGACAATGAACCCATGAATGCTACCTCACTATTTTTCTGTTTTTGCACTATTTTTAATTTAATTATTTTATATATACTTACTGTAATTGATTGATTTATCTTGTTCTATATTTATCATGTATTGCAATGTACTGCTGCCACGAAGTTAACAAATTTCATGACAGATGCCGGTGATGATAAACCTGATTCTGGTCTTTTGATCATATGGTCTTACCAATTGGCTCCATGAACTCTGTCTCCTGTGTAATACACATCTTTGAATCTTGCCTTCTGTCTATATTTACATATTTCAAACACACAATCCACAATCCCTGTCTTCCATCTCTATTCCTCAGCTTCCACACTCAACAAATGCAATGTTCCGCGATCCTAAGCCAACATAAGATCTAGGAATTCTAATACCCAATGCATTTTTTGAGGATTTCTGGGAGCCAGCCAGTATTACTTTATGGGGAAGGATCTTGAAAGCCACCCAACTAGTTGGGCAATGTTAACAGGGAGTGTCAAACATTGACAAGATGATCTGCAGATGCTGGAAATCCAAGCAACACACATAAAATGCTGGAGGAACTCAGCAGGCCAGGCAGCATCTATGGAAAAGAGTACAGTCGATGCTTCAGGCCAAACCTGCTGAAGGTCGACTGTACTTTTTCCCAGAGATGCTGCCTGGCCTGTTCAGTTCCTCCAGCATTTTGTGTGTGTTGTTTTTGATTTCTTCTTTCAATATTTTCATTTGTTTCTGCATATAAGAATACAGAGTACAAGAAGATATATATTATAAACAAAAAAAAGATAAAATAATACCAAATACATTATATTAGAATCACACGTGCAATCACATTACCCTTTATTCATGTAAATTAAATTAAATCGTAATATTGAAATGTAATAATTTTATTATACAGAAAAAAAACCTAAGTATATGTTAACCCTTTCATTCCTGGGATCATTCTCTGACCTCTCCACCAATGGCAATGCACCCTTTCTTAGATATGGGGCCACAAAATTGCTCACAATGCTCCAAATGTGGCCTGACCAATGCCTTATAAACCCTCAGCATGGGGGTCAAAGTCTTCTTGTGGAAGTGCAATACTTTCTGCACTGACCTCTGGGAGCTGCTAGCACACGTCCACACAAACTGGAGAAGGAGCATTCAGGCAACACACACAAAATGCTGGAGGAACTCAGCAGGCCAGGCAGCATCTATGGAAAAGAGTACAGACCTGAGTCTCGGCCTGAAGCGTCGACTGTACTCTCCCATGGATGCTGCCTGGCCTGCTGAGATCCTCCAGCATTTTGTGTGTGTGGCTTTGGATTTCCAGCAGCTGCAGATTTCCTCTTGTTTGTGAAAGGACCATTCGGGGATAGTATAGTATTGAGAACCCCAAGGCCATGTATCAGGTACACACACAGGTCTTGAGTAGAATGAGTGCCTCACCTTCCAAAATTCCCAAGGGCACAAAGCAACACACACAAAAGGCTGGAGGAATTCAGCAGGTCAGCCAACATCTATGGAAAAGAGTGAACAGTTGATGTTTCAGGCCAAGGCTCCTCTTCTGGACTGAGAGGGAAGTGGGGAGATGCCTAAATTAAGAGGTGGGGGAGGGGAAAGAGGCTTGCTGGAAGGTGATAGTTGAAGCCATTTGGGTGGGAAAGGTCGAGGGCTGGAGAGGAAAGAATCTGATAGGAGAGGAGAGTGGAGAAAGGGAAGGAGGAGGGGACCCATGGGGAAGTAATGGGCAGGTGAGAAGTGAAAGGTCAGGGTGGGGAATAGAAGGAGGGTGGGGGAAAATTTTGTTCACTAGTAGAAGAAATCGATATTCATGCCATCAGTTTGGGGGGTACTCAGATAAAATATAAGGTGTTGTTCCTCCACCCTGAGGGTGGCCTCATCTTGGCACAAGAGGAGGCCATGGATTGACACATCAGAATGGGAATGGGAATCAGAATTAAAATGTTTGACCATCGGGAAATCCGGCTGGTAGTGGAGGGAGCACCCACCTCCTGCAGCCTCTGTGAAAGACTCTGTAGTTCCCACATTGGTCTCATCAGAACCTACAAAACCAGAAAGTTAATAAATGATCATTTATCCTGTAGAATGGCCTAAAAATTTTTGCGTCTTCCTGTGTGGTACAAACCAATTCTTACACGCAGGGACTGTTGTTTGTCCCAAGCGAATTGTGGCCATGGTGCATCTAGGCAAGTTGGGGTTCATGTCCTGGAATTCATTTCTGCGGTTGGCACTTTGAAGTTAGTGTTTAATGTCAGTTTTATAGGATCAGTTACTTAGGCCCAACAGTCACACTGTCCTAAAATGGGTCAAAGTTTTGGGAGTTGGTATCTTGAGCTCAATGTTTTGAGACTGGACCTTATTACAGAGTTTTGTTTTAGGACTTGAGTATGGGGTCACTTTTTCAGATTTGGCGGTTTGGGTTTGGGTTATCAGTATTTCGGGGGCAGTTTGTGGTCAGTAATTCAGCACTAGTGTTTAGGGCCAATCTTTTAAGAACAACGCTTTCAAGATCAACGGTTTTGGTTTAATTTTATAGTCGTTGTGTTATGGTTTGTGCAAAGAGGTGTTCTGTTTGGTATTCCCCCCCCCCACCCCATTTTAACCAATTTTTACAGGAGCACCATCAAGAGTGTCCTGACCTCCTGCATCACCATCTTATAAGACCATAAACACAGGAGCAGAATTAGGCCATTCAGCCCATCGAGTTTGCTCTGCCATTCCACCATGGCTGATCCTGGATCCCACTCAACCCCACACACCTGCCTTCTTGCCATATCCTTTGAAGCCCTGACGGACCAGGAAATAATCAACTTCTGCCTTAAATATATGCATGGACTTGGCCTCCACCATAGTCTGTGGCACAGCATGCAACAGATTTGCTACTCTCTGGCTAAAAAATATTCCTCCTTACCTCTGTTCTAAAGGGTCATCCCTCAGTTCTGAGCCTGTGCCCTCTATTTCTGGATACTCTCACCATAGGAAACGTCCTCTCCCCATCCACCCTATCTAGTCCTTTCAACATTCGGTAGATTTCATTGAGATCCCCTGCACTCTTATAAGTTTCAGCGAGTACGGACCCAAAGCTGCCAAACGCTCCTCATATGTTAACCCCTTGTATGGGAATTGCGAGGCATCTGACTGCAAAGGATTGTACAGACTGCTGAGATATTCACTGGGGTCTCTCTTCCACCCACGAGAGATAGTTATCAGGAGCGCTGCATATGCAGAGCCCTTAGCATCGTCAGTGATCCCTCCCATCCATCCAGCAATCTCTTTGACCCCCTACCATCAGGGAGGATGTATCATAGCATTAGGACGAGGACTGTTGGGAACCTGCTTCTTCCCCCAGGCTGTGAAACTACTGAATAGAAACATAGAAAATAGGTGCAGGAGTAGGCCACTTGGCCCTTCGAGCCTGTACTGCCATTTATTATGATCATGGCTGATCATCCAACTCAGAACCCTGCCCCAGCCTTCCCTCCATACCCCCTGATCCCCGTAGCCACAAGGGCCATATCTAACTCCCTCTTAAATATAGCCAATGAACTGGCCTCAACTGTTTCCTGTGGCAGAGAATTCCACAGATTCACCACTCTCTGTGTGAATAAGTTTTTCCTAATCTCGGTCCTAAAAGGCTCCCCCTTTATCCTCAAACTGTGACCCCTCGTTCTGGACTTCCCCAACATCGGGAACAATCTTCCTGCATCTAGCCTGTCCAATCCCTTTAGGATTTTATACGTTTCAATCAGATCCCCCCTCAATCTTCTAAATTCCAACGAGTACAAGCCCAGTTCATCCAGTCTTTCTTCATATGAAAGTCCTGCCATCCCAGGAATCAATCTGGTGAACCTTCTTTGTACTCCCTCTATGGCAAGGATGTCTTTCCTCAGATTAGGGGACCAAAACTGCACACAATACTCCAGGTGTGGTCTCACCAAGGCCTTGTACAACTGCAGTATTACCTCCCTGCTCCTGTACTCGAATCCTCTTGCTATAAATGCCAGCATACCATTCGCCTTTTTCACCGCCTGCTGTACCTGCATGCCCACTTTCAATGACTGGTGTATAATGCCTCCCAGGTCTTGTTGCACCTCCCCTTTTCCTAATCGGCCACCATTCAGATAATAATCTGTTTTCCTATTTTTGCCACCAAAGTGGATAACTTCACATTTATCCACATTAAATTGCATCTACCATGAATTTGCCCACTCACCCAACCTATCCAAGTCACTCTGCATCCTCTTAGCATCCTCCTCACAGCTAACACTGCCACCCAGCTTCGTGTCATCCGCAAACTTGGAGATGCTGCATTTAATTCCCTCATCCAAGTCATTAATATATATTGTAAACAACTGGGGTCCCAGCACTGAGCCTTGCGGTACCCCACTAGTCACCGCCTGCCATTCTGAAAAGGTCCCGTTTATTCCCACTCTTTGCTTCCTGTCTGCTAACCAATTCTCTATCCACATCAATACCTTACCCCCAATACCATGTGCTTTAAGTTTGCACACTAATCTCCTGTGTGGGACCTTGTCAAAAGCCTTTTGAAAATCCAAATATACCACATCCACTGGTTCTCCCCTATCCACTCTACTAGTTTCATCCTCAAAAAATTCTATGAGATTCGTCAGACATGATTTTCCTTTCACAAATCCATGCTGACTTTGTCCGATGATTTCACCGCTTTCCAAATGTGCTGTTATCACACCTTTGATAACTGACTCCAGCAGTTTCCCCACCACCGACGTTAGGCTAACCGGTCTATAATTCCCCGGTTTCTCTCTCCCTCCTTTTTTAAAAAGTGGGGTTACATTAGCCACCCTCCAATCCTCAGGAACTAGTCCAGAATCTAACGAGTTTTGAAAAATTATCACTAATGCATCCACTATTTCTTGGGCTACTTCCTTAAGCACTCTGGGATGCAGACCATCTGGCCCTGGGGATTTATCTGCCTTCAATCCCTTCAATTTACCTAACACCACTTCCCTACTAACATGTATTTCGCTCAGTTCCTCCATCTCACTGGACCCTCTGTCCCCTACTATTTCTGGAAGATTATTTATGTCCTCCTTAGTGAAGACAGAACCAAAGTAATTATTCAATTGGTCTGCCATGTCCTTGCTCCCCATAATCAATTCACCCGTTTCTGTCTGTAGGGGACCTACATTTGTCTTAACCAGTCTTTTCCTTTTTACATATCTATAAAAGCTTTTACAGTCAGTTTTTATGTTCTCTGCCAGTTTTCTCTCATAATCTTTTTTCCCCTTCCTAATTAAGCCCTTTGTCCTCCTCTGCTGAACTCTGAATTTCTCCCAGTCCTCAGGTGAGCCACTTTTTCTGGCTAATTTGTATGCTTCTTCTTTGGAATTGATACTATCCCTAATTTCTCTTGTCAGCCACGGGTGCACCACCTTCCTTGATTTATTCTTTTGCCAAACTGGGATGAACAATTGTTGTAGTTCATCCATGCAATCTTTAAATGCTTGCCATTGCATATCCACCGTCAATCCTTTAAGTGTCATTTGCCAGTCTATCTTAGCTAATCCACGTCTCATACCTTCAAAGTTACTCCTCTTTAAGTTCAGAACCTTTGTTTCTGAATTAACTATGTCACTCTCCATCTTAATGAAGAATTCCATCATATTATGGTCACTCTTACCCAAGGGGCCCCTCACGACAAGATTGCTAATTAACCCTTCTTCATTGCTCAAAACCCAGTCCAGAATAGCCTGCTCTCTAGTTGGTTCCTCGACGTGTTGGTTCAAAAAACCATCCCGCATACATTCCAAGAAATCCTCTTCCTCAGCACCTTTACCAATTTGGTTCACCCAATCTACATGTAGATTGAAGTCACCCATTATAACTGCTGTTCCTTTATTGCACACATTTCTAATTTCCTGTTTAATACCATCTCCGACCTCACTACTAATGTTAGGTGGCCTGTACACAACTCCCACCAGCGTTTTCTGCCCCTTAGTGTTACGCAGCTCTACCCATATCGATTCCACATCTTTCCGGCTTATGTCCTTCCTTTCTATTGCGTTAATCTCCTCTTTAACCAGCAACGTCACCCCACCTCCTTTTCTTTCATGTCTATCCCTCCTGAATATTGAATATCCCTGAATGTTGAGCTCCCATCCTTGGTCACCCTGGAGCCATGTCTCTGTGATCCCAACTATATCATAATCATTAATAACAATCTGCACTTTCAATTCATCCACCTTATTACGAATGCTCCTTGCATTGACACACAAAGCCTTCAGGCGCTCTTTTACAACTCTCTTAGCCCTTATACAATTATGTTGAAAAGTGGGCCTTTTTAATGCTTGCCCTGGATTTGTTGGCCTGCCACTTTTACTTTTCTCCTGAGTACTTTTTGCTTCTACCCTCACTTTACACCCCTCTGTCTCTCTGCACTCGTTCCCATCCCCCTGTTGTGAACTAACCTCCTCTCGCCTAGCCTCTTTAATTTGATTCCCACCCCCCAACCATTCTAGTTTAAAGTCACCTCAGTAACCCTCGCTAATCTCCCTGCCAGGATATTGGTCCCCCTAGGATTCAAGTGTAACCCGTCCTTTTTGTACAGGTCACGCCTGCACCAAAAGAGGTCCCAATGATCCAAAAACTTGAATCCCTGCCCCCTGCTCCAATCCCTCAGCCACGCAGGTCTCACAACCCAGGTCTCACCAAGTGCCAGTAGTCTTGTACAGTTTACATTTTAGCTTGCATTGTATATGCACCTTATCCTTTGTTAATTTGCTTTTGGTAATATTACTTCATGTGTCATGTGTGTGAGTTATCAGAATCAGGTTTAATATCACTGGCATATGTCATGAAATTTGTTAACTTTGCAGCAGCAGTACAATACAATACATGATAATAGAGAGAAAAAACTGAATTACACTAAGTATATATACATTAGGTAATTAGTGCAAAAACAGAAATAAAAAGGTAGTGAGGTAGCATTCATGGGTTCAGTAACCATTCAGGAATCAGATGGCAGAGGGGAGGAAGCTGCTCCTGAATCACTGAGTGTGTATCTTCAGGCTTCTTCCTGGTGGTAGCAATGAGAAGAGGGCATGTCCTGGGTGGTGGGGCTCCTTGATGATGGGCGCTGCTTTTCAGAGGCACTGCTCCTTGAAGATGACCTGGATACTACAGAGGCTGGTGCCCATGATAGGGCTGACTAATTTTACAACTCTCTGCAGCTTACTTCAATCCTGTGCAGTAGCCTCCTCCCTCCCCCCCCCCCCCAATACCAGACGATGATGCAGCCAGTTAGAATGCTCCCCACGGTACCTTTGTAGTAATCTGCCAGTGTTTTTGAACTCGGAATGAAGTATAGCCACTGTCGTGCCTTCTTTGTAGCTGTGTCAATGTGTTGGATCCAGGATAGATCCTCAGAGGCGCTGACAGCCAGGAACGCTCTCCCCTTCCCATCCCTCTGTAAGGACTGGTGTGTTTTCCCTCATCTGACCTTTTCTGAAGTCCACAATCAGTTCTTTGGTCTTACTGACGTTGTTGCTACAACACCACTCAACCAGCTGGTATATCTTGCTCCTGTACGTCCTCGCATCAGTATCTGAGATTCAGCCAACAACGATTGTATCATCAGCACGTTTATAGATGGCATTCGAGCTGTGCCTAGCCCCGCAGTCACGGGTGGAGAGAGCACAGAGCAGAGGGCCAAGCACGCATCCCAGTGGAGCACCAGTGTTCATTGTCAGCAAGGTGGAGATGTAATTTCCAATCCATACAGATTGTGGTCTTGAGGGTCCAATTGCAGAGAGAGGTAAGGAGGCCCAGGTTCTGTAGCTTTTTGATCAGAACTGTAGGAATGATGGTGTTAAACTCTGACAGCATCTGACAGGTATTTGTATTGTGCCGATGATCCAAGGCCACGTGAAGAGCCAATCAGATTGCATCCGCGTAGACCTATTGCGGTGATAGGCAAACGGCTGTTATATGTACTGTGTTATGCACCTTGGTTTGGAGGAACATGGTCAAGTTTGGCGGAGTACATGTGTACAGTTGAATGACATTAAACTTGGACTTGAAACCCTTTCGTCAGGGATGGTGTACTGGCAACGCAGTTTGTAATCAGTGGCTTTGCTCTATTTTGGGTTGCTATTTCTTGGTTAGTGGTTTGAGGGCTTTATTGTGTTGGTGTCCTGGCACCATTGCTTTGTCTTGCGTGCTTGAGGTGGGTGTTTAGGGCCTGACTTGACGTCAGTGTTTTGCAAATCCTGTGTTGGTAATGATGTTTAGTGCTGAGTGATGTGGAGTTTATGCCTGAAGATTGAGTTTTAAGGTTTGCGATTTGAGGTCAGCATTTCAGGTTGGAAGTTTTGGGGGCTATGTTACACAGTTAAGTGAGTTGGATCCTGTGAGTGGGTCTTTTGGAGTCTGTGCATGGGATTCGTATATTAAGGCTTGCTTAAGCACAGTGAAAGTTTGAGAAGGAGATGTGGATCTCTGCTGCCATTCGGTGTACAATTCTGGTATTGCATATAATGCCGGTGTGTTGATGCTGTGAAGGAGCATTTGGCCTTTTGAGCATATTTTGTCATTCAGTAAAATCATGGCGGATCATCTGTCACAGCCTTAATTCTTGGTGTTTTCTGCATCTAGAAATTTATCTGTCTCAGCCCCAGTTAGTCGAGCCCTCTTTTCTGAATGTCAGGTTCAAGCCTGTCGCCCGCTGCTGTCTGCATGCAGTTTGCATGTTCTCCCTGTGACTTGGGTGCCCTGGTTTCCGCCCACATCCCGAAGACATGCGGCTTGGTAGACTAATTGGCTAATATCTTGTGTGTAGGTACGAGGTAGAATCTGGAGAGAGTTAAACTAACATGGGATTAGTGTTAATGGGAGGTTGATGATTGATGTGGATTCTGGGCCAAATAGACTGTATCAGTTTTGTATAACTCTGACTCAGGTGCTGTCTGTGTGGCGTTTGCACGGTCTCCTGTACGCCTTGGAATTGATCTGGTTTCCTCCTATATTCCGAAGGTGTGTAGTTCGTAGGATAATTGGCCACTTTTGGTGAGACTAGATGACGAGGAAATGATGGGGTTGGAAATGGGAGTGATGTATTGACAATGACGTGAGACCATAAGACTATAAGACATAGGATCAGAATTAGGCCATTTGGCCCATCAGGTCTGCTTCGCTATTCAATCATGACTCATCTTTTTTCCCCTCCTCAGCCTATCCCCCTGGCCTTCTCCCCGTAATATTTGATGCCATGTCCAATCAAGAACCTATCAAGCTCTGCCAACAACCTGGCCTCCACAGCTGCCTGTGGTAATAAATTCCACAAATTCACCCCCTCTGGCTGAAGACATTTCTCTGCATCTCTGTTTTAAATGGATGCCCCTCTATCCTGAGGCTGTGCCCTCTTGTCTTAGACTCTCCCATCACGGGAAACATCCTTTCCACATCTCTGTCTATGCCTTTCAACATTTGAAAGGTTTCAATGAGATCCCTCTCATCCTTCTAAATTCCAAGGAGTACAGAGCCAGAGCTATCAAACGTTCCTCGTATGATAACACTCTCATTCCCAGATTCATCCTTGTGAACCTCCTCTGAACCTTCTCCAATTCCAGCACATCTTTTCTTAGATGAGGAGCCCAAAACTTTTAACAGTACTCAAGGTGAGGCCTCACCAGTGCCTTGTAAAGCTTCAGTATCACATCCCTGCTCTTGTATTCTAGACCTCTTGAAATGAGTGCTAACATTGCATTTGCCTTCCTCACCATCGACTCTACCTGCAAGTTAACCTTTAGGGTGTTCTACATAAGGACTCCCAAGTCCTTTTGCATCTCAGATTTTTAGATTTTCTCCCCATTTAGAAAATAGTCTGCACATTTATTTCTTCTACCAAAGTGCACGACCGTACATTTTCCAACATTGTATTTCATTTGCCACTCTCTTGCCCATTCTCCTAATCTGTTTAAGTCCTTCTGTGGCTTTCCTGTTTCCTCAACACTACCTACCTCTCCACCAATCTTCGTATCATCTGCAAACTTGGCAGCCAAGCCATCTATTGCATCATCTAAATCAATGAAATACAGCATAAAAAGAATCTTTCCCAACACTGACCCCTGCGGAATACCACTAGTCACGGCCGGTGGTGCAGTGAGATCAGCACTGGACTCCGGAGCGAAGGTTCCCGAGTTTGAATCCAGGTCGGGCCACCCCCGAGCACGCTTTCCATCCGTGCCGGGTTGAGCGTCGGGCTGGCCCCTCGGCCTCGTAAAAAATACAAGGGTTGAGTCAGGAACGTTCATAACGTAACCCGGTTAATCCTGACACCATGTGCCAGACAAGAATGGCTGAATGTCTGGTACGACATGCTTAAAAAAATGGCCAGCCAACCAGAAAAGGATCCTTTTATTCCCACTTGCTACCTCCTATCAATAAGCCAATGCTCCAGCCACGTCAGTAACTTTCCTGTACATTTTGTAGCATTTGGAAGGACACGATAAAACAGGGCAAAGTCAGCACAGTTTTTTTAAGGGGAGACCTTGCCTGACAAATCTATTAGAACTCTTTGAAAAGGTAACAAGATTTAAGTTTCAAGATTGTTTAATGTCATTTCCAGTATAGAAGTGTAAAGAGAACAAATTAATTGTTACTCCAGATCCAATGCAGCACGAAATATAACGAGATAAAGAACAGTACAAAAAACTCAAATATAAATACATAAGGTAGCTTGTATACTTTTTGCATTACTAATTTAAATGATTTATATATTTTTAATTCTTATTATAGTTTTTTAAAATACTATGTATTGCAGTGTACTCCTGATGCAAACCAATAAGTCTCACGATATATGCCAGTGACATTAAACCTGATTCTGATTTATGTGTGGAGGGGTGATTATTGGGTGGAGGTGTTGATCAGCCTTGGGGCAAACAGTGAGCAGATTAGACACAAGATGGACGTTCCTTACTTGGATTTTCAGCACTTGAGGCTGCTAAAGAAGATAAGAGCCCATAGCGTTAGAGTCAAAGTTCTAGCAATGATAGACGATTGGCTGACTGGCAGAAGTCAGAAAATGGGGATAAGAGAGCCTCTCTCAGGAGGCTTTTGGTGACTAGTGGCATTCTGCAGGGGTCAAGTTGGGGACTGCAACTTCGCACATTGATACATTAATGATCTGGATGAAGGAATTGCTGAAGGGTTTTGGCCCGAAAAGTTGCTGTCTGGCCTGCTGAGTTCCTCCAAGCCTTTTGCGTGTGTCGCTCGGATTTCCAGCGTCTGCAGATTTTCCCTTGTTTGTGATTGGATGAAGGGAATGATGGCGTTTTGCCTGGCTTGCAGTGGAGGTGAAGATAGATGAAGAGGTAGTGTCACAGGGGCAGAGAGTCTGCAGAAGGACTTGGACAGGTTGGGAGAATGGGGATAGAAGTGTTAGATGAAATTCAGTGTAGGGAGGTGTGGGGTTGTACAGTTTGGTAGGAAGAATAAAGTTGTAGCCTATTTTATAAGTGGGGAGAGAATTCAAAATCAGAGGTGCAAAGGGATATGGGAACCCTAGTTCAGGATTTCCTAAAGGCTGAGTCGGTAGGAAAGAAGGCAAATGCAATGTTTGTATTCATTTTATGAGGACTCAACTAGAAAAGCAGGGGTATACTGCTGAGGTTTTATAAGGCCCTGATCAGATATCATTTGGAATATTCTGAGCAATTTTGGAACCCATATCTAAGGAAAGATGTGCTGGTCCCAGAGATGGTGCAGAGGAGGTTTACTAGAATAATCCCAGCAATGAAAGGCTTAACAGGAATGTTTGATATCTCTGGGCCTGCACTAGATAGAGTTCATACAGTTAAGGGGAGATCTCACTGAAATCTACTGGATAATGAGAGGCCTGGATAGGGTGGACGTGGAAAGGACGTTTCATTAGTAGAGATCTAGGATCTGAGGCACCACCTCAGAATAAAGCGATTTCAAACCGAGATGAGCAGGGAATTTCTCCAGTCAGAGCTGTGAATCTGAAATTTGTTGCCACAGAGGGCTGTGGAAAACAAATCTAGGTGTATTTAAGACGGAGATTCATAGGTTCTTGATTGGTGAGGAGGTTAGGGATTAAAGGGAGAAGGTGGGGGAATGAAGCTGAAAAGAAAAATCAGCCACAATTGGATGGTGGACTTGATAGGCCTGTTCTGCTCCCTATACCTTATGGTCTCATCATGGGATTCCTCTGAGATTGATGGGTCAAATAGACTCCTTTTATGTGTGAGAACATGCTAGAGGAATCACTGCTGAAGAAAGATTCTGAGCAAAACGGATGGCTGACGTAGACAAGACCAGAATCTCCAGATCCGGACGCATAGCCACGGGCAGGTATGAGTAATGGGAAATAAAAAGAAGCACTTCTGCAGAACTGTCACTGTTGAGATGCAAGAGGAACTGTTGAGGGTCAATGCATTGATGGCCAGGTCACTGGATTAGTGGTTGTTTTAAACATCAGTATTGGCCATACACATTGGAGTGCCAATTCTGAAATAATACCTGGAATCCTATGAGTGTAGGTCGCTTCCTTGTTCAGTTGTTCATCTGAGAAATTGCACCTTTGGAAGAGCAGTAATTCAGTAGTACTGTCCCTCAGGCAGAACAGAGCACCCTCGTTCCCACCTCTCCAAGAGCGAGGTACTCCCTCACTTTTACCCCTTTGCTTCAGTACCACCTCTCTGTGTAGCATTCCTCACAATGCCCCTCTAGTGGCACGGCACGCCCTCAGAACAGTGTCTCTCCTCCTGTGCTGCACTCCCTCAGGACTGCCCCACTGATAGAGCACCACTCGCTGGGTAATTTATACGTGCATGTTCCCAGAGTGGGGTTTGAGGGCACACCTCTCGACTCAGAGATGCAAGACCAGTCCTCTGTTGTCACTGCAGGCTCTCATAAGTTAACAGAGCGTAAAGGAACTGGCCAGGGGAGGGTTTGTTTCAGATGAAACAATTTGTGGAACGGAGGATATTTTAACCTTTGATAGCGGGGGATTACAATCATCTTTTATAAGAGGTTTGGTGACTTCTCTTTGTTGCCTTTGAGATTCAGGTTCTCACTAACATGCTGCATTTTGGGAGTTTGATGTCAATTTATCTACAGCTGCCTGGGATTGCCAGGTCAAAATGGAAGTTGGAACTATTGTTTCCTGAGGAAAGAGCTTTCCATAGCTCGCAGGCAGGTGGGGAAAGGCATATGTGCCCCTTCTAAAGCCTCTTCAGCCACCTCGCTCCAGAACCAAACTCTTTCCCCCCACCTGGTCCACTCGCAGAGTTCCACAGGTATTTCCATCCGTTTGGAGAATTGGCGGTAGCTGAGGGATAGTTCAGGAACAATTGTGGACTTTGGGAGTGTGTGGAGCGGAAGGATTGTCGTGGGTTTGATACTGGGTTGTGGGGAACTTGAAAGAATTGAGGTTAGAATTGTTATAATTGTAGGAAAATATGGGGAGAAAGTAGGAAGAGGTTGGGAATTGTGCACTGGGATTAGTTTGCATTCTTACACAGCACTGGTTTGGAGTAACATGATTAATCTGAGACTGATTAAGTACTAAATCAACTGGGGATTATTTATTTCGAGGCACGGAACAGACCGGCAACCAATTTACTTAACCCTAGCATAATCACCGAAAAATTTACAATAACCGATTAACCCAATAACTGGTCTGTCTTTGGAATGTGGGAGAAAACCCACGCGGTCATGGGGGGAACATACAAACCTGCTTACGGAGGACAGCGGAATTCAATTCCGAATTCCGATGCCCTGAGCTGTTGCTCTAACTGCTATGCTGTCGTGGCGCTATTGTCAATGATAATGGAGAGAAACGGGAAGAGAGCTATGGTTCTGATGTGGAACAGTTCAGCGTTCGATTGGTACCACTATGAATTAGTCTGAGATTAACCCGGGGATACACTAGAACAATGACATTAGTTTGATCCTGGAACATGAGAAAAGATTGTGGCAATGGGATAGGATTATCGGGATTGAGTGTGGAATTGAGATAGGACAGAGGAGCAAGGGTAAAGCTATAGGATAGATACAGGGGTCATGAGATTGGGATTAGGCAGGGATCAATAGAGGGATATGGGAAAGAGCGGGATTAGTTTGGGATTGATACAGGGACACGGGGAAGAGTGTGATTAGTTATGGATCAAAGCAGGGACACGGGGAAGAGTGGGATTAGTTATGGATTGATACAGAGACATGGGGAACAGTGCGATTAGGAATTGATATAGGGACACAAGAAAGAAAGGGATTTGTTATGGATCCAAACAGGGAGATGAGGAAGAGTGGGATTAGTTATGAATCGATACAAGGGATTAGGGAAGAGTGGGATTAGTTATGGATCGATACAGGGACATGGAAGAGTGGGATTAGGGATTGATACAGGGACATAGGGAAAAGTGGGATTAGTTCAGGATCAATACAGGGACATGGGAAAGAGTGGGATTAGTTTGGGATTGATAGAGGGACGCAGGGAATAGGGGTATTATTTAGGGATCAGTCTGGGACATGGGGAAGAGTGGGATTGGGGATCAATCAGGGACACAGGGAAGAGTGAGATTAGTTATGGATTGATACAGGGCTCTGGGAGAGAGTGGCCACAGGGATAATTTTGTTTTGAAATAAAATATTCACACTTTAAACAACTGTTATCCGTGCTTTTTTATTTGTTTATTGATTTTTGATGTTTGTCATATTTAAGTCCCATATATTGATGGTAAATTTGCGAACACACTGTACACTGATGGACAAACAGGGATAGAGAGGTACTGTCTCGTACAACAAACGTGTGGCATAGCTAGAACGTGAATCTGGGCCATGAGTTTAGAAACAGTTTACACATGAGCATTACAAATGTACAAAGATTACAATCAGTAATTTCAACTGATTTTTAATACCTTTTCAACATATTTGTGAGATTTGATACTACAATTTACACCAGACCCGAGGCTGAATGTGGAGGGTTGGGTGTTGAAAGTGCCATGTCCTTCACTGTACTTCCTGAGCCAGTAGCCAGCATCCTGGATCGGGAACCGGGCTGTCTGCAAAGTGTGCTCTGTGTGTGTGTGTGTGTGTGTGTGTGTGTGTGTGTGTGTGTGTGTGTGTGTGTGTGTGTGTGTGTGTGTGTGTGTGTGTGTGTGTGTGTATGTGTGCGCGCACGAGTCTGAGTCTGGGTGTGTGTGTGTGTGTGCGCGCGCGTGAGGGAGGGAGTGTGTGTGAGAGTGAGAGAGAGAGGAAGTGTGTGTGTGTGTGTCTGTGAGTGAGAGGGAGTGTGTTTGTGAGAGAGAGTGTTTGAGAGAGAGAGAGAGAGTATGAGTGTGAGCGTGTGCATTCGCTGCACTTTTGCCAGCCCTGTTTGCTGGCATTCTTCCATCCCAGGGTAACAGTTTGCTGGGGCACATTACTTGGACTCACAACTTCTGACCTCACCACGATCACCTCTTGGTCCTCTCATAGCAACAGTTTTGGAATGAACCATTTACAAACATTACATTATGTACAAATATCAATCAGAATTAAACAGAATAAAACTATGAATAATGAACTGAAAAAACTGTACAAGCTCAGTCCTGAGCTGCTGCTGTGGGACCATCCCAAGTGGCCAAGCCTCGCCAGCTAAGGTCTCTCTGTTCCTAGAGAGAGGGTCTTCCAAGATCAGGAGCAAGGATCCCCAAAGAATCCAGCACCAGAATCGAAAGGAACGACGGAGATCAGGTGGGTGATAAACCCAACTTCCCTGGAGAGCACGCAGACTCGAGGTGGACTCCGATCCAAAGGGACCTCCATACGCCCTGCAGAAAGTGACTCCACCCTGACACTCTTCCACCCTCCCAGGCCTTGTGCCTCCATCCCTTCCACAACTCCCTCTTCTGGAATTGGGATTCCTTCCCAGCTCCTCTTCCAAGGGAGTGAGCACCCCACGATAAACAGTTTAAAAAAAAGCCCTGTAGAAACTGAAAATCTGAATTAAAAGCAGAACCTGCTGGGAAAGAGAAAAACAGTTGAAGTTGCAGGTCAAAGACTCTTCCTCGGACTGTGCAGAAGGTCATTGACCTGAAAAGCTAAGTCCATTTCTTTCTCTGGTCAATTACCCTCCTCTGACTGTTTCCTGGATCCTCAATCCCAGCTTTTCAGGAGGTTCTGCTGATCTGCTAATAATTGCCACTGAAGGGCAGACTGGCTATGGAGCTTGTCAAGATGCTGTGGCCAAGTCTGAACACTGCAGAGGTTAAACACTCTTTCTAGACAGGCTGACCTCACCCAAACCTGACTCCCACACGACCCTGCATAAATGGCCCTGGGTGAAATGGTGGCTGCGGGCATCCCAGCCACAGGAATGATGGTCTTTGGAGCACTGCCAGGAACCTGCAGGGGCAGGGAGGAGCCTGAGAACATGGCCACACTGGAATAGCCTACCCTTTCCATCGACCTCCTCCCCACACCTTGTTTCCAGAGGGCAAAGATCCTTGACCCAGCACCAATGCAGTCCACCTCCCAGTCTACACTCAGTGGGCCATGAAGAGCCAGACTTGCTGACGATCCGGGCAGGCTCCAGCAGCACAGCCAGTAATCACCAACGGCACCAGCCGCAGTCTCACCTCCCGCACAGCTGAGGCTGGCTGCCGGCAACACAAACCAAGATTAAGGCAACAAAAAAAAAATCTGATTGATCCTGACCTTTTTTATGTAGCAAACCAGGAAAGCAGCAATTTCATGTCTGGAATTTAATGACTGGACGAAATAGGAGCTGAAGGGGAGGCCAGAGCTCATCTTGATCCCAGCAACGGGAACGAACACCGTCAATCCTGCCATACACAAGCAAACACACGTGACTTCCCATGTGCTCACATATGAGTTCACGTCTGTTTGTATGTTAGACTTCAGGCCTGTACAGATGCATAGGTATTTCAATCTGTGTGGTGTGCATTTGTGTCTTGTGTTAATGCAAATACGCGCCTATGCACATATGCATTTGCGTGTGTATCTGCATGCATGCGTGTCGCTGCATGTGTACGTGTATTTGTGTCCATGCATGTGTGTTCAGATATGTGCACACACAAGGGGGTAAAGTCACCTGTGCATTTGGCTGAGATACCCATTGGCTAGAAAGTTTGCAGCAGTGAGGGTGAGGACCAGGTCCTAGCGCTGACCTCAGTGACAGCTCTCACCCCACAGGAAGGGTGAAAGGGCCTCGCGATTGTCCCGGTGGAACAACTGGACCCTGGACCAAACCTGACTTCCAGCCTGTCCTGGACGTGAAAATGCAGCGAGTTCCTGGGACACAGAAAAGGGGTGGGAGGCAATTCCCTTCCTATGCCAGACAAACACATCCCAGAACCTCAAAACATAAATTATTAAAAGTCCCAAAGATATTGCGGAATTGTGCAAATGAAGATTGAAGGAAGACTTCACAAACTGAGGAGCAGAGTTTAGTGTTAAACTGGGTCCGCTCAAAGCCCCTGGCTACGACCCCTTGATCTAACTCTACAGAATAAATTAGAAGTAAGACTACATAAAATATAACATTAAAAATAAAATAACTCATTGCTTGACTTAACTACGAAGACAAAGCTTGTAGGTAAATCTAGGAAAGGCACTCCCCAGATCGGGCACCCTCTTCAGAATCCTGGTACTGGAGAGAAAGTGACTCCCAGTGAAACTTACCCCCTCCACCTTCTCTTTCAGTATGTTGGTTTGTGGGGAGGTGGTCGTGGGGTGGGGAGGGGTTGAGGGGCGAGAGTGTGGAACGTAAATGTTGTTCTGAAGCCCCCTTCTCTCGCCCCCATTACCCGTGCTGAGGTCCAAGGCGGGCAAAGAATGGCTTCCATCTCTGGCCTGTTCCCGCTCGGAGTTTCCTGAGTGTTGGGGGCACACTGATGGCAGAATCCGGCCCGTGGGCCTGGATTCCAATCTACAGTTGACTCGCACGTCTCCAGAAAAAGACAAACTTCATCTGCGTGGTCCATCCCACCAGCTTCCTGGTCTACGATTCCGCAGGGGAAGAGTCCTTGCACCTGGGACCTAGCTCTCTCTCCTCCTGTGTCACTGTGAAGTCAGCCACAGACTCTTCCGAGTTAATCCAGTTTGCGTCCTCTTCCCCCGTGCTGCTTCTCTCCTTGTCTGATGGGTCGGAATCATCCTCCTCTTCCAGAGTCAGCTCGAACTGGAACTTGTCCGGGCAAACCTCTTCTCCCTGGCTGGGATCATCCAGTGGAGGTGAGGGGCTCTGGGGGATCATACCCTGGTACCAATATCGGTTGTCTTCCAGCGTATCCAGGATGTCTTGGGCATCGGGGTGGACGAGGTCAGCCCACGTCTCCCACAGCGGGTGCACAATGTAATCGATGAAGCCCACCTGTGGGAGTAGAAGGAAAAGGTCAACCGAGTTTCCCACGTTGCCATCCCCGCACCCCACTCCACACCCCAAAGCTCAACTCCAGCATCCCCTCTCTTCACTGTCCCAATCAACATCTTCCCACAAACCCTTTCTGTGCACCCCTTCAGGAGTGTCTCACTGTCAGAGGGACGGTGCCGAGGGGGCGTCTCACCGTCG
Organism: Mobula birostris; assembly: GCF_030028105.1. Classification (NCBI taxonomy): domain Eukaryota; kingdom Metazoa; phylum Chordata; class Chondrichthyes; order Myliobatiformes; family Myliobatidae; genus Mobula; species Mobula birostris. The sequence continues at coordinate 8,862,381 of NC_092401.1, forward strand.
GAGGGACGGTCCCGAGCGGGTGTCTCACCGTCGGAGGGACAGTGCCGAGGGGGCGTCTCACCGTCGGAGGAACGGTGCCGAGGGGGCGTCTCACCATCGGAGGAACGGTGCCGAGGGGGCGTCACACCGTCGGAGGAACGGTACCGAGGGAGCGTCTCACCGTCGGAGGGATGGTGCCGAGGGGGCGTCTCACCGTCGGAGGAACGGTGCCGAGGGGGCGTCTCACCGTCGGAGGAATGGTGCCGAGGGGGCGTCTCACCGTTGGAGGAACGGTGCCGAGGGGGCGTCACACCGTCGGAGGGACGGTACCGAGGGAGTGTCACACCGTCAGAGGGACAGTACTGAGGGAGCACCATTCTGTTAGAAGGGTAGTACTGAGGGAGAGCTGGACTATTTACAAGTGCACATTCCAGATGTTAAAGTGAGGCAGTCTGATCTCATAACTTATGTCGAAATGATAAAGGACATCCTCTAAAATTAATCCTTCAACTTCACTAAAGCAGTTTACTGGTCATTATCACTGTTTTTTATGGTGCCTTGAGTGCGAGTAGAGTTCATTTCTTTTTACATTACAATGCTGTGGGATACTCTGAGGAAGGCCTGTAAAACCTCCAGCTTCTATCTGCCTCTTATCCCTCATCATCCCAGTGTGAGTCAGGGTACGTGTGAGGGGTTTCTGTACTTTTAGTTTCCTGTCCTGAGTGCAACATGGATTGGAATTTCAGAGTTGGGAGAGAATTGCCTGTTGTCCCTTAAATGGAGAAAGGCTTTTGGGGAAAATAAATAGGTCAAGGTGTAGGAGAGTGGGACAGAGAACTGGCTGGCGATCAGGAAACTATACACAGGCATCATGGTAATGTAGCAGATAGATATTTTTTGATCCCAAAAGATATTCGTGTCACAGTAGCATTATAAGTGTACAGATATAAATATTAGAAGTTAAGTAGAAAAAGTAAAAAATAAGTTACCACAAACAGTCTAACGGGGGGGGGGGCGGGGGGGAGGGTCATCACTTCTCCTGCTATAGGTTGACTCATTATAGAGGCTAATGTATAGAGTTGACGATAAGAATGACCTCATATAGCACTCTTTGGAGCAGCACAGTTGTCTTCGTCTATTACAAGCTGGTGTGCAGAGGGTGAGAAACATTATCCAGAATTGCCAGGATTTTCCGTAGGGTCCTTTGTTCCACCACAGCCTCCAGAGTGTCCAGTTTGACTCCTATAACAGAGCCAGCCTTTCTAATCAGTTTGTTGAGCCTGTTGGCATCACCCGTGTTGATGCCATTGCCCCAGCACACCACTGGCAACAACAGACTGGCAGAACATGTGAAGGAGAGGCCTGCATACTCCAAAGGACCTCAGTCTCCTCAGGAAGCAGGGGTGACTCTGGCCCCTCTTGTACACAGCCTCTGTGTGTTAGTGTTCCACTCAAGCCTAGCAATGCTATTACAGCTCAGGGTTCAGCGTTCAATCCCAACATCACCTGTAAGGTGTCTGTACATCTTCCCCATGGAATGTGGGGATTTCCTCCGGGTGCTCTGGTTGGTCGATTAACTTGCCATTGTCAGTTGTCATGGTGATTAGGCTGGAGCTCACTTGGGGATCGCTAAGTGGAGCAGCTCGAAGGACCTTGTTCGGCGCGGTATCCCAATAAATAAATAAATAAATAATGGTCCTCTGCCAGGTTATCAGGATGCAACGAGTGATGTTCTGATGCTGGGAGCTCAGCTCTCTGCCATTTATACAAGAACATAAGAACTAGGAGCAGGAGTAGGCCATCCGGCCCATCGAATCTGCCCCGCCATTCAATAAGATCATGGCTGATCTGTCCATCTACCTGCCTTTTCCCCATAACCCTTAATTCCCGTACTATGTAACAACCTATCTAACTGTTTCTTAAATATATTTAGCGAGGAAGCCTCAACTGCTTCCCTGGGCAGAGAATTCCACAGATTCACCACTCCCTGGGAAAAACCGTTTCTCCTCATCTCCATCCTAAATCCTTTCCCCTGAATCTTGAGGTAATGTCCCCTAGTTCTAGTCTCAACTACCAATGGAAACAACTTTCCTACTTCTATCTTATCTATCTCTTTCAAAATTTTGTGTTTCTATAAGATCCCATCTCATTCTTCTGAACTCCAGAGGGTATAGTCCCAGGTGACTCAATCTCTCCTCATATGTTAACCCCTTCATCCCTGGAATCAACCTGGTGAACCTCCTCTGCACTGCCTCCAAAGCCAGTATATCCTTCCTCAAGTATGGAGACCAGAACTGCACACAGTACTCCAGGTGCGGCCTCACCAGTACCCTGTATCGTTGCAGCATGACCTCCCTGCTCTTGAATTCAATCCCTCTAGAATGAAGGCCAACATTCTGTTTGCCTTCTTAATAACCTGTTGTATCTGCAAGCCAACGTTTTGCAATTCATGAACAAGCGCTCCCAACCCCTCTACACAACAGCATGCTGCAATCTTTCACCATTTAAATAATAATCTGCTCTTCTATTATTCCTTCCAAAGTGGATGATCTCTCATTTACCAATGTTGTATTCCATCTGCCAGACCTTGGCCCACTCACTTAACTTATCTATATCCCTGTGCAGACTCTTCACATCCTCTGTATAATTTGCTTTTCCACTCAGTTTAGTGTCATCAGCAAATTTTGCTACGCTACACTCAGTCCCCTCTTCCAAATCATCAACGTAAGTGGTAAACAGCTGCGGGTCCAGCACCGACCCCTGCGGCACCCCACTCACCACTGACTGCCAACCGGAGAAACGCCCATTTATACCAACTCTCTGCCTTCTATCGGTTAACCAATCCACTATCCATGCCAATACACTTCCTCCGACTCCATGCATCCGTATCTTATTTCTAAGTCTCTTATGCGGCACCTTATCGAACGCCTTCTGGAAATCCAATTATATGACATCCACCTGTTCCCCTCTATCCACTGCACTCATTATCTCCTCAAAGAACTCCAGTAAGTTTGTCAAACAGGACCTGCTCTTTCTGAATCCATGCTGCGTCTGTCAAATGGAACCACTCCTTTCTAAATGTTTCGCTATTTCTTCCTTATTGACAGCTTCAAGCATTTCCCCGACTACAGACGTAAGCTAACTGGCCTATAGTTGCATGTCTTTTGCCTACATCCTTTTTTAAAAAGTGGCATGACATTTGCTGTCTTCCAATCCACCGGGACCTGCCCAGAGTCTAGAGAGTTTTGGTAAATGATTGCTAACGCATCTACTATAACCTCTGCCAATTCCTTCAGCACCCTGGGATGCATCCCATCAGGACCAGGGGACTTATCTACCTTCAGGCCCTCTAGTTTTCTTATCAGTCCTCACCTCCCATTTCATCCATAACATCCTTCTTTGGCATATTAGACGTGTCCTCCACCATGAAGACTGACACAAAATAGTCGTTCAATGCCTCAGCCATTTCCATATCACCCAATATCAATTTCCCCTTCTCGTCTTCCAGGGGACCTACGTTGACTTTAGCCACCCTCTTCTGCTTTATATATTTATATCTTTATATATTTGCTATCTGTTTTTATATTTTGTGCTAATTTACTTTCACACTCTATCTTCCTTTTTCTTATTTCTTGTTTAGTTGTTCTCTGTTGCTTTTTAAAGTTTTCCCAATCCTCCAGCCTCCCACTACTCTTTGCAACTTTGTACACATGAGCTTTTAATTTGATACTATCTTTTATTTCCTTAGTTATCCAAGGCTGGCTCTCCCCACACTTACTGTCCTTACTTTTGACTGGAATATACCTTTGTTGAGCACTGAAAAATCTCTTTGAAAGTGTTCCACTGTACCTCAACTGTCTTACCAAATAGCCAGTGCTCCCAATCCACATAAGCCAACTCCTCCCTCATCCTGTTGTAGTCTCCCTTGTTCAAGCATAATAGACTAGTTTTAGATCTATTTCATCCTCCATCTGTATGTGAAATTCAATCATACTATGATCACTCTTTCCAAGAGGATCCCTGACTATAAGATTGTTAATCTTTCCTGTCTCATTGCACAGGACTAGATCTAAGATAGCATTTTCCCTTGCAGGTTCACTAACATGCTGCTCAAGAAACGGATGTATTCTTTGAAGTCCTCCTCAAGACTTCCTTGACCAACCTGATTCACCCAATCTATGTGGAAGTTAAAATCCCCCATGACAACTGCCGTTCCATTCTTACAAGCCTCAGTTATTTCCTGGTCAATTGCCTCTGTCACTGCAGTATTTTTATTAGGTAGCCTATAGACAACACTCACCAGTGATTTTTCCCCTTACTATTCTTAATCTCTACCCAGATGGACTCAACATTCTGCTCCGTAGATCTTATATCGTCTCTCACAATCGTCCTGCTCTCATCCCTAATCAAGAGCACCACCCCACCTCCTCTGCCTTCCTGCCTATCTTTCTGTATTACCTGATACCCTTGGATATTTAATTCCCAGTCATCTCCACCTTGCAACCAGGTTTCTGTAATGGCCACTAAATCATATGTCTTGGTACTGATCTGTGCCACAAGTTCACTAACCTTGTTTCTAATACTACGGGCATTTAGGTAAGGTGCCCTTATACTCATTGTCCTTTTAGAATCTAGTGACCTCTGCGATTTTTGCTTTTTACTTTTATGCACTCTACTCTTACTTTTCTCTTCACTAACTCTAGCTTTGGTCTCTGCTTCGCTTCCCTCTCCTCTTCTGTGGGGGCCCCATCCCCCTGCCACATTAGTTTAAAGCCTCCAAACAGCACTTGCTATAAATGAAGGCACCAGAGGTACGGTTGCTGAACACAAAGGTAAGTCATGACAGGAAATTCAAATGGAACACTGCTGGGTTACTTTGATAGCTTAGGTGAGCAAATATCTGCCAAATAGAGTATAAAGGGTGAATTTGCCCATTTTGGCAAAAAAAATAAAAACAAAGCATATTTTATCATTTGCAGAGCTCTGAATCACAGAGGGATCTGGTGTTCCAGTAAATGGTTCACAGAAGTTGCAGCAGATACTAAGGAAAGTAAACAAAATATTTATTGGCAGGGAAATTGAATACAAAAGTAAGGAGTTCATGCTTCAGTTGAATGGAGCACTGGTGAGATTCACATCTGGAAAACTGTATTTTGTTATTCTCCCTATTTAAAGGTGAATTTCCCGGCACTACAGTTCAAAGGTTTATTGCCTTAGGAGGAAAGGACAAAAGGCACTGGTCAGAGCGCACGGAGTATTGTGAGCAGTTTCAGGCCCTGATCTAAGACAAGATGAGCTGCCACTCAAGACGATCTAGAGGAGGTTTACAATAATGATGCTGGGAATGGAAAGGTTAACATATGAGGAGTGTTTGATGGCTCTGGGCCTGTACTCACTGGTGTTGAGAAGATTGGGAGGGGTTGAATTTGACTGAAAGTTATTGAATATTGAAAGGCCCAGATAGAGCAGATGTGAATGTTTCCTATAGTGCGAGAGTCTAGCACCAGAGGACACAGCCTCAGATCAGAAGGATATAGAATTAGAACAGAGACAAGGATGAATTTATTTAGCCAGAGGATGGTGAATCTGTGGAATTCATTGCAGTGGATGGCTGTGAAGCCCAAGTCATTGAGAATATTTAAAATGGAGGTTCATAGGTTCTTGATTAGTAAAGGGCATCGATGGTTACAGAGATAAGGCTGGAGAATGGGTCTGAGAGGAATAATAAATCAGCCTTTAAGGAATGGTGGAGCAAACTTGAAGGAGTAAATAACCTAATTCTGCTTCTATGTCTTATGCCCTAACAGTCTTATGCCATACCAACGGATTCAAAGGACAGTGGCAGCCATGTACCTGGGACTTCTCCACCGACGCAGTGTGCTTATCGCACATCGGGCTGATCTCCATCCCGCGCTCCCGCTCCCTGTCACCCTGGCGGAAGAACTCCTCCAGGATTCGGTCAGTCCACTGCCGGTACAGCTCCAGAGGTTTGGTGGGGTTGCTGAGGTCAGCGCAGTGCACCATGTTCCTCATCACCTAGCAACAGACACACATCAATACCAGGTTACCAGTGCGGGCCAGCCAATGGCAGCTTGGTCCATTCTTAGCCCCCACCTTGCCACAGTCTGTAATTGGGGGGGGGGGGGTCAGGCGGTTGTGGAAAGACATCTCCCCCCCCCAATGCTGAACTCTTCCAGACACTCGAAAATCCTCAACACTGTCACATCTCATGACACAGACCTGAGCTCTGCCACCATTGTCGATGCTGTTGCCAGTACAGAATATGTTGCCTTTGAGATGATCCCACGGTGAAGGTGACACGGGGTGAGGCTGGTCCAGACCGAACAAGTCAGGCTTGTTGGTCCCTTGTAGGGGAAACTGCAGATAGTGGTGTCTACTGGTGCTCAAAGCCCTCACTGCCAATAATGGCGCTGCCCCAGGGACGAGTTGCCCCCTCCAGAAAAAGCCAAGCTCCACACAACACCCGTCTCTTGGTAATGTGTGCTAGGACAGGGGTAAAGGGAGCTTTTTCTGCATGTAACCCACGTCCTCACCCACCGTTCAGGAAAAATGCAAATGCCTTGGGAAAGGCCAGAGGAGGCTTCAGTTGTGTTGGGGTTGATAGATCAGGCGTGATCTCCTCAACAGAGGTCAAGACTGTATTCCCTAGAGTGTAGGAGAATGAAGGGAGATTTGATAGAGCCATGCAAAATTATGAGGGGTATTAATAGGGTAATTGCAAGCAGATTGTTTTCCATTGAATTTGGGTGAGACTAGAACTTGAGGTCATGGGTTAAGGGTGAAGGATGAAATATTGAAGGGGAACTTGGGAGGAACATTTTCACTCAGAGGGTGGTGAGAGTGTGGAACGAGGTGCCAACATTCAGGTAAAAGGTACAGGTGAGCCTCAGGACTTGCACCACCAGGTTCAGGAACAGTTACTTCCCCTCAACCATCAGGCTTTTGAATAAAAGTGGATAACTACACTCACTTGCCCATCCATTGAGATGTTGCCACAAGCAAAGATCTCACTGTAACATAGAAACATAGAAAATAGGTGCAGGAGTAGGCCATTCGGCCCTTCGAGCCTGCACCGCCATTTATTATGATCATGGCTGATCATCCAACTCAGAACACAGCCAAAGCCTTCCCTCCATACCCCCTGACCCCCGTAGCCACAAGGGCCATATCTAACTCCCTCTTAAATATAGCCAATGAACTGGCCTCAACTGTTTCCTGTGGCAGAGAATTCCACAGATTCACCACTCTCTGTGTGAAGAAGTTTTTCCTAATCTCAGTCCTAAAAGGCTTCCCCTCTATCCTCAAACTGTGACCCCTCGTTCTGGACTTCCCCAACATCGGGAACAATCTTCCTGCATCTAGCCTGTCCAATCCCTTTAGGATCTTATACGTTTCAATCAGATCCCCCCTCAATCTTCTAAATTCCAACGATTACAAGCCCAGTTCATCCATTCTTTCTTCATATGAAAGTCCTGCCATCCCAGGAATCAATCTGGTGAACCTTCTCTGTACTCCCTCTATGGCAAGGATGTCTTTCCTCAGATTAGGGGACCAAAACTGCACACAATACTCCAGGTGCGGTCTCACCAAGGCCTTGTACAACTGCAGTATTACCTCCCTGCTCCTGTACTCAAATCCTCTCGCTATAAATGCCAGCATACCATTCGCCTTTTTCACCGCCTGCTGTACCTGCATGCCCACTTTCAATGACTGGTGTATAATGACACCCAGGTCACGTTGCACCTCCCCTTTTCCTAATCGGCCACCATTCAGATAATAATCTGTTTTCCTATTTTTGCCACCAAAGTGGATAACTTCACATTTATCCACATTAAATTGCATCTGCCATGAATTTGCCCACTCACCCAACCTATCCAAGTCACCCTGCATCCTCTTAGCATCCTCCTCACAGCTAACACTGCCACCCAGCTTCGTGTCATCCGCAAACTTGGAGATGCTGCATTTAATTCCCTCATCCAAGTCATTAATATATATTGTAAACAACTGGGGTCCCAGCACTGAGCCTTGCGGTACCCCACTAGTCACCGCCTGCCATTCTGAAAAGGTCCCGTTTATTCCCACTCTTTGCTTCCTGTCTGCTAACCAACTCTCCACCCACACCAATACCTTACCCCCAATACCATGTGCTTTAAGTTTGCACACTAATCTCCTGTGTGGGACCTTGTCAAAAGCCTTCTGAAAATCCAAATATACCACATCCACTGGTTCTCCCCTATCCACTCTACTAGTTACATCCTCAAAAAATTCTATGAGATTCGTCAGACATGATTTTCCTTTCACAAATCCATGCTGACTTTGTCCGATCATTTCACCACTTTCCAAATATGCTGTTATCACATCCTTGATAACTGACTCCAGCAGTTTCCCCACCACCGACATTAGGCTAACCGGTCTATAATTCCCCGGTTTCTCTCTCCCTCCTTTTTTAAAAAGTGGAGTTACATTAGCCACCCTCCAATCCTCAGGAACTAGTCCAGAATCTAACGAGTTTTGAAAAATTATCACTAATGCATCCACTATTTCTTGGGCTACTTCCTTAAGCACCCTGGGATGCAAAAAAGGACTCTTTATCTCATTATCTCATGTTATCGTTATTTACTGCTATTTATTTATATTTGCATTTGCCAAGTTTGTTATCTCCTGCACTCTGGTTGATCTTTCATTGATCCTGTTGTAAATTACTATTATACAGACTTGCTGAGTATGCCCACAGGAAAATGAATCCCAGGGTTGTATATGGTGACACATATGTACTTTGATAATAAAATTTACTTTGAACTTTTGGAATTTAAATACCTCCCTGAAGAGTGGAAAGCCTTGTTCAGAAAGTGTTGTGAAAATGGAGGGGAACTGGCTTGAAAGGTCACGGTTGGAGATACAAACACGACAGCTATTTCGCTGTGCAGCAAGACAATAGGGTGGAAATGTTCCCAGAGGGTTAGCATGGACATGGTGGGCTGAATGGCCTGTGCCTGGTATCTATCAGTCCAACACTGACCGAGCTACTTACCCACCCATCCCAGCTAGAGCCCCTTCTCAAGAGCAGTCTCAGCTGTAAAAAATGCAGCAACACCCCCTGCCCCCACTTCCCCATGCTGCAGCAAGGCACAGTTCCAGTGAGTGCCCTGACTCAGATTATGTCCTTTTCTCTGACAGGATTATTCTCTCGGTCTCCAAACAGAGTTGCTAGTCGCTTCCCCAGAATGGTCCACACGCATTTGTCTTTCCCCCACCCCACGTGGTCTCTCTCTCTCATGCCTCCCCCAAGCCCACCCAGGGTCTCCTGACACAGTCAGTACCTGGATCCTGTCCGTGTAGTTATCAAGGAGCAGCACCCCTGAGCTGGTAACCTTCTTTGTCTCCACCATGGTCTTCAGGTCTGCGAGTAGAGTCATGTGTTTGGACATGTCCGTCGCTAGGACCTGCACACGGGACACACATCTCAGTCACTTCAACTTCAACCCAAACGTCACAACATCCCCACTTCCTCCACACCATGGCTTCCATGCCATGGACCGCTACCGTTAACCGAGGGGACTGTGGACCCCTGCTCTAGACAGCTTCCAACCCACAGCAATATGATCGGGAAATTTACCCCAGTCAGGCTTTGAGTCCACGTGAAAGCTGGCACCAGAGGGCACACTGCTCCTTTAGTTTTGCATCTGCAGCAGAGGGAGGCTCCCTCAGCACTGGCCTCCTCACCGTACGGTGTGCTCGATACGCGCAGGGATACCTCAGCACTGTTCCTTCAGTACAACTCATCCCAGAGTGCAGCACTGCGATGATATCCCAGCCCAGCCTCTGCTGGGGATGCGAGTCCCACAGTGGAACATTTGCTGTACCCAGTCCCTGAGACACTGTGATCCATACGCAGTGTGGAGCTTCCTCAGCACCACCCCATACATCGTGCTAATTTCACTCAGTATTGCCCCTCCCACAATGCAAAGCTCCCTCAGTAACCCCCCAGTGTGTGAAGCTCCTTCAGTAACTCTCCCAGAGTGTGGAGCTCCCTCAGTATCCCCCTTCAGAGTGCAGAGCTCCCCAGAGTGTGAAGCTCCCTCAGTAACTCCCTAGAGTGTGAAGCTCCCTCAGTAAACCTCTCCAGAGTGTGAAGCTCCCTCAGTAACCCCATCCAGAGTGTGAAGCTCCCTCAGTAACCCCCTTCAGAGTGCAGAGCTCCCTCAGCACTGTATGAGGGGCCATTTCTTGGACTGTGACCCTGGAACAGCTCTGTACAGAGTGGCGGCAGAGGGAGGAGGGGTGTCCGCTATCAAAGCAAGCACTGCAGGCACTCACCATGTCGATGACCATTTTGCGGAGACTCTGCCTCTGCCGTTTGGGAAGGTTCTGGAAGATGTCGCAGTTTTCCTCCTGGAGGAGCTTGAAGCCCACGGCCAGGTGGTGATTCTCCAGTACAGACTCATCGTTGTACATCAGAGCCAGCTCGGAGTCTGAGGGACAACAGAACCGTGAGTACAGGGCAGGCATGGAGGAGAGGGTGTGGAGAAGCCTGCAGACCCCCAACTCCGACCCCTCCCCCCAGCAGCTGAACTGAGTTCACCTGGGAACTCCGAGCGAGCCACGATTCAATCCCTGCTCTGCGACATCATGAAGCTGCTGTGTCTGGTCAATATCAGTCATAAGGACAGGGTCAAGTGGGACCTGTTAAAAACTTTCCCCATCTGCGGTTCTACACTCAGTCGGAAGTGCAGCAGGAAATGACTCCTCCTGGTCAACTCCGTTTTCAAATTATTGTGTACCCAGTGCTTCAGCAGTTCAGGTAAAGGAAATTCACCCTTAAATTCACAAGTCACCGTCAAAAATTGGAGATTGTTACAGGCCACTGCCTGTAAGGAGTTTGTGTGTTTTCCCGTGACCACATAGGTTTCCTCCAAGTGCCCTGGTTTCCTCCCACAGTCCAAAGACGTACCGGTTGGGAGGTTAATTGGTCAATGTAAAGTGTCCCATGATTAGGCTAGGGTTAAATCAGGGGATTACTGGGCAGCACAGCTCGAAGGGCTGCTTGTCAATAAATAAATAATTAAATAAATAAAATTTGCTCTTTCAGAATTCACCTGAGGAAAAAAAACTTAAATTAACAAAGGAAGAAAGTTTTGTCAGTTTCTGTCAAGGGTTCACATTATGGAGAACCACGGTAATGCTAGTTTTCTGGGAACACAACCCCTCTGTAATGCAGGGGGTGCACGGTGTGTCCTTAGGCCATAAAAGGAAGCCATTTGGCCCATTGAGTCTGTGACAGCATACTGAGCAATCCCTTACACCACAAATCTTTCCCCTCTCTCACATTCCCATTCACTCTGTCCAGACTCTGTCACTCACCCACGCAAGGGCGGGGTGGGGGGGCATTTCCAGCTAATTAATCTCCCAACCCACATGTATGGGGGAAGAAACTCTTGCTGTCATGGGGAGAACATGCCAACTCCACATAGACAGCACCCGAGGTCAGGGCTGAGCACGGGTTGCTGGTTCTGTGAGGCAGCGGCTGCCCACGCAAGGATCGGGCCTCTTGAGGAGAAACGCGACTCCCTCCAGCGGAACGTAAACACCTGCCGGACAAAACCTCCACTCGGATGCCAGGCAGGGCACCAATGGAGAGATCATACAACTGGACTGCTAACTTGGATATTAATGAATAATCTTCAGATGCTGAAAACCTGAAATAAAACAGAAAACTCTAGAAACACTCGGCAGGTCAGGCAGCATCTGTGGGCAGAGAAACAGTTAATATATTTCAAGCTCAGCATATATGCTGCCTGACCTGTTGTTTCTAGCTTTTTTCATCTTCTCCAGAGGGCTGGAGTAACCTAGCTAACAGTACTGGGCCTCCCTCCTTCACTGCATGGCCTCACCTTCCCAGAGCAACCGGGGCAGGAATAAATACCCAGAAACCGCAAACAAATGAAACCTTCTCTCAGTCCCAGACCTGATACTCACTGGTGTTGATGAGGAACTGATTGGAAACTCCCGGATGATCCACATCATGAATGGCTGCAGCGAAGAGCGCAGCCAGGGTTTCTAGGTCGGTGAAGACAGCCTGTAATAGACGGTGGAGAAAGGCCGTCAGACACACACCCCACACTCAGCCACCCGCAGCTGAGTGGGAAGGCAAGCTGTGTGCTACGCGGTCGCGGCGGCAGCCACCCGACTGAAGTCAGCTCTGTGTTTAAGGCGCTGGTGACCCGGAGTCCATTGACAAGGGGAACAGTGGAGGCATATTCAATAGCCATGTTCATACAGGTAAGTGCCCAAAAGGGAAGGGGGTTGAAGGGCCAAGGGTTTGAGGGTTGGCTGGATTGATCTTACAAAGGACCTATATGGACTCAGCAGGCCAAACAGCCTTTATTCCAACTGCGACCACTCTGTGACTCCGTAATGCCAATGCCTGGTGACGTGAAACAAGAGAAAATCTCCTGCTTCAAGCAGTTTCAAGTTCCTGGGTGTCAAGATCTCTGAGGATCTAACCTGGTCCCAACATATCGAGGTGGTGATAAAGAAGGGAAGACAGCGGCTAAACTTCATTAGGAGTTTGAAGAGATTTGGCATGTCAACAAATACACTCAAAAACTTCTATAGATGTACTGTGGAGAGCATTCTGACAGGCTGCATCACTGTCTGGTATGGATGGGCTACTGCACAGGATCGAAAGAAGCTGCAGAGGTTTGTAAATCTAGTCAGCTCCATCAAGGGGCAGTGTCTCAGAAAGGCAGCGGCCATTATTAAGGACGTCCAACACCCAGGTTACCATCAGGAAGGAGGTACAGAAGCCTGAAGGCACACACTCAGCGATTCAGGAACAGCTTCTTCCCCTCTGCCATCCAATTCCTAAATGAACATTGAACCCTTGGACACTACCTCACCTTCTTTAATATACAGTATTTTTGTTTTTTGCATGTTTTTTTATCTATTCAATATACGTAAACTGTAACTGATTTCCTTATTTATTATTATTATTTTTATTATTTTTTTCTCATCTATATTATGTATTGCATTGGACTGCTGCTGCTAAGTTAACAACTTACACATTCCATGCCAGTGATAATAAACCTGATTCTGATTCTGATCTGCAGATGCTGGAAATCCAGAGCAACATGCACAAAATGCTGGAGGAACTCAGCAGCATCTCTGGAAAGTACCAGACAGATGATGTTTCTGGCCGAGACCTGACAGAGGGTCTTGGCCCGAAACGTTGACTGTTCACTCTTTTCCAGAGATGCTGTCTGGCTTGCCGAGTTTTGCGTTATCTAATGATCTGTCCTTCTGGAGAACGGTAGGGTGGGATGGGGGGGTTCACTCTCGTTCCAGTAACGGGTCATGGGGCCTCTCTCCTACTGCGGAGTATGTTCCCTGATCAGGAGCGTGCGGACGGAGTACTCACGTCCAGGGCTGGGGTGGAGAGTAGCACGTGAGTGGACTGCACCACGTCAGCGGCATGCAGGCTGTTGTGGTAGGCGACGTCAGCGTGGTAATGGTCCTCCAGCGTCATGATGTAAGTGAGGAACGTGTCGACCGGGATCCGGAAGGTCTTTAACAGATCTCTCTCCTGAAATAAAGCAACAGTCACTCCGAATGTACGGTGAACATTTACGTGTACACAGAGAGCAAACCTTCCCCCACAGTATGCAGTGACACTACAAGTTACCTGAGAGATCCTGTCCTCAACACAGTGACTACAGTAACCAGAAACTCACTCCACCCTGAAAGACAGCCATACTGTGCCCACCTTTCAAACTACTCCAACGTCAATCTCATGCTTCCCTCCAGCATCGCCCTCCGCTTGGCTTCCATAGTTACTATCCTCATTGCTGCCATGAGGGAGGAAGGACAGGAGCCTGATGACCCACGATCAACATTCGCGGAATATTTCTTCCCCTCTGCCGTCAGGTTTCTGAACAGTCCACCAGCTCCTGAACATTACCTCACTATGCCTATTTTGCACTATTTGCTTAATTTTTTATTGCAACTTCAACAACTTAATGGTTCCATTTGATATCAGAGAATGCATACAGTATACAACCTGAAATTCTTACTCTTCACAGACATCCACAAAACAGAAAAAAACCCCAAAGAATGAATGGCAGAAAATGTTAGAATCCTAAAGCCCCACCCCTCCCACGCACGAACAGCAGCGAAAGCACCAACACTCCCCCCTCCCTTTTCCCTCCCCTGCTTGCACCAGTAAAAGCATCAACCCTCCCCCTCTCCTTCCCCCGCTTTCTCCAGTAAAAGCATCAAGCCCCCTCCACCCTCCATACAAGCAATAGCAAAGCCCCCAGAGACCATGACCTAGAGTCCATCAAAATGTACACTCCACCCCAACACTTCAATATCTTAGACAGGCTCTCTCTCTCCCTAGAGGGAGACATTGTTCCTGCAACAGTGACAGGGGAGACCAGCAGCTTGCCGTTTCGATGTGACAGCCTGCTTGTCCGAGTTCTCGCCCCGAGGACCGACGATGAGGAGGTGGGGGAGTGGGGAGCAGGGAGCAGGAGGGGTAGGGGGAGATATCGCATGAGTGCAGGGGCCTTCTTTCGACAGCAGCATACAGTGCCTGCTGTCTCGATGTTCCAGCTTCCTGCGAGATTGTATAATTTACAGTAATTCATTCTGCCTGCCGCCACAGAGCAACAAGTTGATGACTTACTGCCAGTGACAGTAAACCCAAATCTGATTCTGATGTAATGTATATCTTGGAAATAAACAGAAAATCGTATCTTGTGCCATGAATGACGGCATGAAAATGTGCTATTATACATTTGCAAATATTATAATTGAGCTATTAAGTTAACCAGAGATTGAGCACCCGCCCCTCAATAAACAGTGACCATGTATAATTCAGAGGGCAATTCTTCCCTCAAGTAAAAAGTATCTCTGCACAGTCATCCATTGAATGAACCCAACCCTGAAAAATCAGTGATTGTACAATGACTCAGTGTGTAATCATCACCATAAAGAAGGACTAAGGGGCATAAATGAGAGATCATTGCGTCCGTACCTGGAAGATGGCGTACATTATGCAGCTGAGCGGCCTGTTGTTTGAGAACTCAGATACCCGGAAAATGTTAAGGCCCCATTTATTCAAGTCATCGAGTTCCTGTAAACAAAATAGGACATTGTAAAAACTGAGAACCAATATTATATCAAGAGACTTAGGAGCAGAATTAGGTCATTTGGCCCATCGAGTCAGCTCTGCCCATTCATCATGGCTGATCCATTTTCCCCCTCAGCCCCAATCAGTACCTGATCCACCAATACAAACCATTTGTAATCCTTCCACCAACTCTCCCCTGGTGGTGGTGACCCCCGCTCCCCCCCTCAGCTGGTGGTGACCTTCCTCATAGCTTATATATCGCACTGTCGTCGCTGTGTTTGTTCCTGGCCGTCATCCCCTGCCCACACACCGCATCCACATGACTGTGGGCTGTGCACTTTGCAAGTGTGACCGGGAAGGGAAGAAGCTGGTGGGCTCCCGTCCAGGCCCTGGCACGGACCAGACGGGGGCGTAAGCTTGGGAGCCTCAGTACCAGAGAGGACCAGCCATTTCCCCAGTGTCGCAGGGAGCGCACACAAAATGCTGAAGGTTAGACCAACGTGGTTTGTGGATTGGACTGCAGTTCACATTACGATGTGTTTCCCAGTCTCAGGCTGCTCCTTTTTCTGTTGCTATTTTTGGGTGATTTTTGCATTGGGACAGCCTGCAGGTAATGAACACTGAGCTGAACTAAATAGGGACCCTTGGATTGTGTTTTACATTCTGTGTTTTCGCTCGTTCTTTCTTGTTGCCATTTTGTTTCTTGTATGGGTGGGTTGATGTTTCTGTTTCGTGACCGTCTGCTGATGAGATGAATCTCAGGGATGAGTACTGCATTCGTACTCTGATAATAAATGTAGTTTAACTTTGAACTTTAAGTCAGGCAGCATCTATGGAGTTGACATTTTGGGCCGTTGATGCTGCCTGACCTGCTGAGCTGCCCCAGCATTTTGCGTGATGCTCAAGGTTTCGGCACCTGCAGAACTTCTTGTGTTTATCACTCATCAAGGGCCTGCCTGCCTCAGGGCTGGCAGACTCGTGTGCCCGGTACTCGGGACCCGTTCTCTGCCCTTACCTTGGTCAGCGCGTCTTCCTGCTGGGTCTTCACTCCGAACCGAGGGATGGAGGAGTTGGCGACGCTGAGGTTCGAACCGTGGGTCAGTTTCTTCACTCCGCTGATCTGACACATAGGCTGCTTTGATTTCTTCTCCCGCTCCTTCGGCGTGGGTGGCGGGATCTCCACCTCGTTCTGCTTGTCTGAGAATACGGTGCATGGGATATTAAATTAAACCCTAAACAACGGTGTGTGAAGTGACACGACTAGGGGGGAGGAAAACTGAAACTACGTGTTCTTACTGTGCAGAGAGAAAGGGAGGCACCTTGGACAGCAAACATAAGCACACATACATGTATGCCAAACTTACACAAAAACGCAGAACATAATCATTCAGACACACGCAAAGACACGAGTGAACATGCAGAACACATACACAAAGAACGCAAACATAGAGGGTGTGTGCAAACACGTACACACATCGTGTTAGGGAACACTTCAGCCTGACAGTCTGTATAGGCCTACGCTACAGCCATCTCACTAGTGCCCGCATCTGGACCAAAGACAAACTCCAGGAGTACCTCAGTGGGGTCAAGCAGCACCCGTGGGGGGGAGAGGAGCTGTCAACATTACCGGTTGAGATCCTGCTCGAGAGAGGAAAGTAGAGAGTAGAAAGGAAAGATGGTCAGTATAAAGACGACAGGGGCCAGTATGTGACTCGTTGACCAGGAAGGGGTGAGACAAGGGCAAGTAAGTGACTGGTGGACCAGGAGGGGTGAGGGATGATAGGCTGGAGGGGCCAGGTGAGGAGAGAGGCAAAGGTAGAATTGGCTGACAGAGGTGGGTGGGTGATAGATGCAGGCAATCAAGGGAGGGAGAGAAACAAAAAGAAAAATAGGCAAATAACGCCAGGCAAGGGGAGGGTGAAGGTGGAGGCAGAAGGAGAGTGGGAATACAAAATCCATGACTGCTGGAATCTGAGAAGTAGGGAAGACACGGGAGACATTTAACGAAGAGATGAAGGGCAGGTGAGGGAAGTGTGTGGGAAATAGGTGAATGGAATCACACGGGGCAGGAGAATGGAAAGAGACGATGGAGGGGCAGAGGGGGACACTGGGAAAGGGAACACAAATGGGAGGGCCATACAAAGATCATAAGAGAAGGGGACAGAAGAGATAAGGTTCCACTGAAATTGAAAAAAAGATTAATGTTGTAGACTACCCAGGTAGATTATGAGGCATTTGTGTTGGGTCTCTCCCTCATCCTTGGAGAAAGCCAATGATGGAAAGATTGATGTAGGAACTGAAGTGGGAATTGAAATGGTCTGTAGCTAAGAGCTCGTGATGGCCAATGTGGACGAAGCACAGGTGCTCTGGAAACCTATTGCCTGGTCTGAACCCGGTCTTATTGAATTAGAGGAGGCCACGTGCAGCAGACGAGGTTGCAGGAGGTGCATGTGAATGGTTACCTCACCTGGAGGGACTGCTTGGGTCCCTGGTTGGTGCTGAGAGGGAAGGCATAGGAACAAGTGTGTCTGCAAGGGGAAAGTGGCACGGGTCAGTGGAGAGATGAGAGATACTGAAAGAGTGGTCCCTGCGACAGGTAGAAAGGGGTGGAGATAAGGAGACCTGAGATCTCATTACAGCTGGTGGAAGTGATGAAGGATGACGTGCAGGAAGTGGAGGCTACTAGACTGAAAGATGAGGACTAAAGGAACTCTATTCTCTCTGGAGGGAGGGTGGGTGGGAGTAGAAGACTAGGAAACAGAGGAAATTTAAGGGGGTTTCCCATCAACCGGAGTAGAGAGGAAGCTTGATTCCTAAAAAGGACATTTCAAATAAACTGGGATGGAAAGCCTCATTTCAGTAGATGTGTCAGAGATACTGAAACTGGCAGAAAGGGGTGGTGTTCATACAAGAGACGGGGGGGGGGGTGATGTCTGGGAAGCTGAGGGAGTCACTGAGTTTATTGTAAGTGTCGGTGGACAACTTGTTTCCTAACAGACAGATCCAGAAAAGGCAGTCCTAATGAAAGGTCTCGGGGTCTGAAGCCTCAGCTGTTTATTCTCCTCCTGACCTGCTGAGTTCCTCTGGCACTTTGCGTGCGTTACAAATGATAAAAGAGATTGGATATGGTCCAAGTGCACTTGAGATCAGGGTGGAAGTTAGTACAAAGGTAACAGAATGGACAAGTTCCACAAAGTGCAGGAGTTTCTCATCTGCCCTCCTCACACGTTCTGCAGAGTCATTCCTGCGGGCATTTAATCAGTTCCTGTCTGAATGGTACAATTGAAACTGCCTGTTCAAGATCCTCATCACTCACGGCGTAAAAAAAGTTGACTCGCAGTACTTTTGGATCTTTTGTCTCATCTTCACCCCTTCCCCAAAACAAATAGTTGCCCTCTTCTGACTTTCTATACCACCACCCCCCCATGATTGACTTGTGTGAAATTTATTCAAAAGAACCACAACATCGCTATCCTATCACCAGAACTAAAGCCACTCCCCCAGAATAATTTGGTAAATTTTTTCTGCTTGAGCTCCTAAGCCTAAAGTCCTCCATCCAGAACTGAACAGTATTCCAGTTGTGGTCAAGTTGGTGCTTTATAAAAAGGGTCTTCAGGAGAGCTTTGCTCTTATACTCCATGCCTCCATTTATACAGCCTGGGGTATTGAATGCATTCTCTCACCTGCCCTGCCACTTTCAATAAGACTATAAGATGTAAGAGCTGAATTCTGCTCTACAATTCCAACATAGCTGACTTGTTATCCATCTCAAACCCATTCTCCTGGTTTCTCCCCGTAACCTTTGACACCCTTACTAATCAAACACCTATCAAACTCCACTTTAAATATAACCAATGACATGGCCTCCACAGCTGTCTGTGGCAATGAATTCCACGGATTCACCATCCTCCGGCTAAAGAAATTCTTCTTCAACTCCATTTCAAAGGGACATCCTTGTACTCTGAGGCTGTCTCGCCAGTCCTAGACACCCCCACTACTGGAAACATCCTCTCCATGTCCACTCTATCTCGGCCTTGCAATACCCAGTAGATTTCAATGAAATCCCTCCCCCATTCTTCTAAACTCCAGCGAGTACAGGCCCACAGGTATCAAACATGCCTCAAACGATACCCTTTCATTCCTGGGATCGTTCTCATGGACCTCCTCTCAAATGCCAGCACGCCCTTTCTTAAATAAGGGGCCCAAAAGTGCATTCTGAACAATGCCTTATAAAACCTCAGCATTACATCTATGCTTTTATATTCTAGTCCTCTCAAAATGAATGCTGACACCATATTTGCCTTTCTTACCACTGACTCAACTGGCCAACCTTTAGGATAAAACCTGAATGCTTTCTCTCTATCCTGCCCTGCCACTTCCAATATTATGTACGTTTTCTCCCAGATCTCAAAGATGGTGCCGGTGTACATTGGCAACTCAGCGGGTTGCAGAAAATTGTACCAGTTTTCCTCTTAAATATACTCCTTTTGAACTACTTTCACTGCAATCTGCAGAATGTAAGCTTCCTCTTAACAACAGACTACAAAATCACATCAATGACCTTCAGATCCCACATTCAATGGCTAAATGGGGATCCTTAAAGTGTGATGGCTTTAAGGGTGAACGCCAAGGCCAAGGCCAAAATCGTGGCAGGAGAGGTGGGATTCACACCAGGCTGAAGCACAGGGGGATGAGGCTTCCTCTGCCTCTTCTTGTTAGCGAATGTACAGTCGCTTGAAAATAAGATTGACGATCTCAGGGCAAGACTTCTGTATCAGAGGCAAATGAGGCAGAGCTCAACTGTTTGTAGCATCGAGACTTGGTTAACAGCGAAGGTGCTGGACGCAGCTTTCCAACTAGAAGGTTTTACAGTTTTCAGAGTGGATTGAACCTCGAATTATGACAAGGAAAGAGGGGGCAGTGTATGCTTTTTAGTCAATTCTCATTGGTGCATGTATGTTGGGATCACGTACCAAGTGTGGGCACGTGGCCAAGTGGTTAAGGCATTGGACTAGCGTGAGTTCGAGCCCCAGCCGATGGAATGTGTTGTGTCCTTGAGCAAGGCTCTTAATCACACATTGCTCTGCGACGACACTGGTGCCAAGCTGTATGGGTCCTAATGCCCTTCCCTTAGACAACATCGGTGTCGTGGAGAGGGGAGACTTGCTGCATGGGCAACTGCTGGTCTTCCATACAACCTTGCCCAGGCCTGCGCCCTGGAGAGTGAAGACTTTCCAGGCACAGATCCATGGTCTCATGAGACCAACGGAAGCCTTTACTATATTGGGATCATTTCGGCTTCTTGATTCGGGGACCGAGAACAACTAACGATTAAATGTAGACCATTCTATTTGCCTCGACAGTTCTTATCCATGATCCTGAAACTGTTGACAGACAGCAGCGTGCAGATTCTTGAGTGCTTGCTTGTAATCGGCCGCAGTTTACATACCGCCAGCTGCCAATTATAAGCAGGCGCTTGTGAAACTGCACGATGTTGTCTGTAAACAAGAAAAAGCCTGTTCTAACACATTTCAAATTATTGTTGGTGACTTTAACTAGGCCTGTTTAAAGAAAACTCTGACCAATTATCACCAGCACATAACCTGTTGCACCAGAGGTCCGAACACACTAGACCACTGCTACACTACGATAAGGAATGCCTATCGGTCCTTCCTGAGAATGCATTTTGACAAGTCAGATCATCTGGCGTACTCCTACTACCTGCAGACAGACAGAGCCTAAAGCACAAGGCTCCAGAGATCATGACAGCTAAGAGATGCTTACGGGAGGCAGAGGAATGGCTGTAGGATTGCCCTGAGTCAGAATACTGGGCTGTGTTCAAGAAGCCGTCTGAGGACCTGAACGACTACACTGGGGTGGTTACAGGGCTTCATTAAAACAGTTGTGGATGACTGTGTCCCCACAAAATCGTTCAGGGTTTACCCCAATCAGAAGGCCAGGATGAACAATGTCATCCGGAACCTGCTCAGAACCAGATCAGAGGCATTCAAGTCTGGAGATGAAGAATGCGACAAGAGGTTCAGGTATGATCTCCGGAAAGCTATCTCTTGGGCAAAGTGGAGATTCTGGACTCGACTGGAATCAACGAAGAATGTTTGACAGCTGGGGCAGGCTTTCAATGCCAAAACCTCCTACAAAGTTAAAACTTGCGAAATAGGGGACAGCAGAGCTTCACTTCCAGATGAACTCAATGCCATCTATGCTCGCCTTGATCACCAGAACAGGAAGGAACCATCGCATACCCCATGTCTCCCAAAGATCCTTTGGTCTCAGTATCTGAAGATGACACGCGGGCTGCTTTCAAGAGAGAGAATCCAAGGAAAGCATCCGGTGGACAGAGTACCTGGCCAGGTACTAAAGACATGTGTTGACCAACTGGCTGGTGTAGTCACAGATATCTTCAAACTCACCCCAGCAGTGTGTCGTACCCACCTGCTTCAAGCAGGCTTCAATCGTACCAGTGCCCAAGAAGAGCGTGGCAACCTGTCTCAATGTCGATCGCCCAGTGATTACGTGTTTTGAGAGGCTGGTGTTGAAGCTTATCAGCACCTATCTGAGTAGCAACTTCGATCTGCTCCATCTTGCCTACTGAAGCAACACGTCTACAGCAGATGCTATCTCACTGGCTCTTCACACAACCCTGGAATGTCTGGACAGCAAAGATGCATACATCAGGATGCTCTTTATCGATTACAACTAGGTATTTACAACCATCAGCCCCTCTAAACTAACCAGTAAACTCCAAGTCCTGGGCCTCAATACCCCCTCGTGCAATTGGATCCTGGATTTCCTCACTTGTAGACCCCAGTCAGTTTGAATTGGCAAAAACATTTCCTCCACAATCTCCATCAGCACAGGAGCACCGCAGGGATGCGTACTTAGCCCTCTGCTCTACTCACTTTAAACCAATGACTGTCTAGCTAAGTACAGCTCCAACACCATATACCGATTTACTGATGACACCACCGTTGTGGGCTGTATCAAAGGGGCTGATGAATCAGCACACAGGAGGGAGATTGAAAACTTGACTGAGTGATGCCATAACAACCTCTCACTCAATGTCAATAATACCAAGGAACCGATTGTAAACTTCAGGAGAGGTCAGATTGGGGAGCATGCCTTATGAGAATAGGTTGAGTGAACTCGGCCTTTTCTCCTTGGAGCGACAGAGGATGAGAGGTGACCTGATAGGGGTGTATAAGATGATGAGAGGAATTGATCGTGTGGATAGTCAGAGGTTTTTCCCCAGGACTGAAATGGCTAGCACGAGAGAGCACAGTTTGAAGGTGCTTGGAAGTAGGTACAGAGGAGATGTCAGGGATAAGTTTTTTTTACGCAGAGTGGTGAGTGCGTGGAATGGGCTGTTGGTGACGGTGGTGGAGGTGGATACAATAGGGTCTTTTAAGAGACTCTTGGATAGGTACATGGAGCTTAGAAAAATAGAGGGCTATGGGTAACCCTAGATAATCTCTAAGGTAAGGACATGTTCGGCACAGCTTTGTGGGCCGAAGGGCCTGTATTGTGCTGTAGGTTTTCTTTTGGATTCTAATGACCAGAATTATCTCTGCCCATCTGCTAAAACCTGTGGAGATTTTCTAACCACAGATATTGGGTTGTTCTAATTTTGGATTTCGACATCTTGTAGGTTTTACTTTTCTTTCACCATTGCTGCATTTCTTGTTATTCTCTCCAGTATGTAGTTCTTTATCAAATACCTCAGAAAGGTGGTGTCCATCATTAAGGACCCCCACCACCCAGGACATGCCCTGTTCTCACTGTTGCCATCAGGTAGGAGGTACAGAAGCCTGACGGCACACACTCAGCGATTCAGGAACAGCTTCTTCCCCTCTGCCATCCGATTTCTGAATGGGCGTTGAATCCGTGAACACTACCTCACTTTTTTATTTCCTTTTTTTGCACTATGTATATACATACATACACACACACTGTATATATTTACAGTAATTCATAGTTTTCTCTCTATTATCAGGTATTGAATTTTACTGCTGCCTCAAAGTTAACGAATTTCACGACAAATGCCTGTGATATTAAACCAGTTTCTGATTCTGATCTTTTCGGAAATTCGTATATAACGCATCAAACCCACACACACGTAAGCCCACACAACATATAAATGCAAGCACAGGAATCCACCACTGTCCACTTACACTCGGGTAAATCTCAAACCTCCTTAAAATGACCTCCCAGAAAGCAGAACCAGTCTCCCCGCAGATCCCCTGCAGCCCCACCCTGTCCCCGGTCTCTTTCCACTGTCGCTGGACTCCATAACCCACCTGCTCCTCTCTTTGTCTCCCCAAGTGCTTCAGTCTCAGCCTGCCCGTCCCCACTGCCCTCCCTCTATCAGAGGAATAGTAGGGAAGCCACTTGGCCTGCCAGGCTGAGTTGCTTTTCAATAAGATCACAGCTGACCTCACCTCCATTCGCATCCCCATCACGCTGTGATCCAAAACTCTCTTGCAGCCTTGCCAGTAATTAATGACTAGATCTCTCTGGAGTTAGGAATTGCAGAGATTTACAGTTCCGTAATAGAAGAAATCCCAACTGATCTCGGACGTCTCTTTTCCTAAAGTTACACTTAACGTACATTTCTCCATCAGTAGAATCATCCTGAAGACAATATGTTCTTCAAGGGTGAACCCATCTTCCAAGAATCTCCCTCTCCATCTCCCAAGGGTGCTGTCTTCCTCAATCTCATTTGGTGCTCCCTCTCTATCTTCCAGGGTGCTCCCTTATTCCATAGTGACCCCTTCCCTCCCTCCCACCATATAGTTCTCCCTCCCTGAACCTCCACTGGCTGCTCCCTCTCTGTCTCCCAGGGATGCCTATCCCTCCTTGTCTCCCCTCCCCATCTCGTCAGAGTGCTCTATCCCTCATTGCTCCCTGAGGATGCTCCCCCTACCCCTTTTCCCCAAGATGCCTCTCCCCCCCCCCCCCACCTTCCCAAGGTGTTCCCTCTCTCCCCGGCTCCCCAGGGCGCCCTCTCATTCCCAGTCTCTCCGCGCGAGGGCTCCACACTCACCAAGAAAGGTGCTGGCAATGTACTCGGACACCTGGTTGCCAGACCGACTCATCTCCGAGAGGTGCGTCAGTTCCCGGTTCAACATCCTCTTAAACTGCGGGCGAAACAGAGGAAGGGATGTAAGTCGGGTGCTCCCCAAACCCACCGACACACACAACCTCCAACAACACATGGTGCCCGCGACTGACATTGCCACAGCCTCCCTCAGAACTGTGAGGGTCGCTCTGTAGTCCATGGGCAACAATCCTCCAAGTCCGTAGGGCCCCACCCACTGCAGAGCGACTCTCCACGTAGCCCCCCACCCCCGGGCCGGACTGGTGGGTGCACCAAGACCCACTGCAGACTCATCCAGTAGTGACCGATCCAGGCAGTGACGCCCCAGGGTGGGAAACGTGGCTACCGACTGCACGAGCCGATCCTGAGCCAAAGGATCCCCTCAGTCTTGGACTAGCCCTCAGCAGTTCCATTTCTGCTTTACCCCAGGCCCGAACTCCTCTGTCCCTTGTCCCAAATTCCCCTGATCTTTCCACCATTCACATCTAATACAAAGCCCTTTAAAACTGCCTCTCTTCCATCCCTGTACCCAAACTCAACAACGTAAATTCAGCTGCTTCCCCTCAAACCATTAGATTTCAAAGAACCATAGAACACTACAGCACAGAAAACAGGCCATTCGGCCCTTCTAGTCTGTGCCAAAACTTTATTCCACTAGTCCCATTGACCTGAATGGTTCATGAACAACACCTTTTTATTCCTTTCGTTAGCATTTTTTTTTACAACTTACAGCAATTTTTATATACGGCCGCAGCAAAACACATTTCATATCTTATGAGCCAGTGATGATACCTCTGACTGTGGCTATTTCCTCCTCAAATTTCAATAGTGATCCATTTGTTGATGACTTCTTCATCCTCATCCGAAACACCAGCACCCACCCTCGCCCACCCCTCACACAGTCCCTGACGGTCAGACCTCACCTTAATGTAGCTCCAACACACTGAGAACAGGTAATCTGGCATGGTGGCTGTGTTGCACGAGCACAGACTCTGCAGCGGGTCGGGAGATAGTCAGGGACCGGACTGCCCGCAGCGTAGACACAGGTAACGAACAGCACAAAGAAATAAGACCGGGAATTCACAGCGATTATAAGAAAATCTCTTGTTCCCCTCTCAATGATGCTGCGGTGAAATCCCAGAACTTTTTCTTTGCATTATCTGTCAGCTTCCGTGAACTTGCAGATCCGATGAAATTACAGAGAACCAGTTCAAGGAAAGAGAGAGCGGAATTCAGCAGCTGAAATGCGACTCAAACATTTGGAATGCTGGCTGCACAGCCATCACTAACCCGTGGGACTCTGGCCAAATCCCAGGGCTCTTGTTCACTGATAGATGATGAATTTCCCAGGCATCTAGTCATTGGGAATCAGGAAATAACCCTGAGAGCAACCCAGGCAGAGGGGACGGCACTGAGGGAGTGTCACACTGTCGGAGGGACGGCACCGAGGGAGTGTCACACTGTCGGAGGGACGGTACCGAGGGAGTGTCTCACTGTCGGAGGGACGGTACCGAGGGAGTGTCACAGTGTCGGAGGGACGGTACCGAGTGTCACACTGTCGGAGGGACAGTACTGAAGGAGTGTCACACTGTCGAAGGGACAGTACTGAGGGAGTGTCACACTGTCAGAGGGACAGTACTGAGGGAGTGTCACACTGTCGAAGGGACAGTACTGAGGGAGTGTCACACTGTCAGAGGGACGGCACTGAGGGAGTGTCTCACTGTCGGAGGGACGGTACCGAGGGAGTGTCACACTGTCGGAGGGACGGTACCGAGGGGGTGTCTCACTGTCGGAGGGACAGTACTGAGGGAGTGTCACACTGTCAGAGGGACAGTACTGAGGGAGTGTCTCACTGTCGGAGGGACGGTACTGAGGGCATCTCACACTGTCAGAGGGCAGTATCGTATCAGGCTGGCCTCTCAGTAAGGAAGCTATACAGCTCACCCCATATTGGAGCCACAATTCCTTACTGTCAGGTCCCTGGTGAGAACAGGGACAATGTGGGGTATCCCAGTCTGTCACGGCCTCTCTCATCTGACAGTCAGGTGGTTGGTTCGAGAGGACACCCCTCACTGCCAGCAGCCCAGAGTAACTCAGATACCTGCCCACGCCAGCCACAGTCCGCCCAGTGCCATTGACTCACAGCATGGGAATCCAGGATCGATCCATGGAAGACAGATGTATCCATGGGAATGGAATCGCTTATGGGTGTCGGCTTTATTAATAGTGAGGGACCTGTACACTTGGGGGGAATTTATCTCTGGTAGATGGATTATCCAAGTGTGTGGGTTTTACCATGGATGTGAGATCTATCCGCATGGCGTGGGGTCTATTTGTAGGTGTGGGGATCCGTCCGTGGTGGGGATCAGTCCGTGGGCGTGGGGTCTGTCCGTGGGCGTGGGGTCCGTCCGTGGTGGGGATCCGTCCGTGGGCGTGGGGTCCGTCCGTGGTGGGGATCTGTCCGTGGGCGTGGGGTCCGTCCGTGGTGGGGATGGACAGACGTGCAGCGGGTTAATATCCATAGAGAGGGAACAATCTGGATCGGGTAATGGATTGGTAGGATCAATTGGACCTCTAGGGGTGGTGTCCCAAGAACCCTCGGATTAGAGAGCCACGCTGGGGCAGAGGCAGGAGGGTGGAGGTGGTCACGGCCTCAGGGGGCAGCCGCTGTGGACACTGGTGCGTCTACCAATATTTGGTTGTGTTGCTTTAAGGAAATTGCGCTCAGTGACTGAGCCCAGTGACAGTCAGAAATAACCACTTCCATATGGGAATATGTTTAGACTCTAAAAGTTCGTCATTAAGGTCTAAAAATGTAGCAGTCTGTGGGAAAAAGGGCCACATGTGTCTGGACAAACCAGCTCTGCCTAGTTTAGAGTAGAACCCACTTCACTCCTGTATATTGGAGATGACTGGGACCTGGGTTACTCCAGTCACATCCTCACAAACGGGTTACCTCCACAGCCGTTTTGGTGCCCTGTCTGCAGCTACACAGTCTACATACTGAGCTAAGCAGGTAGTTGCTGCACCATTTGTCTGGTGGCTGGATTTCACGTCCTGGGGTGGCATTCCCATTTGAGGTGCGGTACAGCCTCGAGGGGTATCTGAGGTTCCCTGTGCCCTGACGTACCGTCTTACTGCACCCAGACCGCGCTTGGCTACACCAGTGAATTCAACACCCAGAGAGATGAAGCAAGAGGTCGTGCCAGCCGCTGACGGGATGACCTGTTTCAAAAGGGCAACAATTATACCAATGCCCAAGAATACCGTGAGCTGCCCTAATGACTATCGCCCAGTAGCACTCATATCCACGGTGATGAAATGCTTTGAAAGGTTGGTCATGGATAGAATCAACTCACCTGGACCCAGTGTAATTTGCCTGTCACGTCAATAGTTCTCCGGTGGATGTGATCTCATTGGCTCTCCACGTGGCCTTGGATCACCCGGACTATACAACCACCCATGTCAGGATGCTGTTTATCGACTAGAGCTCAGCATTTAACACCACCATATCAACAGTTCTGACCGAAAAGCCACAGAACCTGGAGCCTCAGTGCTTCCCTCTGCAAATCAATCCTCGACTTCCTAACCGGAAGACCACAATCTGTGTGGATTAGAAATCTCCACCTCGCTGACAATCAACACTGGCGTACCTCAGGGATGCGTGCTTAGCCCACTGCTCTACTCTCTCTACACCCATGACTGTGTGGCTAGGCACAGCTCAAACAGCGTCTTTCAACTTGCTGATGATACAACCATTGTTGGCAGAATCTCAGATGGAGACAAGAGGACGTACAGGAGTGAGATAAATCAGCTAGTGGAGTGGTGTCACAGCAACAACCTGGCACTTAACGTCAGTAAGACCAAAGAGCTGATTGTGGACTTTTACAAAGGGTAAGACAAGGGAGCATACCAGCCCACACAGAGGGATCAGAAGTAGAGCGAGTGAGCAGCTTCAAGTTCCTGGGTGTCAAGATCTGAGGATCTAACCTGGTCCCAACATGATGCAGCGATAAAAAAGGAAAGACAGTGGCTATTTTTCATTAGGAATTTGGGATTTGGTATGTCACCTAAAACGCTGAGAATTTCTACAGATGTATCCTGGAGAACATTCTAACAGGCTGCATCACTGTCTGGAATGGGGGGGGGGCTACTGCACAGGATCAAGATAAGCTGCAGAGAGTTGTCAACTTAGTCAACTCCAACATGGGTTCTATCCTCCATAGTATCCAGGACATCTTCAAGGGGCAGTGCCTCAAAAAGGTGGCGTCCATCAATATGGACCCCCATCACCCAGGACATGCCCTCTTCTCATTGCTACCATCAGGAAGGAGATACAGAAGCCTGAAGGCACACACTCAGCGATTCAGGAACAGCTTCTTCCCCTCTGCCATCTGATTCCTGAATATTGAACCCACAAACGCTACCTCACTACTTTTTTATTTCTGTTTTTGCACTAATTTCACAAGACATGCCGGTGATAATAAACCTGATTCTGATTTTAAACCTGATTCCCTGTGTTGCTCAGGTTCCCAGTGCAGGGGTTGCCTCACTAACGTGGGTGCGAATCGCAATGAAGGACGATAAAAAGACAGAGGTAGCTGGAGGCACACTGACACTGTCTCTCAGAGCTCTCCAAAGTCCCATCTTCATGTTCCTTTCCCACTAGTCCTCCTCCTTCCATTATTTATCCATTCCCTTTTCAGGAACAGCTTCTTCCTCCCGGCCATCAGATTTCCAAACAGTCCAACAGCCCATGAATGTTATTCCTTTTTATTTTTGTAAGTCACAGTGAATTTACGTTTGAGCTGTATTGCTGCTGCAAAGTGGCAAGTTTAACGTCAGTGACAGTAAATCAGATTCAAATTTAATCTGCTTCTAGCACTCTCTCAGGAAACACATTCCAGGTTCCCTCAGCAAGTCTCGTCTCTCCTCAGCTCCTCTTTTCCAATCTGTGAACCTCCAGTCACTGCAGCCCCCTTCCCACAACCTAATGTCGCTTCACCTGGTATGCCTTATCAAACACCCTTCCTGATTTGGAAGCCTCTATCCAGACTTCCCTTCTTTACTCACAGGAGAACATCCCCAGTTCTCCAGACTCTCCATAAAAGACATCCCACATCCCATGTCTTGTTTGGAAGAGATTGAATTGAATGAATGGTCCCAAGACTCTGCCCGTGTCTGGAATATGTCAGACTGTAACCGGTACTGGGTCAGTGGCGAAGCACTGTGTCCAATGCCTGTAGGATGTGGATGAGGGTGGGTTGGGTTCAGCCATGACTCTATCAGCCCCTTCTATGGGTATCAGAGCATCCCCGATGCCACTTAGAGGCTGGACCATGAGAGAGCAAGGGAGAAAATTGGCATTCAACTGGGTCAGGATCACACAGGAGTGGAATCAGAAGATGGAAGAGGGCTGTGAGGACCCAAGAGTTGCAACACTCAGCACAGGATGTGATTTGATGAGCGTTTACGCTCCCTAGTAGAGCAAGTCGACAGCTGTTGTGGTCCATGCATGCGGTGGCTTATGAACAGACTGATAGAGCTTGAAGGTGCCAGATGGCTGGGGAGGGGTCCTGGTGGTAGGGATTACAAAGACGCCTGCCAGTACTGCCCACTAGTTGAACTTAAAGCAGCCTCAGCAGTCCCGTGTTTCTGGGGTCTGTATGAGTACCAATGGACGGAGCTGAGCCTCAGCAAGACACCGGGGAAAGGATGGAGTCAGTGTGGATGGCATCCAAGGTTCACAAAGCCAAAGCAGCAGGACGTGCCACTACAGTTAACACCACTCGCCATCTCTCTGTGCCCTCTGTCCTATCCTGGCTCGGTCTGGTCCCCCCCCCACCCCCACCCCACACTCCAGTTCCCACTCACCCACACCCAACAGCCAATAATTTCCCATTAGCTAGTGGAAAGTACAGAGCGTCCAAAGACATTGAAACACAGCTGCTAAAGTGCGTTTCCCAAATATACACAAACAGATCTTAAGAGGCTTGATCAACGTCACTAATACCCCAGGGAGTCAGCAAAGGAAATGGGAAATGGGTTAACACCTTTAGCAGAGAGGCTCATAGTACAGCAAATAGCATGGGATAAATATTACTTCCCCTCTGATTCATGTGTAGGAATGCGAGAGACAGAGACAGAGACAGAGGAGAGAGAGGGAAGGAGGGAGGGGTGAGGGAGAGAGGGAGGGATGGCGAGGGAGAGAGAGAGAGGGAGAGAGAGAGAGAGGGAGGGGAGAGGGGGAGAGGGGGAGAGGGGGAGAGGGGGAGAGGGGGAGAGGGGGAGAGGGGGGGGGAGGGGGAGGGGGAGGGGGAGGGGGAGGGAGAGGGGGAGGGAGAGGGAGAGGGAGAGGGAGGGGGAGAGGGGAGAGGGGAGAGGGGAGAGGGGAGAGGGGAGAGGGAGGGGGAAGGGGGAGGGGGAAGGGGGAGGGGGAAGGGGGAGGGGAAGGGGGAGGGGAAGGGGGAGGGGGGAGGGGGAGAGGGAGAGAGGGGGAGAGGGGGAGAGGGGGAGAGGGAGAGAGGAGAGGGGAGAGGGGAGAGGGGAGAGGGGAGAGGGGAGAGGGGAGAGGGGAGAGGGGAGAGGGGAGAGGAGAGAGGGGAGAGGGGAGAGGGGAGAGGGGAGAGGAGAGAGGGGAGAGGGGAGGGGGAGAGGGGATAGAGTGAGAGGGTGAGGATGAGGGGGAGAGGGGATAGAGTGAGAGGGTGAGGATGAGGAGGAGGGAGAGGGGGGAGAGAGAGGGGGGAGAGGGGGAGGGGGAGAGGGGGAGGGGGAGAGGGGGAGGGGGGAGGGGGAGAGAGGGAGGGGGAGAGAGGGAGGGGGAGAGAGGGAGGGGGAGAGAGGGAGGGGGAGAGAGGGAGGGGGAGGGGGGAGAGAGAGGGAGAGGGGAGGGGGAGAGAGGGAGAGGGGAGGGGGAGAGAGGGAGAGGGGAGGGGGGAGAGAGAGGGAGAGGGGAGAGGGGAGAGCGGGAGGGGAGAGAGGGAGAGGGGAGAGGGGATAGAGTGAGAGGGTGAGGATGAGGGGTGAGGGTGAAGGGGGGAGGGGAGAGGGGTGAGAGGGGGAGAGGGGAGAGAGGGGTGAGAGGGGGAGAGGGGAGAGAGGGGGGAGAGGGGAGAGAGGGGGGAGAGGGGAGAGAGGGGTGGAGAGAGGATATCAGTATGTTTCAGTGTACATATGCTCGTGTCTCTGCGTGTCTATGCACGTATCTGTCCTTGTTTACCTGTGTAGCCACCTGACTGCGTACACACTGTGCACAATACACAGAGGGAAGTGACAGCACCAAACAACCTGTTCTCTGCCATGCATCAATTAAAACAAACATCCTCTATGCCTTCTCCTCCCCCTTACCCACCTGTGCTACACATTCCGGGATCTATGGACTTGCCCCAAGGTCAAACAAGGTGACTTTGTTCTTCAACACTCCCGAGGGCCACAGCATTCACCGTACACGTATTTCCCCTGTCTGCCTTCCCAAAACCTGTCACCTCTCATTTTAATTTCCCCCCATTTGGGGCCGAAAGACAGGGAAGTACTAATCTACAGCAACTAAAAATCTGCAGGAGAAACACAGTGGGTCGAGCAGCATCTGTGTGCGTGTCGAGGGAGAGGTGGGGTGGGGAAGAATCGTTGATAGTTAGTGTCAATGCCCTGTATGAGGACTAAGGGTGGGGGGGGTGGGGGGAGATGGAGTACTCATCTAGAGCTACATCACACTGAAGAATGTGAGATGTTGCTATGGTAACAGCTCATTTCTCAATTCCTCAAAACCAGGAACATATTTTTTCCTAAAAGGATATATTCTGGAAGATTTTGCACTTTAAAATCATCACATTTATCTCGGTGTGAGGATTAAAGCTAAGGGTGAAGGGTTCAGGCAAACGGAGGAAGCACTTCCGGGTCAGGTACAGCCCGAGCCTCATTCACAGCTCTTCCATGGCGGCTCACGTAGAGCTGCAGAAACACACTGTGGTAGAGTGCTCTGCTCACCATCAGCAACGATAACTGGGGACCACAGGAAGTTCCCAGACCAGCAAGTGGGCGTGAGCTAGGCCGAGGTGCAGTCTCCCACAGGGGCAGGCTGGCGTTCGGAAGACAAGACTGACTGGATGTTCAAAGCCAGTTGTGAAGAGCTTTGCCTCAGAGAATGCAGTACTGTGGATTTTACATAGGGTTTCTGTTCCCAGTCACTATCCTCACAGAATCTTCTCCCTCTGTCTTCCCTCTCAATGTTCTCTCTTTCGATAACATCACCTCACATATTTCTCTTTCCAGAGTTTAGCTCTAATCTACTCAATCCTATCTCACGCGACAATCCCCTCAAACCATGGAGCCAAGCCATTTTCTTCAAGTCAAATACATCCTTCCTTAAACGAGTTAATGTAAGCTGTACAAAGGCCTCCTGGTGTATTCACAATAAAAGCCCAGTATATTTGTATCCAAACATCTCTACATTCACACTCCATTTCCCTTACAATGAAGGCTTGTAAGATCTCTTTCAGAGGCTGATGTCAGAATACAGTGCCTATTAAAAGTATTCTCCCCCCCGCCCCCGGAGATTTTCATACTTTATTGTTTTACAACATTGAATCACAGTGGATTTAATCTGGCATTTTTTGACACTGATCAACAGAAAAAAAGATTCTTTCATGTCAAAGTGAAAACAGAGTGATCTAAATTAATTACAAATATAAAACACAAAATAATTGATCGCATAAGTATACACCCTCTTTAATATGACACACCAAATCATCATTGGTTTTTAAAAGTCACACAATTAGTTAAAGGAAGATCTGTTTTTGGAGACCTGTGTGCAGTCAAGGTGTTTCAATTGATTGTGATAAAAATACATCTGTATCTGGAAGGTCCAACTGCTGGTGAGTCAGTATCCTGGCAAAACTACACCATGAAGACAAAAGAACACTCGAAGCAACTCTGCGAAAAGGTTATTGAAAAGCACTAGTCAGGAGATGGATACAAGAAAATCCCTTGGGCTACAGTTAAGTCAACCATCAAAAAATGGAAAGAATATGACAAGATGTAAATCTGCCTAGAGCAGGTTGTCCTCAAAAACTGAGTGTCCGTGCAAGGAGGGGACTAGTGAGGGAGGCCACCAAGAGACCGATGACAACTCTGGAGGAGTTACAAGCTTGAGTGGCTGAGATGGGAGAGACAACGCATACAACTGTTGCCCAGGTGCTTCACCAGTCGCAGCTTTATGGGAGGGTGGCAAAGAGAAAGCCACTGTTGAAAAAATCTCACATGAAATCTTGGCTAGAGTTTGCCAGAAAGCATGTGGGAGACTCTGAAGTCAGTTGGAAGAAGGTTCTATGGTCTGATGAAACCAAAATTGAACCTTTTGGCCATCAGAGTAACTGCTGTGTTTGGCACACGAACCCTACAGTGAAGCATGGTGGTGGCTGCATCATGCTGTGGGGTGTACAGGGTAAAATGAATGCAGCAGAATACCGGGAAGTCCGGGAGGAAAACCTGATGCAGTCTGCAAGAGAACTGCAACTTGGAAGAAGATTTGCTTTCCAGCAAGATAATGACCCCAATCATAAAGTCAAAGCTACACAGGAATGGCTTAAAAACAACAAAGTTAATGTCCTGGAATGGCCAAGTCAGAGTCCAGACCACAATTCAATTGAGAATTTGTGGCTGGACTTGAAAAGGGCTGTTCACTCACAATCCTACGCAATCTGACAGAGCTAGAGCAATTTTGTAAAGAAGAATGGGGAAAAATTGCAGTGTCCAGATGTGCAAAGCTGATGGAGACCTACCCACACAGACTCGAGGCTGTAATCACTGCCAAAGGTGCATCTACTAAATACTGACTTGTAAGGGGTGAATACTTATGCAATCAATTATTTTGTGATTCATATTTGTAATTAATTTAGATCATTTTGTAGCAATCTGATTTCACTTTGACACTAAAGAGTCTTTGTTCAGTGTCAAAAAAAAAGCCAAATTCAATCCATTGTGATTCAATAAAACATGAAAATTTTCTGGGGGGGGGTGAAAACTTTTTATAGCACTGTATCTTTCAGGAGGGTGAGTCCGCTCAAGGTGTTTGTCTCCAATGACGTACCTAGCAGGGCACTGAACGCCTCTACCAGACAATCTCTCACTGCTGCTGTCAAAGGTTCCCGCCTACTTCAAAAGGGCATCAATCATTCAGAAGCCTAACAAGTGGCTCAACAACTATCATCTAATAGCACGTACATCTATTGTGATGAAGAGTTTTGAGGTCGGGCATGTCTCAGCAAGGACCTAGACCGGCTGCAATTTGCCTACTGCTACAACAGGTCCACAGTAATTGCTGTCTCACTGGCTCCCCACTCGCCTGGGATCACCTGATAACTACATACCTGCAGCTCAGTGTTCAACACCATCAGCTCTTCCTCAACTAACTTCAAAACCTGGGCCTCTGTGCCTCATCCTGCACCAGATCCTTGACTTCCTCGCCGGGAGACCACAGGCTGTGCAGATCAGAAATAACGTCTCCTCTTCACTGACGGTCAACACTGGAACACCTCAAGGATGTGTGCTTATCCCAAAGCCCCGCTCTCTATACATTCATGACTGTGTGGCTAGGCACGGCTCATAATGCCATCTATAAATTTGCTGATGACACAATTGTTGTGGGCATAATCTCAGATGGTGATGAGGTAGTGGTACCAGAATGAGATAAATTGGCTGGTTGCAATAGCAACCTGAAACTGAACATCACTAAGACCAAGGAATTCATTGCAGACTTCAGGAAGGGGAAACCGAGGGAAGATACAGCAGACCTCATTGAGGAGCTGACATGATAGTGGAAAGGGTGAGGAGCTTAAAGTTCCTAAGTGTCAACATCCTAAGTTCTGGCCTGAGCCCAACGTATTGAGGCAATCATGAAGAAGCCATGCCAGCAGCTATGTACGTTCCATTCAGAGTTTGAGGAGATCTGGTACGCCACCACTGTAGCAAATAATAATTGCTTTAATTATGTAGCACCCCTCATACATTAAGATGCAGGCTCAAAGTACTTTATGTAGATTGTAAAGATAAATCAATATAGTCAAAAAAGCAAGGCAAAATTAAAAATCATAAGTAACAATAAACATTATATAGAATAAAAAGTAATGGAATAAACCAAATTATAGAAATATAATCATCATCGATGGGCATTAAGTAATCCTATAAGTAGATTTTTAGAAGTGTTTTGAAACGTTCCACAGTAGAAGCCAGGCATATCTCAGTCGGTAGGGTATCCCAGATGTTTCGTGCATAAGAGCAAAGGATTACATCACCAGTTCTGATATGCTTGGCTCTAGCAACACTAGGTACACCAGTATTCATGGAGCTACGCTTATAGTTAGGGATGT
This sequence comes from Mobula birostris, assembly GCF_030028105.1. Classification (NCBI taxonomy): domain Eukaryota; kingdom Metazoa; phylum Chordata; class Chondrichthyes; order Myliobatiformes; family Myliobatidae; genus Mobula; species Mobula birostris. The sequence goes on from NC_092401.1 coordinate 8,897,995, forward strand.
AAGGGATCTACACTCTACAGATGTACTGTGGAGAGCTTCCTGACAGGCTGCATCATCTTTTGGCACGGAGGTGCCATTGTACAGGACTGGAAAAAGTTGCAGTTTATCATAAACTCAGCCAGCTCCATCATGGGCACTAACTACCCCAGCATCGATGACACCTTCAAAAGGCAATGTCTCCAGAACACGGTATCCATCATGAGGGGCCCTTACCATCTAAGGCACGTCCTCCGAGAGAACCAGCGGGGTCTCCCTCCCACTATTTGTGACATTTACAGGGAGCATTGTAGGCGAGGGGCTCGAAGCATTGTTGAGGATCCCTACCACTCACCCCATAATCTCCTTTGACCCACTACCATCAGGAAGGAGGTACAATAGCATCAGGACTAGGGCTGCCACACTGTAAAATAGCTTCTTCCCCAGGGCTGTGAGTCTAACGAATACCCTGCCACCACTGAGGTCTCGTCACTAGGACAGCGAGCTGCTTTCTGTTTTGCTTACCTGTGCTGCGTACCACATGCACTTTGAATGATATCTTATTAACTTATTTATGGTAATATTTTGCTTTCCGCGCTGTGTGTGATACATGTTTTGTGGGTGCTCTGTGAAGTACAGTAGCCTGAAGGTACACATGCAATGATTTAGGGACAGCTTCTTCCCCACCGCCATCAAATTTATGAATGGTCCATGAACACGACCTCACTATTTGCTTTCTTCCTGCACGATTTAAAGATTCAAAGTATGTTTATTATCTAACTATGTATGAAGTATACAACCCTGAAATTCGTCTTCCCACAGACAACCGTGAAACAAGGAAAGTTATTGTTATGTATTGCATTGTACTGCTACTGCAAAACCAACAAACTTCACACACATCAGTGACAGTAGAACTGATTCTGAAGGCCAAGCCTCCATTTAGTTCCCCAATGCCTTAAAATATGTGGGTGATAATTTTACTTGTTTCTATACATGGATATTCAGACCTCTCTGAACAGCAGCATTCGTTAGTCTCATTCCAGTGAAATGAGATTCACCTAAACCATCACCAAGCATGTTTTATGCACATGATGATACCTTGCATTGACCAGTATTGAAAAAAGATGTTAGATCAATGTCATTGGTCAGTCCTACGCTCAGTCTGAGGAGGTGACTACACTCAGTGGCCATTTTGATCGGCATCTCCTGCAGTTGCTGAGTGTACGTTCATTGTCTTCTGCTGCTGTAGCCCATCCACTTCAAGGTTTGACGTGTTGTGCACTCAGAGATGAACTTCTCGATATCGCCGTTGTATTGCGTGGCTATTTTAGTTACTGTTGCCTTCCTGTCAGCTTGAATCAGTCTGGCCTCTCTCATTAACAAGGCATTTTCGCCCACAGAACTGCCGCTCACTGGATGATTTTTTTTTTTTGTTTCTTGCACCATTCTCTGTAAACACTAGAGACTGTTGTACATGAAAATCTCTGGAAATCAGCAGTTTCTGAGATACTCAAATCACCCTATCTGGCACCAACAATCAGTTCATGGTCAAGTCACTGAGATCACATTTCTTCCCCATGGTCAAGATGTTCAGTTATTACTCCGACCAAACATCAGAATGGGGAAGAAATATGATCCAAATGGTTTGTCTGTGATTAATGTGTGTGTGTGTGTGTGTGTGTGTAGTCGATTATGTCCTGAAGAAGGGTCTCGGACTGAAACATCAACTGTTTACTTTTTCCCACAGATGCTGCCTGGCCTGCTGAGTTCCTCCAGGATTTTGCGTGCCTTGCTTTGGATCTCCAGCATCTGCAGATTTCCTCATGTTTTGTTGACTGCGGAATGATTGTTGGTGCCAGACAGGGTGGCTTGAGTATTTCAGAAATTGCTGTTCTGGGATTTTCGCACACAGCAGTCCCTAGAGTTTACAGAGAATGGTGTGAAAAACAAAAAAAAAGTATAACAGCGGCAGTTCTGGAGGCAAAAGAGCCTTGTTAATGAGAGTCCAGCGGAAAATGGCCAGACCAGTTCATGTTGGCAGGAAGGCGACAGAAACTCAAATAACCACGCCTTGCAGATGGGTATTTCTGAACACACAACGCATTGAACCATGAAGTGGATGGGCAACAGCTCAGAAGACAACAAACATACTGTACACTCAGTGGGAACGTTATTAGGTACAAGACATACATAACTAATAATGTGGCCACTGAGCACAGAAAAAGGTTATTGGGGCCAAAGGATTGGTATCAGTTTTAAGTAGAGCACACAAGGTTTTACTGGTTGTATGATACAGTTCTGTGCAACCTGCTATCACATCTGGGCCTCAAAATCTGTCCTTCCTGACGTCAGCTGTAAAGCTTTGATTGAATGGACAGAAAGAACGTGTTCCCACTGACAGGAGCATCAGCAACGGCCGGACACAGATGGAAAGGATTTGGCAAGCGATTAGGAGAATGTTGCCGTGCCACGATTGTGATCTGGAATGTGCTGCCTAAAAACAAGATTTAATAGCAACTTTTAAAAGGAAATCGGGAAAAAATACTCCAAAGTGTAGGGTTGTGGGAAAAGAGTGGGGGACTGAGATTAGTTGGGGAGCTGTTTTAAAGACCATGAGGAGCTGAGTGGCCTCTTGCTGTGTAACATCAATATTGCTGTGACTTGCAGGCTAGTAACTTTGTATTGAAAACACTGCTGGTTAATGCTGGATCACAGATGATTGCAGCTTATTGTCCAGCCTGCTACACAGTTCCTCATGGGATCAGACTTCCATCTGCATGTTTTGCTCAGAACCACTGTGTCTGCATACACTCATTGCCAGGTGACCCAGTCCAAGCAATCCTGCCCATATTCAGGCCAATGAGTCACAAACAACCATTTCCCCGAAGACCTTTACAAACTGATCACAGGAATTTGCAAATATGACAGTGATTGGAACACTAAACAGTAACATTATCTACACCATACATCTTTATAAATCTAGGTTACATTTGCCTCTCATCCAGAAAGCAAATGCTTACCCCCCCCCCCCCACCGCACTAGCATCTGGTCACCGTAGGAGCATGAGCCCAAACTCTGAACAGGCTACTGGACCACGAGGGCTTCACATTTGCACCGGTTCAGATCCTCCACCCATCCACTTTTTACCCGGAGAATCTGCATTCACCTTTAAAATGCCAGAAGAACTCAGCAGGTCAGGTAGCATCTATGGAGAGGAATAAAGCGTCAACGTTATGGGCAGAGACCCCCTCATCAGGGCTGGTGAAGGGTCCCGGTCTGTAATGCAAATTCTTTATTCCCCTCCATAGATGCTGCCTGACCTGCTGAGTTCCTCTGGCACTTTTTGTGTGCTACTCTGGGTTTCCAGCATCTGGGTAACCTCCTGTGTTTACATTGTGCCCTTCACATAGGAAAAGATCACTGGGTGGTTCAGAGGATTATAATCACTTCTGGAACTGTGGTGGGCACGGACTGGGCTTGGCCGAAAGGATGAAGGAGTGTCCCTCCAGCTCCAATACATTTACCCAGTGTTCACATACTGACAGGGGTACGGGATGCTGGTGGACCACTACCCTCAGTTTGTCACCTGCCAGGACTTCTTCAGCCAGAGGGCGACGAATCTGTGGAATTCATTGCCCGAGGTGGCTTTGGGGGCCAAGCCATAGGGTATATTTAAAGCAGGGGGTTGACAGGTTCTTGATTAGTAAGGGTGTCGAAGGTTGTGGGGAGAAGGCATAAATGGGATTGAGGGATAATAAATCAGCCATGATGAAATGATAGAACAGACTCAATGGGCCGAATGGCCTAATTCTGCTCGTACGTCTTGTGGATGGCAGAGCATGGGCACAAGCTAGAGGTCAGTCCAGAAGGCAAACAATGTCTTTCCAGTTCCCACTTCCTGGGTGTTTGTCTCGGCTCCTTTAAGCCTCCTCAGTGGCTTTAAGGGGGGAAAAACAGGAGGCACAACTGTAACACCATGGTAACAGGAAAGGGGGCCCCTTCCTTCAGCACTCGCCTGTCCCACACAAACAAAATGTCACCCAGTTACAGCAGGGGAGCTTCAGTCCTGCCCCGAGACCAGATTCCTCATATACACACACCACCGAGTGGGTCACAGGTCTGGGAAACCAGCCACTGGTCCTGAGTCAGGCAGAGGCCTACAGTGGGTGCTACACAAGAGGAGAGCAGAATACCAAGGTCCTACCTGACCCCACCAGGCTACCAGCCAGGGCTTGGAGCAGGTCTCACAAAAAAAGTCAACGAGAGGCATCTTCTGTCGGGCGCCAGCGACCGATCCGGGAGAATGCCCCGCTCCAAGGCGGAATTCCGCACCGATAATCCGGGGCGCCCCTTCCCACGCTGCCCTCCGGCTTCCCGAGACCACGACTGAGTCGAGAGGGGGGACTCCAAGCTCGCAGAGCTCATTCGGTGCACTTTAATCCTGAGTGACCTCAGGAGACGGGCATCCTCCTGGCATGTTGTCTGAGCCAGAACGCAGCAGCCAGGACCTGAACCCTCAGGGACGGATCACCGGCCTTCCTGCCCGCACCCTCTCCCTGACGACGCCTGGCGCTCGATGCAGCGAGAGCAAGCCACCGGGGGTCCCAGCTGACACAGGCCAAAGCAAGCAGCCGGTGACAAGATGTCTCCCTGCAGTGCAGACTCTGACTCCCCACCGTACACTGCAGTATGGAGGCGAGAAGTGAGGCTGCATCAGGCTCCCCTGCTCACGTCGTCCGCACCCGTTGTGTTCGTAGCTGGCAGCATGGGAATCCTTAGCACTTAGCAAGGCAAAGTACAAAGGGTGTCACATTCAATCCAGGGAAACAGCACTGTAAAATGGAGCCCCTCGCTCTCTCTCTCGCTCTCTCTCTCACTTTCTCTGTCCCTCTGTACTGGGTACCACTCTTATTCCTCGAGGACACAGGAGTCACCGTGTCTCAACCTTACTGATGATCTTGCGCAGTGCTTGAGGCCTTCAACTGCTTCCCAGCCCCTCTCGGATGTCTGGAATGCAGAGTGTTTACAGCCTTCTGTGTCACCCCAGCAGCAGCAGTGCTGTGCAAGCTGTTCCTGTGTATCCGTGCTGCAGTCAGTGATGTAAAGGGGGGGTTGGGGAGGTGTGCATCGGCAGCATCATCACACTGGGGACACGCGCGCACACACACACACACACACACACACACACAAAGACACACACACACACACACACACACATACACACAGACACATACACACACAGACACATACACACAGAGCCACACACACACAGACACATACACACACACACATACACACAGACACACACACACACACAGACACATACACACAGAGCCACACACACACATACACATACACACACAGACAGACAGACACACACACACAGACACACAAAGACACACACATGCACACACACAGAGACACATACACACACACACACACACACACACAGAGACACATACACAGACACACAGACACACACACACGCACACACATACACAGACACACAGAGACATACACAGACATAAACACACACACACAGACATAATCACACACACACACACAGAGACAGACACACACACAGAGACATAAACACACACACACATACACGTACACACTTACACACACACACAGACACACACAGAGACACATACACAGACACACAGACACACACACACGCACATACATACACAGACACACAGAGACATACACAGACATAAACACACACACACAGACATAATCACACACACACACACACACACACACAGACAGACACACACACAGAGACATAAACACACACACACATACACGTACACACTTACACACACACAGAAACACAGAGACATACACAGACATAAACACACACACACAGACATAATCACACACACACACACACACACACACACCGCGTGCACTAACAGCCACGGATGAACTTTAATAACCCCCACACCCGCTTTCTTAAAGCCCCTTTGAAATTACAGGCAATCAGTGGGAGGAGCAGAAAACATTCATTAAATGGGCCAATCCCAGGCACAGATTAATATCTGCTGCCGCCTGCCTGATACCTCGCTGGCACAAAATTGACCATCTCTCATTACCTACCTCTATTTCACTGCCTCCTTCCCTACCTCCTCCCCCCACTGATGTTCTTTGGCTCATTCTCCTCATTCACTCTCTCTCTCTATCTTACCCATTATCCATAACCAATGTCTCTGTTTCTCTCTCTCTCTATATATATATATATATATATATATATATATGTATAAGATATGATATATATACATAATGACTCACTATCAACATCTAATGTCTCTGAATCTCTCCCCACCCCCAACTCCCCCTAGTCCCTAGGTCCCTTCTTCTCTTTCCATTTTCTCCAGAGGGTGGTCTTAAGGGAATACGATATTGCAGGCAGCGCTACCTTGAGAGGACAGGCAACAACAACTCCGCCACGATTATTCTAAACACTGGCGCTCTACAAGGTTGTGTCCTCAGCCCCTGACTCCACTCCTTGTACACTCACAAATGGGAGGCAAGATTTTGCTCGAACTCCATCTACAAGCTTGCAGATGATCCCAGCGTGATGGGCCTATCTCAAATATCGATGGTTCTGCGTACAGGGAGGAGATCGACACCTTAGTGGCATGATGTCATCATGACAACAAACTTTCCCTCAGTGTCAACAAAAGGGCTGGCCGCTGACTTCAGAAAGATGGGGGTGGTTAACAGTGCTGCACGTGATCCTACCTACATCAGTGGTGCTGAAGTTGAGAGAGTTGAGAGCGTCAAGTTCCCAAGGTGTGAGCATCATCGATAGCCTGTCCTGGTCAACCATGCACTGTCACTACTGCCAGGAAAGCTCAGCAATGTCTCTACTTCCTAAGGAGGTTGAACAAATTCAGCATGTCCCCAGCGATTCTTACCAATCTTGTCGATGCACCACAAAAGCATCCTACCCGGATGCCTAACGGCTAGGCACGGCGACTGCTTTGCTTGTGATCACAAGCAACTGCGGAGAGTTGTGAACACAGCTCAGTGCATCACAGGAACCAGCCTCCCCTCTATAGGTTCTGTCCACACTTTCTCACTGCCTCAGTAAAGCAGCCAGCAAAATCAAAGACCCCACCCACTCCAGATTTCTCTCCTCTGCTCTCTTCCACAGGGAAGGAGATAAAAAGCCTGAAACCAGGTACCCCAGACAGCTTCAATCCCAGAGTCCTCAGACTCGTGAACAGACCCCTCGTACAACAACATGGACACCTGACCTCACAATCAACCTCATTGCGATCTACACCTCACTATTTACCTGCACTGCACTTTCTCAGTAGCTTTTGCACTTTATTCTGCATTGTTACTGTTTTACCTAAAATTAGCTCAATACGTTTTGTAATGATCTGATCTGTAGGAACAGTGTGCAAGCCAAGCGTTTCACTGTGTAAGGGCAGCATGGTGTTGTGGTTGGTGTAATGCATATAGTGCCAGCAACTGGGGTTCAATTCCCGCTGCTGTCTGTAAGGGATTTGTACGTTTTCCCCGTGACCCCGAGGGTTTCATCCAGCAGCTCCGGTCTCATGCATACCCCAAAGACATACGGATGGGGTTACTAAGTTGAGGGCATGCTAAGTTGGCGCCAGAAGCACGGTATAACCCTTGCGGGCTGTCCATTGCACCCCTCAGATTCCATTGGTCACTTATTTCACTCTCTGTTTCAATGTACGTGACAAATAAAACAGATCTCTTTTATTTTTGTACGTGACAATAATAAACCAATATCAAAACACTCTTATAGAATGGCCGGCCTATTTCAAGCACCTGGGTGTCAGTATCTCTGGGGATCTACCAGGACCCAATATACCGATGCAGCTACAACGAAGGCAAGACAGCGACCATCTTTCATTTGGAGTTTGAGAAGATTTGGTATGTCTCTAGAAACACTGGAAGCTTTTTACAGATGCACCGTGGAGCGCATTCTAACCGGCTGCATTCCAGTCTAATAATGGGGAGGGGGCTACTGCACAGGATCGAAATAAGCTGCAGAGAGTTGTAACCTTAGGCAGTTCCATCATAAGCACTGGCCTCCGCAGTATCCGGGGCATTTTCTAAGAGCGATGCCTCATAAAGGCAACATCCATCAATATGGACCCCCAATACCCAGGACATGCCCTCTTCTCATTGCTACCATCAGGAAGGAGGTACAGGAGCCTGAAGGCACACACTCAGCGATTCAGGAACAGCTTCTTCCCCTCTGCCATCTGATTTCTGAATGGGCGTTGAACCCACGAACACTACCTCATCACTATGTTTTTTACACTACTTATTAACTGTTATATATACACTGTATAAACTTACTGTAACTCTGCTTTTTTTTCTCTCTATTATTATGTATTTCATTGCGCTGCTGACACAAAGACAACAAATTTCCTGACATACGCTGTTGGTATTAAACTTGATTCTGGATGGTCTAGAAGCTTGTGTTTGGTGGTGGGGGGAGGGTTGGGGTCAGGCATGATAACTGTGTGCTCTATCCACTGGAACTGGCTGAGCACGGGCAGGGTGGGGCATGGGGGGGAGCAGACCTAACAAAGTACACTCATGTCAGTTGACTACCCTCTCAATGGCTTTGGAGAACTTTGTAGACAGAGCATTGAAAGTGCTTCTCCTGTGCTTTGAGGTCCCCACTGTATGTTCCAAATGACCGCAAAGAGCTCAGGAACGTAGGATCCCTGCCGCTTTTCTGACCACGTGGTTGGGACTAGATTCGAGCTCTTAGTCTTCAAATGTCTCTTTCCTGAGGTAAAGGCCGCACTGGCACTTTCTCGACGAAGGAGGACTTTGTCACAGGCCTGTCCTTCGTACCTCGGGGGAACCGTTTCATCGGGCACCTCCGCACCATTTGCCACAAGTGAGACTTCCCGTGAGATGTAGCTAAACATCTTAATTCCCATTCCCATTCCAACATGTTGAGCCATGACCGCCTCTTGTGCCAAGATGAGGCCACCCTCAGGGTGGAGGAGCAACACCTTATATTCCGTCTGGGTACCCTCCAATCTGACGGTATAAATATCAATTTCTCCTTTCAGTGAACCAAATTCCCCCCACCCCCACCCTTCCTGTATTCCCCATTCTGGCCTTTTAATTCTTCTCACCAGCCTATTACTTCCCCCTGGATCGTCAGCTCCTTCCCTTTCTCCTAATGTCCACTCTCGTCTCCTATCAGATTCCTTCTTCTCCAGCCCTTGACCCTTCCCTCCCACCCGACTTCGCCTATCACCTTCTATCTAGTATCTTTCCCCCTCCCTATCCCTCTCAGTCCTGAAGAAGGGTACCGGCCCGAAACGTCGACTGTTTGCTCTTTTCCATGGATGCTGCCTGGCCTGCTGAGTTCCTCAGGCGTTTTGTGTGTTGCTTTAGATTTCCAGCATCTGCTGATTTTCTTGCCTCTGTCATTGAAGTCTGGCTTCAATGAGAGATACTGACTCCCATGTTGTAGCTGTTTGCAATCGGGGTGATGTTCTGTGGCAAGGGCAGATTGGTACGGGAACTTTGACATTCAGATATTTACTATAAAGCTCATCTTAGAGTGAGAGATTCAATGATCACTTGGTTTGACTGAGGTTACGTGGCTTTGGCTTTGAGGTTCCACAACCTACAGACTCACTTTCAAGGACTCTACAGCACAGCATAATTTTTTTTTTACTGTTTACATGATTTCTCTTCTTTATGCATATTGGTTATTTGTCCATCTTTGTTTTTATATAATTTTTCATAAATTCTGTTTTGTTTTCCCTTAAAGACCTGCAATAAAATGAATCTCAAGGTAGCATATGGTGACATAAACCTATTCTGATAATAGATTTGCTCTGAACTTGGTGTAGTCGGGCATTGCTGGTGGATATTTCAATCTTGAGGAACAACGAAGAAACATGAACCAGCCTGCGGTCCTCCGAAACTTCACATGCGGTTAACAAAGAAGCAAATATCTCTACAAGAGTCCCTGCAGCATCTGCTCTGGCCTCCCATAATGTTTGAGGGCACTTGGTCAGGCCCTGGGGATTTACCCACTTTAATACACTTTAGAACAACAAATACTTCCTTCCTCATAATAAGCATATGATCCAAGACTCACTACTTATAAGACCATAAGATTTAGGAGCAGAATGAGACCATTTGGCCCATTGAGTCTGGACTACCATTTCATCGTGGCTGATCCATTTTCCCCCTCAGCTCCAATCTCGTGCGTTCTCTCCATATCCCTCCATGCCCTGACTAATCAAGGATCTATCAACCTCTGAATATACTCAACAACTTGCCCTCCACTGCTGCCTCTGGCAACAAATTCCACAGATTCACCACTCTCTGGCTAAAGAAATTTCTCATCTCCATTCTAAAAGGGCTCCCCTCTATTCTGAGGCTGTGTCTGGCTTTATACTCCCCCGCCATAGGAAACATCCTCTCCACGTCCACTCTCTTGAGGACTTTCAACATTCGATGGGTTTCAATGAGGTCATCCTTTGTTCTTCGGAATTCCAGCGAATCCAGGCCCTGACTCTCTTCACAAGCCAAGCCTTTCAATCCTGGTATCATTTTCATGCACCCTTTCCAACGGCAGTACATCCTTTCTTAGATAAGGAGCCCAAAACTGCTCACAATACTCCAAGTGAGGCCTCACCAGTGCTTCATAAACCTCACTAGTACCATCGTTTTCTTTAACATCCATGGTACACTGTTTAGTAAACACTGCCTTGATGCTGAGGGAAGGCAATCGTGCCTCACCTCTGGGATTTGGTTTCTTGGAGTCTGTTTAGGTGATTGGTGCCACTTGACAACACTGCTGGTAATGTCTTGGCAGAATATGGACACTGATCTCTGCAATCTCTGACCTCAGTCCAATAAAATGTTGTGGGAGTTCTCGGAGAGATTTACTCTGAGTCTCATGAAGAGAATGACTTTTCTGGATGTACCTGAGAGGGAAAGGGATGGGTAGGGAGAGCACCCATGCATAGTCACTCTTTAACATCTAGACATGCTTCACTCAAGCAAGTAGACCCTGCACAGCAGAGTAGTGCTTTTTATCTTCTTAATGCTCGGGATACACACAACTTGGTAGCTACAAGATGGAGTGTAAATAATCTACATACAGTATCACTAAAACCCATGCTGGGAACTGGCAAAGGGGGCCAGGAGACAACAAGTTAGCAGACACACTTACAGGTCACAACACCTCATTTATAATCGAAGGGTTGCACGTCCAAGCACCACTCTAGTGAGAGATATAACTCAATTAATGAACTGTCAGCCACGAGACTAGCATCATGTTGACAGATTGTTGTTTCATTAGCATCATTCAGTACAGGGAGCAGCTTCACTGATCCAGCCAGAGATGACATACAGTACGTCTCCTAACTACAGAATGGTGGCAGCATGAAAGGTGGTCCAGGTATTCTACACCGACTCTCCACAAGAGTAATCCTGCCTCACCATCCTATCTTATCCCTTAAACCTGCAAATTATTTTCTTTCAGATATTTATCTAACTCCCTTTCAAACACTATAATTGAATCTGCCTCCTCAACCATTAGGCAGTGCATTGCAGGCCTATCTGCTTGAAGTGCAAAAAAAAAATCTTCTTTTTGCTCTCGTCTCTTTGAACGTCAGATTTCACCCGACCTCCAATGAGAAAAGTCTTACTCCATTACTCTGTCAATGAGCTTCATGTTTTAAATACTTCCACCAGATCCCCTTGCAAGCTCATTGAGTTCCAGCTTCTCCAGTTTGCCCACAGAATTTAGTCCCTCATCCATGCAATCCTTTTGGTAAGTCTCTTCTGTGCTGCTCTCCAAAGCCTTCACATCTTTGTAAAGATGGCACCCAAAACCAGGTACAACAGTTATGGCCAAACCCACAGCTTATTAAGGGTCAATCAGGACAGACCAAGAATGGTCTGCTGGTCTTACAGGTGCGGGGGTTCAGCTCAGGGCTCACAAGCCTGACTGGTAAAACAAAACTGTTTGGGAAACAGCAACGAAGAATCCTTCTACATCTGAGTGCGACAGTATTCCTGAGTCTCCACCTGGGCTTGTATGACTGTCAGTAGTGAAAGCCGAGAGGAAGCTACTGACTTGAAGGAAAGCCTGTACAGAGTCAGAGGTGGAAGACCTTCATTACTGCCTTAAGTGCCAGTGGCATAACAGGCAGTAACTAATCAGGATGCCCATTCTCTAGAACTTCATATTTTTGAACAAGATATTTATACCCTCTTAATCCATCCTGTTATCCCCCAGATCTCTCCATTCTTGTGTCCTTTTGGAACTGCGTCTGTTTTCTACTGCTTTTCCTCAATTTTCATTTATTACCAAAGTATGTATAAAATATACAAACTTGACATTTGTCTGCTTACAGGCAGCCACAAAACAAGAAACCCAAAAGAACCCATTTAAAAAAAGACCAACACACCACCCAATGTTCAGAGAGAGAAGAGAACACAAGTTTTGCAAACAATAAAAGCGAGCAACAGCATTCAGAACTAAAGTGAGTCCATGGATACGAAGCCTGGAGCAGCAGGAGCAGGCCCTCAGCCTTAACCTCAGTTCATCACACAGCTGAGCAAAATGGAGGTCGCAGACATGAAGTCAGGAGCAGGTGGTGCAGGCCACAGCCTCAGGTTTAGTGTCATGGAGAGCAGATTAAACGCTGCAGAGCAGCAAACCTCGCCTCCAACACCCAGCCTTTTCAATCCATCTAGCATGGTGTTTAAATTGTCCGAACATCGGGTCATTCCTCACTCCAAGACCCAGGCCCTGTTCCACTGATATACTCTGGGCCTGGGCTCTGCCACTGCGCTCTGGCCCGCGCCCGACCATTCCAAATCGGCTCAGCACTTAGATCAATCCAACCTCGCTCTTGCTTTAGGTATTCGGGCTCTGAAACTCCTAATCTCTTACTTTTCTCTGCTTTGCACACCCCAGCTCAGTCTCAACCACACTCTGACCACTTCCCCTTAACCCTGTTCAACCTCACCCTGCCTCTGCATTGCACCTGCACACCCCGGCCCTCGAGTCAGCCTCGCTTTCACTCACCTCTTCACTGTTTGCGGTGATAGTTTACCACAAATTTCCATAGAAAAAGTGTTATTAATAAGTATTTATTTATATTTCTTGCTTTATAAACTGCCAGTCTGTTGCCTGTCTTCAGTACTGCCATCTGAAACTGGAAGTTTCAAAATGCATCACTTTGTCCATCTCTTCCCTGTACCTTCTCTGCAATGTAAAACTATTCTCTCTTTTCTACTTCTGACAAAGCTTCTCTAACCTGAACCAGTAGTACTGTCTTTTCCATCAATGCTACCTGACTTACTTGAGCAGAGCACAAAAACTGTCCTCCAGCCTACTGTGTCTGCACAAACCCCAAGCACCCATTCTAAACTAATGCATAAGATATAGGAGCAGAATTAGGCCATTTGGCCCATCGTGTCTGCTCTGTCATTTCATCATGGCTGATCCATTTTCCCTCTCAGCCCCAATCTCCTGTCTTCTCCCCGTATCCCTTCATGTCCTGACCAATCAAGAATGTACCAACCTCTGCCTTAAATATACCCAGTGACTTGGCCTCCATAGCTGCCTGTGGCAACAAACTCCACAGATTCACCACTCTCTCATGTTCTAAAAGGACATCCTTCTATACTGAGGCTGTGTCCTCTGGTCTCAGACTCCCCTACCTTGGGAAACATCCTCTCCACACCCACTCTATCAAGGCTTTTCAACATTTGACAGGTTTGTAATGAGGCCACCCCCCCTCAACCCCCATTCTTCTGAATTCCAGTGAATACAGGCCCTGGTGCTTTTCATATGACAAGCCTTTTAATCCCAGCAAACAAGAGACTCCCTTCCTGCCAAAGGGTTTTGGCCCGAAACATCAACTGTACTCTTTTCCTAGGTGCTGCATGGCCTGCCGAGTTCCTCCAGCATTTTGTGTGTTTCTTTTAATCACAGAATCATTTTTATGAACTTCCTTGGAGTCCACTCCAACATCAACATATTCTTTCTGAGATAAGGGGCCCAAAACTGCTGACAATACTCCGTATGAGGCCTTACCAGTGTCGTACAAAGCCTCAGCCTTCTCTCCTTGCTTTTATATTCCAGTCCTCTGAAAATGAATGCTAGCATCGCGCTGCTTTCCTCAGTTCCCATTTTATTGCCTTTATGTTTACAGATTCTCTCCCTCACCGGCACACCAGCTGTCAATTATCCACCAACTGGCACGTTTCTGGGATGTGGAGGGAAACTGGAGCATCCAGAGGAAACCCATGTCGTCACTGGGAGAACATGCAAATTCCACATATAGAGCACCTAAGGTAGTCAGCCTTTCTAGCACCTCTTCCTTTACCGATTCTAAGAGTGGCAAATACATCTCCCTTTGCAGCATCTTCTTCCGTGGTGAAGAATGGTATATTCAGTACCTCAGCCTCAATGAGCAAATCTCCTTTTCAGTTTCCAATCAGCTCCATGTCTCTCCTAATGTCTTACCCATTTCAGAATCAGAATCAGGTTTAATATCACTGGCGCGTGTCGTGAAATTTGTTGCCTTTGCAGCAGCAGTACAATGCAATACGTGATAATAGAAAAAAAACTAATTACGGTAAATATATATGTGTGCATGTGTACACACACACACAACGCTCACTGTAATTTAGTTTTTTTTTCCCTATTATTGTGTGATATATTTATTATGATATATACACAAACATAATAGAGAAAACTGAATTCCACTATTTACAGTAGTTAAATTAAATATGTAGCACAAGAATGTTGGCACGTGGCCAAGTGGTTGAGACGTTCGTGTAGTGATTTGAAGGTCATTAGTTCGAGCCTTGGCTGAGGCAGCGTGTGTGTCCTTGAGCAAGGCACTTAACCACACATTGCTCTGCAACGACACCGGTGCCAAGCTGTATGGGTCCTAATGCCCTTCCTTTGGACAACATCGGTGGCGTGGAGAGGGGAGACTTGCAGCATGGGCAACTGCCGGTCTTCCATACAACCTTGCCCAGGCCTGCGCCCTGGAAACCTTCCAAGGCGTAAATCCATTGTCTCACAAGACTAACGGATGCCTATAAAGTGCAAAAATAGAAATAAAAACTAACAAGCTGGTGTTCATGGATTCAATGTCGACTCAGCAGTTGGATGACAGAGGGGAAGAAGCTGTTCCTGAATCACTGTGTGTCTTCAGGCTTCTGAACCTCTTTCCTGATGGTAGCAATGAGAACGAGGCATGTCCTGGGTGATGGGGGTCCTTAATGATGGATGCTGCCATTGCTCCACAAGCCCATCAAGTACTTTTGAGCTCCTTTTAAGTTTGTTGACAGTATTTTTCCCCAGGCCTCCGTTTGCCTCCCATTACAGGAACTTCAATAGGGAAGTTTAAAATGAAATGAGGCTGGTTCTCACTTGTATTAGCAACCTGGTATTTTCTATATGCAGCTTCCGCTCGGCTCGAACTTTAGTTATCCACGCAGTTCCTGTTCTTATTGCCCGTCACTTCTCTCTCATGGGAATGTACCTACACTTTCGCTGAAATACCTCCAGCTTCACAATACGTAGTGGATCCTTACATCCCTGTGGAGAGGCCTAACAAGTGCTACCGAGTTCCAGAAGAGGTCCTCACCTCTCTCTGACTAACACTTTGCACTCTTTCTTTCTCTCTTTCTCTCTCTCTCTCTCTAATACTCACTTCCTTGCCAACAGAACTAGATTAGTTAGCCATTCACCTTGCTGTTCTTTGCAGGGTCCTCTGGCATTTAAGGAAAAGTCCCAGTTAGTCGTCTAAAAGAATTAATGCACCAAATCTTTTGCAGTCTGTGTGAAGGTGGTCCAGAATGAAGCAGCTGACATTGGAACATAAAATTGTCTTTATTTCTAAAGGAGCACTGCCTTTAGCTAGACTAGATCCAGTTATGCAGGAGTTTCAAGGAAGGGCATCTCTTTCAATCTGCACAGATGCTACTTGCCAGAGAACACATAACCTAGAACAATGTGGCCCTTCATCCCACAATGCTGTACAGGCCTCTAACTTACTGCAAGGTCAATTTAACAACTCCTCCTTGCATAACCCTCCACTTTTCTTTCATCCATGTACAGTTCTGGTCACTGAATTATAGGAAAGATGTCAACAAAATAGAGAGTACAGAGGAGATTTACTAGAATGTTACCTTGGTTTCAGCACTTGAGTTACAGAGAAAGGTTGAACAAGTTAGGTCTTTATTCTTTGAAGCGTAGAAGGTTGAGGGAGAACTTGATAGAGGTATTTAAAATTATTGGGAGGGGGATAGGTAGAGACGTGGATAGGCTTTTTCCACCGAGAGTGGGGGAGATTCAAACAAGAGGACATGATTTAAGAGTTAAGGGGCAAAAGTTTAGGGGTAACACGAGGGGAAACTTCTTTACTCAGAGAGTGGTAGCTGTGTGGAACGAGCTTCCAGTAGAAATGGTTGAGGCAGGTTCAATTTTGTCATTTAAAAAAAATATTGGATAGGTATATGGACAGGAAAGGAATGGAGGGTTATGGGCTGAGTGCAGGTAGATGGGACTAGGTGAGAGTAAGCGTTCGGCACGGACTAGAAGGGCCGAGATGGCCTGTTTCTGTGCTGTAATTGTTACATGCTTATATATATACATGCCTATCTAATAGTCTCCTAAATGTCCCTAATGTATCTGGCTCTACCACCACCCTGGCAATGTATCCCAGACACCCACCACTCTCTGTGTTAAAATAAAAACCTCTGACATCCCCCTTATACTTTCCCCCAATCACCTTAAATCAGGCAGAATGTGCCCCATATACTAACACTCTCTGCTGCTTCGAGAAGCCAGTTGTGAACCCATGCAGCCAAGTTTTTCAGGGTCCCATGCCTCCTGAATGTACCTGTCATGGGGAATATTGCCGAACGCCATACACACCACATCTTGCTGAGTGTCTGCAGTTCTTTGCTTTTATTCTATTTTTTTCTTGCCTTCTAACATAGTGAAGTATCCCCTGTGTTATCAAAGTGAACAAGTCACATAAGGAACTATCAGTCTTGGTGACCAAAGATGACGGGGGCCAAGGAGGACACATTCACTTCTTGGGATAAAGCCAACATTGTCCCTGAGAAGTTGGTGGCGATGGCGATTACTAACTGGCTTGTTAGGTCATTTCAGAGTACACTGTAGGAGTCAGCACATGGGGCAGGTCTAGTCTCATATATGGACCAGATCAAGTAAACATGACAGGTATTCAGTCTCAAACAGCATCAATTAGGTTTACGTGGTCATTATGAACAAGATTACCGACGCTGTGTTTTTTTTTCTAAATTCCAGATTATCAACAGGATTTCCACAGCTGCCCTGACAGGATTTGAACTCTGCAGGGAATAATGGGCTCAGCCTGGTCCATCATGGACACGGCCTTCCCCACCAAGGAAAGCGTCCACATGAGGTGCTGGTTCAAGAGGTTCACGTCATCGAGGATTCCTGTCATCCAGGCCACGCCTTCTTCTCACTGCTCCCGTCGGGCCGGAGGCACAGAGGCCTGATGTCCCATACCACAAGGCTCAGGGGCAACACACACAAAGTGCAGGAGGAACTCAGCAGGTAGAGCAGCATCTACGGAAGTGAATGAACAGGTGACGCTTCGGGCTGAGACCCTTCTTCAGGGATCAGTGCTAGCTACTTTTACACACATCAAACTCTTGAAGCGACCTGTAAGCCCACCTCAGCATTACAACATTATGGACCACCTCTTGTAGTACCTGGACTTGGTTCTTGCACAGACATCCTTTGTTGCAAAGTCTTTTTCTTCACTGTCTTGCATAAGTTATGTTCTGAGTGTTGCCTGAGCCTACTTGCGAGCAATGCTTCCATTGTCCCTGAACCTCAGTGTACTTGCGCACCTGACCAGCATCTGGCTTCCTGAGCAGCAGCTCGACTGCTGCATCACCACCAACTCTGAGGTCACAATTCAGTTTTATGACTCCTCCAAGGTTTAGTCAGGAGCTTGAAGCACAATGCTTGGACCGAGGTGACCTAATGGTTGCCGTGGGTTACAACAGGAACGTTCACAGGCCGCTGACCTGGGCTGAGAAGTGGCAGATGGAGTTCAACCCCGAAAAGGATGAAGTGATACACTTTGGAAGTTCAAATTCAAAGGCAGAGTACAAGGTGAATAGAAGAATTCTTAGCAGTATGGGGGAACACGGAGATCGTGGGCCTGCATTAGTCAGGAGGATTGAGTTCAAGAGCCGTGAAGTAATGTTGCAGCTCTATAAAACTCTGGGTGGACTGCACTTGGAGTATTGCGTCCAGTTCTGGTCGCCTCATTAGAGGAAGGAAGTGGAAGCCTTAGAGGGTGCAGAGGTTTACCAGGATGCTGCCTGGATTAAAGAGCATGTCTTATGAGAAAAGGCAGGGCTTCTCTACTTGGAGTGGAGGAGGATGAGAGACGACTTGATAGAGGTGTATTAAATGATAAAGAGCATAGATTGGACAGGCTGAGACTACTTCCCAGGGCAGCAATGGCTAATACGAAAAGACATACTTTGAAGACAATTAGAGGAAGGTACAGGGGTGGCTGTCAGGGTAGGTTTTCACACAAGAGTGTAAAGTGCGTGTAACTCACTACAGGGGCGGGGGGCAGTTGGTGGTAGAAGCAGATAATTTAGGGACATTTAAAAGGCTCTAAGATAGGTACATGGATGAAAGAAAAATGGAGGTAATGTGGGATAGAAGGGTTAGATTGATCTTGGAGTAGGCTAAAAGGTCACTACAACATTGTGGGCTGAAACGCCTGTACTGTTCTATGATCTAATTCAACTATTTGCTGTTGTAATTAGCCAGCACAGTCCTGGCCAACTACGGCCTCGTGAACTGCATGCAAGCAAGTACTCATCGAAAACTGATGATTTTTTGGAACGTTCGAAGGGTGCTCCAATTTGGACCATGCTAAATTGGCAGCCACCAAAGAAAATATCAGAAGCAGACATCCTTACTTCAGGAAATCACTTGTGGTTTCTCCCCCATTTCCAAGTATTAGAGGATGACCTCCGTGTAAACAGATGGAAGCTGGTATCTCACTGGCACACTGCCCACTGAGAAGCAGGTCAGCCACATGGGATGCCAAGGAGGTAAGGAAAAGATGGGGAGGGAGGAGGGAAATAGGAAAGGAGGCAACTTGGCTGGGGAAAAGTGAAATTGAAGGGCAGAGCAGTGTACCACAGTACTGGGCAATGGGGCCTCTCCCCACTAGGGAGCTGTGCAACTGGCCCCTGCTATAGCATCCTAGGAATCATAACAGCATCCTCTGAAGGGGGGTTGCGATCTCAGTCAGTATTAAAAAGGCAGCACGTGTAAATCAATGCCAGGGCTCATACTGCTCAACAAACTAGCAGACTTTAAATCGCAAGATCTTGACCTCCAGTATGGTCCGAATTCAACAATGAGCAAAGTACAAAGAGGGCGAGTCAAGTCCTGTCAATCCGATTTCTACTGGTACATCAGAAACACGTGTCACAGACATTGATAAAACAGCAGAGGAAATGGGCGCCAAGGCTAGGGTGAACTGAGTGAGGGAATGGAAGGTCCAATTCTCCATACAGGGAGTCCTCCATTACAAGAAGGTGCAAATCCTTATAAATGGGGACAAGACGATTTGTATGCATTAAAAACCAGACCAGTTTTTAATAATACTATTTTTAGCATCCTATGTCTATTGATCATCCCAGAATCTCCTTAATCTACACTGTTTCAGAGGGAGGCAATACTGCAACTTAAAAATTCCTTTCCAGGTTTCCAAATCCCTTCGCAGTTTTTCTACAGAACCATGTATTGATAATCACCTGCAGCCCTGTAACCATATAACCATATATAACCATATAACAATTACAGCACAGAAACAGGCCACCTCGGCCCTTCTAGTCCGTGCCAAACTCTCACCTAGTCCCACCGACCTGCACTCAGCCCATAACCCTCTATTCCTTTCCTATCCATATATCTATCCAATTTAACTTTAAACGACAACATCGAACCTGCCTCAACCACTTCTGCTGGAAGCTCGTTCCACACAGCTACCACTCTCTGAGTAAAGAAGTTCCCCCTCATGTTACCCCTAAATTTTTGTCCTTTAACTCTCAACTCATGTCCTCTTGTTTGAATCTTGCCCACTCTCAATGGAAAAAGCCTATCCACGTCAACTCTATCTATCCCCCTCATAATTTTAAACACCTCTATCAAGTCCCCCCTCAAACTTCTACGCTCCAAAGAATAAAGACCTAACTTCTTCAACTTTTCTCTGTAACCTAGGAGATGAAACCCAGGCAACATTTTAGTAAACCTCCTCTGTACTCTCTCAATTTTACTGACATCTTTCCTATAATTCGGTGACCAGAACTGTACACAATACTCCAAGTTTGGCCTTTCCAATGCCCTATACAATTTCAACATTACATCCCAACTCCTATACTCAATACTCTGATTAATACAGGCCAACATACCAAAAGCTTTCTTCACCACCCTATCCACATGAGATTCCACCTTCAGGGAACTATGCACCAACAGCATTCTTCAATGCCCTACCATTTACCATGTATGTCCTATTTTGATTAGTCCTACCAAAATGTAGCACCTCACATTTTTCAGCATTAAACTGCCATCTTTCAGCCCACTCTTCTAACTGGCCTAAATCTCTCTGCAAGCTTTGAAAACCTACCTCATCATCCACAACGCCACCTATCTTAGTATCATCTGCATACTTACTAATTCAATTTACCATCCCATCATCCAGATCATTAATGTATATGACAAATAACATTGGACCCAGTACAGATCCCTGAGGCACACCACTAGTCACCGGCCTCCAATCTGACAAACAGTTATCCACCACCACTCTCTGGCGTCTCCCATCCAGCCACTGCTGAATCCATTTTACTGCTTCAATATTAATGCTTAACGATTGAACCTTCCTAACTAAACTTCCGTGTGGAACCTTGTCAAAGGCCTTACTGAAGTCCATATAGACAACGTCCACCGCTTTACCCTCGTCAACTTAGTAACCTCATCAAAAAATTCAATAAGATTTGTCCATCTGAGAACTCTGAAGCCTTCAAGTGGCAGTTTTTTAATCGTGCCTGCACGTAACACGTTCCATCAGCTGATAGGGTTCTGGAATTCCCTCCCTGATTCAAACATTGTGCTTCAAGATCTCGGCCACTCTGTGGATGAACCGCAACTGGTGAGAGCAGCCTCCAGGCTGATGCTGTGTTTGAAATCCTTTAGAACTTGAAGCAGGTCATGCGTGCATTCAGCAAGACCGAGACAACGTTCAGGCAGGGGCTGAGAAGCGGCCAGTAATATTGTAACATCCAAGTATCAAGCAGAGACTGTTACCAAGACAGCAACTAACCATCTGTCCTTGACATCCTGGGGTCAACATTGACAGAAACTCCACTAGACAAGGTGGGTACGGCCCAGTCCATCACAGGTAATGCCCTGTTCCCTCCACCCCCACCAATAAGCACATCTACATGGAGCACAGTGGCAGGAAAGCAGCATCCATCGTCTAGGACTGTACCACCCAGGACATGCTCTCTTCTTGTTGCTGTCGTCAGGAAGAAGGGACAGGAGCCTGACCACTCACCAGGTTCAGGAACAGTTATTACCCCTCAACCAACAGGCTCCTGAAGCAGAGGGGATGACTTCACTCACCCCTTTCTGTTCCCACAAGCTACGGACTCACTTTCAAAGACTCTTCATCTGAAGTTCTCGATATTTATTGCTGATTTATTTATTAATTTTTCTCTTGTATTTGCACAGTTTGTTGTCTTTTGCACATTGGTTGGTTGTCTGGCTTGCTGGTGCAGTCTTTCATTGATTCTATTGCACTTCTTGGATTTACTGAGTATGCCCACAAGCAAATGAATCTCAGGGTTGTTTAAGGTGACATATACGTACTTTGATAATAAATTTACATTGCATTTACCTTGAATATAAACACAGGTCAGAGGCTGGGTACCTTATATCAATGACTCAGTTCAAAGTTCAAATTAAAATTTATTACCAGAGTACATACATGTCACCACGTACAATCCTGAGATTCTTTTATCTTCAGGCATACTTAGACAATAGACAATCGACAATAGGTGCAGGAGTAGGCCATTCAGCCCTTCGAGCCAGCTTTGTGATCATGGCTGATCATCCACAATCAGTACCCCGTTCCTGTCTCCTCCCCATATCCCTTGACTCCGCTATCTTTAAGAGCTAATTAGCAGATCTATAGAACAGTAACTGTAAACAGGATCACTGAACAACAAACATAGCAAATGCAAATACAGATAAATAGCAATAAATAATGAGCAGGAAATAACAAGATAAAGAATCTTTAAAGTGAGACCATCAGTTGTGGGAACACCATAAATGGAATGAGTTTAGTTATCCCCTTATATCTGATACTATTGTTTGCCTGGATGAGGAAGGCCCCAACAATGCTGAAGAAATGCAAAACCATTCAAGGTAAACCAACTTGATTGACTGACACCCCATCAATGCGCCCACCACCCATGCCGGGAGGCTCAATGTGAACCATGTACCATTATACACCCAGGTTCGTCTGACAGCCCCTCCCAACCAGCGATCTCTATCACCAGACAGGAGTGGCGGCAGTGAGCACAGGCAAGGAACCACCCTGCCTTGATTGTTATCACCATCCTTTCAGCCTCACTGGGTCAGGAGTTTGGAATGTGCTGCCGTTCAAGATGGCGGCTCGATACCAGCTTCTCACGGGCACTAAACGCTCGGCAGTGTGCCCGCAAAAACCTTAGCGTTCCTGAGCACAAAGTGATTCTCTCATTGTTAGGAATTCAGCAAGATGCCCCGGTGTTGTGCAGGCAGCTCACAAAGCTACCAGATACATTAGTGGATATACTAGATATACTAATATACTTCTGAACTGCGATCACTGCAGCCTGTAATTTCCCTTTTAAGGGCATACTTTTGAATTGACTAAATGATCTGGTGCTTCTGCGACCTCTTGGGAGTTTTGGCAAACTAGACTCTCAAGCGTGCAGGTATGGCTGGGGCGACCACTGCGAGGGGTAGATGCTGCGTCAAGGCCTAATAATGGAAGATGATCCCATTGTTGGTTCTACTACTCCACACCAATTAAAGTGTCGAGCTAGATTAAAGTCGTTGAGGACGACAGCGGAAACCAGACAGGCATTTGGTGATGTCTGCCTGCGTTGGAGTAGTCTCCCTCTTCTCTTGCTACCACCGTCAAGTGGGAGGTGTGGCCCTACAGCCATGGGATTCCTAGACAGGTTTCACTCGCCTCGCGCTGAACGGACTCAGCGGCTGTGGTTCAGTTTCGGGCACTCCTGCAGTTCACGTTCCATGTGTTCCTGCTGACTTTATTTTAACTACTTACACAATTTGTCCTCTTTTGCAGATTGGATATAAGGTGGTCTTGTTGTGGGTGTTTTTTTTAAGCGAATTCTATTGTGCTTCTTTGTTTGAGAGCCTGCAAGAAGATGCATCTCACGGATGTATTTCACATAAATACCTTGATAATAACTTTGCGTTTGACTCCTGGGGTCAGGTTGGGAAACCTGTCCAGGTTATGATGTTCAGTGGACTGCTTTGGCTCGGTTCTAAAGCAGGCAGCAGCTGAGCTGTTCTCAGCTTGCTCAGCAGGGATAGAAATGTCGCACACACACCAGCCCACAGAGACGGATACACCCGATACGTGGGGCATCACTGACAAAGCCACAGAGACCGATACACCTCAGTGCAAGCACAGTATGTCACAATGCATCAAATGTAATACTGGCTCTCATTGTTACCCACTACGACCAAAGCAACCACAACAGGTCATCAATGGGTGAGTGTGAGCAGCATCCGTTTCCAGTCAGGAGGAGCAGCCCAGCTCTGACTTCGGAAACCCCACTCTACATCCTGAACCTCAGGCACCATGACACTTAACCCAGCCATTAGGACCAGACCTTGATCCTCTATCCTGGACACATTTCCCTGGAACTTTCACTCCTCACCTCTGACTCTGACCCAGAACCCTCACTGACCCCAGACACCAGAATCCACTCTCTGGCCTCTGGCTCCAAGATCTCCCTCTGACCTGACCCAACTCTCACTCTGACCTCCCAAACCCAGATACGTCCCTCTGGCCCCAGAACCCTTTCTGACCCCAACCCTCGAACCTTTCCTTTGACCCCTGATCTCCAAAGTTCACCACCCCAACTCCAGCCAGTTGGCCTTGGTCCCCCACCCCTACTTTAACTCTTGACCTCAGGCACCGCAGTCACTGCAGTCGCTTCCCCATGGCTCCCGGCACACCCTCTCCCCTAGCACGACCACCTATCTCCATCTAGGAGGACGTGTAGTTCCACAGAAGCCTCCTCCCTCCTTCAGTTACCCACCCTAAACCCCACTATCCACAGCTCTTACTCCCACCCCATCTACCCCACGCCGTCCAACCTTACCCAACGATGCTTCCAACCTCGTTCTGTCCCACCGTCGTCACTCTCCTCACCCCGGCCCAGCTTCACAGCCCACTCCTCCATCACTCTCCCGGACACTCCATACACAGGCCATTGCAAATTCACTTCACCCCTCAAACCATCCGAAACCCTCTCACACCCTGCCCCGTCTGGTCACCTCTCGACCAACAACCCAAACTCCAGCCCTTTGTCAACCTCACACCCCGTCCTTCTCCAGTTCCTCCACACAACTGGCCGTCAGCCTCCCTGGATCCGGCCCTTCCAGATGCTCCCACCCATCCGCCCACCAATCCCCTCTCCCAAGGTTCTCCTACCTTGTTAGAGGCCATTTCGCTGACAGACCGGTAGGTCTGGATGGTTTCCAGCTGGTCCAGGCACCAGTCCAGTTCCTCCAGCGTTTCCTTTGCCAGCTGCTGGTACGTCTCATCTGAAGGCAAAGATTCGCAGTTGGTTGTTGAAGCGAAGCAGCCGCGGTTGAGCGTCTCTGAGCACACCGTCCCTTCGCTGCACCGCCATTCAGATCCTATGATGTGCACGGCCCGTCACTCATAGTCCCTCACAGACACACCCACAACTCAATACTAAGGTACAAGTGAGGTGGCCGCTCTGCCCCTCTAATCTGCTCCATCATTCAATCTCATTACTGATCCAACTACAACCTCATCACATTCTCCCTTGTCTCGTTGCCTATCAATAATCTATCTAGCCCGGTCTTAAAAATATTTGAAAGATTCTGTTCCAAACTCCCCTTAAGGAAGACAGTACACAAATGCCTTATTACAAAAAAAACCTCATAATCATAGGACAGTAATATTTTTAAATAGCAAACCAAAGATCTGAACTCATATTGTGTTTGGTTCTGGTCATTACAGGAAGGATGTAGAAGCTTTAGAGGGGGTGCAGAGGAGATTTGCTGCCTGGATTAGAGAGCGTGTCTTATGAGGAAGAGTTGAGTGAGCTAAGGCTTTTCTCTTTGGAGCGAAGGAGGATGAGAGGTGATCTGATAGAGGTGTGCAAGGTGATAAGGAGACATAAATCCACCCACAGCTCCAAACTGCTGACGATACTACATTGATTGGCCTAATCTCAAATAATAACGAGGCAGCCGACAGAGAAGAAGTCATCACCCTGACACAGTGGTGTCAAACAACCTCTCCCTCAACGTGGCAAAAACAAAGGAGCTGGTTGTGGACGATAGGAGGAACAGAGACAGGCTAATCCCTATTGAAATCAATGGATCTGGGGTTGAAAGGGTGAACAGCTTGAAATTTCTCGGCATAAACATCACCGAGGATTTCACGTGCTCTGTATATACCGGCTGTGTGGTGAAAAAGGCACAACGGCGTCTCTTTCACCTCAGATGATTGAGGAAGTTTGGTGCCGGCCCCCAAATCCTAAGAACTTTCTTCAGGGGCACAATTGAGAGCATCCTGACTGGCTGCTTCACTGCCTGGTATGGGAACTGTACCCCCCTCAAACACAGGACTCTGCAGAGAGTGGTGTGGCCAGCCCAGCCCAGCTGTAGATGTGAACTTCCCACTATTCAGGACATACAGAGACAGGTGCGTAAAAAGGGCCCAAAGGATCATCGGGGACCCGGGTCACCCCAACCACAAACTGTTCTAGCTGCTACCATCTGGAAAACGGTACCGCAGCCTTAAAGCCAGGACCAACAGGCTCCGGGACAGCTTCTCCCACTGGGCCATCAGACTAATTAATTCACACTGATACAACTGTATTTCTATGCTATATTGACTGTTATACATAGTATTTATTACCAATTACTATAAATTGCACATTGCACATTCAGACAGAGATGTAACATAAAGATTTTTACTTATGTATGTGAAGGATGTAAAAAATAAAGTCAATTGAATTCAAATCTAGTAGATAGCCAGAGACTTTTTTTCTAAAGCGTAAATGGGAGCATAATTTTAAGATGACTGGAGTAATGTATGGGGGGGGGGGGTGTCAGAGGTAAGTGTTTTCACACAGTGGGTAGTGGGTGTGTGGAACGCCCTGCTAGGAGTGGTGGTAGAGGCAGATACATCAGTGGCATTTAAAGAAGCTCTTGGATGGGCACAAGGATGAAAGAAAAAAATGAGGGCTATGTAGAGGGACGGGTTAGACTGATTTTAGAGTAGGTTAAAAGACTGGCATAGTAATGAAGTCTGAAAGGTCTGCACTAGGCTGTACCACTCTATGTTTTAAATCATCGGACAGTGACTCTTTGTTTTTAAACAGACAATCAAAGTTCTGAACTCTCCCACAGAATAACATATTCTCTGCAGAGTCACCTCTCAAGGCTGCTCACATTGCCTGTCCCTCTTCCATACTCCAGTGGACGTAAGCATAGCCTGTATCGTTATGCGTGTTCTCTCTCACGGAGATCCTTACTCAAAATGGCCGCTCCGGGTTAGGAAGTGGATTTGGTCATTGGTTTCCAAGTGTGGAATTGACCGGGAGAGTAGGAGTTGGTGGATCTTTGACCATCTGTATGACATTCTCAGCTTGACAGGGTTCTACACCTTACGAAGATCATGTCTGCACTATTGGAGGGAAAGGGGCAATTGGGGAGTTGGGTGGTTGGAAAGTAGGAGACAGGCAATGGGGTGGACAGAGATGGGAAAAGGGTGTGTGAAGGGGTTGGTTAAGAAAGAAGGGATGAGGGGTGGGCAGTCAATGTCTCTAGTCCCATTACACTGAGCACTGTGCTCCCCACGGTTGTGTGCACCGCCCACTGCTGACACATGCCTGGGTGGCAGGATTCAGCTCAAACCATGTCATCAAGCCTGTGAATGACACAACAGTGGTTGGCCTCGACAACGATGATGAGTCAGAGGACGAAGAGGAAGCAGAGCGGCTGGTGGACCGGTGTGAGAACAATGACCAAAGTCTGCATGTGGACAAGACCAAGGAAATGATTGTGGACTTTTGCAAGGTGGGGATGAACCACCCCCCTCTGCGCACACACGGCTCCTCTGTGGGGAGAGTTAAGTGCACCAAGTTCCTGGCAGTTCACATCACGACGATCTCACCTGGTCCCTCCCTGAATAAGAAGGCACGGCAACACCTGCACTTCCTGAGGAGATTGAGGTAAGCGAGGCTCCCCTTCCCCCTCCATCTTAATTGAATTGTATAGGAGCACCATTGAGAGCATCCTGACAGGCTGCTTCTCCATCTGATATGGGAGCAGCCGAACGTCGGACTGGAAGTCCCTACAAAGGACTGTGAGAACAGCCAAAAGAATCACAGGGGCCTCCCTTCCATCTATCGGGGACATTTATCAGGAGCGCTGTGTACGCAGGGCCCTTAGTATTGTCAAGCATCTCACCCATCCATCCAATATCCCCTCTGATTTTTTACCATCAGGAAGGAGACTCCGATGCACAAAGACAAGAACGGTGAGAATGGGAAACAGTTTCTTCCCTCAGTCTTCTGAACTCCCGGCCGCATCGTATTCAAAGCGTCACTGGATAAATTGTACTATACCCTACAATATTAAATTATGCACTTTACTTTGTTTATCTATGCATAATCCATTTGTAAATGTAGTTCTTACTTTCATAAATGATTGTGTGTCATGTGTACCACTGTGCTCTACACTCCGGTCCAGAGAAACACTGTCTCGTTTGGCGGTATACATGTGTATAGTTAAATGACAATAAACCTGACTTGAAGAGGAGGAAGAAACAATGGTGTGACAGTAAGAGGAAATGAATAAGGAGAAGGGGGAGGAAGGAGATGGTCTAGATGTTTGAAAGGCAGATGGAGGCAGAACCCCTCATTGCACCATGTGCGTGTGAGCACTAATAATAAACCAGCTCACACCCTGCCCTCGCCTCCTGCAGCTACTCTAACCCTCTGGGGTCCACCGAATCCTTTCATCTCACTCCCATCGCCATCCCAGAAGCAGCCTGTAAGAGGCAACTGGACCTCAGGCAGTGGTTCCTGAGAGCTCAGTCCCACCACTTTGGTGACCTTCCAACAACCCGTGTTTTCAAAGGCTACAGAACTGTCTGGAAACATCGCTGGTAACCAGGGACATAAAACACAATCGGGAAGGTTTAAGACAGTTAAAGGTTATATGAACATATAAACCATGGGCTCATTGACATCCTTTTATGGCATAGTTGGAGAGGTGCAGGGAGGGAATTCGAATAGCTAGGACCAAATACTGTAGCTGAAAAGTATGGCTGCAGAGCAGTAATTAACTCTGGATGGGAGCAACACACTGGAATTAGAGGGGCACGGAAATATTAAAGGATTCCTGCCCCGACTTGTTGTTTCATAGACCACAAACCAGTTTACTCCCATTCGCCAGGAGAACGGGTATAGGAATTACGATGTAGGAGAAGATTCATTACCTGATAGGGTGCAGAGTGCAGGCTGAGGTGCTATCGGTGATCTCCTGTGAAAGGAAAGCAGACAACTGATTAGTGTCACTTGAAGGCCACGAAACGCACAGGCAGCACACAGACCTGACGCGCTCAGGGAACCATGCAGACGAGATATGAACAGGATATACTGTATGTGCTGATTACACAGTTGGCAAGCTGATATGAAGCACGCAAACAACACAGACATGATACGCGCAGAGAACTCAAAGATGTGGACAACACGGAGAAGGCAGGAGATTGGGGCTGAGAGGGAAAATGGATCAGCCATGGTGAAATGATGGAGCAGACTCAATAAACACTGCCAGGTGTAGACAGAGTAACGCTCAGTGAGAAGGCAAGCAGTACACAGGCACAATACACACTTTCTTGGTGCCGTATGCCCAGTTGGTTATTTTTTCTGAGAATAGAAAGGCGTAAGGCATGCCAGCACTGCATGGAGCCACTGTACACAACCATGATTTGCGCAGGACCATGCATGACATGTACAGATTGAACATACACAGGCATCATACAACCATCATACACAGACATCATGATAGAAACAGACATACAGTACAGACATAATCTGTGCAGACATGCATGCAAGGATGTAATGCTGAGGCTTTATGTGATACTGGTGAGCCCTCACTTGGACTATTATGAGCAGTTTTGGGCCCCTTAATCTAAGAAGGGATGTGCTGTCATTGGAGAGGGTTCAAAGGAGGTTTCATGAAAATGATTCCAGGATTGAAAGGTTTGTCACATGAGGAGCATTTGATGGTTCTGTGCCTCTACTCACTGGAATTCAGAAGAAAGAGGGCCAATCTCTTTGAAGCCTATCAAATGCAGAAAGGCCTCGAGAGAGCGGATGTGGAGAGGGTGGCCAGAGGACACAGCCTCAGGATAGAGGGGCATCCTTTGATAAAGGAGATGAGGAGGAATTTCTTTAGCCAGGGAGTGGTGACTTCGTTGGCACAGGCAGCTGTGGTTAAGTCATTGGGTATATGTAAGGCAGAGGTTGATAGATTCTTGATTAGTCAGGGCATGGAGGGATATGGGGAGAAGGCAGGAGATTGGGGCTGAGAGGGAAAATGGATCAGCCATGATGAAATGATGGAGCAGACTCAATGGGCCAAATGGCTGAATTCTGCTCCTATATCTTATGGTCTTATGATTCATGATAATTAAACACAGACATATTGTGTGGGAACATTAATTATGACACAGTGAGCTAATACACAGACACGCCCTGGCACAGCACAGGCAGAGACAAAACTCACAGAGAGCACACAGACATGAAGAGTACAAGGAATGTGGCTCAAGCCACTGGAAAAGACACACCGTTACAGTAACTCATTCAGAATAAATCACGGACAGTGGCGATTCTGCTGCCTTGTCTGATGTTGGACTGACTTTATTATTAGAGTGCTTTTTTCATTGTGAGCCCACTCAGACAGCTGAGAAACCCTCTCCAGCCGCTGCCCACTAAGCCGAGACTCGGCCCTGCAGCATTTCCCACAGCTGCCCACTACTGCCCTCTGGAGACAATCACCTGTATTTCAGCACAAGCCAAGGCAATCGACACAGAGCTGAAAGCCAGCTCCTGCCTTCAGTATGTTGTAAGCCTAGGGATACATATACACACACACACACTCACAAATATTTTGCACACCCCACACACACACACACACACACACACGGAATTATACACACATACAGATATTTTCACACACACATGTGAGAAGTTACAGACATATATAGACATTTTCATATACATACACACACATCTTCCCATACGCTGAGTTATACACACACGGACATTTTTGCATACGTAGCTATAAATAAATAAAGGCATCCGTTAGTCTTGCGAGACCATGGATCTGCGCCTGGAAAGTCTTCACTCTCCAGGGCACAGGCCTGGGCAAGGTTGTATGGAAGACCGGCAGTTGCCCATGCTGCAAGTCTCCCCTCTTCACGACATCGATGTTGTCCAAGGGAAGGGCATTAGGACCCATACAGCCTGGCACCAGTGTTGTCGCAGAGCAATGTGTGATTAAGTGCCTTGCTCAAGGACACAACATGCTGCCTCGGCTGGGGCTCGAACTCACGGTCTTCAGATCGCTAGTCGAACGCCTTAACCACTTGGCCACGTAGCTACACACACAGACACAATTTCACATACAAACACACCTTGTGAGAAGGAGTATCTCAGATCCCTAAGGGGCTGCTGACAACACCTTTAGCCTCCTCCCTTAGTGACTTCAACCTGAATGCATCAGTGTTCCTTGCTACCAACACCATGGGTTCATGCAGGCCGCATGGAAAAAGCCAGGAGAACAGGCAGGAAACCTGCACTTTTCTCCAGCAGGGAGGCCTACACTGGACCAACTAAGGTTCTCCTGGCAAGGAGAGCATCAAGATCCTTTGTCAGGGATCAGATTGGAGTTTTGGTCATAGAATTTGCTGGGATGCTCTTCTCTGGCAATAGACCTGCCAAGATTATCTAGGTTGAACAAGTTGGGTCTTTATTCTTTGGAGTGTAGAAGGTTGAGGGGGGACTTGATAGAGGTATTTAAAATTATGAGGGGGATAGATAGAGTTGACGTGGATAGGCTTTTTCCATTGAGAGTAGGGGAGATTCAAACAAGAGGACATGAGTTAAGAGTTAAAGGGCAAAAGTTTAAGGGTAACATGAGGGGGAACCTCTTTACTCAGAGAGTGGTAGCTGTGTGGAACGAGCTTCCAGCAGGAGTGATTGAGGCCAGTTTGATGTTGTCATTTAAAGTTAAATTGGGCAGCTATATGGACAGGAAAGGAATGGAGGGTTATGGGCAGGTCGGTGGGACTAGATGAGAGTAAGAGCTCGGCACAGACTGGAAGGGCCGAGATGGCCTGTTTCCGTGCTGTAATTGTTATATGGTTATATGTTACTTGGGGACCTGGTACCGCCCAGCAGTGATTTAACCAAAAATTCCAGGCAGGATGAGATAGGATCTTTCAAGAAATCAGCTGGGATCCACCTAGTATTCCGAACTCTTCGCCATCAATGCATTGGAATTCTGTACTAAACACAGTGAATGCAAGAGTCTGCACCACAGGAACTCTATTTTCTGTCAAACTGCTCTGAATCACCATCTGAACCGGCCAGCGACTCAGGGGAAGAACAGTGGCACGGGAGGTCAAATGGGCAGTTAGAAGAAGATGGAGAATGTTGCAGAGTCCAGAGCAAAGGGGAGGGGGCATAGGCCCAAGATAGCCATAAACATTTCAAATAACAGATTCTGGAGGAAGCTCCTTAATGGAGGCAAACGGATTTGTGACGGACTCCTTCCGACGTGCAATCAGTGGTGTAACATTCAGTGGAAGTTCAGACTGAGGGGGTGATGTGCGAGAAAGGATCAGGAGAAAGGCCACCGAAGCAAGAGTGGGCCAGCAGGGACTGGGATGGCCAAATGGCCAGCCCCTGCATGTTAGGGCCAAGGCAATTCCAGGCCGCCTGTGACAAGATTCACCTCTACAAATCTGATTAGGGACATATTTACCACAATGTAACTGGCGCCACACTGGCACACTTCGACTTGAGGTTTACTCTGACTTTGACCTCACCCTTCCAGGACCCTCGGCTGCTGTCAGCATTACTGTGTTACAGTGTGGGCAATCCTATCCTGCTTCCTCCCACACTCCCAAGCTCGCGCACGCTGGTAGCTGAATTAGCCGCTGTAAATTGTCCTTGGTGTGTAGGTGAGTGGCAGAACCTGGGAAGTGTTGCTGAGATCTTGAGGAGAATAAAGTGGGTTAGAAGGTTGGTGCAGAGCCAGAATCTGTTTCCGTGCTTCACATCTTTGTGACGGCCCCTGCGCTGGATGCCCTGATACTCACTTGTTCGGAGGCCCTTGAGTGTTGGCCAGGACAGTGAAATTGTTCCTCACACTGCGCAAACTCGCCAAAATCTGAGGAGAGAGTAATCAATAAATACCGAGCAGATCAATACAGATCGTACAGTGTGACATTCCACCCCGCCGCAGCCCCCCCACCCGTGTGATCCCATCAAACACTTGCAGGGCAGGGATAGTGTAAACTGGCTTAAAGCTCCCTCAGCATCCTCCTTAAAACATACCTCAGCCTCAATATCTTCAGTACGCTGGATGAACTCAGCAGGTCGGGCAACATCAGTCAGAAACAATGAGTCGACGTTTCTAACTGATGCTGCCGACCTGCTGAGTTCATCCAGCGTACTGAAAGTGTTGCTTTGATCACAGCATCTGCAGATTATTTTGTGTTTGAGCCTCAGTATCTTAATTAGTGGGAAATTTCCCAACTGTGAAACGATACATTGAGTTAAGGAGACTTTGAACACCTTAACGTAGAATGGAAAAATAAACACAGAGGAGGCCAGGGAGGCGGCGGTTTAGATATTATTCTGATAAGTTGATCCACATGCAGTTAGGTTAACAAGGAAGGCAGTGGCAATGGGTTGGGGTCTGTGGAATGAACTTGAGGCGAGAGGCAGATTTCAGTGGGGAGCTTTTAGCAAGAGTGATCACAATAAAATGATCTTCTGCATCTGTTCCCAGGCTTTCATTTCCATTGCACCAGAGATGTCCTCCTCCTTCAAAGAATGGGGTTTACTTTCCTCCACCATTCACGCTGCCCTCACCAGCATCGCCTCCATTTCTTGGACATGTGCCCTCACCTCATCTTCTGCCCCCTGAACAGGGGTAGAGCGCCTCTTGTCCTCACCTACCACCCCATGAGCCTCCACATCTAGTACATCACTCTCCACAACTTCTGACACCTTCAGCAGGACCCCACCACCTTTTTAAACACATCTTTACCCCCCCCCCAACCCATTTACCACAGGGATCGCTCCCTGCATGATTTCCTTATGTGTTCATCCCTCCCCACTAATCTCTCTCCTAGCACTTACCCCTGCAAGCACAGGAAGTCCATCTTCTCCCTCACCTTCATTCAGGTCCCTAAACAGTCCTTTCAGGTGAGACAGCATTTCACCAACTAATCTGTTGGGGAGGGGCGGTCATCTACTGTACCTAGAGTTCCTCATGGAGCCGCCACTTTCACTCCATCCGCGAAAACCAGGATTTCCCCGGTGGCCAACCATTTTAATCCCAATCCCCATTCCTGTTCCTACATGTCGGATCATTGTCTCCTCTACTGCCTTGATGTGGCCACTCTCAAGTTGGAGGAGCAATATCTCATATTCTGTATGGGTAGCTTCCAACCTGGTGGCATGATCACAGATTTCTCCAACATCTGGAGGTCCCCCCCCCCCTCAATTCCCCACTCTGGCTACCTTCTTACCTCTTGGCTTTTCATAACCTCCCTCCATTGCTTCTCCTCCTTCCTACTCTCCACTCCTACCAATTCCTTCTTCTCCAGCCCTTTACCTCTTCCACGTCACCTCCCAGCTTCTTATTTTCACCCCTCCCCCACCCACCTGTCTTCACCTGTCGCCTTCTAGCCCGCCCTCCTTCTCCCGCCCCCAGTACCTCATTCTAGGTTCTTCCCCCTTCCTTTCCAGTCCTGATAAAGGGCCCCCAGCATTTTGCGTGTGTTGCTCTGGATTTCCAGCACCTGCAGAAACCCCTTGCGTGTACAATAAAATGAGCTGAGGAAAGGAGGAAACAAAGGTAGAGAGAATGAATTGGCGGTAGGATGAATTGAAAAGGAATGTGGTTCTGGTGGGGGGTGGGGAGGAGGGAGATGAAGACCAGCATGAGGAATGGAAAGCCTGAAAATAGGAAAGAGGTTCAATATGGGCCATGCCATTGAAAATGGAGGGAAAGCAAAAGGATCAAATGATAAATTTGAACAAAATTCTGCAAAAAAGTAGCGGATATGGTCCCAGGCCATCACAGGTAAAGCCCTCCCAACCATTGAGCACATCTACATGAAACATTGTCACAGGAAAGCAATATCCACCATCAGGGACCCCCACCACCAGGACATGCTCTCTTTTCACTGCTGCCATCAAGAAGAATATACAGGAGCCTCAGGGCTCACGCAACCTGGTTCAGGAACAGTTATTACCTCTCAACCGTTAGGCTGTTGAACCAGAGGGAATAATTCCACTCAACTTCACTCTCTTCATCACCAAACGCTTCCCACAACCTATGAACTCATTTCCAAGGACTCTTCTTTTCAAGTTCTCGATATCTATCTGTTACTTATTTATATTATTGTTTCTTCTTTTAGCATTTGCATAGTTTGTTGTCTTCTGCACTGTCTGAATGCCCTACTTGGGTGGTCTGTCTTCGATTCTGTTATAGTTACCGTTCTACAGGTTTGAGTATGCCCACAAGAAAATCAATCACAGGGTTGTATATGGTGACATATGCACTTTGATAATAAATTTACTTTGAACTTTGAGTTAAGTTTAAAATAAAATGGAAGAGCAGGCTCCACATAAAAAGAATTTAGAAAGTGCAAACAGCTTAACAAGGTTAGAAATGGGACAAAGGATCAAGAAAATTGTAAGATAAAAAGGAGCACTAAAAATTGTAATTTAGGGAGTGATGGAGAACACGGGGCTAATAAGGAAACAAAAGATTTTCCTGTGGAGGAAGAGGGCACAGCTGAGGGAGTTATCGAAGACTTTGCATTTGCCTTCACTGGTGAAGACATTGGTATCTGCACAGCAGAAGAGAAGGGACAGACGGGAGTCATCCCAAGTCCCTGGGGAAAAGTATATACTCCGACCACAATCTTTACAACCTACATGGACATGACAGAGGCCCAAAGGATCGTAAATGCTACCCCACCATTTAAAAGAAGTTAGAGGGTCACAGACTGTCAGGAAGGACATGGTAACAGGCCCTTCAGCCCATCAGGTCCATCCTGACAAATCAACACCCACTTACATTAAACCACTGGCCTCAATTTGTTCTCCCCACATTCCTGTTAACTGCTCCCCACCTCCCTCCCCCCCCCCCCCCGGCAAAGATTCTACAACACATATTCGTATTGGAATTAATTTACAATAGTTGTTCAGCTTACCATCCTGCACAGCTTGGAATGTGAGAAGTAAACCAAACACCCAGAGGGAACCCACATGTTCACAGGAAGAACGTGCAAGCTCCACACAGACAGCACCTGAGGTCAGAAATGAACCGGGGTTGCTGGACCGTGAAGCTGCGGCTCTACTAGTTGTGACACTGTGTAGCGGATTAAATCTGTCACCACAAGCCAGTCAGCCTCCTATATCAGTAATGGGGAAATATAAGAAACAATGATCTAAGACTAAGTTAACTAGCACTTGGGAAAATATAGGTTAGCTAATGCCAGCCAGTCAATTTTTGGGGACTTTCAAAACACCGTTGAGAAATTACTACCCTGTTGGTTTATTGACAGAGTTGAAGCCTCTGGGATTAAAGGGGATGTGGTGAGCTGGCTATAATACTGAAAGCAGAGAGCAGGCAGCTGTTTTTCAGATGCAGGGGAAATCCTCACGGAGTTCCCCAGGGGTCACATACTACTGTTGCTCCGCAGACAACACAAGAGGAGGCAAGCAGTGTAGAGGTCAATGTCAGGATGAAGTGAGCTGATAGAGAATGGGTGAAATTTAATACTGAGATGTGTGAAGTGATACGATCAGTGAGGGGAAAACCAATCAACCAATCAATCAGATACAGCGCGAAACAGGTTCTTCCGGCCCGGCTTTCTGTGCCGCCCAGCACCCTATTTGTTCAACACATCACAATTTACTAACTGGTGCGTCTTTGGACTGTGGGAGGAAACCAGAGCCCCCGGAGGAGACTCACGTGACTGCAGGGAGAACGTACAAACTCCTTACAGAGGGCACTGCAATTAAACTACCAACTCCAACACCCCTACAGCATCGAGCCAAGTGCTACTCCACCGTGGCGCCCAAATAGGGAGACTGACTTCAAATGTGATGTGTGCAGTTAAAGGGGTGATGGAACAGTGACCTGGAGAATGGTGTGGAGGTAAATGGTTAAGTTGAGAATCGTTAAACTAATTTGACAATTGCTAAGCTAAACAAATACCTCATCCTATCCTCATGAAGGACGAGTGAATCTAAGGTTAAAATAAAATGGACAAGACGGCTGATATTAGGCTGAAAATGTACAGAATTGAAACATACAGAAAAAACTTAAGAAGGACGCCAGAAGTTCACAACACGAGAGAAAGATTTGTGGGAAGATAGAATGGAGGATTACTTTTCTGTCAACAAGCAGTGTGAAAGGGAGCGAAGAAGTGAAATGTACTTGTGGAGGCAGTGTGCTTGGCTGAAATGCTGAATAAGGATGTTGTCTTTGCCTCCTCTTGTGAAGCTGATGTTCCTGTTAAGGCAGAGGAGAGGATAGTTGGGATTCATCCCAAGTTTCTGGGGGAAAAGTAGGGCAGAGTTACACAAAATTTGGCCACAGAGAAATGAGGACAAAAATAAAAAAAGATTTAGGAGAGATATTACTTAAACATTGGCTGCCTGCAGTGCAGTTTTGTGACTCTTTGTGGTCATTCCATTATGGGAAGGATATCAGAGGCAAGGGGAGCTGATTTATGTTGACGGCCCATTTGTGAGGTGGTACAGCTCCCCAGCCTGAGAGTAGAGTTTAACTGGAGGGTTTACAGAGCAGTTTTTGACAGAATCATCAAGGAGAGACAGTTCTCAGCGGTAGATACCCAAGAACATAGGCTGAAGATAATAAATAAATGCTGAAGTTCCCCAGGGGAGTGAGGAGTTTTCATTTCACTCAATGAGCTGCTGCAAACAGGTATGGTGGCTGAGGCAGATTCAATAAAGAACAGGAAATCCTTGAGCAAAAAAGAGAGAGTTGGGGAATTTTTCCCCAAAGAGCCAAACAGGTTCAGTGAAGCTGATGTTCCCGTTATGGCAGAGGAAGGGATAGTTGGGATTCATCCTAACTGAATGGCTCCTTTTGGACTGTAAATTCCCATCTCTCTCACCAACCAATCTGAGGTCAGTGAATGGAGACACAAAAGACTGCACATCTTTGAACCTGAAGCAACAAAACAATCGCAGGAGGAACTCAGCCAGTTGACAGTTCCTTCCCCCACCCCCGTACACATAACCCTACAGACGCTTTGGCCAATGAGTTTCCCCAACAAATTGTATGAGGCCTGTAGACTCATACACATGACAGGTTCTTGTTATACTTGTCATTCCAATCTCCAAATCTAGTTGAATAAGAATGACTCACTCTACCCCTGATCCATACATTCAGCACAGAAATATATCGTCCCTCATATCACAAAGAAAAGGCTAGGATCTGATTTCGAACCCTTTCCACAGCAAATTATTGCGGAGTGGGATTTATGAAGGAACTGGAGATTAGTGGAGAGAGAATGTGGGAAAAAGACAGACTAGAACAAAGTGTTTAACCTCCAACTCACCTGAGCAAAAGGCGTGACGATAAGGTCCTCGGTATGACTGAAAGGAAGAAAAAACACAGGAATTGACAACATGGAACGACATTGGTAACAGGCCCAGAAATATATCTACCAATATATCTCAAGATGCTGAGATACATCTTAGGTACACTGGGACACATCATCAGTGATGTCACCTGAGGGGTCATCAGGGGCTTCAGGTCTTTCAACATCAGACACTCTCACCCAGGTGACCCAGCCAGGGTTGATCAAGTACTGGCTTGTGTCCCAGCAGTATTGGTCCACGTGTCACACCTCTTGATCCATTCCCATCTGAAGGCTCGTTCAGCAGCCTCCGTGACGGTCCTGTTGGCTCTATTCTTTGCAGCTCCCCTGTACTGCCAAGGAGAGTAGGTTCTGCACAGTGGGCAGCCAACAAAACCTCTACACCCCACCTCCATGGGCTCACATCATGCCCTCCACCCCTGTCTCTGGCACTTGTCTACCAACTCCTGGTATTTGGCTTTCTTACATTCAAACGCCTCCTCAATCCGAAGGAACTCAGTTCTACCGGGACCACCAGAGACTTCCACAGGTGAGTAAGAGGTAACGAGTGTAAAGGTGCTACATTATAGATAGGGCAGAAGTAGAGATGAAAGTAAGAGACAGATAATACTTTTCTAAAGCACCTTGGAAGAATTCACAGACATAGATGCAAGTTGTCATCTGCTAGGATATTTTGGCTTTGTGCACAGGAAATCACATCTCAAGAATGTGATGGAGTTTTTTTTGAGGTGACTGTGAGGAACAATGAGGGGTGGTGGTGGTGGTAGGGGTCCTATACATGGACTTTAGCAAGGCTTTTGACAAGGTCCCTCATGGTTGATCAGTCCAGAAGGTTAGAACTAATAGGATCCAGGTGAGCTAGCCAATTGGATATAAATTGGCTTGGCGATAGAAGGCAAGTAGTAGTAGAGAGTTACTTTTCAGATTGGAAGCTTGTGACCAATGGCAGGTCATAGGATTAATGCTCACTCCAGTGGTTTTAATATTATAGGTTTGGAGAAGAATTAGACGGTATGATTTGCAAATTTGCTCATGACATAGAAATTTGTGGTGCGGTGGGCAGTGAAGGCAGGGGTCTAACGCCATGTCAGGAGCTAGATCAGAGGTTCCCAACATGAGGTCCATGGACTCCTTGCTTAATGGTATTGGTCCAGAGCATAAACAAAAAGATTGGAAACCACTAATCTATATTAACTAGGAAACTAGGTGGAGCAATTTACCTGGTAATTATGTCCTCTTATCATGACTCTCCCACTACTGGAAACATGTCAGATGGAACAACTCAGATATATGTGAAGTGTAACCTTTTGGCAAGTTAAACCAGGGCAGGACATACACATTGAATGACGGGGCCCTAAGAATGTGGTTGAACAGCAAGACTTGGTGTGACAAGAACATTGTTTCCTGAAAGTGGCAACACAGAAAGGCAGGGTAATGAAGAAGACATGACGGCGTGCCTGACCTCAACAGAGGTGACAATAAGCACAAGTGTTGGAACTTCATGTTACAATTCTACAAATGGTTGGTTAGGCCCCAGCTAGAGTACTGAGTTCAGTTCCGATCACCATGCTATTGGAATAATGGGATTAAGCTAAAAAGGGTGCAGATAAGATTCACATGATTGTTGTCAGGACTGGAGGGCTTGAGTTAAGAGGAGAGACTGGATAGGCTGGGATCATTTTCCCAGGAGAGGAGGAGGAGAATGAGGGGTGACCATGGAGAGGTTTACAAAATCGCAAGAGGCATAGATAGTCAAGGGTCTGTTTCCACAGGATAGGAGAGTCTAACGTAGTTTAAGGACTAAAGACTTAAAGGGATTTGAGGGGCAAGTTTTCACATGGAGCTACGCACAAGGAGTCCCCCACTCTCTGGCACCATTTTTGTTTCATTGCCTATTTCTGCAGCTATAGCATGGAGGGCATTCTGACCGGCTGCGTCGCTGCTTGGTACAGCGGCTCCAATGCACAGGATTGGAAAACACTGCAGAAGGTTGTAGACCCAGCCATGGGCACAACCTTCCCCGCCATCCAGCACATCGACAAGGGCGCGGCATCCATCATTAAAGACCCACCCCCTCCGGGGACACGCCCCCCCTTCTCGGTACAACCACCGAGGTACCGGGCACGCCCCCTTCTTGGTACAGCCACCGAGGTACCGGGCACGCCCCCTTCTCGGTACAGCCACCGAGGTACCGGACACACCCCCTTCTTGGTACAGCCACCGGGGTACCGGGCACGCCCCCTTCTCGGTACAGCCACCGAGGTACCGGACACACCCCCTTCTCGGTACAGCCACCGGGGTACCGGGCACGCCCCCTTCTCGGTACAGCCACCGGGGTACCGGGCACACCCCCTTCTCGGTACAGCCACCGGGGTACCGGGCACGCCCCCTTCTCGGTACAGCCACCGGGGTACCGGGCACACCCCCTTCTCGGTACAACCACCGGGGTACCGGGCACGCCCCCTTCTCGGTACAGCCACCGGGGTACCGGGCACACCCCCTTCTCGGTACAACCACCGAGGTACCGGGCACACCCCCTTCTCGGTACAGCCACCGGGGTACCGGGCACACCCCCTTCTCGGTACAACCACCGAAGTACCGGGCACACCCCCTTCTCGGTACAGCCACCGAGGTACCGGGCACGCCCCCTTCTCGGTACAGCCACCGGGGTACCGGGCACGCCCCCTTCTCGGTACAGCCACCGGGGTACCGGGCACGCCCCCTTCTCGGTACAGCCACCGGGGTACCGGGCACGCCCCCTTCTCGGTACAGCCACCGGGGTACCGGGCACGCCCCCTTCTCGGTACAGCCACCGGGGTACCGGGCACGCCCCCTTCTCGGTACAGCCACCGAGGTACTTGGCACGCCCCCTTCTCGGTACAGCCACCGAGGTACCGGACACGCCCCCCCTTCTCGGTACAGCCACCGGGGTACTTGGCACGCCCCCTTCTCGGTACAGCCACCGAGGTACCGGGCACGCCCCCCTTCTCGGTACAACTGCCAAGGTACCGGGCACGCCCCCTTCTCGGTACAGCCACCGGGGTACTGGGCACGCCCCCTTCTCGGTACAACCACCGAGGTACCGGACACACACCCTTCTCGGTACAACCACTGAGGTACCGGGTACGCCCCCTTCTCAGTACAGCCACGGAGGTACCGGACACACCCCCTTCTCGGTACAGCCACCGAGGTACCGGGCACGCCCCCTTCTCAGTACAGCCACTGGGGTACCGGACACGCCCCCTTCTCGGTACAACCACCGAGGTACCGGACACACACCCTTCTCGGTACAACCACTGAGGTACCGGGTACGCCCCCTTCTCAGTACAGCCACGGAGGTACCGGACACGCCCCCTTCTCGGTACAGCCACCGAGGTACCGGGCACGCCCCCTTCTCGGTACAGCCACCGAGATACCGGACACACCCCCTTCTCGGTACAGCCACCGAAGTACCGGACACGCCCCCTTCTCGGTACAGCCACCGAGGTACCGGGCACACACCCTCCTCGGTACAACCACTGAGGTACCGGGCACGCCCCCTTCTCAGTACAACCACCGAGGTACCGGACCCTGAAGACCCACACCTAATATTTTAGGAACAGCTTCTTCCCCTCTGCCATCAGATTTCTGAATGGTCCATGAACCATGATCACTACCTCACTATTTGCTTTATTTTTGCACTTTTATTTAATCTATTTCTTACTGTAATTTATAGAGTTTTTACGCATTGCACTGTACTGCTGCCACAAAACAACACATTTCACAACCCATGTCACTGATAATAAACGTGACTGGTTCTGACGCAGAGAGTAACACACTGCCAGAGAAAATGACAGAGGTGGAAACAATTAAGTTTACAAGGCATTTGG
Organism: Mobula birostris; assembly: GCF_030028105.1. Classification (NCBI taxonomy): domain Eukaryota; kingdom Metazoa; phylum Chordata; class Chondrichthyes; order Myliobatiformes; family Myliobatidae; genus Mobula; species Mobula birostris. The sequence continues at coordinate 8,940,182 of NC_092401.1, forward strand.
ACAGATGTCGGAGCAATACATATCAACGTATGCAAACGGAGCTGACAGGGATCGGCAGAGGCGAGCCGGCCCGAACGGCCCTGTCCCCATCCCCATGCAGTGAAACTCCACAGCGCTGAGGACGGAGACATGTGCAGGCAGACGGGCAGGGGAGGAGGGGGGAGGTGGGAGGGGAGGGTGAGGGGGCGGAGGAGGGAGAAGGCAAGAGGGAGGGAAGGCAAGGGAGAGGGCGAGGGCGGGAGAGGGGGCAGGAGAAGGCGAGAGGGAGGGAAGGCAAGGGAGAGGGCGAGGGCGGGAGAGGGCGAGGAGGAGGGAAGGCGAGGGAGAGGGCGGGAGAGGGAAGGCGAGGGAGAGGGCGAGGGTGGGGAGGACAGACAAGAGAGAGGGCGGGGAGGGGAGGGTGAGAAAGGGGAGGGCAAGGGGGCAGAAGAGAGCGAGGGCAGGGAGAACAGGCAAGGGATAGGGCGAGGGAGAGGAAGGGGAAGAAGGGAGGGCAAGTGAGGGGGAGGGAAGGAGGGGAGTGGGGGGGGAGGAGTGGGGGAGTGATAGATAATTATTTGAAAGATCGAGGATTTCTGAACGGACTTTGGGGAACTGGCACAAAGGAGGGGCTGATGGCAATATATCTGAGCAATGATCACACTGAATGGCAGGCAGTCTTGAGGGACCTGGCCGCTTACTTCTGCTCCTACCTTCTTGTGCAGCACACTCAAAACATGTAGGAACTCAGCAAGTCAGGCAGCATCTGGGGAAATGAAGAGATGGCTGATGTTTCGAGCTGAGCCCCTTCTTCAGGACTGAGAAGGAAGGGGAAGATGCTAGAATAGATGACAGATGCCAGTTGGTAAAATTGACGAGCTCAGTATGGGTGCATGAAACGACACCAATGCAGTTGTCAACGTAGCGGGGGAAGAGTTGAACATGGAGTGTTCTATGTAGACAATGAAGAGCCCCAGGGCTACCCCTTGGGTTTGGAGAAAGTGGGAGAAGCTGATGGAAAAATTGTTCAGGGTGAGGACCATTCGGCCAGATGGAGGAGGGTGGAGGTGGAGGGAAATTGGTTGGTTCTTTTGTCAATAGCCTCAGAAAACACAGCTCAGAGGCTGTGTGGCCTGTCTATAAGGCACAAGACTTCACTTTCTTGGGTAACAGCACTGACAACAGCTCTCACTACCAGAGGACCAAGCAGACCGCCTGCTTGCTAACCCACCACCCTAAACATCCACTGCCCGTTTCATACCACAGCATGCCAAGATACGGAAACAGAGAACAGAAGTAAGCTATCGGCTCCTCGAACCCATCCTGCCGTTGAATATACTAACGGCTTACCATCTAAATTCAATGTTCCAGGCTTCTCCCCCAATCCCTTGACCATCTAATATGTGACACGATCTGTCATATCCAGTTACTTCTCCCACTCCTCCCCCTTCCTTTCCAGTCCTGAAAAAGGGTCTCAGCCTGAAACATCGGCTTTTCCAAAAATGCTGCCCGACCTGCTGAGTTCCTCCAGCAATCTGTAGTGTTCCTCTGGATTTTCAACATCTGCAGAATCTCTTGTGCACCGTATATCCAGTCACCTGCTACCTCTACAACACTTTCCGAACTCCTGACATTTGCTAAAAACGATGAGAAGCAGGAGCACGGGGGCAGCAATGCCCCCGGATTGCCTTCCAATTCACACGACATCCTGATTTGGAAATATACTAGCAATCCTTTGATGTTACTGGGTCATAATCCCTCAGCACCTTGACTGACAGCATAATGGAACAATCTTCACCGGATGGACAACAGTGCTTCTTAAAAAAAAAAGCAGTTCACTACCACTTCTCAAGGGTAATTTGGAAGGAGAAATAAACCCTAGTCTTGCAAATGATGTCCAGATCTGAAAAAGTGAATAAAATGGCAGTGACCACTGATGACTCTGTCTGGCAATCTGTGCTAGATCAGAAGAAATTCCCTACTCGCGTTAGGGAAGGCCAACATACCATATTGGTCCCCGGCACAAACACACTCCATCCTCCCCCCGGTAATTCCTTGGTGTCTAATTGCAGCCTTGGTGCTAAAGTTGACTCGGTGATTTCCACACCTCAATGTTGTCACAAAGATCATCATTGCTACTCTCACCTCATCTGCTGCTGGAAATCCTCATCCATGCCTTTGTATCCTTTATTCTCTTCTCCATAACCTTGAGGGCACCCAAAACTCCTCTGCCTGCACCACGCCCCCTCACCCATCCTTCCGGGTTGAACAATGCCTCGATTGCGAAATGTTTCTCCCTGCTTTCACATCTCTCTTGGAAACTGTAATTGCTCATAAACAAACCTCTTACAATTACTTCAAATTAATTGATGGATACCCCGGCTAATTATCAAATCCGGGCGGCAAAAATGACCTCCTGTTTGTCTTGCAACACACATCAAAGTTGCTGGTGAACGCAGCAGGCCAGGCAGCAGCTCTAGGAAGAGGTACAGTCGACGTTTCAGGCCGAGATCCTTCGTCAGGACTAACTGAAGGAAGAGTTAGTAAGAGATTTGAAAGTGGGAGGGGGAGGAGGAGATCCAAAATGACAGGAGAAGACAGGAGGAGGAGGGATGGATCCAAGAGCTGGACAGGTGATTGGCAAAAGGGATACGAGAGGATCATGGGACAGGAGGTCCAGGGAGAAAGAAAAGGGGGAGGGGGGAAGCCCAGAGGATGGGCAAGGGGTATAGTCAGAGGGACAGAGGGAGAAAAAGGAGAGAGAGAAAAAGAATGTGTGTGTATATAAATAAATAAATAATGGATGGGGTACGAGGGGGAGGTGGGGCATTAGCGGAAGTTTGAGAAGTCAATGTTCATGCCATCAGGTTGGAGGCTACCCAGACGGAATATAAGGTGTTGTTCCTCCAACCTGAGTGTGGCTTCATCTTTACAGTAGAGGAGGCCGTGGATAGACATGTCAGAATGGGAATGGGATGTGGAATTAAAATGTGTGGCCGCTGGGAGATCCTGCTTTCTCTGGCGGACAGAGCGTCGGTGTTCAGCGAAATGATCTCCCACTTCTAGTTCAAATTATTTTGGTTTCTGTGGCAGAGAATGTTCAAACATTTGGTACGGTCTGACTCGGATAAGAGTGCAGCATAAATATCATGGATCCTGCCTTGTGTGGCATGGAAACAGACCTTTCGATCCATCATGTCCATGCTGGCCATGAAGTCCACATACAGATATCATAATTAGTATTATCTACATGAGGTGCTGCCTCAAAGTGGCAACATCTATCATCAAAGATCCCATTATCTGGGCCATGCCATCTTCATGCCGCTACCACTAGACAGGAGGTACAGAAGCCTGAAGCCCCACACCACGAGATTCCAGACAGTGACTTCCCCTCAGTCATTCAGTTCTTGACCCAACCGATACAGCCCGAGTGACCACGATAATAACAATACTATGACCACTTTGTGCACTAAAATTAACTCCCCCCCCTTTCTACTTGTTAAAAGTTCAAAGTCAAAGTCAATTTATTATCAAAGTACATATATATCACCATATACAGCCCTGAGAATCATTTTCCTGTGGGCATTCACAGTAAGTCTATGAAATAGTAACAATTTACAGTAATGAGGCAGCACCATAGTGTGATGGTTAGCACAGCATTTTAGAGTACAGGCAACAGGGTTCAGTTCCAGTTTCTGCCTGTAAGGAGTTCATACTTTCTCCCTGTGACCGCGTGGGTTTCCTCCGGGTGCTCCAGTTTCCTCCCACAGTCCAAAGATGCACCGGTGGTAGGTTAATTGGTCATTGTGAATTGTCCTGTGATTAGGTTAGGATTAAATCGGGGGGATTGCTGAGCGGCTAACTTGAAGGGCCGGAAGGATCTATTCTGCACAATCAATCGATCAATAAATAAATACATTTCAGGCAGATAAATAAATAACAGAATCAATGAAAGACCACCCATCGAGGGCATTCAACCAGAGCGCAGAAGACAACAAACTGTGCAAATGCAAAAAGAAACAACAATAAATAAGCAATAAATATCGAGAAGATGAGGTGAAGAATGCTTGAAAGTGAGTCCATTGGTTGTATTCTTGTGTTCTTCCTTCTCAAAAAAAACATGGATGATTCATCCTCTGCTGTAAAGATGTTATCCACGGCCTCCTCTACTGTAAAGATGAAGCCACACTCAGGTTGGAGGAACAACACCTTATATTCTGTCTGGGTAGCCTCCAACCTGATGGCATGAACATTGACTTCTCAAACTTCCGCTAATGCCCCACCTCCCCCTCGTACCCCATCTGTTATTTTTTTTTATATACACACATTCTTTCTCTCTCTCTCTCCTTTTTCTCTCTCTATCCCTCTGACTATACCCCTTGCTCATCCTCTGGGTTTCCCCCCCTCCCCCTTTTCTTTCTCCGTAGACCTCCTGTTCCATGATCCTCTCATATCCCTTTTGCCAATCACCTGTCCAGCTCTTGGCTCCATCCCTCCCCTCCTGCCTTCTCCTATCATTTCCGATCTCCCCTTCCCCCTCCCACTTTCAAATCTCTTACTCGCTCTTCAGTTAGTCCTGACGAAGGGTCTCGGCCCGAAACGTCGACTGTACCTCTTCCTAGAGATGCTGCCTGGCCTGCTGCGTTCACCAGCAACTTTGATGTGAGTTGCATGGATCACTCATGCAAGTTTATATGAATATACATGCCTGTGATATTGTTGCAAGGAAGTTCTTCATTGCACCTCTGCACACATGTATCTGACGATAAACACTGACTTTCAAACTACCTACGGTATACATATTAATCCCATTTACCAGCACTTGGGCTGCAGCCTATGCTTTGGCCTTTGGAATGCTCGCCATTATGGAATGAGAAAATTTTCTGGCAGCTTGCGCATGACTTACGCTTCAGAATATCACATCATCACTGCTATTGGGAAGGAGGTACAGGAGCCTTAGATCCCACACCACCAGGCTCAGGACCAGTTATTACCCTTCAACCACCAGGCTCCTGAACCGGCGTGGATAACTCAACACTGAACTGATTCCTCAACCTATGGACTCACTTTCAAGGGCTCATACTCTCCACACTAATTAATGAATCAATCATTCTTTTTTTTTCATACTTGCATAGTTTGTCTTCTTTTGTACATTGGTTGTCAGTCTTTCTTTACTTGTAGTTCTTCCATTTTATTTTATTCGTTGTATTTATTTGTTCTACTGTGAATGATTGCCAGAAAATTAACCTCAAGGTAGTATACGGTGGCACCTACTTGCTTTGATAATAAATGTATTTTGAACTTTGAATATCTGCACTAGGGCAGGCTGCTCCCGGGCAGGTGGGTGCTTTTGGAACTCGACACGTGGCACAGTTCATCTGTGTAGAAAGCTGGACACATCTCCGAACAGGAAAAATTATTCCGAGGTTAGGATGGAAAGTAGACAACAGGAAATGAGCATCAGCAGAGTCAGCCAGTGTCCGTGATAAGAGAAAAGTGAACGTGTCAGGCCAGCTACCTGATGCAGGATCACAACAGGAAATGTTACTAATATTTCTCTCTCCATAGACACAGGTCTACATCTGAGCTTTTCCCACACGTTTTGGTTTTCATCAATTTCCAGTATCTAGAACACAAGATTTTTGGAAGGAATACAACTCTGTTGACAGGAGGTACTTGTTAATGTAAAGCAGAGACTGAGCGGGAGAGACAACAGAAGATTAGGAGCAAGTCTGGGTAGCCTCCAACTTAATAGCCTGAACACAATTTCTTGAACTTCCGGTAATGAACGGCCGTCTCCTTCACCATGCCCCATTCTTGCTTTCCTCCCACACCTTTTCTTCTCACTTGCCCATCATCTCCCTCTGGTCCTCCCCCCTTTTCCCTTTCTTCCGTGGTCTTCTGGTCTCTATCAGATTATCCTGTCTCCAGCCCTTTATCTCTTCCACCAATCAACTTCCCAGCTCCTTACTTCACCCCTTCCCCTCTCCAGGTTTCACAACAAAAGGAATGTGGAGCTGATGAAGCTTTTATGAACCAGGGAAGAGTGAGGGATCCAGAGAAGGTGGAAGAGTGGGCGGGACGAGAGAGAGACAGAGAGAGGGTGGGGGGGTAAGTTGGGAGAGAGAAAGAGAAATAGTGTAACATGTAACTTTAGAAACATGTACTCACACATCACTGGTTACGGAGGAATTTCGTGACATTGTTTTTGGCGATATGTCATAGTCACTATCCGACCGGTAGAGGAACGACTCCCGGCGCTGGCTCTGGGGGAAAGTAGGGTGAAGAACCAGTCCTGGACTTGCTTGTGCATCCATTGGACTCCGAGCTGGAGATGGGCCATTCTCAACATCGAAACTGTTGCAAAAGAGAAGACAAAGTTGTTAGTCACCAAGATTTTCAGGCCAATGATTGAGTACTTGGAAAGTCAACGGATTCCTTCTCATATTTTGTCATTCTTTTCCCTCTTTTAAAGAGAGCCTCCCTGTTGTTGACCTACCACCTCTGTCACAGGGGACTGGAGCACTAGGAAGTTATGCTGATGCTATATTCCTGGCATTTACTGAGCATTTCTGGGCAGCATACATTGGTAACGATATATTAATCCTGGAGGAAGAATGGTCCAGAATTCACTAAAATAACTAGGAGGACAGATTACACAAACCAGGGTTGAATTTCCTGGAATTTACAGCCAATCAATCAAAACTTGCAGATATTGATAGGAACAGATTGGTGAATGGGGAGAACCATTTCCACTGGTTGGCAGTTATGTGATTAGAGAGTTTGGTGGAAAAATTTGATCGTGGTTTTTCAGAATCAGGTTTACTATCACCGGCACATGTCGTGAAATTTGTTAACTTTGCAGCAGCAGTACAATAATAATACATGATAATAGAGAGAGAAAAAACTGTAAATATATATTAAATAGTTAAATTTAATAAGTAGGTCAAAAATAGAAATAAAAGGGTAGTGAGGTAGTGTTTATGGGTTCTATGTCCATTCAGAAACCGGATGACAGAGGGGAAGAAAGTTCCAAATTGGCATGTCGGGCAGCAACCTTGCAGTTTTCTTAGCACTTGTCTGTTTTGTGAGGCATGGTTGTTAGCTCGATGCTCAACTCAGCTCAAGTAGAACTTGTGCAAGGAGCCAGCTGGATTTGAACCAGAGACCTCTCACTCCGCACTCTGGTGTAAATGGCACCACACCACCGGCAAAGCTCAGAGAGGGGAAGAAGCTGTTCCTGATTCATCGAGTGTGTGCCGTCAGGCTTCTGTATCTCCTTCCTGATGGCAGCAAGGAGAAGAGGGCAGGAGTGAAGTTACGAAAGACTGTAGACAAGATGACGGTCAAGGCTTGACATGTTCTTTAGCAGAGGGCAATTGCTGCCAAGTCACCAGTTAGTTTTAGATTATAGATCAATAAAACTTTTATTAACCAAAGATGTTAAAGGATACGAGGGAAGGGAAGGGCAGGAAAGCAATGTAAATGGTGTCAGTCAGTGACAAGATGAGCTTAAGGGGCCAAGTAGCTGTTTCTCTTTCCATGGCATACCGCGACTTGTACTCATAAACCTCTCAGCACATTAATGATCAGAGTCCCTGTATTTGGCTGTCCCTTGAATTTCTGCCCACGTTGAAAGGACGAGGTGGAGCTGGTTGAGCCCAGTTTCCAGCCTTAACCTCCAAACTCCTCATCGTGCCGCTCATCCTGAATGTAACCCTCATCTCCTCACCTCACCGCTTTGGTAGTCACAGAGACAGCACCAAGCTGCGTCTGATCTTGGGGTCCTTGTGTGAGGGCTCCAGGAATGAAGACTGGAATCAGTAAACTCAATTTCCCCATTGGCCACATGAAAGCAGAAAACGTGACAATCAAAGCTATTCGGCTTGGGTGACGTCTGTTCAGGTTAATAATAACACAGGCCTCCAAAAAAAATACAGCAACCACTTGCATTTATGTGGTGCCTATAACAGTGAAAGGCATCATGCTGTCTTGTTGTGCTTTCTGTGTTAACGCTGGCTCTCGTGAGCCAGAGGCAGTGTATTCCGTCAGAAGCATAAATTAATCCAGCATTCTCCTCATTCCAGGCTCTTTCTTTCAAAAGGCTTCAGCACCTGTAACTCTGAGGGTTCACCGCCCAGTGACGGGCCCTGTCATACTGTGACCGTGCCACAATCCGCATTCCTGCATTTGATAATCAGCGTCTGTCAGCAGCAATTTCCATAAACTGGCTGCACAAGCACTTAAACACAGATTGGCTTCACTCTCATGTTCAGACCATAAAACAGAGGAGCAGAATTAGGCCATTCGGCAATCCAATCTGCTCTGCCATTCCATCATGGCTGATTTATAATCCCTCTCAATCCCATTTTCCTGCCTTTTCCCCCTAAACTTTGATGTCATGACTAATCAAGAAATATCAACCTTCGCTTTAAATATACTAAATGATTTGGCCTCCACAGCCGTCTGTGGCAATGAATTCCACAGATTCACCACCCTCTGGCTAAAGAAATTCCTCCTTATCTCTGTTCTAAATGGACGACCCTCTATTCTGAGGCGGTGTCCTCTGGTCCTAGACTCCCCCACCATAGGAAACAACCTCCTGACATCCACTCGGTCTAGACCTTTTAATATTTGATAGGTTTCAGTGAAATTCCACCCTCCCCCCATTCTTCTCGACTCCAGTGATTACAGGCCCAAAGTCATCAAATGCACATATGTTAACCCTTTCATTCCCAGAATCATTCTCGTGAACCTCCTCTCGACCCTTTGCAATGCCAGCATATCTTTTCTGAGATAAGGGTCCCAAAACTACTCACAATACTCCAAGTACACTCTGACCAATGCCTTAAAAAGCCTCAGCATTACATCCTTGCTCTTGTATTCCAGTCCTCATAAGATAAGTGCCAACATTACATTTGCTTTCCTTACTACTGACAAAGCTAGAGGTTAATCTTTAGCAAATCCTGCACAAGGACTCCCAAGTCCTTTTGCACCTCTGATTTTTGAATTTTCCAAATGTTCACTTGACTATGCTCTTCCAGGGATATTAGTAATCAATCACCTCCAACTTGTCAGTATGTTTGGCCTGGTGTTTTCCAGGAACTGTATTGCTTCACGCTGAGGCCTCCAGTTTTCCTGCCTTCTTGCTCACCTCCTGTTTTTTTAAACTGTATCAGGCTGAAACGAGAATACTTAATCATATCCATTGAGAGTTCTGCTGCTACTCGAGTTGCCCCTAAGCGCCCCAGAAGCACCCAGGGCATGCCCTTTTCCCACTGTTTCCACCAGGTAGGAGGTACAGAAGCCTAAAGGCACACACTCAGCGATTCAGGACAGCTTCTTCCCATCTGCCATCCGATTCCCTGGACACCACCTCACTTTTTAAAATATATATCATCTCTGTTTTTTGCACGATTTTTAATTTATTCAATATACGTATACTGTAATTGATTTACTTATTTATTATTATTATTTTATTTTGTTTTTTTCTTCCATATTATGTATTGCATTGAACTGCTGCTGCTAACTTAACAAATTTCATGACATGTGCCGGTGATGATAAACCTGATTCTGATTTAGAAAATACTCTACTCCTTTATTCTTTTTGCCGGAGTGCTTAACTATGCATTTCCCTGCACTATATTCCATCTTCCACTTCTTTACTCATTTGCCCAATCTGTCTAAGTCATTCTGCAGACTCTCTACTTCCTCAACACTACCCACTCCTCCACCTATCTTCATAATGTCCACAAACTCAGCCACAAAGCCATTAATTCCATCACCCCACTCATTAACATATAACAGAGGTCCATGGACTCCTCGGTTAATGGTAATGTTAATTGCCAGACAATTTTCTGTCTGTGGCAGTATTTTTCCTGTAAAACCATGGGCCCTTGTTAAAGAGCCTCGTGTGCAACACTTTGTCAAAGGTATTCTGAAAATCGAAGTAAGCGACATCCACTGTCCCGCAGCCCTCCCCACCGACCTCCCTCCCGGCACATATCCTTGCAAGTAGAACAAGTGCTACACATGCCCTTACACTTTCTCCCTTACCACTATTCAGGGCCCCAGACAGTCCTTCCAGGTGAGGCGACACTTCACCTGTAAGTCGGCTGGGGTGATATACTGCGTCCGGTGCTCCCGATGTGGCCTTCTATATATTGGCGAGACCCGACGCAGACTAGGAGATCGTTCCGCTGAACACCTACGCTCTGTCCGCCAGAGAAAGCAGGATCTCCCAGTGGCCACTCATTTTAATTCCACGTCCCATTCCCATTCTGATATGTCTGTCCATGACCTCCTCTACTGTAAAGATGAAGCCACACTCAGGTTGGAGGAACAACACCTTATATTCTGTCTGGGTAGCCTCCAACCTGATGGCATGAACATTGACTTCTCTAACTTCCGCTAATGTCCCACCTCCCCCACATATCCCATTCATTATTTATTTATATACACATATTGTTTTTCTCTCTCTCCTTTTTCTCCCTCTGTCCCTCTCACTATACCCCTTGCCCATCCTCTGGGTTTTCCCCCCTCCCCCTTTTCTTTCTCCCTGGGCCTCCTGTCCCATGATCCTCTCATATCCCTTTTGCCAATCACCTGTCCAGCTCTTGGCTCCATCCCCCCCCCCTTCTGTCTTCTCCTATCATTTTGGATCTCCCCCTCCCCCTCCCACTTTCAAATCTCTTACTAGCTCTTCCTTCAGTTAGTCCTGACGAAGGGTCTCGGCCCGAAACGTCGACTGTCCTTCTTCCTACAGATGCTGCCTGGCCTGCTGCGTTCACCAGCAACTTTGATGTGTGTTGCTTGATCCACTGACTCTCCTTTGCCTATTCTGCCCGTTAGTTCCTCAAAGAATTCCTACAGATTTGTTAGGCAAGATTTCCCCTTAAGGAAACCAAGATGACTTTGGTATCACTCAGAAAATGCTGCAGGAACTCAGCAGGTCAGGCAGCATCTATGAAAATGAACAAACAGTTGATGTTTCAGGCCGAGACCTTTCTTCTAGACTGGAAAGGAAGGGGGAAGCCGCCAAAGTGAAAAGGTGGAGGGAGGGGAAAGAGGACTAGCTGGAAGGTTAAAGGTTAAACCAGGTTGGTGGGAAAGGTAAAGAACTGGAGAATGAAGACATCTTACTTTGGCCTATTTTATCATATGCCTCCAAGTACCTCAAAACCTCATCCTTAATAATGGACTCCAACATCTTCCCTAGCATCGAAGTCACATTAACTGACTTTTAATTTCCATTCTTCTGACTCATTCCCTTCTTAAAGAATAGAGTGACATTTGCAATTTTCCAGTCTTCCAGAATCTAATGATACTTGATAGATCATTACTAATACCTCCATAATCTCTTCAACTACTTCTTTCAGAACTCTAAGGTGTAGTCCATCTGGTTTAGATGACTTATCTACCTTCAGACTTCTCAGTTTCTCAAGCACCTTCTCCTTATTAATAGCAACTACACTCACTTCTGCCCCTGACACTCTCGAATTTCTGGCACACTGCTACTGTCTTCCAGTGTAGACTGACGTAAAATACATATTAAGTTTGTCTGCCATTTCTTTGTCCCTCAGTACTATCTCTCCAGCGTCATTTTCCAGCAGTCTGATATTCACTCTTGTCTCCCTTTTACTCTATAAATCTGAAAAAATGGTTTGGTATCCTCTTTTATATTATTGGCTAGCTTACCTTCACATTTCATCTTTTCTCTCCTTATGACTTTATTAGATGCCTTTTGTAGGTTTTTAAAAGCTTCCCAATCCTTTAACTTCCCACTAAATTTTGCTGTATTATGTGCCCTCTTTTTTTTTTCCTTTTTTGCTAAGCTTGAGTTCTCTTGTCAGCTACAGTTGCCTCATCCTCCCTTTAGAATACCTCTTCATCTTTGGGATTTATCTATCCCGTGCCTTCCGGTTGCCCCCAGGAACACCAGACATTGCTATTCTGCCATCACCCCTGCTAGTGTCCCCTTCCAATCAACTTTGGCCAGCTCCACTCTCATGCCTCTGTAATTACCTGTATTCCACCGTAATATTGACACATCTGACTTTATCTTCTCCCTCTCAAACCGCAGGGTGAATTCTATCATATTATGATCACTGTCTCCTTTATCTTAAAGTGCTTAAGCTGAGCTCAGTCACATCAGTCTGTCTGATCCAGTGTCTCAGGACCCTCCTGCCTGGGTGCCTAACTGCAGCACTTGGGATGACAAGTTATTTTGAAGCACAAGAGAGAAGGACTCTGCCACACACTGTCCCCAGCCCAGTTGTGAAAGGAGAAAGGTCGGGCATGGGACTAGCAACCCCATCCTGTAAAAGCCCAGGGCTACAGAAAGGGCAACAGAACCTTATCCCTGGTTGAGGAAAGATCTTCGCCTAGAAGACATATGAAATCTCCTGGTGAAAGCAGAAGCCACAGGGCCGATCAACCTTCACCCAGGACTGAGGACTCTGGCAAGCTGCTGTTGGCGGCTAAGCCCCAGTCGGGGTGATGAGCTTAGGAAGGAGACAACAGCCCCCAGCCTGGCTCAGAATTTTCACTTCTTAAAGAATAAAATGTACAGGCTTGGGCCTCTACATCTAATCTGCAAGCTGGCTAGTCAACTTTCAGCAACGTTGTGCCCAAAACCACCTTTAGTTCCACTGTCTTTTAACATCCATTCCCACAGTTCTCCATGAAATCCCACACGACCCATCATTAAGGTCCCTCACCGTACAGGATACACCCTCTTCTCATCACTACCATCAGCGAGGAGAAACAGGAGCCTGAAGACCCACACTCAGTGCTTAAAGACAGCTTCGCCCCCTCTGCCATCAGATTTCTGAATGGATCAGAAATGCTCGCTATTCCTCTTTCACACCATTCGTTTCCTCATTTTTAATGCGGCCAGTGGTGATTTGTTATGCCTGCACAGATCTGCTGCCACAAAACAACAAATTTCAGACTAATGTCAGTGACAATAATGTGATTCTGGTTCTGAATTCGTGACACTTTATTCAACCAATCCCATGGTTGCTGACACCCTGACAATCTGACAGTTTCCTGGTATATGGGTCACCAATGTCTGCCTCTGGCCTTTATTATCTACTTTCCCAGCAAAGACAGGCATTGATGCTGACATTCCCTATCACTTTCAACATGACAGAACAGCCCACAGACACCTGAAAATATGCGTGTTTGAAGATCAAAACTTGCAACCTATTGCACAGCTCATGGTCTGCCTACTAAATGATTTTGGGACCCAAACTACTACAGGAATCTCAAGGTACTGCCGCGTTACCGCCAAAATATTCCAAATTAATTGGAAGGCTAACAGAACCATAAGAATGGGAGCAGAATTAGGACATCTGGCCCATCAAGCCTGCTTCACCTTTCAAACATGGCTGATTTATTTTCTCTCTCAATACCATTCTTCTGCCTTCTTCCGATATCCTTTGACAGCCAAGAACCTATCAATTTCTGTTTTAAATATACCCAAAGACTTCACCTCCACCGCTGTCTGTGGCAATGAATTCCACAGACTCACCACCCTCTGGCTAAAGAAATTCCTCCTCATCCCTATTCTAAAGGGACATCCTTGCACTCCAGAGCTGTGACATCTGGTCCTAGACTCCTCCAACTATTAGAAACATCCTCTCCATGTCCACTCAGTTTAGGCCTTTCAATATTCAGTAGGTTTCAATGAGATGCCCACTCATTCTTCTAAACTTCCAGTGAAAACAGACCCAGAGTCATCAAATGGTCTTCATACAAAACCATTGTCGACATCTTCTCCCTGGCCACCATCCCCAGCACTGAGGCTCTGATTACACTCAGTCAGAGTCACTGGGGTGAGCCACATCATTTCTATGCCTATCACCAGACTCCCAAAAGAGTCAATCTGTTCTGGGCTCTTTCAAGACACACGATTGCCAGCTGGACTGAGGAAAAGATTCAGAAATGTACTTTCAGCCTCTTTGAACAACGTAAAATCCCCACCTCCTGGGGGTCGCTGGTCCCTGACTGCTGAAAATGGAGTCGGAACATTCAGGGTAGCACTGAGAAGCTTGATCTATTGGTTGGGAGCAGACTGTAGCCCAGTATCAACGATGGAAAGAATACGCAGTCTCTCAAACTACACACCGGCAACTCCCAAACCCCCTGCCCCACCCGTGGCAGAGTGTGCAATTCCCACAGCAGTCAGCGTAGGCATCTTAGAACAACGATGAGGAGGAATTTTTGTTCCCAGCCAGAGGGTGATGAATCTGTGAAATTCATTGTTACAGTAGGTTACTGGGGCCATTGTGTACATGTATATTTAAAGTGGAGGTTGATCGGTGCTTAATTAGGGGAGAAGGCAGGAGAATGGGGTCGAGAGGGAAAATAAATCGTCTGTAATTGAATGGCAGAACGGACAAGATGGGCTAAATGGCGTCATTCTGCTCCTATGTCTTAAGCCATCGACAATGATTTGGCAAAGAGCTCTACATTTGGTCTTCTACAATCATTGAACTTTGAACTTATCTACAAATCGTTGGATGACCTTGCTCTGGAATAGAGGTAATGGTTCCCATCTGTCCTACAGATTGGCTCTCCTTCAACACGGAGCTTGTTGGACCTGAAGGGCAGCACTGTGGTGAAAAAAAAAATTGGGAAAAGTATCGGAATGATAAGGCAGCCTTGCTTGATAAAGAGTCTGCACAAACATTGGACACAATGCTTGGGCTCTTGGCTTGCCTGCCATCGTGAAGCTTTCATAAGGTGGAGGCAAATTTCTGAAGGTGAAGTTTGATGCCTGTCAATCCTACTCCATGGACAGAGTGTAAGGAAGGCCGCATGGAGTCAGGGAAGCCCATGTACAATGTTTATTGCAGCTCCCTGTATCTTCCTGAAGGGAGCAATCTCAACTATTATAAGTGGCCTTGACTTCATAATGTCATGTCCGCTGTGCCTGAAGACAACATCTGCAGTACTATTTGAGGAGCAGCTCTTTAACATCTGGGAGGAGGAAATTAAAGACCTTTGGTGTGGCAGACAGCAGGGACACCCCTCTGTGGAAACTACAGTTAACTTTGCCTCCAGTCTTGAACAAGGCAAAATTACGCCATCTTCTATGTCTCCTGACAAGCCCTCTTATTCCCACATCTGGAGTTGGCGGCCATGCCATATTGAGAAGGCAACATAGAGAATCTGTGGCAGAAGTTCCTCCCCAACAAACGTTAGAAAGCCAGCAGGGCTACTATCTGCTTCCAAGGCCATTCTGTTCCCTAATTTCCAAATAGACATTCTGGCTTCTTGTCAGTCAGGACCAGCAGCAAGGTTCATACTGGATATTTGTAGTGAGATGGAGTCAAAAGTGCTCACATCAAGTACAGAGGCAGATTTGAAGAGATCTTTGAAGTACTCCTTGCAGATGCCACTACATCCTCTCTGTTCTTGACAAATTTGCCTCCACAGTTGTGTCTCAGTGGTTTGGGTCTTTGAGTATTTGAACTACTGATGGCCTTGACATAAAAAGAATCTGAACACCATGATTACCAGCAAGTGGCAAGATTTTCTGAATTATTTTCATCCATCACCACTTACTGGCTTCCTGTTAGATATTGGGCTCCAGATATCTGCAGATCTGACTCTTTTCCTTGGTGGAAAAGTGCAGTGGAGTCTCCAATCCAAGAGCATCTTGTCCTTGATGTTAATTAGCTCCTGATTATCTTCAGCAAACTAGTTGTGGGTGTTTTCTGGAAGAGAAGCCAAGAAGCTCTTTACTGGAGCTATTCATGGTGGACCCGTGCGGACTGGACCTTGAGGTGGCTCTGCATCATCGATGGCCTGGAGGCATCAGATTGTCTGTGACATAATAGTCTGAGGAGAGCTAGCTTTATGTGGTCTTCCAGATGTTCAGCATTCATTTGCTCACAGCTGATGTGGACCTCTGAGTCTCTTGTTTGAACACTGCCGGGAACTATCTAGCAATAGGAGGTCTTGGCTTTGACAAGAACCTGCTCCTGCTCAGGAGGATAGACTTGTCGCTTTGCCTACTCCAAAACCGCCAATCATCCTCCTCCTGGGCTCTGCATTCTTCCTTGACCCGACACTGAAGTCACCCAGAAGGATCAGATTGTTTCCTCTGGGATGTGGCCTAGGCCTTTTTTTAAGTTTGGAGTAGCCAGATTCAAACCTACTATCCCAAAATGCCCAAGTCTCTGCCTCGACATCCCAAAGCTACCAAAAGTCAACTTTGACATCCAATTATAGTTGAGCAGCCAATTTCATAATTGGCCAATCAAACTCATTCCCTCTCTACTCTCCTTGTCATTTCAAAATGCACAGCATTCAGCCCTACTCTCCCATAACACCTGATACTCATGCCATAACATTCAAAATAACAATCCCAACAACCCCAATCCTTCTATCCACTCTTCATCATCACCCTGTCTTCTTGAAGAACTGGGCAAAGACCTGCTTCTGGTGAAGTAAAGCTCTATCAAATCCGAAACACAAGCATCTGGTACTTATCCACATTACCACAGGTCGACCTTCGCTGATCTGGCACCACTGTGACCTGAGGAGTGCCGGATTCGTGGAAGTGCTGAATTACTGAAGGATCACATTAAGCATAATCAGTGCCGGATTATCGAAGAAACCGGATTACAGGTAGTTGGATTAATGAAGGTCGACCTGTATTACAAACACAGTCTCTTAATTTCAGAAGCATCTTAAACGACTTCACATTTTGCTCTGATATTGGGAGTGTTCATTGCCTCACATGCATTTCTATCTCTACTGTCATCAAAGGATCAAACAAGAAACTTTTCCTCAATGTCAGCAAAACAATTGAAATGGTCATTGATTTCAGGAAGGGGTGTGGTACACATGCTCCTGTTTACATCACAGCGTCGATGTTGAAAGCCTCAAGCTCCTATGAGTGAGCATCACCAATAGTTTGTCCTGGTCCAACCATGTAGACACTATGGTCAAGAAGCGCTTCTACTTCCTCAAGAGGCTACAGAAATTCAGCAGGTCCCCATTGACCTTCACCAAATTTTATCGATGCACAGTAGAAACCATCCTATCCAGATGCATTAAGGCTTGGTACAACAAGTGCTTTGTCCAAAATGGCAAGAAACTGCAGAGAGCTGTGGACAGATGTCAGCACATCCCAAAACCAGACTCCCTACTGAGGACTCTGCCTGCATTTCCCACCGCCTCTGTGCAGCATCCTACATAGTCAAGGATCCTATCTCAAACAAGAGAAGATCTGCAGATGCTGGAAATCAAAGTAATGCACACAAGATGCTGGAGGAACTCAGCAGGTCAGGCAGCATCTAAAGATCCACTCTACCCAGGACATTCTCTTTCTCCCCGCTCCCAACATATCGATGTAGTTATAAAGAAGGCAAGACAGTGGCTATACTTCATTAGGAGCTTGAAGAGATTTGGCATGTCAACAAATACACTCAAAAACTTCTACAGTTGTACCATTCTGACAGGCTGCATCACTGTCTGGTATGGAGGGGTTACTGCACAGGACAAAAGAAGCTGCAGAAGGTTGTAACTGATGCTGCCCGACCTGCTGAGTTCATCCAGCGTACTGAAGGTGTTGCTTTGATCACAGCATCTGCAGATTATTTTGTGTTTACGAAGGTTGTAAATCCAGTCAGTTCCATCTTGGGTACCTGCCTACAAAGTACCCAGGACATCTGGTCACCTCACTATAGGAAGGGTGTAGAAAGGGTGCAGAGATTTACAAGGATGTTGCCTGGACTGGGGAGCATATGAGAATAGGTTGAGTGAACTCGGCCTTTTTTCCTTGGAGCGACGGAGGATGAGAGGTGACTTGGTAGAGGTGTATAAGATGATGAGAGGCATTGATCGTGTGGATAGTCAGGGGCTTTTTCCCAGGGCTGAAATGGCTAGCACGAGAGGGCACAATTTTAAGGTGCTTAGAAGTAGCTACAGAAGAGATGCCAGGGGTAAGTTTTTTTACGCAGAGTGGTGAGTGCGTGAAATGGACGGCCAGCGATGGTGGTGGAGGCAGATAGGATAGGATCTTTTAAGAGGCTCCTGGACAGGTATATGGAGCTCAGAAATATAGAGGGCTATGGGTAACCCTTGGTAATTTCTCAGGTAAGGACATGTTCGGCACAGGTTTGTGGGCCGAAGGGCCTGTATTGTACTGTAGGTTTTCTATGTTTCTATCTTTAGGGAGCGGTGTCTCAGAAAGGCAGTGTCCATTATTAAGGACCTCCAGCACCCAGGGCATGCCCTTTTCTCACTGTTACCATCAGGTAGGAGATACAGAAGCCTGAAGGCACACACACAGAGATTCAGGAACAGCTTCTTCCCCTCTGCCATCCGATTCCTAAATGGACATTGAATCTTTGGACACTACCTCATTTCTTTTAATATACAGTATTTCTGTTTTTTGCACTTTTTTAATTTATTCAATATACATAACTGATTTACTTGTTTATTTATTATCATTATTTTAATTTTATTTATTATTATTATTTTTCTCTGCAAGATCATGTATTGCATTGAACTGCTGCTGCTGAGTTAACAACTTTCATGTCACATGCCAGTGATAATAAACCTGATTCTGATTCCGATTCCCTCCTACTGGGAAGAAGATACAAAAGCCAAAAAGCATGTACCACCAGGCTCAAGGTGTCAGGTTCTGTCTCGCTGATATAAGGCTATTGAATAGTCCCCTCAATGAAATCTTGACCTCATCATCTACTTTCTTACGGCGTTGCTTGTCCGCACTGCACTTTCTCTACACTCTTAAGGCTGGTTTATACTTCTGCGTCAACTTGACGCTGTAGGTACCTACGCCGTAGCCTGATGCGCACCTCTCCCAAAATGTAACCGCGCGTCGCGGCAACGCAGACCGAACAACTGTGATTGGTCCGCTTGGTAGCATCACATTTCCTCCTACGCTGCAATAGCTTCCCATTGGGCGACTGAAGAGCAGGGAAGGAACTCTGGCTGCAATGCTTTCCATAAAGCTCTACAGACCTCCGAAATCATGGAGGACGTATTTTGCTTTTACGAAAAAAGACGCTCGCTTTAATCTTGTTTACCCCGAGAAGGACTACCATGACCATGAAGCCTTGCGCGGGCAGGTGTGTGCGCATGCGCGACGTGCCCAAATTGCAGAGCGATGCAGACACACCAACGCACAAGTATAAATGCTCACAACGCACGTTGGCCACTTGCGTAGGCTACAGCGTCCGTTTGACGCACAAGTATAAATCAGCCTTTACACTCTGTCCTGTTCTTTGTTACGGTTTTCCCTTGTACTACCTCAATGCATTGATGAGATGAAATGATTTGCATGCAAAACAACGTTCTTCACTGTACCATGGTATATATGATAACAATAAACCAATTTACCAATTAAATCTAAACTATGATGCATAGAATGCTTGCACCAACTTGGCAATGGATATGATAAAATAGGAAAATTTCGAGCTGTTGGTTTGAACAAATGTTCCGAAGGTCAACAAAGGGCATTTTATGCATTCCTCACACAGACACTTTCTCTAAAAAGCCCCTAATCACCCATCTTACAGGAGATGAGGCCTAGGGTATATTGATTTGAAGGAAAGGTCTGAGGGGCTGAGTGGCTGATATGCTTATAGTGATATGCTCACTTTGATTCATCCATCCATCCCACTCACCATCTTGTCTACAAGTTAAAATTGCCTTTTATTTCTTTCTCTTGCTTCTTATTGTTTTCTATCCGAAACATTAACTCGGTTTTGCTCTCCACCAAAGCTGCCTGATCGACCGATCCCAGCATTTTCTGTCTCTGTTCGTAGCGTCTGCAGTTTTATTTTTGATTTTCAACCCTGTAGGAGTTTATGCTTGTGATATGAGGTGATGAGGTGCTGTTCAGAGCCTGAAGAAAAGCCCCATTACTGTATTTACTCCCTGAATTAACACAGGAGCCAGATTATCAGACTGTGTAGGATGTAAGTTAGAAGTCCAAATGACTAAATTGGAAAATCAATGAAGCTGTTTTCACTCAACTACAAAACATTTAAACTCTCTCCACAGATAGTAAATCAGCAATACTTTCTCATCTGTCTGAACACCAGTGAACATGAGGTAGGCGCAAGGTACCACCTTCTCCATAAGGTTGTAGCTCTCTCTGTAATGGATCACAGCTTTTCAAAATGAAGTGATTCCTGGATCTCAATGAGGTCATCAAATCAATTGATGTAATTCAGAAGAATGAGGGTTTTATCGAAGTATGTAAGATTTTGAAGGGGCCAGACAAGGTGGATGTCGTAAAGTTACTTCTGTTCCAGGGAAAATCTAAAACTAGAGTCTTTAGTTTAAGATGAGGAGCAATTCCTTTTTTCAAAGGTAGTAAAGCTTTGGAATTCTCTGCAGTTTGTGCAGGCTGCATAATTTCAAGACAGAGGTCGAATAGCCTTCAGATTGTGGGGAAATCAAAAGGTAATGGAGGCTGAGACAGGGAACCAGAATAAAAGTACAATCTAATTAACTGAGTTCTTACTGAAGAGCCAGGACTTTGGGAGACCAAACAAACTACTGCCTGTGTACTGCAACTATGATCTGCATCTCAATCGACATCTCTAAAGCAGATTATCATGTTGTTATTTGTGGGAGCTTGTTGTGTACAGTTGGGCAGCCGCAGTTCCTACATTGCAACATGATTACACCTCAAAAGTAGTTTATTCGTTGTGAGACATCCTGAAATGAATGTGAAAGGTGCAACGTAAATGTAGGTCATTCTTAATGATGAAAATAACATTAATTTCTCTCAGATTTTGAATGTGGCTTACACATTAGAAATTTTCAATTCCCCTCAAAAAATTTGGATTACAAAAGCAAAATCCTTTTTACAAATCTGAAATAAAATAAATTCTGGAAATAGATAACATGTTAGGCAGCATCTCAGGAGGGAGGAACTGTTATTACAATCAAAAACTTTTTGGCAGCAGGGTGGATGTGGGGAGGATATTTCCTCTTCTGTAAGAACTAGGGGTCTTCGTTTCAAATAAGCCTTTGCCCACTAAAGACGGGAGTTAATTGTTTTTCCTCTCAGAGGATCCTGAATGTTGCGATTACCTGCCTCGCAGGGTAGTAGAAGCAAAGTATCTGAATATTTTTAAGACTTGGAGAAACAAGGACATAACTTTTCTCACTTCCTAGAAACAACAGCCATGAAATCTTTCCTGACCCATTTTAGAAGTACAACGGGGCCTCCTTTTCACAAAACACATTTAAAGAAAAACATTCAGGAAACCTAGCAATATGGCTCCTAGGGTCAGAGGTCATAAGTCATGCCGAAAGTTCTCTATTAGTGGAAGAGTGGCTAAGAGGGGCCATGAGCCACAGATCGCCATACTGATGACATATGAATGGCAAATGAAAACAGAATTATTGCAATCATCAGTGCATGTATAAATACAACTTTGCGTCTGTAACTTTAAAACCTACTGCATATTGTGCCAGAATACAAAGGCATCTGGGATCATTGCCAGACTGGACCAGACCCGCAGCAATGTCTTCAAGTACAGACAACAGGTGTCAAGAGATAAGAACATGAGCTGACTGAAGAAAAGCGTCATTCTCCAAACCTAAAACCCAACAAATCATCACAAAAACTGGCTGAGCGTTAGCAGAAGCTTCAGTGATTATGTTTGTGCTCCGATCTCTATTTTACCCATTGTCCTCTCCTTACCACTGTGTCCCATGTATCTAAACCCGCTCTAAAGCCCTAACCATTCTCCACACACCCCATCCTGTCCTGTACCCACACCCCGTTCCCCTGCACCCTCCACTCTGATTAAACAAAACCTACTCCTACACATTCCTCTGATAACCTTTCGGCCCTACCTTCAACTGTTGCTCCTGAACTGCATAGACATTTAACTGACAAAAGCCATCTTATCTATTTCCAATATACACCAAGTCATTACTGCATTTCTTTCCTATACTTGTACACATCAGAACACAAACATATCATTCAGAGGAAAATATACCTGAACTTCTCACTCTCTCTCACACACTCACGCACACACACGCACAAAGGTTAATCATTTGGAAAGAGTTATTACCAATCAAAAGCAAGTTATTCATCAGAAACTGGATCGTGATCCAGAAATTGCTACTCGTGAGATGATTATTGATCAGGAATGGATTATGGATTACTTCAGAAAGGGTACAACGAGGGAACACACACCAATCCTCACAGAGGGATCAGAAGTGGAAAGAGTGAGCAGTTTTAAGTTTCTGGGGGTCAATATCTCTGAGGATCTAACCTGGGCCCAACATACAGCTGCAGCTATAAAGAAGGCACGACAGTGGCTATACTTCATTGGGAGTTTGAGGGGATTTGGTACGTCACCTAAAAGAGCATTCTAAGTGGCTGCATCACCGTCCGGTATGGGGGGAGGGAGTGGGTGGCTACGACACAGGATCGATATAAAATTAGTCAGCTCCATCATGGTCACTAGCCTCTGTAGCACCCAGGACATCTTCAATGAGCGGTGCCTCAGAAAGGAGTCGCCCATCATTAATGACCTTCACCACCCAGGGCATGCCCTCTTCCCATTGCTACCATCAGGAAGGAGGTACAGGAGCCTGAAGGCACACACTCAGTGATTCAGGAACAGCTTCTTCCCCTCTGCCACCCGATTTCCGAACGGACATTGAACCCGTGAACACTACCTCACTACTTTTCTTTCCCCATTTCTTTTTTTTGCACTTAATTAATTTAACTATTTAATATTAATATACTTACTGTAATTCACAGTTTTCTTTTCCTCTCTGTTATCATGTATTGCATTATATAGGTGCCGAAAAGTTAACGAATTTCACAACACATGCTGGTGATTTTAAACCCGATTCTGACCTGGAGCTGGATACTGATCAACAGTAACTTATCTTCAACAGAGAGTTATTGATTAGGAGCAGGGCATTGATAAGGCCCAGTCGGCAGATCTCGCTCTGGACAACAAATCTCCAGACATGCGCCGGCGATATTAAGCCTGATTCCGATTCCGATATTAATCCAGCGCAAAAATGCTGTGGCTAGCTGGAAGAATTACTTCAGTTGTTAAGATTCTCTGAGCTGTGTGGCTATTTCCTGGTTTTAATAAGTGGATTTGTTTCACCTGCTCCTTGATAGGGTGTTTGCTTGGCACAGGTACCTGGACCATTCTGGTAAATACAGAGAAGGAAAGGCGACCTTCAGCCACACACACAGCCCTCAGCTGACTAAACTCAATCCCAGTGTCACCACGACTACTGGCGGTCCCTACCTGAGTCTTTTCCCTCTTCCTCTTTGCAACATGGTTGCACCCCTGGGGTGGGCTGATGTCTAAGAATTTGAAACGGACTGGATGGTTCTACAAAGAAACAACATAGACTCGACGGGCTCCTCCGAACTGCAATGGTTCTATAATTCTGTGCACGTATACCCAAATTTGGGAACTGCTGTTTGAGCCCCTGTGGCCCCTGGATGGAGCCCCTAGGTGAGACCTCTTGACCCCAGGATGGAGTTGCAATTTGAGCCCGTGTGGCCCTGGATGCAACTGACGTTTGAGCCTTTGCAGCCCCGGGATGGAGTTGCCGCTTGAACCCTGTGGCTCCAGGATGGAACTACCCTTTGAATCGTTTTAGTCCCGGGATGGGGCTGCTTGTTGAGCATTTGTAGCCCCGGGTTTGGAGCTACTGTGTGCAGAGACTCCGGGACGGAGCTGGCATTCGGACGCTCGCGGCTCCAGGACGGAGCTGGCATTCGGACGCTCGCGGCTCCAGGACGGAGCTGGCATTCGGACGCTCGCGGCTCCAGGACGGAGCTGGCATTCGGACGCTCGCGGCTCCAGGACGGAGCTGGCATTCGGACGCTCGCGGCTCCAGGACGGAGCTGGCATTCGGACGCTCGCGGCTCCAGGACGGAGCTGGCATTCGGACGCTCGCGGCTCCAGGACGGAGCTGGCATTCGGACGCTCGCGGCTCCAGGACGGAGCTGGCATTCGGACGCTCGCGGCTCCAGGACGGAGCTGGCATTCGGACGCTCGCGGCTCCAGGACGGAGCTGGCGTCTGAACGCTCGCGGCTCCAGGACGGAGCTGGCGTCTGAACGCTTGCGGTGGCAGGACGGAGCTGGCGTCCGAACGCTTGCGGTGGCAGGATGCAGCCGATGTTAGGGCGCTTGTGGCTACGGGATGGAGCTGATGTCTGGTGCTATTTTTCATCGCCCCTCCTTTCCTGAATTGCCGTTTAAGATTGCCGGTAAGGACCACCAACCTAAGAGTCCTGGTGAATCGTTGTTTCTTAATGTCTTCCTCACAAAAGGAGAAATGCATAACACCGTCCTCCAAGAGTTTAAGTCCTTCCCTCGGTTACATCCGAGACCCACAGAGAGAAAACGCCAAAAGAACTTGCACCATTCAACTTCCCCCAGCACTTACTTCTCTCTGTCCCGAGATACGAGAGGTAGCACGGCAGCCCCGAAAACCCGGAGGCGGGGACGTTGCTCAGGACCGGACCGGACCGGACCGCATTGCAATTTAAAAATACGTCAGACTACCTTTACGGCAGACAGAATGAGTGGTTGCATCGCGGCTTCCCTCGATACTGCTGTTAGTTTAGGGTCAATGAACTGCTCGCGGTGTTCTTGTGCTGGAGATACAATCTTGTACTACTTCTTTTCACGATGTATATCAATGATTTGGATGTTGGAATTGATGGGTTTTTTTGGGTCAAGTTTGCAGACAGCTTTGTAGGCTGAAGGGCTTGTATTGTGCTGTAGGTTTTCTATGTTTCTATGATACAAAGATAGGTGGAGGGGCAGGTAGCGTTGAGGCAGCAGAGCATCTGCAGAATGATTGGACAGAATGGGCAAAGAAGTAGCAGGTGGAATATAGTGCAGGGAAGTGTATGGTCACGTAAGGAATGAAGACATGGACTTTTTTTTTAACCAGAGAAAATTCAAAAATCAGAAGTGCAAAGGGACTTGGGAGTCCTTGTGCAGGATTCTCTAAATGGTAACTTGCAGGTTGAGTCAGGGGTAAGGAAGGCAAATACAACGTTAGCATTAATTTCGAGAGGATTAGAATATAAGATCAAGGATGTGATGCTGATGCATTATAAGGCATTGGTCAGACTACAGTTGGAGATTGTGGGCCCTTTATGTGCTGGCATTGACAAGGAGGTTCAGAAGAATGATTCTGGGAATGGAAGTGTTAACATATGAGGAGTTTTTGATGGCTTTGGGCCTGTACTTACTGGAGTTTAGAAGAATGGGGTGGGGGGAATCTCATTGAAACCTATCAGATATTGAAAAGCCTGAAGAGAGTGGATGTGGAGAGGACGTTTTTTGTAGGTGGTGAGTCTAGGACCGGAGGGCACAGCCTCAGAATAGAGGGAAGAACAGCTGAGAAAGAAATTCTTTAGCCAGAGAGTGGTGAATCTGTGGAATTCATTGTCACGGATGGCTTTGGAGGCCAAATCATTGAGTATATTTAAAGCAGAGTTTGACAGGTTCTTGGTTAGTCAGGGTGTCAAAGATAGCAGGGAGGAGGCCGGAGAATGGGTTTGAGGAGATGAACAGTCTCAGCCCAAGACATCGACCGTACTCTTTTCCATAGGTGCTGCCTGACCTGCTGAGTTCCTCCGGCATGTTGTGTGTGTTGCCCTGAATTTCCAGCATCCGCAGATTTCCTCTTGTTTGTGATTGCACTGCTCCTGTTTCTTGTGCTTTTACTGTATGTCCCTATGGTGATGAACTTCTCGAATTTTTTGTCAGGATTGAGAAGGTTAAAGCAATGGAGGTAGTTAAAGAGGATACAGATACACTTTTGACAAATCAGAGAATTTTCTGCTCTGGGGAACTGGTGCAACGAGGAGATGAGGCCTGGAACAGAACAGTCTTGGTCATGCTGAATAGAGTGAGCAAGTGGCCAACTCCTGCCTCTATTTTCTGGTGTTTTAGTCAGCAGAGGAATGAATTTAGAATTACTGCTGTGATCATTAGCACAGGAAGAAGGTGTGTGAGGTCTGGGCTTACCCAGGGTACAATGCAGCCCAGTCCTAATGTCAGGCAGTGCCAGTAGAACGGACTATCCACACAGAGCAGAAACAGTGACTGGGTTCTGAACATCTGAGCAAAGTAATATCCCGCAGAGGCTGGAAATCCGAAACAAAACCGGGAGGTGCTGGAAATGATCAGCTCGTCCGACAGCATTGGGGAAGAGAGGAACAGACAAGATTTCAGATTGATGAACTATCATCAGAAGTGAAAAGTTAACTTTGTTTCTCTCTGCACAGATCCTGCCTGACCTGCTTTGTATCTCCAGCATTTTCTGGTTTTACTGTGGCTCCATAGAGACGTCAGACACTTCGACTACCACAAAACGCAGTAGAGCCAAATGGTGTATGTTTAGTTACTGTTGTAAAGAAGTAACCAGATAACCAGTTATCTGGTTCTGGTAAATAGTCTTGGCCTGAAACTTTGACTGCTTACTCACTTCCATAGATGCTACCTCACTGCCGAGTTCTTCCAGCACTTTGTGTGTGTTGTTCTGGATTTCTAACGTCTGCAGAATAACTAGTTTACTGCGCAATGGTCACCCAGGACAATAATGGGCAGAAGCAACTGGATAACACCTCTGAGCTATCTGTGGGAGACTCGATAGCTTGAGATGAAGTTTGTACTTGTGTGATGGCAACCTTAGTGTTGCCCCTCACACAATGCAGCCCCCCCCCCCAATATTGTTCCTTGGCAGCTCAAGGCCATCACTGTGCAGCGTTTCTGCAATGCAGCCCTCCTGATGTTGTAATATTTCTGCAGCTTTGTCAATCCTACACGCTCCCACTACTGCCCTTTCAGCAGTGTCGCACTTCCTCAATCCTGTCTCTTTCAGAATACGTTTTCCTCAGAACCAGCCCTCTGGCAGTGCACGACATTCTGGGTCCTTTGTGACACAGTTCGCAAAACTGCCCACTGTCAGTCCCGTATTCCCTAACTATGCCCTTCTGACAGTGCAGCACTCTCCCAGTATCGCCTCTCCAACAGCAGAATATTCGTACAGTACCACACCTCCAAATATTCAGCAATCCTTTGGTACTGCCCCTCTGACAGTGCAGTACTCCCTCAGTGCCAAACTTCTGACAATGGAGCACTTCCTCAAAACCATTCCTCCATTAGTGAAATATTCCTTCAGCACTCCCTTAGTTCAGTCCCTGTGCCAGTGCGAAACTCCCTCAGTAGTGTCCCTCCGACAGTGTGACACTCCCTCAGTACTGTCCCTCCGACAGTGAGACACTCCCTCAATACCGTCCCTCCGACAGTGAGACGCTCCCTCAGTACCGTCCCTCCGTCAGTGAGACGCTCCCTCAGTACCGCCCCTCCGTCAGTGAGACGCTCCTTCAGTACCGCCCCTCCGACAGTGAGACGCTCCCTCAGTACCGCCCCTCCGACAGTGAGATGCTCCCTCAGTATCGTCCCTCCGACAGTGTGACGCTCCCTCAGTACCGTCCTTCCGACAGTTTGACGCTCCCTCAGTACCGTCCCTCCGACAGTGAGACGCTCCCTCAGTACCGTCCCTCCGACAGTGAGACGCTCCCTCAGTACCGTCCCTCCGACAGTGAGACGCTCCCTCAGTACCGTCCCTCCGACAGTGAGACGCTCCCTCAGTACCGTCCCTCCGACAGTGAGACGCTCCCTCAGTACCGTCCCTCCGACAGTGTCACGCTCCCTCAGTACTGTCCCTCTGACACTGTGACAATCCCTCAGTACCGTCCCTCTGACAGTGAGACACTCCCTCAGCGCTGCCCCTCCAACAGTGTGACACTCCCTCAGTAGTGTCCCTCCGACAGTGAGACACTCCCTCAGCACTGCCCCTCTGACAGTGAGACACTCCCTCAGCACTGTCCCTCTGACAGTGAGACACTCCCTCAGCACTGTCCCTCTGACAGTGAGACACTCCCTCAGCACTGCCCCTCTGACAGTGAGACACTCCCTCAGCACTGCCCCTCTGACAGTGAGACACTCCCTCAGCACTGTCCCTCTGACAGTGAGACACTCCCTCAGCACTGTCCCTCTGACAGTGAGACACTCCCTCAGTACTGCCCCTCTGACAGTGAGACACTCCCTCAGTACTGCCCCTCTGACAGTGTGACACTCTCTTGGTCTCAACTTTTTTTCTGATTTTGCCTGAGATGCCCAGTAGAGCCTGAACTGTTTGAATGGTTAGGCTTTATAAGGAGCTTCAGACAATGAGTGACCATCGCTTTGTCCCTTAGGTTGTACAGCATTACAGTGGATCATGTTGCTGCCTCTCAATCCCAGTAACCTGGATATGACTGTGATCTCTAGTGCTAACTGTGTGGAACTTGCACATTTTCACAATGACTAAATGTGGTTTCCTCAGGTCTTCCAGCTTACAACCATATCCCAAAGAAAAACAGGTGGGTAAGTTATTTTGTTACTGACTGTAGGTTAGTGGTGAGGTATTAATGGAGTGGATGTCTGTGTGAAGATACTTTGCAGGGAAAATTAGTGGGAAACAGCATTGGTGGGATTGCTGAGAACCAGCATAGGTCAATAGACTGAATGGCCTCCTTTTGTGTTCTACTGTTGTGTGAATTGCTCTTGGCTGGACAATACCTTACGTCAATGATAATGTCTCATCCAATAAATCCTGATCATAAAACTCTGGTGAGATATCAGTGACTGTGAATCCAAACTCCACATTCAATGCTTTCCTCATTCCACCCAATACACTTAAAATATTCTGTGAAATATTCATCAGGTAAACTCTTTGCGATCTCAAGGGCCATCTTTCATTAACTAATGTCTCTGCCCTGAGAAGAACACTAACACCAACCTCAGCATCACCCTAATGTTCCTTTACAAGACCAGGAGCCTTATTCCTCACCCATCTTCCAGCTAACCCCGTTCTTAATCCTCACCCAAATCTTAATGTTAAATCCTTTACTTCTTTACCAATACAGCGGTCGGAAATTGGAAGTTATATACACAGAGACTATTTATGGTGAATGGGATTGTAACAGAGGGTACGTTGGTGGATGGAGGTGTTTTGATCTCGTTGAAACCTATGGAATAATGACACTTCTGGATAGAGTCAATGTGCAGAGGATGTTTCCTACAGAGGGGGCATCTAGGGCCAGAAGGCACAGACTCTGAACAGAGGAACGTTCATTTAGAACAGGGATGAGAAGGAATTTCTTTGGAAAGTGGGTGGTGAACCTGTGGGATTCTGTGGAGGCCACAAGTCATTGGGAATATTTAAAGCAGAGGTTGATAGTTTCTTGATTAGGTTGGCCATTCAAGGTTATGAGGAGCAGGCAGGAGAATAGGCTTGAGAAGGATAATAAATCAAAGATACTGGAATGGTGGAGCAGACTTGATAGGCTAAGTGGCCCTAATTCTGCTCCTATGTCTTATAGTTTTGACCTAGTAGTCTCTGTACTCTCACCTCCCCCGCGCCCCCCCATGTCTAATCAGTTTTCTCCCCTTCTCCTCCACCTTTTTCTCCTCTAAAGGTTCCCATCCCATGATCACCATGCCCTCCCTTCACTCGAATCGGACACCAGTCAGGAGTTTACTGGAGTTGGCTGTGATGCAGAACATGGCTGATTTTGTGTCCCCACTCGCCGTGGGGGTTAGGCGAGGCACAGCCCTGTGGACGGGGCGTCAGAGAGTGTCTGTGCACCCGTGAAGGCGTGGCGGCAGGCCAGAGGCTGGCAAACTCTGGAGAGTGGTGCAACTCACAGACCTGCTGACTCGAGTTAAGATTAGAACCCAGGCTTGAGGTCAACTCAGGTGCTCCCTGTGTGGAGTTTGCACTTTCCCTGTGACCACGGCAGTTTCCTCCAACATCCCCAAGGCATTCAGGTTGGTTCAATACTTGGCCGCTCTGAATTGGTCCTGGTGTGTAAGTCAGTGGTAGGGTCTGGTGGGGGGGGGAACAGGGGGAGGGGGTGGAAAGCTGAGAATATGGGGAGAACAAAAATACAGTTCCTGCAAGAATGTAATTATTTATTTCTTGGTTGATTATTTGAGATACAGCGTGAAATTGGTCTTGCTGTCCCTTTGAGCTGCACCACTCAGCAATCTTTAGATCTAACCCTAGACTAAACTTACAATGACCAATTAACCTAACTACCAATACGTCCTCGGACCGTGGGAGGAAACCAGAGCACCCGGAGGAAACCCACACGGTCACGGGGAGAATGTACAAACTCCTTACAGGCAGCAGTGGGAATTGAACACGTGCCGCCTGTACTATAAAACGTTGTGCTAACCACTACACTACTGTGCTGCCCCAAAAGAAAGATAATGATTAGCATGGATTTGATGGGCCAAAGGGCACTAGATTACTTTCTTCTCCTAGAAATAGACTGAGCAACTGACAGCCTAACACAGTGAATGTGCTCCAGGTAATTCTTGCAGGGCAAACCGGCTGAAATGGTGCACTGTATGGTCTGTCGTGGCCTGAGGTCAACATCTGGTAGGAAACTTGTTGGGAATCTGGCGTGAAATGTCATCCAGTGGTAACCCGCCCGTCGCCTGAATCCGTTTCTTGAAAGTCCTGCCAGGTTTTAGCAGGAACTCAGTCGTTGGCAGTATACACTAAACCCGGCTCCGTATATTAGCAGCAGTCTTGGGAGGGTGTGTGTTGAAATAGTGACGCCAATCTGTCCCAGCCCCTTCTGTTTAGCTGTGACGACAGAACCATTCATTTCCAGCTAAGAGCTTGGCGCAATGCCAGAAGTCAGGGCAACGCCAGCTACAGTTAGACGTGCGGCTGTCAATTCCCCAATATCCTATCTCACTACACGCCCAGCTGTGGTCAAAACATCTCGCTTTAAGAACTGCTTTATTTTCCTCAAACAAACTACTGGAGGAAATGAATGGACCGAGCAGCACCTGAGAAGGCAGAGGGATAGTCAACCGGACTTTATTTCCTCAATTTCCACTCAATTCCTTTTAATACTCGCGGGCAGATACAAAATCCGTGGTACCATGGGGCATTGTTGCAGAAAGTGATTGTTATAGAAGTTTAACTTTGCCCTGAGAATTTTCCTGGTATGATAGAAGCAGCTGAAAATGAGTTGAAAGTAGTCTTTTAAAACACGATGCATTCCTTGATGGGGGGGGGGGGGAGATTGCCAATTTCATGTAGACTGTCGGAGAATTCCAGTTGGTTCATTGGCCACTTTGTTAGTAATTTTATTTATTAAGACATACAGAGCACAAGTTACAGGGAAAATATGTTTAAATCAGACTTTTAGTCGCCTTGGTCTGAACTTTCAGTTCACAACTTCCTTCAAACCCACTGTGAATTGTGATTGAATTAATACTCCAGCCTAGGGAGAGATCTTTTGCAGGCACTACATTTTATGAGAACCTGTGCCAAGTTTGATTGATATACACCGGTCCAGATTTGCGCTCAAAATTCCCCAATCTCTTGCACCAGTTTTAACGACACAGGAAAGCAGACGCACAAGAGAGAGCATCCTAACATGCTGCATCGCCGCATGGTGCGGAAACTGCGCTGCGGCGGGGCAGGAAGGTTCTACAACGGGTAGTCAAAACCGCCCAAAGCATCACCTGTCCAGCCCCCGCGCCATCAGGGACATATACACAGAAAGGTGCCGGAAAAAGACCAGTGACATCATGAAGGATCCCACCCACCCAGAAGTTTGTCCCTCTTCCAGGAAGCTACGTTAGCATCCAAGGCCAGGACCACAAACAGTTAATTCTCCCAGTCCGTCGGGCTGATGAGCACCCCCACCCATTAACCCATCCCACCACCGCTACGTACACATCACCCAGTGTCACTTTATGTAACTTGTACACTGTGTTTTATAGGATTGCTTTTGTATTTACTTTTGTTGTGTTTTTATTGTTTTTTTTAATGCAGCATCGGGTCCGGAGTAACAATCATTTTGTTCTCCTTTACACTCGAGTACTGAAGATTGACAATAAGCAAACTTGAATTGTGAGTCAGTCACTTGGCCCGTCAAGGCTGCCCTGCATTTCAATCTGATGATGGTGATCTGCACCCCTCTCCCAACTTCCCTCCTGTGCCATCTACAGCTTGGCTGAGTTCCAGTGACTTGTTCTGAGGAACTAAGGCAGTTAAGCAGAAGCCACACTTCTCGATAGTCCTGGGAGCTTGAACAAGTTCACTAAACCTTTACTGTCCTCTGGGGCAAAGGAGTCAAAGTCTCACATCCCTCTGACAGGTGAGTAGGGACCTGACTGAGGAATCTGGCAGGGAACAGCACTATCAGTCAGCACTGGAAAGACAGCAGGCATCATTACCAATTTCCATGATAACCCGCTGCTCTTCCGGCCACGTGCAAGCCTGACCCTCCCTTAGTTTCACATGGGGAATGTAAACATGGAGAAGTTTCAGCAGTTGCTCAGGATTTACTGTTATCTTGGACCGGTTTGGCCAGTCCCAGGTTGGACTAGGCTGAACCAAAGAGTGGCAGGCTGGTCCTATCACTACAGGTGACTTCTCGGTAGGTCCAGTAGACCCTAGACTTTGGCAACTCTAAGGCCAGCACAGGTCATCGTGTTTTTGGAAGGAGTCTCCAAGCACAGTCGGAAGTGAGTCTCCAAGCACAGTCGGAAGTAAGTCACAAACATGAGAAAGTCTGCATTCTGCTGGAAACACACGAAATACTGCAGGAACTCAGCGGGCCTATGGATAAGAGTAAACCGTTATTGTTTCGGGCTGAGACCCTTCATCAGAGCTGGAAAGGAAGGGGAAAGATGCCAGAATAAAAAGGTTGGGGGGGGGAGGAGAAGGAGGCCAGCTGGAGGGTGATAGCTGAACGCTGGTGGGTGGGAAACGTCAAGGGCTGGAGAGGAAAGAATCTGATAGGAGAGGAGAGTGGACCATAGGAGAAAGGGAAGGAAGAGGGGACCCGGGGGAGGTGAGAAGAGGTAAAAGGTCAGAGTGGGGAATAGAGGAAAGGGGGGGGGATTTGTTTACCAGAAGGAGAAATCGAACTTCATGCCATCAGGTTGGAGGCTGCCCAGATGTAATATAAGGTGTCGCCCCTCCATCCAAAGGGCGGACGCATCTTGGCACAAGAGGAAGCCGTGGACTGACATGTTGGAATGGGACCGACAATTGGAACTGAAATGTCTGGCCACCGGGAAGTTCCCTCGCAGTTGGGGACGAACAACTCCCATTGCTCTGGTTAGCAACAAACCTCACAGAAACAAAATGGGGCAAAAATGGATAGGGAATCAAAGGACAGAGAGAGAAACATAGTTGTAGAGTACAGAAACAGGCCCTTTGACCCACTGAATACATACTAACCAGCAAGCACCCATTTACATTAATCTCTCCACATTCCTGTCAACTCCCATTGGATTCTATCACTCACCTACACAATTAACCCACTACTCCACATGTCCCTTCGGTCACAGACAGAAGATGCACCTTTCATCCAGACAGTACCAGACTGAAGCTGGGCTGCCGGAAACGCAAGGCAGCGGCTCCACCAGATGTACAACTCTGTCACCACCAGGACTGAAAAGCTCAATCGTGGCGCTGTCGAAGGAGGGAATGCCAGATCTCAGGGCACAGAGAGCTAAAGGTATGTCAGAAAGTTGTGGAGTGATTACATTTGAGAATAATCATAAGGCCATAAGATATAGGAGCTGAATTAGTCCATTTGGCCCATCGAGTCTGCTCTGCTATTTCATCATGGCTGATCCATTTTCCCTCTCAGTCCCAGTCTCCTGCCCTCCTCCCTGTATCCCTTCATGCCCTGACCAATCAATAATCTATCATCCTCTGCCTTAAATATATGAAAAGACTTGGCCTCCACAGCTGCCTGCGGCAACAAATTCTACAGATTCACCACTCTCTGGCTAAAGAAATCCCTCCTCATTTCTGTTCTAAAAGGACACCCCTCTATCGTGAGGCCGTGTCCTCTGGTAGGGTCCAAATTGGAAACGCACAGACATTTGGGCCGGGGGAGGAGGAAGGTGGGGGTTGCTTGCAGGGCTGAAGGAGATGCGGCCGTGGGAGATTTGAAAACAACGATGAGAATTTACAAATGCTGCTGGAAGAAGAGCCAGTGTGTGAGTGAATGAGACTGAATGACAGCGCAGAGATTTGGAGATAATGCAGTCAACGGTGACACCGGCTGCAGATCAGAGAGCCGGGGGGGTGGGGGGGATTATTTGAATTACTGTAAATCTCCCAAATTTGCAGTAAAAATTTGGGAGCCGACTGCATACTCCAGGTTAGAGATTCAGAGGTGTTTGTACGGTTGAGGATGGGTCTCTAACCCTGTGAGTGACTGACTTGGAAAACAAGAGGTCATTAACACGGAGAAGAAGCGTTAGTCAGTTAAGGAATAAAATTAAAGCCCAGCATGGCCCTGTCCAACCTGAATCCAGTCTGACCCAGATACTAATAATTTTTCTATACCAGATCCAACCTTCACTACCAGTAAAATCTCCAATGTGTTATTGATGGGATTAAAAACGACATACCCGAAAGACATTGACTAATTAATACAAAAGCACATGCACAAATACTAAGCAAATCACCCTGACCTCCTAACCTCGATGAAACGTGGCCAGGGCTGAACCAGACACAGATGTTTTATCAGAATATATAACCAGCCAACTAGGCCCAACACATTTAGTTAGGTTGCACTGGGCTGAGCCAGGAGGCCAGGCTCCCTTCCAGTTCAGTTTATTGTCATTCAATTGTACAAATGTATACCGCCAAATGAGACAACGTTCCTCAGAGTTCCCAACCATGGACCCCTACCATTAACTGAGGGGTCTGTAGACCCCATGTTGGGAACCCCCTGGTCCAGACCAAGGTGCGCAAACCAGTATATATAACTCATACACAAAACACATAATGTAACATTACCACAAATAAATCAACAGATAATAACGTACGCATATAATACAAGTTAAAACATAAACAGTGTAACACTACTGGCGTTTCATACGTGATGAGATCTGGGCAGTGGCAGGGAGTTCAGTAATCTTACAACCTGGGGGAAGAAGTTCTTTCCGATCCTGAAAGTCCTTGTCCTAACGCTACGGTACATCCTGCCTGACGGTAGCAGGACAAAGAGATTGTTGGACAGATGAGAGGGATCACTGACAATGCCAAGGGTCCTGCTTAGGCAGCACTCCTGAGATGTGTCTCTAATGGGTGGAAGAGAGACCCTGATGATCCTCCCAGCAGTGCTCGTGATCCTTTGTAGGGTCTTACAGTATCAGTTAGTGTAGAAGGGGACCAGGCTGGACAGCCGGAGTCCAGAAAGCACTAAGTGGGTCTCCCCAGGAAGCATATTCTTGAGGGAAACATTTACAAGGAAGTTACCAGGTCTGGAAGATCTGAGATGTAAGGGAAGGCTGAATAGGTTAGGACTTTATGGCTTGGAATGTAGAAGATTGAGTGAGATTTGATGGAAGTATACAAAATTATGAGAGGTATAGATAGGGTAAATGCAAGCAGGCCTTTTCCACTGAGGTTGGGTGGGACTACTACAAGAGATCAAGGGTTCACAGGGAAAGGTGAAAAGCACAAGGGGAACATGAGGGGAAATTTCTTCACTCAGAGGGCTGTGAGAGTGTGGAATGAGCTGCCAACGCAAGTGGTGCATGTGAGCTCGATTTCAACGTTTAAGAGAAGTTTGGTTCGGTAGATGGAGGACTATGTTCCCGGTGCTGGTCGATGGGAGTTGGCATTTTAAATGGTTTGGTGCAGACTAGAAGGGCCTGTTTCTGTGCTGTACTCTTCTATGACTCTAAGCTATAGGGAAGCGATTTAAGGCAGGGGATTAGGTTGAAAGAGGACAGAAGCTAGGAGAAGTGAATAAGGACTACAATCCAGGTCACTGTAATGTTTGTGAACATCATGGCATTAAAGGGTACTGTAAACTTTCTCTTTACAGCAGAATCAGAAATAGGGGAAAATAACTGGCAAATGAACCAAGATTAAAATGAGATACTGACACGCTGGGTCATGGACTGTAGTTTTGACAGACCCTGGATCACGGTCTCTTTGGGTGGTGGGGGTGCTTCTACTGGTGGCGAGTGGGCAGGAAAGGTGTGGGGTCAATGCTTTTGCTACTGCTTGTGTGAAGGGAGGGGGAAGGGGGTTTTTGAGGCTTCAATGTTTCTATCATTTGTTCTACGGGATGTCTGTGAAGAGGAAGAATTTTAGATTGTACACCGTATAAATTGTCCGATATTGATCGATTGAGAAACAGTTTCAAGCTGCGCCACCCAGCAATCTTCTGATTATAACCTTAGGCTAATCACAGAACAATTTACAGTGACCAATTAACCTACCAACCGGTACGTCTTTGGACTGTGGGAAGAAACCTGAGCATCTGGAGAAAACGTCCAAGCTCCTTACAGGCAGTGGCGGGAATTGAACCCAGGTCACCTGTACTGTAAAGCGTTGTGCTCACCACTACTGTGCTAGCCGCCCCATTTTAAATGAACCTTTGAAATCTGGAATGCATTGTCAGTGAGAGCACTGAGGATAGATTCAGTCGGGACATTTAAAGGCAAATGAAAAGGAAGGCAAAACTTGCAGGGTTATAGGGCGAGGGCAGGAGAGTGGGACTAGCTGGATTGTTCTTGTATGAGAGCAGGCAGTGACTCGATAGGCCAAATGGTCTTCCCTGTGCTGCAGTGACTCTGTGATCAAGTTAGAATATGGACTTTAGCTGTCTATACACACACACACACACACACTCACACACTCACATACACACACACACACACACACACACACTCACATACACACACACACACTCACATACACACACACACACACACACACACACACACACACACACACACACACACACACACACACACACACACTCCCAACTCCTTGCTTCAACCTGTGACTGCAGAATGAGCTCATCACTACGATCGCAGATGCCTTGTTGGCCCAGGTCCCATTAAGGTCCGTTGCCACAATGCGAGCAGGTACAGGAGTGTTCCTCCGAGACAGATGGAGGTGCTGTGATGTGTGATGAAGCAAGCAGGGTGCCAGCAGGAGAATCCTGGCAGAAAGACACCACAGCCGTGTCACGCTGTAGTTCAGGATGCCAGTGAGCACCATCACTCACCGGGCAGGGCGCACGGTAAATCCCGGAGACTCGAGTCTTCACGGACGTTTAGGTGCGAGCAAGTGATTGAAGAGCTAAGGAGCTGAAAGCTGAGCAGATGAAACTGCAGTGGTCATAGATTAATGTAGAACAAAAAAAACTCTGCGCAAAGCAACCCCGTCAGGCGTCAGACTTCTGACAGAGCTAGGTTTTTCACACAGTGCCTGGACTGCATTGTCAGGAGTGGAGTCGGAGGCTGATACAACAGGGGCGTTTAAGAGACCCATAGGGTAAGCTGATGGATGAAAGGACAATGGAGGATTATGGGCCAGATAGGAGGGAAGAGTTAGGTTGGTTGTGGAGTAAGTTAAAAGGCTAGCATAACATCATGAGCTGAAGGGCCTGTACTATGTTTGTGGCGGAGAGCAATGATAAGGGATCGTCATACTCTCAGACGGAGTGAAACTCTGTCAGTGAGGGAGTGCTTTTTCAGATGTTCGGTACTGAGGCACTGTTCGAAATCCAGCGGTGAAGGAGTACTGAACCATCGGAGGGCAGTACTGACGCAATGCTACAAGTCTGGAGGGGCAGCGGTGAGGGAGCTCTGCATGGTCGGAGGGACAATAGTGAGGGAGGATCATACCTGTTGACATGGTGGCGCTGGGAATCTGCTGTATTGTTGTATTAAGCTCTCGACTGAAGATCAAAGTGCAAAACAATTCCTCTAAAAATTCTTTAAATTTCTTAGAACAATTGACAACTAAGGGTAGTCTTTCTGAGAGAAACAGCAGTCTAAAGTGGTCACAAACAACAGGAATTCTGCAGATGCTGGAAATTCAAGCAACACACATCAAAGTTGCTGGTGAACGCACGTCCTGACGAAGGGTCTCGGCCCAAAACGTCGACTGTACCTCTTCCTAGAGATGCTGCCTGGCCTGCTGTGTTCACCAGCAACTTTGATGTGTGTAGTCTAAAATGGTTTTGCATTTATTTTGAAAAAGAAAGAACCATGGTATTTTGGTTTCAATCTTTCAGGGAGTGGGTAAATGAGAGCAAATCTTTGTCCTGTGATGAGAGCTATCAGTCTCAGAAGTATCAGTGTTAGGTTTGTATCTTCTGTGGACTACACCCTCCAGTGTTAATCCTCTGCAGCTTTGTCCACTGCCTTTATAGTTTGAAACCTTTTAATTAACATATTCTTAGGAATGCTTTGGGTGTTTTTTTTAAATGTGTGTATTATTTCTGAGAAATTTGGGTTATGCTACTGAGCTGATTTAAACAGTCTGTTTAGACCTCTCGCTCAATATTGAGTGAGAGGTTGAAACAGATGGCTTAAATCAGCTCAGTGGACAGTACCCACAGTTCAGGCAACCTTTGCAGTGTTTTAACTATAAACTGCTGGCGTGGACTTCCGTGCCTAAAGATGACTTTCGTAAAGAACGACAATGTTTGTTTTAAGAAAGTTGCGATTGTGGAATAGATTTTAAATCCACTGATCCTTTCGAAGTATTTTAATTGCTTTTGCCTTCCATAGTTTGAATTCATATACAGCGTAACACACAAGAACACAGCAGGTCAGGCAGCATAAACGGAAAAGAATAGGAGTCGACAATTTGGGCCAAAAGCCCTCACCAGGACTCGTGTGTTTATTCATATACATTGTCGTATTTGGAATTATTTTTCTAGGGTTATTACGAACTGTCTCCTTTCCTGGCATCTAAAAGATTTCAATAAGTGATCAGAAACTGTGACAGAAAATTCTGCAAACACTCAGTATCCCTGGAAACAGAAACTGAGTTAACATTTCAGGTTAAAAACCTCAGATTCTGTGCGACCTGGTGTGCATTTCTGGTGTTACTTCAGTTAAGACCATAAGACATCGGAGCAAAATTAGGCCAATTAGCTCATCAAGTCTGCTCTACCATTCCATCAAGGCTGACTTATTATTCCTCTCAACCCCTTTCTCCTGCCTTCTCCCCATAATCTTTGACAACCTGATTAATCAAGAACCTATCAACCTTTGCTTTAAATATAGCCAAATATGTGGCCGCCACAGCCATCTACAGCAATGAATTCCACACCTTCTGGCCAAAGAAATTTCTCCTCCCCTCTGTTCTAAATGGACATCCCTTTATTCTGAGACCGTGCCCCCTGGCCCGAGACTTGCCCATCATAGGAAACATCCTCTCCTCAAATACTCTGCCTAGGCCCTTCAACATTCGACAGGTTTCAATGAGATCTCCCTCATTCTTCTAAACTCCAGCAGGTACAGACCCTGAGGCAGTAAATGCTCGTCATACATTAACAGTTTCAATCTCTGGACCTTCTTCAATGCCAGCACGTTCTTTCTGAGATAAGGGGCCCAAAACTGCTCGCAATTCTCCAAGTGCAGTCTGACCAATGCCTTATAAAGCCTCAGCATTTCCAGCATCCACAGTTCTCTTTTCAATTTTCGTTAGGGTTTGTCAGCTGTGTTGAGGGAGGCAATGAATTTATTCCTTTCTCACAGAACTCTTTTGCCTTCATCAAAGGGTTTGAATATTCTGGATCCCTCATGCTGCCACATAATTCTTTTTTTATTATTATTATTTAGCGATACAGAGCAGGATAGGCCCTTTGAGCCATGGCGCCCCAACAGCCCCCGACAAACCTGAATAACCGTAACCTAATCGCAGGACAATTTATAATGACCAATTAACCTACCCGGTATGCCCCTGAGTTGTGGGAGCAAATCCGGGCACCCGGGAAAAAAACATGCATTCCACAGGGAGGGTGTACAGACAGTGTCAGAACTGAACCCTGAAACGCCCCGAGGTGCGATAACATCACGCTGAGCGCTATTCTACCGCGGCGCCTGTACAGGAATGTTGGAGCTTTGATTTCACTGTGAAACCAAATCTTTCCTCCTCCTTTCTATAAGGCTATGAAATGGAAAAGTGATCCCATTTTCGACTTTTCTCTTATTTTATCTTTTCCTCATATACCGTGTTGTTAATAAAATATTCGACTGGGTTTTACGTGAACTATTGAGGCTAATTAACCAATTAAATTTGCAAGTCCTTAGTTCAATTGCAGCACTATGACCCTCTGTTAGTTGTAATTGTGGAAGAACATAAGGCCAGGAGGAGAGGTTATTTATTTATTTTTTGAGATATAGTGCAGAACAGGCCCTTCTGGCCCTTCGAGCCATATCGCCCAGCAATGCCCCTGATTTAATGCTAGCCTATTCACAGGACAAATTACAATGACCCATTAACCAACCAACTGGTAGGTCCTTGGACTGTGGGAGGAAACCGGAGCACCCGGAGGAAACCCACGCGGTCACGGGGAGCACGTACAAACTCCTTACAGACAGCGGCGGGAATTGAACCGAGGTCGCTGACTGTAAAACGTTGTGCTCAGATGTTCTGAGCATCTCAAACTCAGATTATTACATAAACAAATGTTTTTGTATTGCTGATTAATGCAAGGCCTTGGTGGTTAGGTAATTCTGATCGCCACACAAGAAAATAAGGGAAAGAGTGTACCATTGGGCCAGTTAAACCTATCCCCGTCCGTTCAATATGATCATGATTATCTGCCTCAGGCTTCACCTTTTCTTCCCCATCTTTCAAAAAATTTGCTACTTTCTTTTTCAGTAGCTCCAGTGACCCTAGTTTTCAACCTCTCTGGGCTAAAGATTCAGAAGTGTTCCCACCATCCGCACTATTTAAAAACTGCACTCTAGTCTGGGGCAGCACCATAGTGTAGTGGTTAGTGTGAGGCTTACAATACTGGGGATCCGGGCTTAATCCCCACTGTTGCCTGTAAGGGGTACGTTCGTTCTCCCCGCGACCACGTGGGTTTCCTCCGGGTGCTCTGGTCTCCTCCCACAGTCCAAAGACGTACCGGTTGGGAGGTTAATTGGTCATTGTAATCAGGCTAGGATGAAGTTGGGGACAGCTGGGCAGTACCACTTGAGGGGCTGTAAAGGCCTATTCAGAGCTCTATGTCAATAAATAAACAAATAAGATAAGCTGTGTCCCCTTGTTGAAGATACTCTCCATTAGTGGAAATACCTTGACAGTTAATCTGTCATAGCATCTCAGATGTTTCAACACTGCTTTCTTGATATGTGTGACTAGGGGAAAAGCAACAATGGAATAATATGCAACAGACACAAAATGCTGGATGAACTCAGCAGGCCAGGCAGCATCTATGGAAAAGAGAACAGTCGACGCTTCGGACTGAAACGCTTCATCAGGATTGTACCCTTTTCCACAGATGCTGCCTGGCCTGCTGAGTTCTTCCAGCATTTTGCGTGTGTTGCTTTGGATTTCCAGCTCCTGCAGATTTTCTCTTGCTTGTGAATGGAATAATACTTTGTACAAATGCATGTTGTCGATGGACTACACCATAGGATTGTTGAAAATTTAGCAACAGATCTATAAAATAGTTAGCTTTCTCACTGACAGTGCTGTTTTATTTTTAAACTTGTGTAGCCATAACTTCTGCAGAAAAGGGGAAGTTACAGATTGGGACTGTCATCAACTTATGACATCGGAAATTGTAAGATGAATGAGAGGGTGTTTTAAGCTTTCAGGGTGGAAATATTTATCTGATATTTAATACAGGGATTAGTATTGTATATCCGAGCTGGATACTTTTGGAAAGCAGGGACATGGGAACTGGGCATGAATGTACTGTATGACATTTTATTTATTCACTGTTTGAGACATGGGCATTGCTGGCAAGGCTGGCTGTGTTTATGTACAAACTGCTGGAGGAACTCAACGGGTCAGGCAGTATGTACTGTGGAAAATGAACAGACAATATTTCGGGCCAAGTCTCTTCATCAGGACTGGAAAAAAAGGGGACAGAAGCCAGATTGCCCTCTTCCTTTGCAGTCTCAGCTTGAAACATCGACTGTTCATTTTCCTTCGTAGACGCTGCTTGACTCGCTGAGTTCCGCCAACACTTTTTGTGTGGTGATCTGGATTTTCAGCATCTGTTGTCTCTCTTGTCTCTGCTTATTGTGGCAAGCAAGACCCTACGGAGACGTGGAGCAGCCACGTTGATCCTCTCACATCCCCTTTGCCAATCACCTGTCCAGCTCTTGGCTCCATCCCTCCCCCTCCTGTCTTCTCCTATCATTTCGGATCTCCCCCTCCCCCTCCCACTTTCAAATCCCTTACTAGCTCTTCCTTCAGTTAGTCCTGACGAAGGGTCTCGGCCTGAAACGTCGACTTGTACCTCTTCCTAGAGATGCTGCCTGGCCTGCTGCGTTCACCAGCAACTTTGATGTGTGTAGCTTGAATTTCCAGCATCAGCAGATTTCCTCTTGTTCACATCTATATTATTGGGTTCTTTGAAGGGGGATTTTCAAATGATAGGAATTGGCGGGGACTTTTTTTTTTAACTTTAATGCACGTTGTTTCAGAGGATACGTTTAAGATATAATTGTGGAAATTGGGTTTTACTGAGTGTACCACATCATAGGCTTCCCTAAATGCCAACGGCATAACAAGTGGCGATGGTGACCACATCATAGAGTCATGAAACAATACAGTGTAGAAAGAGGCAATTCGAACCAATTTGATCATGCTGTCTACATTTGACCCTTACTCCTCTCAACCTTTCCTATCTGTTCAAATATTTCTTAAATGTTGTATTGTACCTGCCTCTGGCAGCTCATTCCATTTCAGTTCCACCATCTGCATCTGCCCCTCGGTTCCCTTTCAAATCTTCCCCATCTCACCTTAACCCGGTGCCATCTTGTTTTTGATTCCCTTTCCCTGGGAAAATGACGGTGTGTGTTCACCCTGTCTATGTCCCTCATGATTTTATGCATCTCTATTTAAAGTTCATGGCACGGCACGGCAGCGTAGTGGTTAGCACAACGCTTTACAGCGCCAGCGACCCGGGTTCCATTCCCGTTGCTGCCTGTGAGGAGCTTGTACGTTCTCCCGGTGACCGTGTGGGTTTCCTCCGGGTGCTCCAGTTTCCTCCCACAGCCCAAAGATGTACCAGCTGGTGGATTAATTGGAAGTTGTTCCAAGATTAGACTAGGGTTAAATCGGGGGTTGCTTGATGCCGATCGAAGGGCCCATTCCATGCTGTCTCTCAATATGTAAACAAATAAGTCAATTATATCTTGGCATAGATTCCTACAAGAAAATCCAAGATCAGCAGATGCAAATGAGGCAGATCCACAACAATTCCAGTAGTTGGGGAATCCATTGTTGTAGGTGACCAAGAATCATGGCACAGGAACAGCTAAGATGGAGGCCCCAGCTGTTTTTAATAGCTCTTGAATGGAAAATCCTACAAGAAGTGGTGGATACGGCCTGGCCCATCATGGGCAAAGCCCTCCCCACCGTTGAGCACATCTACACGGAGCACTGTCGCAGGAAAGCAGCATCCATCACCAGGGACTCCCACCATCCAGGCCATGCTCTCTTCTTGCTGCTGCCATCAGGAAGGAGGTACAGGAGTCTCAGGACTCACACCACCAGGTTCAGGAACAGTTATTACCATCAGCCATCAGGCTCTTGAACCAGAGGGGATAACATCACTCTCCCCGCCACTGAACTGTTCCCATAACCTATGGACTTACTTTCAAGTACTCTTCCTCTCAGGTTCTTGATATTTCTTATTTTTTTCTTTTGCATTTGCATGTTAGTTGTTAGTCTATCCTGTTGGGTGCGGTCTTCATTGATCTATTGTGTTTCTTGGATTTACTGTGTGTGCCCACAAGAAAATTAATCTCAGGGTTGTATATGGTGACATATCTGTACTTCGGTAATAAATTTGAAGCCGTCAGCGCAGGAGTTGAGTGGGCGAAGCGGTCCCGACCCTCCAAGCAGACCATTGCCTTTGTCAGAGCTGGGGAGCAGCCAATACCTGCCAAAAGAACATCTGCAGGCATCCTGACCTCTGCAAGGGACTGGCAGCTGTTGGTGGACCTCGAAGGGCAGCTGAAGTTCCCCAACCATATCGCAGCCACCACCCTATGACCAGACATTGTCCTAGTGTCTGAGTCGATTAAGCAAGTGGTGCTGCTGGAGCTGACAGTCCCATGGGAAGCTGGCTTGGAAGAGGCCTTTGAAAGGAAGTTCTCCAAGTACACAGGACTGGTCAGCAACTGTCAGCAGGCTGGATGGAGAGTGAGGTGTCTCCCAGTGGAGGTTGGTTGTAGGGGATTCGCAGCCCGTTCCTTAGTTAGAGCCTTCAGCATTTTGGGCATCGAGGAGAGAGGAAGAGGAGAGCCATCTGCAGTACCACCGATGCGGCAGAGAGGGCCTCAAGATGGCTGTGGCTCAAAAGAGGGGAGCCATGGAGTCATAAGTAGCTAGCCATCTGGACACAAGCTGGGGTCTGATCAGCCCTGGCTGGGTCACCTGGAGGAGGTTGTATGATGTTGAAAGACCTGAAACATCCGATGATTCCAGGAACATCACTGACGATGTGTCCAGAAGCATCAATAGATGTTATGTACACTGCTACTTTGAATTTTTGAATAATTAATGCAGTGACCCCATAGACACTATTTTGAGGAAGGGCAGAGGGTATACCGAGGCCTATCACTGACCGACATTGCTACTACAGGGTATCTACCATCATTCACTGTTGTCTGTGGGATCTTGCTACG
The DNA here is from genome assembly GCF_030028105.1 of Mobula birostris. Lineage (NCBI taxonomy): Eukaryota > Metazoa > Chordata > Chondrichthyes > Myliobatiformes > Myliobatidae > Mobula > Mobula birostris. The sequence goes on from NC_092401.1 coordinate 8,984,918, forward strand.
TGAGAGCTGGCTGCCTCTGTTTCTCCACGCTGTACCTTCTCTGTTGCTGAAGCTGAAATGCGTGAGAGCTTCAAGTTGCTGGGTGTGAACATCACCTGTCCTGTTCCGACCACACTGGTGTCACAGCCAAGGAAGCTCACCAATGCCACTACTTCCTCGGGAGCATTAAAAAAAGCTTTGGCATGTCCACGTCGACCTTCACCAACGGATGCACCATAGAAAGCATTCCGTCTGGATGCACCATGGCTTGGCATGGCATCTGCTCTGCATGTGACCACAAGAAACTGCAGAGGGTTGTGGACACAGCTCAGCACATCACAGAAACCAGCCTCCCCTCCGTGGACTCTGTCAGCACTTTTTGCTGCCTCGGTAAGTCGGCTAGCATAAACAAAAACCCCACCCACCCCAGACACTGTCCATTATCCTCTCTCTCTCTCTCATCGGGCAGAAGATACAACAGCCTGAAAGCACTTACCACCAGGCTCGAGGACAGCTTCTGTCCCAATGTTATCAGACTCTTGTACAATAAAATGGAACCTTGACCTCACAATCAACCTCATAATGATCTCCACTTCACTGTAGATTTTACACTTTACTCAGCATTGTTACTGTTTTACTTTATTCTAGCTCAATGCACTGCGTAATGATTTGATCTCTATGAAGAGTGTGTAAGAAACCTTTCATTATGTCTTGGTACAGTTGACAATGATAAACCAATGCCAATACCAGTAGGACATCTTGAGGCTGTGTAGGGTGCAAGTACAGTTACAGTGTTCTAAGTGGGGACAGAACACTGTAAACCCCAGCCTAGCCTCACCAACAGACAGCTGCTGAATCCCCAGACAGGAGGGTGGAGGGCAGGCCTGTGATGATATGTGAGAGCGAGCGAGTGAGAGAGAGAGAGAGAGAGAGACTGGATTCATAGTAGCAGGTTGAGTGAGACATTGTGCGCAAAGTTCACAGGATGTGGTGAGGTCAGTGGCGAGGAGAACTGACTTGACGTGAATGCACAGATAAGACGGAGGTTACGGTGAGGAAAGACGTCACATTCTCTGGGGCAATGCACTCACAGCTTCCCCTCAGCTGGTACTCTGGGTCTGAGGTACCTCCAGCCATTCCCCAGAACCTGTGCTGGGGGCTGACAATTAGTGGGGTGGGAGGAGGGAGGGGGATTGAGTAGAGGGGTGAGGGTTGGTAATGGGAGAGATCAGCGGGTGAACCTCTCCCATTCACACCACCTCCCCTCCTCTCACTCACTCCCTCCCTCACCTTTCTGTCACTTCAAGTCTCCCCCCTTCCCCTCCCAACCCCTCTGCTTTCTCACCCACACTTCATCGTTCAGCCACTCTCTTGTCCACACACACCAATTCCCAATTTGCACCTCTCTCTCCCCAGCCCTCAGCCCTCTTTCTACTCTCCTACTCGCCCCAGACAACCACAGCTTTCTCTCTTCTGACTTCTGGCCTCAGCCCCTTCCTGCCTCCTCTGACCTATACACTCCATATCCTCACTTTTTCCCCCACACTTCATTCTGCACCCCCACCACCTCCCTACCAATCACCTCTGCCCTCTCCACTCTCCCTTTGACTTCTTGCTCCTCTATTATTTCCCTCCTCACCCCCTCATCCCCACCTTTCCATCTTTCTGCCACCTCTACTCTCACACTCCCCCACTCATCACATCTTCCAATCCCTCTCTCACGTATCCCCCATTCCCTGCCTCTTACTCCTATCCCACTCATTCTTGTGCCCTCCCCCCAAGTCCCTCTCCCCTCCCAAACCTCCCTTCCACACCCCAAACCCAGCTCAACCTCCCAAGCCCCTCTCCCTCCTCTCCACTCACACCCTCCCTTCTCGACACCTGTACCCTCTCCCCGCCTTTCACCTGATCCCTTCTGATCCCTCAGCACCTCCTCCCACCTCACCCTCCCTACCTCCCCTATCTCTTCCTCCTTATTGCCTCTCTCCTTCCACACTTTCTACTCCTCCCCACTTCCCCTTCCCCTTCTACAAATGCCTCTCTGCCCTTTCCCCCACTCAACTCTTCCCTCCTCCCCTTCTCCACACACCCCCTGACTCTCTCCTCTGACCCACTTCTACCACCCTCACCCACTTCCCCATTTCCTCTGCCCCTCCCCACAGACCGTGGTTGAATGAATTCCTGCCACTTCCCCAGTAGGAGGAGGAGATGGGTGGAATACCCCTAGAGGAGGGAGTGGAATACCCCCTGCCACAGGGGGGTGGAATAACCCTAGAGGGGATGGAATACCCCTAGGAGAGATGCTGGAATACCCCCGAGAGGACCTTCTCCTGGGTCAAGGATTCCTGGGCAAAATGATGCCAAGATATTTCAAAATCCGAAGTAAATTTATTATCTAAGTATAGTTGTGCCAGAAAGTTTGCAAACCCTGTAGAATTTTCTCTGTTTCTGCATAAATATGACCTAAAATGTGATCAGATCTTCATGTAAGTCCTAAAACTACAGAGAAGCCAATTAAATTAAAAAAAACATTATACGTGTTCATTTATTTATTAAGAAAAATAATCTAATATTGCATGTATTTGTTGGAAAAAGTATGTGGGCCTTTGCTTTCAGTAAGCGGTGTGATCCCCTTGTTCAACAATAACTTCAACCAAACATTTCCAGTAACTGTTGATCTGTCCCGCACATTGGCTTGGAGAAAATTTAGGCTTCATCTCTGGGATGTTGGTGGGCTTCCTTGCGTGAACTGCTTGCTTGAGATCCTTCCACAACTTTTCTATAGAATTAAGGTCAGGACTTTGACTTGGCCTTTCCAAAGCACAAATTTTCTTCTTTTTCAACCATTCAGGTGTTGATTTACTTTTGTCTTTCGAATCATTGTCTTGTTGCATTATCCAACTTCTATTAAGCTTCAGCTGACAGACTGCTACCCTGACATTCTCCTGTAAAATGTTCTGATACATTTTTGAATTCATTGTTCCCTCGACGATTTGCAAGCTGATCAGGCCCTGAGGCAGCAAAGCAGCCCCAAACCATATGCTCCCTCCACCATGATTCACAGTTGGGATGAGGTTTTGGTGTTGGTGTGCAGTGCCCATTTTTCTCCAGACACAGCAATGTGCATTTCTGCCAAAAAGTTGAGCTTTTGTGTCATCTATTGATAGAACATTGACTGAGAAGCATTGTAGAACATCCAGGTGGTCTTTTGCAAACCTGAGATCTGCAGCAATGTTTGTTTTTGGAGAGCAGTGGTGTCCTTCCATGAACACCATTCTTGTTCAGTGTTTTTCTTTTCGTGGACACATGAACAGAAACATAGGCAAGTTCTAGAGATTTCTGCAGGTTTTCTGCTGTTAACCTTGGGGTTCGTTTTCACCTCCTTCAATATTGCACTGTGCTGTTGGTGTGATCTTTGCAGGATGCCCACTCCTAGGGAGAGTCCAACAGTACTGAGTTTCCTCCATTTGTAGATAAGTTCTCTTACTGTGGACTGATGAACACTCAGGTTGTTAGAAATGCTTTTGTAGCCTTTTCCAGCTTCATGCATCTCTACAATTCTTCTAAGGTTTTCTGACAGTTGTTTTAATCGAGGCATGGTGCACATAAACAGATCTTTCTTGAGAAGAGCAGGTTCTGTCAGTAACCTGATTTTATGTGTCCTTTTTATCGGGCAGGGCATCTCTACAACCCACACCTCCAATCTCATCTCATTGACTGGAACACCTGACTCCAAATAGCTTTTGTAGAAGGCATTACCCCAGAGGTTCACATACTTTTCCAACAGATACATGTAATCTTGGATCATTTTTTCTCAATAAATAAATGAACAAGTATAATGTTTTTGTGTTACTTATTTAATTGGGTTCTCTTTATCTTGTTTTAGGACTTATCTGAAGATCTGATCGCATTTTAGGTCATACTTGTACAGAAATAGAGAAAATTCTACAGGGTTCACAAACTTTCCACTGTATATTACCCTTTACTACCTTGTTTTCTTGCAGGTATTTACAGAAAAAGAAATACAATACCATTTACAAAAAAAACTATATATAAGCAAATATAACCCCAGTTATCCATTGAGGGGGAACTTCTTTAGTCAGAGAGTGGTAGCTGTGTGGAATGAGCTTCCAGCAGAAGTGGTTAAGGCAGGCTCTATATTGTTGTTTAAAGTTAAATTGCATAGTTATATGGACAGGAAAGGAATGAAGGGTTATGGGTTGAGTGCAGGTCGGTGGGACTAGGATAGGGTAAGAGCTCGGCACGGACTAGAAGGGCCGAGATGGCCTGTTTCCGTGCTGTAGTTGTTATATGGGTTATAAACAAAGACTGACAAACAACCAATGTGGCAAAGGAGACCAATTGTTCCAATAAAAAATAATACTGAGAACGAGTTGTAAAGGGTCTTTGAAAGTGTGTCTGTGGAACCTGTTCAGAGTAGTGGTGAGTGAAGTTGTCCACGCTGGTTCAGGAGCCTGATGGTTGTAGGGTAATAACTGTTCCTGAAGCAGGCAGTGTGGGACCTGTGTAGCTCCTGATCAATGGTAGTAGTAAGAAGAGGGAATGGCCTGGATGGTGGGGTCTGGATGATGGATGCTGCCGCCTTGTGGCAGTGCTCCATGTAAATGCATCCAGTGGTGGGGAGAGCTCTGCCTGTGATGGACTGGGCCGTAGCCGCTACTTTCTTCAGACTTTTCTGTTCCTGGGCATTGGTGTTTCGATACAAGGCTGTGATGCATCCATTTAGGGCACTCTCTTCTGTGCATTAATAGAAGATTGTCAAGGTTTTTAATGATATGTTGGATTTATGCAAACTTTTAAGAAAGTTGAGGCACTGTGGCGTTTTCTTTGTGATGGCATTTATGTGATGGTCCCAGGACAGGTTGCCTGATCTGTTAACACCAAGGAACTTAAAAGCTACTGACCCTTTCAAGCTCCATTCTCCTAATGAGGTCTGGTTTATGGACATCCAGCTTCTTCCTCCTGTAGTCAATAATCAGTTCTTTTGTTTTATTGACGTTGTCCTCGTGGCACCACTCAACCAGATTTTCAATCACCAATATCAACCAGTGCTGTTAAACCCTATTATTTTATAAAGCACTGTGCTTCGATTGAACTCATAGATGGCTTTCCCAAACATCTTAAGAAACTATTAGCAGATTACATCAGAGCTCTTTCAGCTGCAGCCAGACTTAGAAAGTGAATTACAACTCTTAATTCTGTCATAGACCCATTTAAAGGAATTTTAACTGGAACTATCAATTAACATGTTTTCAAAGAGCTCTGTAAAATGATGTTCAGAGGTGACAGTTTCGTGGATTCTGTGTACAGGAATTGTGGTTACAGTTGTGATCTGTACTGTTAGTGGAGAGAAGGATGCCACGGGAGTGTAGTGGTTATCATGACACTATTACAGCTCAGGGCTTTGGAGTTCAGAGTTCAATTCCGATGTCTTCTGGAAGGGGGCTGTACGTCCTTCCTGTGGAATGCATGAGTTTTTGCCTGGGTGCTTCAGTATCCTCCCACAGATCGCAGACGTACCAGTTAACAGGTTAATTGGTCATTGTAAGTTGTCCCATGATTAGGCTACGGTTAAATCGGGGGTTTCTGGATAGTGTGGCTCAAATGGCCGGAAGGCCTATTCGGTGCTCTTTCTCAAAATAAAAAAGCTTCTCAATGAGCAGCTAAGGAGCCTTGTTCCATAGCCTGTCCTGTACTGCCCTCTGCTGGTGATGGATGTCATAGGCAGGGAGTAAAGGCAACGTGGAAAGCAGGAGTCCTGGACATAAAGCCACAGAAATATCAAAGTTTCACAGCCTGGCTTCAAAGCCTGTGACCTTTAACACCACAGGACTCAACTGTAAGGTGAACATTTTTTAATATGTCAGAAGGAGGCGGCCATCCAGACGGCTCTAGGGTTAGAGGGATGGTTTGTGTGAAGGATTGAGTAGAGAGGCTGTGCAATGCTCTGTATGAGGGTCACTGTGAGGTTCTGTGCAAGGGTCCTTGTGTGGGATGATGGGGGCTTATAGAATACAGAACACTACAGCACCATACAGGCCCTTCAGCCCACAATGTTGTGCTGACCTCCAAAATTAATCTAACCTTTTCCCTCCCAAATAGCCCCCTCTCGTATTAGAAACATAGAAACATAGAAAATAGGTGCAGGAGTAGGCCATTCGGCCCTTCGAGCCTGCACCACCATTCAGTATGATCATGGCTGATCATCCAACTCAGAACCCTGTACCAGCCTTCCCTCCGTACCCCCGATCCCTTTAGCCACAAAGGCCATATCTAACTCCCTCTTAAATATAGCCAATGAACTGACCTCAACTGTTTCCTGTGGCAGAGAATTCCACAGATTCACCACTCTCTGTGTGAAGAAGTTTCTCCTCATCTCGGTCCTAAAAGGCTTCCCCTTTATCCTTAAACTGTGACCCCTCGTTCTGGACTTCCCCAACATCGGGAACAATCTTCCTGCATCTAGCCTGTCCAATCCCTTTAGGATTTTATACGTTTCAATAAGATCCCCCCTCAATCTTTTAAATTCCAACGAGTATAAGCCTAGTTGATCCAGTCTTTCATCATATAAAATCCTGCCATCCCAGGAATCAATCTGGTGAACCTTCTTTTTACTCCCTCTATGGCAAGGATGTCTTTCCTCAGATTAGGGGACCAAAGCTGCACACAATACTCCAGGTGTGCTCTCACCAAGGCCTTGTACAACTGCAGTAGTACCTCCCTGCTGCTGTACTCGAATCCTCTTGCTATGAATGCCAGCATACTATTCGCCTTTTTCACCGCCTGCTGTACCTGCATAATAGCCATTTCATCCCTGGAAAAGGCACTGGCTGAGTCAGAGTCAATAGAAAGGTCAATAGACAGGTCTGTGTGAGAGTCAGCGTGTCAGTCTGTATTGGCAGAGGTGAGGGTATGGGCCTGCTAGACCATGGGAGGGGTGTGAGGCTAAGGGTTTACGTTAAGTTGCACGAGGGTCTGTGCAAGAGGAAATTGGGGTCTTGTGAGCGTCATTGTGAGAGTGAGATTGAGAGCAAATGCAAGAGTCTGTGGGGATCGGTACGGGATAAGTCAATGATGGAGAGAGCATGAATGTCTGTGTGAGCTTAGTTAAATGCCAGAACATGTGGCAGTCATTGTGAGTAAACTGTCAGGATCATGGGTAAGTGTGCCACTGTGTACAAGGGTGTGTTTGAATGTTGGTGTGTCTGCGTGAAGGTCAGAGTGTGAAATGAGTGTGAAATGCGAGTGTGACAGTTTCTGAGGGTGCGTGTGAGTGTGAAGGATAGTGCAAGGATGTGTGCGAATGGAGTGTGAAGTTGGCTGTGAGTGTGAGGGGAGTACGAGGATGAGTATGAAATACGGGGAAGTGTGTGGTGAGAGTAAGCTGAATGTGAGGACAAAAGTGAAGTTTGGGGAAGTGTGAGGAGAATGAAAGGTGAGTGTGAGTTAAGTGTCAGGTGAGCGTGAGGTAAGTGTGAGGGTGAGTGTGTGGTGAATGTGAGGTGAACAAAGTGAGTGTGAGGGGTGAGAGTAAGGTGAATGTCAGGGTGAGTGTGAGTGGTGTGAGGTGAATGTGAGGGTGAGTACATAGTGACTGAAGTGGGTGTGAGGTGAGTGTGAGAGTGAATGTGAAGCTGACTGTGAGTGTGGATGAGGACGAGAGTGAAGTTTGGGGAAGTGTGAGGGACAGTGCGAGAGAGAGAGAGAGAATGTGGGGAATGTGAGAGTGAATTTGAGGGGGATGTGGGGTAAGTGTGAGGGGGTGTGAACATGTATGAATTTGGGTGTGAGTGGGAGGTAAGTACGAGGGAATGTGAGGGTGGAGGTGGTTGTGAGAGGTTTCTTGTGACCAGCACGGTGATTTTACAGTGAACGCTGGCTGCTCTGCTGATGTCAGGGTTTCCATGGCAACAGGGCCATTGCCCTAGACAGCTATGCAAGCATCACAACGACAGCAAATTCCATCACATTCAGCTCATGAAGCTTTCCTCAGACATGGCAGGTACTTTCCTGCCACCCCTCTTTACCCAGAGCTGACAGCCTTCTCCATCCCTGTAAACGTACCCTCCCCAACTCCCATCTTGACTAGTACACCAACAAAACAGATACATTCCAGTGTATTAATGCACAAAGTTCAAAAAATCCCACTACCCTGAGAATTTAATCCAGATAATCAAATAATCCTGAAGATAAAGAATGTACCAGCAATGATAAATACTCTGGATCAACAGTATCTTCAGAGAGGAAATGTCCTGTCCTTCCCATTCTGGCCTATATGTGACTCCAGATCCACAAATGAGGTTGGTAAGACAAGGGAATACACACTCAAGAAGTGGAAAGAGTGAGCAGTTTCAATTTCCTGGGTATCAACATCTCTGAGGATGTATCCTGGGCTCAACATATCGATGCAGCTACAGAGAAGGCATGTCAGCGGCTGCATTTCATTAGGAGTTTGAGGAGATTTGGTTTGTCACCAAAAGCACTCGCAAATTTCTACAGACATACTGTGGAGAGCATTCTGACTGCATCACCGTCTGGTATGGAGGAGAGTTGGTGTGGGGTGGGGGTTGCTACTGCAGAGGATCAAAGCAGGTTGCAGAAAGTTGTAAACACAGCCAATCCATCATGGGCACTAGCCTCTGTGGTATCCAGGACATCTTCCAGGAGTGATGCCTCGAAAAGGTGACATCCATCATGCCCCATCACCCAGGACATGCCCTCTTCTCATTACTACCACAGAGAAGAGGTACAGGAGTCTGAAGGCACACACTCAATGAATCAGGAACAGCCTCTCACCCTCTGCCATCCAATTTCTGAATGGACATTGAACCCATGAACACTACCTCACTGCTTTTTTACACCGCTTATTTAATTTAACACTTTATACTTACTGTAATTTACAGTTTTTATTATGTATCACATTGTGTATTACTGAAAAACAACTGTCACAACGTATGCTGGTGATATTAAATCTGACTCTGAAATGCCCTTTGACGTGGCCTCGGAAGCCAAGGGCGATCAGAAAAAGGTAATCGATTCAGTCTTCCCACGGATACTCAAATTCCATTATGTATTAGGGGAATTCTGACTTCTTGGAACCAGGGATAATTCCACATCAGCAGAACTTTCCCCTCTCTCACATGCTCAGGCTATCGGTGACCTTGGGCCGTGACATTCAAATCTGTTGGCTCCTAAATACCGACTGGGTGGAGAGAGCGTTTGTTATTTCCACTGGGCTGGGACGTCTTCCCCTGGGTTAATGGTGTTATATATATAAAAAAAGTTCTTTCACACATCAGAAACTGAGACTTCTGGTGGGACGCAAGTGGTTAACTCTTTGCTAGAACACATCGGCCGTTAAAACTTAAAACTAGTAGGATGCGAGATGATATGGGGCAACAGTTTGCCGAGTTTGTTGATTACAAAGTAGATATCCATACTGAAGTCTTAGTGCCCAAGGAACAGACAAGGATGAACGATGAAGGGATTCTTTCTATCACCTATGCATTACTGCTTTGGACTATGGCTGAAACAGGGCCACAATAGATGCCATCTCAGGTTTACGGCTCCTCTCTGGACCATTTGAATAGTAAACTCACCTACATTAGACGACTACTTATTTAGACCATAAGACGTAGGAGCAGAATCACGCCATTTGGCCCATCGAGTCTGCTCCTCCATTCAATCATGGCTGAACTTTTTTCCTCACATCAGCCTCACTCAGCCTTCTCCCCGTAACCTTTGATGCCATGGCCAATCATGAATCTCTCAATCTCCACCTCAAATACACTCAAAGACCTGGCCTCCACAGCTACTTGGGGTAACAAATTCCACAAATTCACCACCCTCTGGCTAAAGAAATATCTCTGCATCTCTGTTTTGAATGGACGCCCCTCTATCATGAGGCTGTGCCCTCTTGTCCTAGACTCCCCCACCATGGGAAACATCCTTTCCAGATCTACTCTGTCTAGGCCTTTCAGCATTCGAAAGGTTTCACTGCAATCCCCCAGAACCATCAATCATTCCTCATATGATAACCCTTTCACTCCCAGAATCATCCTTGTGAACCTCCTCTGAACCCTATCCAATGCCAGCACATCTTTTCTTCGACAAGGAACCCAAAACTGTACACAGTACTCAGGGTAGGGCCTCACCAGTACCTTATAAAGCCTCAACATCACATCCCTGCTCTTGTATTCTGGATCTCTTGAAATGAATGCCAACATTGCATTTGCCTTCCTCATCACCAACAACAACCTGCAAGTTAACCTTTAGGATGTTCTACACAAGGACTCCCAAGATTGGCATCCCAGATTTTTTGATTTTCTCCCCATTTGGAAAATAGTCTGCACACTTATTTCTTCTACCAAAGTGCATGACCATGCACTTTCCAACATTGTATTTCATTTGCCACTTCTTTGTCTAAGTCCTTCTGCAGCTTTCCTGTTTCCTCAACACTAACTGCCCCTCCACTAATCTTCATATCATCTGCAAACTTGGCAACAAAGCCATCTACTCCATCATACTGTATCTACTGACATGCAGCATAAGAAGTGGCTCCAACACCAACCCCTGCAGAACACCACTAGTCACTGGCAGCCAACCAGAAAAGGATCCTTTTATTCCCACTTTCTGCCTCCTACCAATCAGCCAATGCTCTAACCATGCCAGTAACTTTCCTGTAACACCATGGGCTCTTCACTTGATAAGCAGCCTCATGTGTGGCACCTTGTCAAAGGCATTCTGGAAGTCCAAATACACAACATACACTGCATCCCTTTTATCTATCCTACTTGTAATCTCCTCAAAGAATTCCAACAGGTTTGTCAGGCAGGATTTTCCCTTAAGGAAACCATGCTGACTTTGTCCTATCTTGTCCTGTGTCACCAAGTACTCCATCCTTAGCAATTGACTCCAACATCTTGCAATCCACTGAGGTCAAGCTAATTGGTCTACAGCTTCTTTTCTGCTGCCTTCCTCCTTTCTTAAAGAGTGGAGTGACATTTGCAATTTTCCAGTCCTCTGGCACTATGCCAGAGTCCAATGATTTTTGAAAGGTCATTACTAATGCCTCCACAATCTCTACCGGAACTCTGGGGTGCAGTTCATCTGGTCCAGGTGACTTGTGTACCCTTAGGTCTTTCAGCTTTTTGAGCATCTTCTCCCTTGTAATGGTAACTGCACTCATTTCTCTTTCCTCGTACCCTTCAACATCTGTCATACTGTTAGTGTCTTCCACAGTGAAAACTGATGCAAAATATCCCTTTAATTCATTTACCATCTCTTTGTCCCCTGTTATTATTACTCCGGCCTCATTTTCTAGCAGTCCTATATCTACTCTCATCTCTCTTTTATTTTTTATATACTTGGAAATGCTTTTTCTATCCACCGTTATATTGCTTGCTAGCCTGCTTTCATATTTTAACTTTTACCTCCTAATGACACACACAAAATGCTACAGGAACTCAGCAGGCCAGGCAGCATCTATGGAAAAGAGTACAGTCGACGTTTCGGGCCAAAACCAGGACTGCCAAACAGTTTCAGCCCAAAACATCAATTGTACTCTTTTCCACAGATGCTGCCTGGCCTGCTGAATTTCTCCAGCATTATGTGTGTGTTGCTTGGATTTCCAGGATCTACAGATTTTTTCGTTTGTTTTTACCTCCTAATGGTTCTTTAAGACGGTCTCTGTAGGTTTTTAAAAGCTTCCCAATCCTCTATCTTCGCACTCATTTTTGCTTTGCTATATGCCCTCTCTTTCGCTTTTACATTAGCTTTGATTTCCCTTGTCAGCCACAGTTGTACTATCTGGCTATTTGAGTATGCCTTTGTTTTTGGAGTACATTGACCCTGCCCCTTCCTCATTTTTCCCACACCACTGCAGCTCTGCTGTCATTCCTGTCAGCATCTCCTTCCAATTTACTTTGGCCAATTCCCCTCTCGTACCACTGTAATTTCCTTTACTCCACTGAAATACTGCTACATCAGACTTTACTTTCTCCCTATCAAATTTCAAAGTTAAACTCAGCCATATTGTGATCACTGTCTCCTCACGGCTCCTTTACCTTAAGCTCCCTAGTCGCCTCTGGTCCACTACATAACACCCAATCCAGTGCAGCTGATCCCCTAGTAGCCCCAACAACAAACTGCTCTTGTAGGCATTCAACAAATTCATTCTATAGAGATCCATCACCAACATGATTTTTCCAATCTACCTGAATGTTAAAATCTCCTACGACTATCATAACATTGCCCTTTTGACACTCTTTTTCTATTTCCCATTGTAATCTGTAATCAACATCCCAGCTATTGTTTGGAGGCCTGTATATAACAGCCAGAAGGGTCCTTTTACCCTTCTAACTCAATCCACAAGGATTCAACATCTTCTGATCCTATGTCACATCTTTCTATTGATTTGATGCCATTCTTTACCAGCAGAGCCATGCTGCAACAACATCATACCCAACAATCTGTAAAAGTGCAACAAGATCATCCACCTTATTTCTTATACTCCATACATTGAGATATAACACTTTGAGTACTGTATTTGCTACCCTTTTTGACTCTGCATCCCTAATGCACTAACAATCACCCTGCTAGCTGCAAATTTGTCCGATCATCTGCCTGCCCTTCCTGACTGTCTGACTATATGCTATCTTTGCTTTTTTTTAACCATCTGTCTTATCCTGAGTCCCTTCAGTCTGGTTCCCATCCCGCTGTCAAATTAGTTTAAACCCTCCCCAACAGCTCTAACAAACCTGCCCAAGAGAATATTGGTTCCCCTCAGGTTCAGGTGTAACCTGTCCCTTTAGCACAGGTCATACCTCCCCCAGAAGAGATTCCAATGATCCAAGAACCTGAAGCCCTGCCCCCTGCACCAGCTTCTCAGCCACACATTTATCTGCCAAATCATCCTGTTTCTACCCTCACTGGCGTGTGGCAGAGGTAACATCCAGAAATTACTACACTGGAGGTGCTGCTTCTCAGCTTTCTGCCTAGCTCTGTAAACTCTCTCTTCAGGACCTCTTTGCTTTTCCTTCCTACGTTATTGGTACCAATATGTACCAAGTCATCCAGCTGCTCTTCCCCCACCTCTCCAAAGTGCTGTGGATGCAGTCCGAGACACCCCTGACCCTGGTTCCTGGGAGACAACATACCACCCGGGTGTCCCGTTCACGTGCACAGAATCTCCCGTCTGTTCCTCTGACTATTGAGTCCCCGATCACCACCGCTCCCCTATTCTCCCTCTTTCCCTTCTGCACCATGGACCCACGCTCAGTGCCAGTAACTCGGACCCTGTGGCATTCCCCTGGGAGGTCATCCCCCACAGCAGTGTCCAAAATGGTATACATACTTATTATTATACTTACTGTATTTACTTACAGCTCTGCCTTCAATACTAAAATTCTAACCATCTCCAAATTCTCCCCTTGACTTCCTGACCAGCAGACAGCAATCAGTAAGGAGAGGTGGCGACACCTCTCTTGTCATCCGTGACGGCATGGTTAGTCTGCTCTGACTCCACCCGCAAGTACGCTACTGTAGGGGGCCGAATCTCTGATAACAGAGAGTCAGAGTACAGGAAGGAGACAAGAGAGCCCAGTAGCATGGTGTCACGATGACAGTCTACGTCAGCAAAACAAAAGAAGACCGCTTATTGACCTGAGGAAGAGGTGCGGTGCCCATGCTCCTGGGGTTGAGACTGTTGAGAACTTCGACTTCCTGGGAGTGAGCGTCACCTGTCATGGACACAATGGCCAAGGAAGTGCACCTGTGCCTCGACTTGCTGAGGAGGCTAAAGAAATTTGGCCCGACTCCTTTGACTCTCACCAGTTTTAACAGATGCAGCAGAGAAAGCAAACCCTCTGGATGCCAAATGGGCAACTGCTCTGCCAAGGGCCACAAGAAACTACAGGGAGCTGTAGACACCACACAGCTCAGCACAGAAGTCGGACTCCCTTCCATAGACTCTTGGCTCAGCAAAGCAGCCAACGCAATCATACCTCCGGACATTCTCCCTTTCCCTCCCTCCTACCAGGCAGAACATGTAAAGCCTGAAGGTTGATGCATTCAGGCTGAGGCTCAGCTTCTGTCCCACTGTTGTAAGACTACTGAATGGTACCCTAAATGGATTCTTGACCTCACAATCTACCTTGTTATGGCCTTGCCCTTTACTGTCTGTACATTCTCTTTAACTGTAACATTTTACTCTGCACTCTGTTACTGCTTTTTCCTTCTCCTATCTCAATGATGTGATGAAATGATCTGTATGTATAGCATGCAAAACAAAAATTTTCAGTGTAACTTGGTACACACAAACAACATTTTACAAATTTACCAGATCTGAGTGCCCAAGGGTGGGATTGATTTACTAGTAGGGCAAGATTCCTGAGATATAAGATTACTGATTGTGTGCTTCAGGTGATGGGTCACATAAATCTGGAAAGTCCAGTTCCCCTCCCTTGGCATTACCTGCCCTACACACACACACAAACTGCTCCAGAGAGGAAGGTGTATGAGGGTGAGGTGGGGCTATGGTGGAGAGAGTGACTTTGGAGGAGGTGGGTTGAAGCTACTATCTTCTCAGTGAGATCTGGGATGCGTTGGGCCTCATATCTAAGAAAGGATATGCTGACATTGAAGAGAGTCCGGGGAGGTTAATATTTAAGAAGGTTAATATATAATGAAACGGTTAATATATGAGGAGCTTCTGATAGCTCTGGGCCTGTACTCCATGAAGTTTAGAAAAATGACGGTGCGGGGAATCTCATTGAATATTGAAAGACGTAGATGGAGTGGACATGCAGAGGATGTTTTCCACAGTGGGAGAGTTTAGGGCCAGAGGGCACAGCCTCTAAATAGAAGAATGTCTCTTCAGAACAGAGATGAGTAGGAATCTATTCAGCAGGGGGTGGTGAATCTGTGGAATTCATTGCCACGGAGGGCTGTGGAGGCCAAGTCATTGGTTATATCTAAAGTGGAGGTTGATAGGTTGCTGATTAATAAGGGCATCAAAAGATATGGGGAGAAGGGGGGAGAAGGCAGGAGAACGGGGTTGAGAGGGAAAATAAATCAGCCATTATGGAACAGCAGAGCGGACAATGATAGGCAGTGGCCTAATTCTACTCCCATGTCTAACGGTCTTATGATTTATGAAGGTGACAGGAGTTAGCTCGGACCTGAGGATCTGTGTGAAGGAAGGAGCAGAAGGCTGTGAAATCCTCTATATCGAGGGTCACTGTGAAGTTCAATGCAAGGGTTCCCCAGCGCCAGTGCTGGACACAAGATGTTCATTTGCCTGGAGAGTGCGGCTTTGGTCATCACTGTTGATCTCAGTCCCTCCTGAAGTGGGAGTCACTCTCTGTCTCTCCTAATCAGGAGTAGCAATCGCTCCCAGTCTCTGCTTGTGGAGTGGAAGTGTGGAATGGGAGTCATTCTTTGTACCTCCCATCTAGAGTGAATCCTTCCTGTTTGGTAGCAGGAATCAACCTCAGTCCCTTCGGTCTGAGAGAGTGTAGTCTAATTTCCCCCTGTTCAATGGTTCCGGTCAATATCAGAGAAATGTATGCAATATACATCATGAAATTCTTGTTCTTCACAGACATCCACAAAAACAGAAGAGCACCCCAAAGAATGAGTGACAGTAAAAACGCTAGAACCCCAAAGCCCCCTGCTCCCCCTCCCACACACAAACAGCAGCAAGGCAATGACCCTCCCTCAGCAAAAATAAAAGCATCAGTACCCTCCACCCACCAAGCAAGCAATAGCAAAGCCCCAAGAAAGACCATGATCTGTAATCTAATTGTTCACCTGACAATTTGACACACCATAGGGTCTCTCTCTCCCCAACAGTCACCCTTTCACAGCAAGAGGGGAAACATAACAAATCAACTCGCTGATTCGCAGTGTTAAAGTCTGCCACATCACTATCCCCCCGCCCCCCGAATTCTCCAACTCGTGAATCAGCAGCAAACTCTCCCCCACCAACGAGACAGAGAGAGAGAGAGAGAGAGAGAGAAAAGAAGAGATAAAGCACACGATTCACTGAGCACAGAGCCCCCAACAGCCGATCTGCTCTTCCCAATGTTCCGTGTTCTCCCGTTTTTTGGGAAAAAAAGCTGTTTGTAAGTCTCTCGTGCACAGGAGTGTGCGATTTGCAGTCCCTTCTGTCTGACACGAGAGTGAGAGAAGCTCTCAGACCCAGTGTTATTGAATCCTGTGAGTCATCAAAATGATTTGGGTCTGTTCTCAGTATATTTACAGTTGGAAGCTCTGGATTTAGACTGACCAGCGATCAGAACAAATCTACAAATAAGGATGAAACATGGATTGCTGCAGCAGTGGTTCCAAGTTAAATCACCAGAAACCACTCAAACATCCTGGAAAAATATTTAGTGCAGTCTGCAGTTTGTGTAGAGCTGGAACCTAAATGTACAACGAGGAGAGGAGAAGTTGGCAGCACGACACAGCGCGCGCGGCCACTCCAGTGATGAATATCTGTTATCTGTCAAGCAGGGTACCATACACAATCCTGATTTGATGGAGACGGATGTGAGAGCACGGAGGAACATCTGGTGAAACTTCTGAAATGCCTGTTTCGCTGCTGCTACCGTGTGATCCAGAATCTCCGGAGGGGAAGGCCCCGAGTCCTCGGCTTTGCTTGTTGCTCGGTGGCCGGGGTGGGGTCGAAGCGCTCGGCAGAGATGGTACTCGGTGTCCGAGGGCTGGTTGGAGGCTCGAAGTTTTCGGACGGACTCAAGAGTCGGCTGCGGTCGGGTGCTTCCAGGGTGCTGCATCGGCAAGTTTGCAGCGCTGGAGGTTCATGGCAGGAAGAGTTTCTCCCTTCTACCGTCTGCGTGAGATGTTGGGCTATCGAGACTGAGACTTTTTTTTACCGTGCCCATGGTCTGCTCTTTATCAAATTACGGTATTGCTTTGCACTGTTGTAACTATATGTTATAATTATGTGGTTTTTGTCAGTTTTAGTCTTGGTCTGTCTTGTGTTTCTGTGATATCATACCGGAGGAACATTGTATCATTTCTTAATGTATGCATTTCTAAATGACAATAAACGAGGACTGAGTGTCCTCATAATCTAAAAAAAAAATTACTTTCTCCTGGTCTGGGTACAGGCATAACAGAAACACTCTGAGGTCATTTACACTTGGAAGAGCAGATGCATTTGGAACAAGATCCCATCTAGAGCACAAAACCTTTGATTTTAACCTCTGCCTTCTGCCATGATGAACCTACTCTCAGCAACACCTCATTTTCCATCAAGGCAGCCTCCAACCTGATGGCGTGAACATTGATTTCTCTGACTCGCAGTAATTCTGTTTTCCCCAAACTCCTTCCCCCTTCTTCAATTCCTTATTCTGGCCTCTTACCTCTTCTCTTCACCTGCCTATCAACTACCTCCTTGGTGCCCCTCCTCCTTCCCATTCTCCTATGGTCAACTCTCCTCTCTTATCAGGTTCTTTCTTCTCCAGCCCTTTTGCTTTTTCCAGCTTCTTAATTCACCCCGCCCCCACCCAACTGGCTTCACCTATCACCTTCTAGCTTGACCTCTTTCCCCTCCCCTCTCTGTCTTCTTCTGGCATCTCCCCCCTTCTTCTCCAGTCCTGATGAAGGGTCTCGCTCTGAAACGCCAACCATTTATTCCTCTCCATAGAAGCTGCCTGACCTGCTGAGTTCCCGCAGCATTTTGTGTGTGTTCCTCTAATTTTAAAGATTAGATTAGCTTGGACCATCAAAGCATGCAATGAAATGAAACCTTGTGTGTCAATGACCAACACAGTCCGAAGATTGTGCTGGGGCAGCCTGCAAGGGTCATCATGCCAACACAGAATGCCCACAACTCACTTGCCCTAACCGTGCACCTTTCTGGAATGTGGGAGGAAACTGGAGCACCCGGAGGAAATCCATGCAGTCACCAGGAGAACGTACAAACTTCTTACAGACTGTGGCAGGATTTGGACTCTGACCGGTGATCATTGTGTTGTAAAGAGATTCAGCCAGTGCTTCCTTGGTGTCACTCCACCATTGGGGTTCTCCTCAGTACTTCCTCCAAGAGAGGGGCACATCCTCAGTATTGCTGATACTCTCTCAAAACTGCCTTTGACAGAGAAGAATTTCTTCGATAATCTCTTCCACCAGAACAATGCTGCTTCAGTATTGCCTCAAATACATACCCCATTGAGTCCTAGAACAATCTAATCCCAATCCAATTCGCCACTAACTTCCCTGTGACCTATTCCCCTTATATTCCCAACATCTTCCTCCTGATGTGGATGTAGAGAGGACGTTTCCTGTAGTGGGGGAGTCTAAGCCAGAGGACACAGCCTCAGAACAGAGCGGTGTTCTTTTAGAACGGAGATGAGGAGGAGTTTCTTTAGTCAGAAAGTGGTGAATCTGTGGAATTCTTTGCCACAGGTGGCTGTGGAAGCCGAGTCATTGGGTATATTTAAGCTAGAGATTGATAGATTCTTAATTAGTTAGGGCACGAAGGGATACAGGGAGAAAGCAGGAGATTGGGGCTGAGAGGGAGAATGGATCAGCCTTGATGAAATGGTAGAGTAGACTCGATGGGCCAAATGGCCTAATTCTGCTCCCATATCTTACGGTCTTATGATTCTTCTATCATTCACCTGCATTAGGAGTAACATACAATGGCTAATTAACTTACCAGCACATCTTTGGGATGAGGGAGGGGACTGAAGCAGCAGGAGAAACCAATGTAGCCACAGGGAAAACATGGAAATTATACACACACACAGAGCGCTGGAAGTCAAGATTGAACTTGGGTCACTGGAACTATACAGCAACAGCACTGCTTACTGCGTCCCTTTGTCAACCACCCTAACACTGGTATTCCCTCTGTACAACCTCCAACACAGCACAATGCACTCACTAATGGTTTTGAGAGACAGATGCTCCCTTGTTACTGTCCTTCTGATATTCTTCCAGTAATGCACTTAGTGGCGACTATACTTAATGGTGTCCGTGGCTCCCTTGTCATCTCTTGGAATTAATATAGCTTCCAAGGATTGAAGTAAGCTGCAGAGAGTTGTAAACTTAGTGAGTTCCATAATGGGCACTAGCCTCTGTCGTGTCCAGGACATCTTCAAAGAGCGATGCCTCAAAAAGGTGGTGTCCATCATTAAAGACCCTCGCCACCCATCACCCAGGTCATGCCTTGTTCTCATTGCTACGATCAGGAAGGAGGTACGGAAGTATGAAGACAACTCAACGATTCAGCTTCTTCCCCTCTGCCATCTGATTTCTGAATGGACATTGAAACCATAAACACTACCTCACTACTTTTTTTTATTTCTATACCACTTATTTAATTTAAATATATATATATGTATAGTAATGTAATTCATAGTTTTTCTCTATTATGTATTGCATTGTGCTGTTGCTGCAAAGTCAACAAATTTCATGACATATGCTGGTGATATTAAACCTGGTTCTGATTCTGAGATGGGTAATTGACGGTGAGCATGAATACGGTGGGCCGAAGGGCCTGTTTCTCTACTGTATGACTCTCTGGCAGAGCAGGTTGAAAATTCTTCCCCTTGTGATTAATCACTTTACTCCAAGAGCACCACAACCTTGCCGTATGGTTTGCATGCTTGTGAGCCTCAATGACCTGGAGAGCTATGTTGGCCAGTGTGAGGGCCTTGTGCTTTAGCGTTTGGTAGGGTCACTCATGCCAAACAGGTCAAAGGGTAGAGAACAGACTATGAGTGGCCACCGGTCCTCCAAGTTCAGGGGTTCAGCTCAGGGCGAACAACCCGGACTGGTCAAAAAAACAATTGTTATAGAAACAGCAATGAAGAATACAGTCAGAGATGGAGAACTTTCATTGCTGCCTTAAACGCCAGCAGTGTAACAGACAATAAATAAGTAAAATTAATTGATTTGTAGCTTCAATGATCACCTCACACACCTACTACATGCTGCCCCTGTCAGCTTTTACAGGTATGCTGAGGACACCCAGATCCATTCCCCACTTGCACCGGCAACCTCCCTCTTCTTCCTCCACTTCTCAGTGATGTCCAGTTAATCAGCAGAAAGTCTGATGGCATCAGCCTCAGTCTGCTCTGCCCTCAGTGCCGACTCAGTTTTGTTCCCGGTCAAAGACACAGACGTCGAGCACGAGTGAAGAGTCAGGTCCCACCTCCTCTCTCCATCAGCCCGTCTCTGGAATGCAATCCATCACTCTAGAACATTGCCTGCCACCGGCCCAGATTCCAAGTATTTGACCATCACTGCTCCACAGAATGGAATATTGCTCAGTCTCTGGAATATCACCCGTCACTGTTGCAATCTTAGAAATATCACCCATCTGAACCCCAGATATCACCCCACTATCAACTATCAATGCTCAAACCACAGAGCATCACCTATCCATACCCCAGACAGTAGAATATTATAGAAACATAGAAAATAGGTGCAAGAGTAGGCCATTCAGCCCTTTGAGCCTGCACCGCCATTCAGTACGATCATGGCTGATCATCCAACTCAGAACCCTGTACGTGCCTTCTCTTCATATCCCCCTGATCCCTTTAGCCACAAGGGCCATATCTAACTCCCTCTTAAATATAGCCAATGAACTGGCCTCAACTGTTTCCTGTGGCAAAGAATTCCACAGATTCACCACTCTCTGTGTGAAGAACTTTATCTATCCCTACCCCACACTGCAGGGGTTCCCAACCTTGTTTATGCCATGGACCTCTACCATTAACCAAGGGCACCCCTGCTCTAGAACGTCACCTGTTATTTGCTCTGGTATATTGTCCAATGCTGCACTAGTCTCTGGAATATCAGTGTTATAGCCCCAGATATCCTGTTACCACCATAGGTCCTGAAGATCGACTATTATGGCAGCAGGCTCAGGAATATTGTCCATCCCTGCCCTAGTGTCTGGAATACTGCCTTAAATGCAGGAATGTTGCCCATCATTGTCCCAAACTCTGCAATGCAGAGGCCACCAAGCAGCAAATTTTCTTTGCTATACTATATGTTCTGGTATCTTTTAGTGAGGCAGGAACACTTGAACTTTCCCCTCTGCGTTACTGGTGCTGAACCTGTACCTAATATAAGCAGTTCAGATACCAGACCTGCAGCAGATATAATTAATTCCTTTCATTCTCTGAAAGCTTTCCACTTGAAATTTTGATACATGTTCAATCACAAAAAGTAACCCTGAAGTGTTAAAGCTGTTCCTCTCTCTAAAATCTCCATTTCAAAGGGTACAGCCAACAAGCAGTTTGGGCCCACAATGGATGAACACAAGAGATTCTGCAGATGCTGGAAATTTTGAGCAACACACACAAAACGCTGGAGGAACTCGGCGTATCAGGCAGCATCTATGGAGGTGAATAAACAATTGACGTTTCAGGCAAGTCTTAATGAAGGGTCTTGGCTTGAAATGTTGACTGTTTATTCCTCTTTGTAGACGCTGCCCGAGTTGATGGATTCCTCCAGCTTTTTATGTGCGGCCCATCATCTGTAGTCTGTTAGAATCAGATCCTGTGTGTAGCAGCCCCTTTCAACTGCAAAGGTCAACTCCTCGTCTGTTAAACCTTCCCTCATGAAATGAAGAGACTCACGTCACTCACTCTGCAGGAAGGGCAAATATTGGTTGGAAGCAGAAGCAGGTTCCCGTGTTGAAATGGCTGTTTAGCTGGGGAACGGAACCTGTGGGTTCAGCCTCAACAACACCACAAGGGCTGGAGGAAACAAAGCCGGGTTCAGAGCTCACAATTGGCGGTCAGCGCATGAAATCCTTACCAAGACTGGACACTGGAGTGCCGACGGTATTCTCGAATGTTCTTATTCAGGTGCAATTTGCGGAAGAGCCGGGGTGAATTCCGTGGGGAGCATCGCGGAGACAGGGGCCCGATTCCATACAGCCTCGGGCGGAACAGGTCCCAGTTGGGCGAGTCCGAGGAACCGGGGAAAAATGCCTCACCCTCGACCTCTTTCCGAGCCGTTGTGACCCCCAAACGGCTCTGGACCTGGACCTGTGGGAGAGGCGGCTCTGCCAGGGAGCGCTGTGGTCTTAGAGTTCCTTCCATTCAGGCAGGATCGCAATGATCTGTTCCGGGCAAATGGCACAAGCGTGTGGGAAACAGCACGCTGTTACAACTCAGTAACTCTAATGCAGGGGCACGCTAATCACAAAGTCCTTTCTACTTTGTATTGATTTTGATCACGAAAAGCAGAAGTATTCGACTGTAGTATATAGGGTTCTTTGAAATCTTCAGAATTTCCCTCTCTCTCTTTCCCATGTATCTAAGTTCCTCTGTTAAATTTGCAAACAGGCAAAAGGGTACCCGGTTGATGTTCCAACTCATATAATCCCGTATTCACACACCGAATGACGTCCACCTCGGCATTCTGTATCGTGAAACATCAGCCTCCCTGCTCCCGGATGTCACCTCTCCTCACTTAGAGCCTCCTCTAAGTCAGTCTCACCGGCTTTCCCTCCAAATGCCGTCCCGCCCTGAGTGAGAGAGGTTCCCGCTCAGGTTCCCGGGTGCTCACAGGAGATGGGGACTCGCGGAGCACGCTTCCCACTAGTTGACGAACACCGCGATAAGGTGCATCTTCATGGCCCGGAGCTGGGGGCAGCTGAAGTCTCCCAGACGTTGCCCCTTCTGCAATCTGCCCCGGGAGGAATACTCACTTCCCCCACCGAGCACACTGCAGTTGGCAACAATCTCCGAACCACCCTTTCTATGTAAGTGCTATCAGGAAGTGAAAGATCCCCTCGATGTTTGTCCAACTCTTAAAAGTCCAGAATGCGCACATCTCCAGTTTGAGTTCACATCATAAATAGCCCGTAAGGTCACAGTTTACTCCCAATAACCTATAACTTCGCTGCATTAAAAAAAACCGAAGGATTCCGGTGAACAAATAAACGATGAATATTATTGTGTAATCTGATTTTAAAAAACTACCACTATTTAACTCTTTGAGGACCGGCCATTTTTGAAGCTATCAAGCAAGTTCTCTTTACACTTCAACGATGGTTTAAGGGTGCCGGCATGTCTCCCATGGATATTTTGACACAAACGGATTTGGGATTTTTAAGCACTTGGCTGTGTTTTATTTCGGAGAAAGGCTAGGCGTTTATTTCTGGTGTGAAAGAGTTAATGTGGTTCTGAGAGGAGGTTCCTGTTAATTTGCGGCGGCATAACTCAGACAGGGAGACTGGGGTCAAGGACAAGAATGGGAGTTGTTTACTGCCCCATCTGCTACATTGAGTTTTGGAAGCAAGCCAGCACCCTGATGTTCAGTTCCGTTCTCAGGACATGGGTGCCTGGACAGGACCAGCCGCTCGCTGGTGTGCCAGACCCAGCTCTCTCCAAGACAGGTGTAAACACACTAAAGGGAAAAATGCAGCATGAAGGTGGTTTGGGCACTCCGGCAAACCAGCCGACCAGTTCCCACTTCCTGGTCATGTGAGGTGGTGACTCTTTGAATTAAAAATGCAAACCATGGGAGGTTTGGTTCAAAGTGAGTTGGAGAGGACCTTGCCATTATCAGCATGATTCGCGGAACCCCAATAACAGCCAGGACGCCCGCCACCTTGCAGTGGAAGACAAGAATGGCTGAGGGTCAGCCCGCTAGCCCTGCTTTTTAAAGATGCTGTGGGTCATTCAGTAATTGCTTGTTATTCCCACCAGTGAAATTGGACATCCATGGGCAATTAAAAAGATTCTCTTCTTGAAAGGCTGCAGAGGTTAGTGAGCTGCTCTTGGGAAGACAATTGCATGATTTTTAATCCGCTCGTTACCCAGCGATAATTGGACAGTCTGGTCCGAAATATGTCTGAGGTATTGCACTGATGAGGCAATACTGAAGAGCAGCTCCGCAGTTTTAAAGGATGCAACTGGCACAGGGTCCGTTATTGTTCAGACTCCTGTAAGGTAGTCAGAAACACTGCAACACTTTTGGTGGCTGACAGCCTGGCTTCTCTGTATCACAGAACACAGAATACAGCTCAGGATCAGGCCATTCGGCCCGCAGTGTTGTGCCGAACCAGCTAAAATGCAAATCAAAAGCACCCAATCACTCAACCCTCCCATCTACACAAGGTCTGTACCCTTTCATCTCCCTTGCATCCATCAGCTTATCTAAATGTCTCTTAAAAGCCTCTAATGTATTTGTCTCTACCACCATACCAGGTATCCACGACTCTCTGAGTGAAAAAACTTACCCTCACGTTCAATGCATGCTCTCTAGTATTAGACATTTCTACCCCGGGAGAAAGATACTCTCTATCTGTGCCTCTCGTAATCTTATAAACCTCTATCAGAACACCCCCCCGCCACACCCCTGGGGTTGAAACGCTCCAGAGAAAGCGACCCAAAGTTCAAAGTAAAATTTATTATCAGAGTACATATGCGTCACCACACAGAACCTGAGATTCTTTATCTGCGGGCATACTCAGCAGATCTATCGAACGGTGACTGTCAACAGGGTGCTGCTGCCATCAGGTAGAAGGCACAGGTGCCCGAAGGCTCACACCACCAGGTCCGAGAGCAGTTCCTACCCCTCAACCATCAGACTGTTGAATAAAAGGGGATAACAACAATCATTTAAGGACACTTTTATCTTGTTACTTCATGCTTGATTTTTATTTATTATCTGCATTTGCACAGTTTGTTTACAGATTACAGCTCCTGATGTTTGCAATTTAGCCTCTCGTGAGAGCACATGCCCTCTAAACCAGGCAGCGTCTCGATCAGCCCCTTCTGCGCCCTCTTCAAAGCAGATTTCAGCAAAGTTTAAGTTTACGGTATTTCCTTTGTTGATCAGAATAAATAGGATCTGTAAACTTTTTATTGCTGCAACTCTACAGCGGAACGACAGCAGCTGTATTTGCTTTGAACTACTCGGGTTTATTTCTACAAATCCTGGAGCCTGCAGCCAGTCTTCGCTCTGTCACACATCTTCACACTGGGAAATGCCATCCCTGCAAATAATATTATTGATTTTTCTTAAGCTAAAAACAAACTGCTGGGCAAACTCACTGAGTCAAGCAGCATCTGTGGAGGGGGAGAGATGGTTGATGTTTTGAGTTAAAACTGTGCCTCCGGGCTAAGGCTTTCAGCAGCTCGGTTTTCACTCCAAATTCCAGCATCGTCTCCGTTTCACTCTTGACTTTTAACTCACAAGCAGGCATTTGCTATTGAAAAATCGATTCTAAAACAGGTAAATAAACAATCACTTGCAAGTGTAAAGTATATCTAATATTGTATAATGTCTCTGCTGCTTCATGAACAGTTATTGGTCTTAGAACCAATAAGACGAGCCAATAAGCAGTAGGTCTTAGAACATGCCTTAATGGAAGATGGTGTGACAGAAAGGTTTAGGGAGGTTAGGCCTAAAGCAGTTGAAGGCACTGTCACCAGTGGTGGAGTCTTTAAATTTCAGGATAAGCAAGAGAAACTCAGAGATTTCAGAGGATTATAGAGTTGAAAGAGATTACAGAGACAAAATACATGACACTATAAAGGATTTTGAAAACAAGGCTGATAAGGTCCCAGACCTGAAGCATTAACTGCTCCTCTTTCCATAGATGCTATCTGACCCAATAACGATTCTGACTATGCTGAAAATACTCAGCAGGCCAGGCGGCATGTGTGGAGAGAGAAACAGGTTCAACAACCAGCACGGCAGATGAACTAGCCTCCCCTCTACATTCCTGGTTGCCTCATTAAAGCAGTCAGCATAATCAAAGGCTCCACCCACCCCAGACATTCTCTCTTCTCCCCTCTCCCATTGCGCAGAGGAAGTAAAAATCAGAAAACACGTAACACCAAGGCTTGAGAATATTTTATATCCCACTGTTATCAGACTTTTGTACGATAAGATGGACTCCTGGCCTCCCAATCGACCAAGGTAGATTGTGAGGCCATTTGTTTACCTGCACTGCACTTTTATGGTAGATTTTACACTTCATTCTGCACTGTGTAACGATTTGATCTCTATAAACGGTACGCAAGCCAAGTTTTTCACTGTATACTCAGTGGCCACTTTATTGGGTAAAGGAGTGGAACCCGGTGTGGCCTTTCTGCTCCTGTGGCTCATCCACTTCAGGGTTCGATGTGTTGTGCATTCGGAGATGCTCGTCTGCACACCACCATTGTAAAACGCGGTGAGCTGAGTTACTGCCAGCTTGGGCCAATCTGACCAGTCTCCCTGACCTCTCCAAGCAACAGGCATTTTCGCCCGCTGGATGTCTTTGCCTTTGCTCCATTCTCTGTAAACTCTGAGCATGAAAATCCCAGGAGACCAGCAGTCAAACCACCCGGTCTGGCATAAACAATCCATGGTTATTGTTGCTTAGATCACGTTCCTTCCCCATTCTGATGTTTGGTCTGAACAACAACTGAGTCCCATCTACTGCCTTCGTCACTAGTCGACAAGCCACTACAATCCTCAATTCTCCCTTTATTTTTCCGTTCCTCAGAAACCTGCCATTCGCCTTCCTCCACACAACTCCTGTCGCCCAGTACCACCTCCCATTCACTGCCTCCATCTTCTTCATCGCTTCCTGACACCTCTACCCCACAATCCTCGACTGAAACCCTCTAACCAAATCCACACAGTCGCAACAGGATCACTGTGCTTCATGGGCCCAAATGAACCTCTTGACCGTGTCTGCGTGCTTTTGTGCATTGAGCTTCTGCAACCCAATTGGCTGATTAGATATTTACATTAATGAAAAGGTGTACCTAACAAATGGCCACAGTTACGTTTTGTAACTCCAAAACATAACAACTAACTGAAAAGAAAACAGGAGAGCCAGGAGATAAGGCATGTACTTCATTTTCACTTTTAGAGAGAAGCGCATATATGACGTGGTAGCATCTGACGTATACAGTTCATTTATCTTTACGTATTAACCTATAATAAATTATTTAAACAAACAAGAATGCTTAATCAAACAATATACTTACAATATTACTCAAATACTACTGAAGTACTAAATACACAACAGTCACTGAGTTTATCTTGGTACATGTGTAATGCCCTGGTTAAAAACATGCTTTACTGTATTTTGTTTCAGCTGCTTTTCTGCTAAACACAATATGTTCTGTTAATTAAGCTTCACAGACCAGTTTTTTGGTTTCTAAGCCGTTTGCTCAGCTTAGGAATGTTGTGTCAGCTGATCGGGTTTATCTTGGTAATGTGCTGTAACATTCTGTCCAGTGCGATGTCATGGAACAATTTGGGAGAGCTGGGCAGCGTCAGATTTCTTAAGGACCGTGGGCTGGTTTCGGTTCTTTGTTGGCCGGAGGTGCGAAGCGGAGCACAAGGGAAGACACTCGCTGAATGCTGCTCGAAGGAGAGACCCCGTTGTAAGAAGTGCTTTGTACAGATCAATGGCTCCAAGGAGCGAGTGCCAATTCTCCTGAGTTAGCCAGTTTGTTCCAGACGGTCGTTGAGGGAAATTTAAACTGTGGTTGGTGCCCTTCATGCAGAATGTGGGTTCAGCGCGCGAGTAATCAAAATGACACATCCTGGCCACTCCAGAAATGAGCTCTAACGTTCATGTGCACATTTAGACTGGTTTAACTGTAATGGACTCTTTTTTTTTCTATTACCTCTTTGTTAAATTTGAAATATCTAAATATACCTCCACTTCAATTTTATGCCGGTGTAAGGTCTGTTATGTCCTGGTGAGTGATAACTTTGCATGGGGCAACATTTGCACAGTATTCACCATAATCTCCATTCCCTATCAGAACATTCCAACTTTCCTGTTTGGCTGAACTGAAGGAGTTGGTGGTAGACCTGAGGAGAGCTAAGGTACCGGCGACCCCTGTTTCCATCCAGGGGGTCAGTGTGGACATGGTGGAGGATTACAAATACCTGGGGATACGAATTGACAATAAACTGGACTGGTTAAAGAACACTGAGGCTGTCTACAAGAAGGGTCAGAGCCGTCTCTATTTCCTGAGGAGACTGAGGTCCTTTAACATCTGCCGGACGATGCTGAGGATGTTCTATGAGTCTGCGGTGGCCAGTGCTATCATGTTTGCTGTTGTGTGCTGGGGCAGAAGGTTGAGGGTAGCAGCCACCAAATGAGAATCAACAAACTTATTTGTAAGGCCAGTGATGTTGTGGGGATGGAACTGGACTCTCTCACGGTGGTGTCTGAAAAGAGGATGCTGTCCAAGTTGCATGCCATCTTGGACAATGTCTCCCATCCACTACATAATGTACTGGTTGGGCACAGGAGTACATTCAGCCAGAGACTCATTCCACCGAGATGCAACACAGAGCGTCATAGGAAGTCATTCCTGCCTGTGGCCATCAAACTTTACAACTCCTCCCTTGGAGGGTCAGTCACCCTGAGCCAATAGGCTGGTCCTGGACTTATTTCCTGGTATAATTTACATATTACTATTTAACTATTTATGGTTTTATTACTATTTAATTATCTATGGTGCCACTGTAACAAAAACCAATTTCCCCCAGGATCAATAAAGTATGACTATGACTATCATACAACCCTAGACACCTGCTGCTTATTGAGGGTGGCTTTCTCACCGTTGCCCATGCAATGCTGAGTCACATGGTGGTTAGCCAGAGTTGGCTGACAAGCCTGGTTTATTATGAGCCACGGCAAGAGGGTTACACATATGACAATAAATCAATACTAATACCGATTTCAAGTTGAATGTCCTTGATCAGAAATGGGAAAGTGAAAAAATAGTTGTGTTTGAAGCTGCGGGGGATGGGCGGGAAGAAGAAACTGAGCATAAATGAGGTCATGGCAGAATATGTGTAAGATAGTGACTGCGTAATATTTAAGGTATGGCAACAATAGTGCTAGGGTGGAGACCCAGATTGTCCTGGTAACATTGCTGATTTTGATGTTGTCTAGGAACATAAATAAGGGCAGCTAAAGAAAGAAGCAAAGGTAGATTTTGGAACTGAGAGGCAAAATATCACAGATGGTGGAAACAGAAGTGACGTCCACTAATGGTGCGTTTTCCCCCCTTGACAACCAATTACTTCAGTTTCACTGGAGTTCTTTATGTCAAATGCCACACTAAGACACTTTCAGTAGTTTTATCCTCCCTGCATTATAAATATTCTCCACCTTTCTGAGACTCTACCCTGGGCAGCATATCAAGCTTATTCAGACTCCATTCAATATGCCAATTGTTTTGCATTGTATGCAACATTCCTGCTGTTAAGAGTGGGTCAGGCAGCATCTGTGGAGGAAAATGGACACACAACGTTTTGGGGGTTGAGACCCCTCATCTTGCAGTATGTTCATCCGCCTGTTCCCAATGCCCCCCTCCATACAGAAGGTCGATCTGCCTGCAGAGTATCCACTAGGTTACACGGCCCGCACAACACTGTGGGCCGAAAGGCCTGTAATGTGCTGTAGATTTCCATGTTCTATCTCCACTATATTTTAACCCCTGGCAGTATATTCACTCTCCCTGCACCACACTTACTCTGTTAGTAGTACATTCAGCCTCTTACAGTATAATGCATCTCTCTGCAGTATATCCAATCTTCCACTGTATATTCTCCTACCTGAAGCATATCCAGCATGCTAGCCATAGATTTACCTGTACCTCACGTTCATTTTCCTGCACAATGTTTATTGTGCAGTGTTCTCCTGTTGCATAGTCACCCTCTGCACCATACGTCATCATTTCCCTTTCTGTGGGACATTCATTCTTTCCTGTTTTTTTAAACCACAATGTACTATCTCAAGTGCCAATGGCATCCGTCTGTCTCGAAGGACAATGGAAAGCCTGGGAGACACGGCGTGGAGATCCTGGGATGCCCAGTCATCAAGATCCCCCTCTCAGCCTCGCCTGTGTAGGCCAAAGGAAAGCCTGGGAGACATGGTGTGGAGATCCTGGGATGCCCTGTCGTCAAGGTCACCCTCTTGGCCTCGCCAGTGTAGGCCAAAGGAAAGCCTGGGAGACACGGTGTGGAGATCCTGGGATGCCCAGTCATCAAGATCCCCCTCTCAGCCTCGCCTGTGTAGGCCAAAGGAAAGCCTGGGAGACACGGTGTGGGGATCCTGGGATGCCCAGTCGTTAAGATCCCCCTCTCGGCCTCGCCGGTGTAGGTCAAAGGAAAACCTGGGAGACACGGTGTGGGGATCCTGGGATGCCCAGTCGTCAAGGTCGCCCTCTCGGCCTCGCCAGTGTAGGCCAAAGGAAAGCAAAGCAGTACGTTTGGCACCAGCTTGGCTGCAGGAGCTACCGGAACAATGCTGAGTGATGTCCAGCCGCCTTAGGGGCTCCACTCTGGATCTTGTGTCTGGGTTTACTCCCATACCCTTTGCCTCTCCCGAGGCTGCCCACAAGGCAGTGGGGCTATTTATCCATAGCTGGGGAACTGGTTCACGAGCACCAGGGTGTGTCCTCACACCGATGGGCCTGCGTGCTACGTGGGATAGACCTCCTCCCCGTCCTCTGTAGTTCAGTCTGAGTCCGAAACGAGTTCAGTTTCCAGCGAGGAGGCACGACGAGGCTTGATGTTGGCGAGGCTATGTCCTGGCAGGGAAAGACTTGCACATTCAGCTCTCCTTTTTGTGAGACTGCTACCCTGTGGTAGAAACTGAAACAGCAACAAGCACTGCCCACTACAGTACCACACCAGACTCGTCACAACAACTGTTAGACACACTCAAGTACAACATCATCTAATTCTGCCCTTTGCAGTACAGTCAGTCTTGCACAATATTAACCCCATTCAGTAAATTCATGCCTGCATTAATCCACACTATTTCTCATTGATTAGCTCACCCTATTCCAAATGTTTATCTTTTCACTCTGTGATCTTATTTTATTATTTATTGATTGAGATACAGCGTGTAATAGGCCCTTCCGGCCCTTCGAGCCACACCGCCCAGCAACCCCTGATCTCACCCTAGCCTATTCACGGGACCCTCCAAGAGGACCACAACCTTGTTTTAGGGCTTGGAGGCTTGTGTGCCTCAGTGACCCGGAGAGCTATGTCAGCTGGAGTCAGGGGCTTTATGCTTTCGCTCGGTAGGGTCACCCATGCCAAGCAGGTCAAAGGGTAGAGGCCAGACTAAGAGTGGTCCACTGATCTTCCAGGTCCGGGGGTTCAGCTCAGGGCTAACAACACTGACTGGTGAAACAAAACTGTTACGGAAACAGCAATGAAGGATCCTTCTACATCTGAGTATGATGGTATTCCTGAGTCTCCACCCGGGACTTGCATGACCGACAGTGGTGAAAACTGAGAGGAAGCTACCGATACGATGAAGGAAGCCCTGAACACCGGCAGAGATGGAGGACCTTCACCGCTGCCCTAAACACCAGTGGTGTAACGGGCGGTAAGTAATAAAAGGACAACATTCAATGACCAATTAACCTACTAGCCTTTGGACTATGGGAGGAAACCTTGGCCGGCTAGTGGCGCAATGACATCAGCGCCGGACTCTGGAACGGAGGTTCCCGGGTTCGAACCCAGTCGGGGCCACTCCCGAGTACGCTTTCCATCCGTGCCAGGTTGAGCGTCGAGATCGCAACTCGACCTCGTAAAATAAAGGGAAAAATGCTGCGAAATGTCTGAGTGGCACGCCACACAGTCTCTCTCTTTTGCTCCGCGCTTTGTAAAGGCATGAAAAAGACATCGTCCAGCCAACATCGCACACGCACGGATGCACACACGCAGACGCACCCGCCCAAAAAAAAATGGGCTATGGGAGGAAACTGGAGCACCCAGAGAAAATACACACTTTCTACAAGGAGGACATACAAACTCCTTACAGATGATGTCAGGACTGAACTGCAAACTCCGACATCCCGATCGCGTAGTGCTAACCACTACACTACCATGGGGCCCATGATAATATTTAGATTCTTTGCCACCACAGACTGGCCTGTAATTTCCAGGCATATTGTTACACCTCTTTCTAAAAAGGGTGTAACATCTACCCGATCTCTGGCACCTCCTCGAACTGAACAAAGAGTGAAAGAATATGGCGGCCCCTCCAATTTCCATTCTGCTTCCTTCAACAAGCTGGGATACATCCTATCCTCATCAGATGACTTACTTAGTTTAAGCAAGGCTGGCCTTTCTAATAGATTTCCCTCATAAATTTCCAGTACGTCCATTAAATTCTGCTTCCTCCACTTTAATCAACACCGTGGCAGTGTTCTTTTCCTCGATAAAGACTGATGCACAGTCAGTTCATCAGCACTCAGGGGCTTGAAGCATAAATTACTGTGGCTGCTCCTAATTGGTCCCATGACTCTTCTAATTATCTGTCTAATATTCACATGCCTGGGGGATATTTTTGAATTACTCTTTATGTTAACGTTTTATATTATATTAGTTTTGATCCCTATACTCTGCTTTAATCTCCTTCACACTTTCCCTCTCAGCTTACTATATTCAGCCTGGTTCTCACTGGAATTAGTCACCCGACACGTGTCATACACACATTCTCGCGTGTCATCACATTGTTTCTCTTGCCTGTCACCCGTGGAGCTCTGCTGTTGGTTCCCTGCCTTTTCCCCTCGTTGGAACGTGCCCAGGATTTTACCTGAAATGTACCTCATCATTCTGCTGCGTTTCTAGCTACGAATGCAGGGAACCACTTCACACTGGCCAGATCCCCTCTCGTTCCGATGAAGTTCACCCTTCCAGTTAAAAAAACACCTTTATGATTGTTCTCAGTCCTTCTCTGTAAAATTAAACTTGATGGCACAATTGCTACTGCTCCTCAAGGACTTTTCTGCTGACACCTGGTGCAGCTTATTGCTAGAAACCAGATCCAGCAATGCCTGTTTCCAAAAATGATTCTGACCAAGTAAGTCCTTTGCTGCCATCTTGTTACCATGCCACAATTTTTTTTTTTCGCATTTTGACAGGCGTGCTGGAAGATCTTAACCATACATGCATTATTAGATAGTTCTGCCTGCACAGCGCACTTGGGTGGAGCGTTGCAGTGATTTACCACTCTCTGAGAGCAGTAGTTATTCATCTCTGTCCTACCTGGTGACCCTTTATACTGAAACCATGCCCCTGGTTCTAGATACTCCCACATCCTCCTGGGCAGGATTGGTCTCACTCACAGCCAGGTACTAGTGGCTGAAACAGTTCCTGGCATGAGCACCAAGTGTTCTGGAAGTTCCCACTACATCGTGGATACCTCACCAGTCTAGGTTTTAGCATACAAACAACTAATATATTACTATATTACTAGTGTATAAATTTCCATTAAGAATCCAGAGAGTGGTAGTAGGCGGAGGAGAAGATGGCGGCATGACGGCAGTGCGCACAGCCTCTCCGGTGAATGATATCTGTAATCTGTCAAGTAGGGGACCGTGCACAATCCTGATTTGATGGAGACGGACATGAGAGTACGGAGGAACATCTCGAGAAACTTCTGAAATGCCCGCTTCGCTGCCGCTGCTGCTGTATAGTAACCGGAATCTCCGGAGCAGAAGGCCCTGAAATCCTCGGCTTTGCTTGTTTCAGCAGCCGGGGCGAGGTCAAAGGTGCTCGGCAGAGGATGGCGCTTGGGAGGCTGTATCGGAGGGGCTGGTCGGAGGCTTGAAGTTTTCGAATGGACGGACTCAGTGTCGGCTGTGGTCGGCTGCTTCCAATGCATCGACAAGTTGATGGTGCCTGGAGGTTTATGGCGGGGAGTTTCTCCCTTTTGCTGCCTGCTATGGGGACTCAGGAGTCGATCGACTCGGGGACTTTGAGACTTTTTTTTACTGTGCCCATGGTTTGTTCTTCATCAAGTTATGGTATTGCTTTGCACTGCTGTAACTATATGTTATAATTATGTGGTTCTGTCAGTGTTAGTCTTTGGTTTGTCCTGTTTTCTGTGATATCACTCTGGAGAAACGTTTTCTTAACGCATGTATGCATTTCTAGCTGACGATAAAAGAGGACCGAGTGTTCTCACAATCTAAATTTTTAAAAAATGGTTGCCTCACTGAGTGGAGGCCTGTGACTAGTGGTGTACCACAGGGATCAGTGCTGAATCTTTTGTTGTTTGTCATCTGTATCAAAAATCTGGATGATAATGTGGTTAACTGGATCAGCAAATTTGCAGATGACACCAAGATTGGGGTGTAGTAGACAGCGAGGAAGGCTGTCATGGCTTGCAGAGGGAGCTGCATCAGCTGAAAAATGGCAGATGGAATTTAATGCAGACAAGTGTGAGGTGCTGCACTTAGGCTGGACCAATCAGAGTCGGTCTTACCCAGCAAACAGTAGGGCACTGAGGAGTGTGGTAGAACAAAGGGATCTGGGAATACAGGCCCATAATTCATTGAAAGTGGTGTCAAATATTGATGGGGTCATAATCAAAGCTTTTGGCACATTGGCCTTCATAGGTCAATTTACTGAGTACAGGAGATGGGATGTTATGTTGAAGTTGTATAAAACGTTGGTGAGGCCTAATTTGGAGTACTGTGTTCAGTTTTGGTCACCTACCTACAGGAAAAATGGAAACAAGGTTGAAAAAAGTACAGAGAAAATTTACAAAGATGTTGCCATGTCTGGAGGACCTGAGTTATAAGGAAAGGTTCAATAGGTTAGGACTTTATTCTTTAGGTCGTAGAAGATTGAGGGGAGATTTGATAGAAGTATACAAAATTGTGAGGGGTATAGGTAGGGTAAATGCAAGCAGGCTTTTTCCACTGAGGTTGGGTAGGACTACAGATAGAGGTCTTGGGTTAAAGGTGAAAGGTGAAAAGTTTAAGGGGAACATGAGGGGGAATGTCTTCACTCCGAGGGTCATCAGAGTGAGGAACAAGCTGCCAACACAAGAGGCACTTGCGAGCTCGATTTCAATACTTAAGCGAGGTTTGGATAGGTACCTGGATGGTAGGGGTATGGAGGGCTACGGGCCCGGTGTAGGTAGATGGGAGCAGGCAGCTTAAATGGCTTTGGCATGGACTAGATGGGCCAAAGGGCCTGTTTCTGTGCTGTACTTCTCTGTGACTATGAGAATTTAAGTGGATGCTAAACCTGTCAAATTCCCACTTTCCCCCATGCCCCAGGGGGTGGGGGGGGGGGGTGGAGGATGTAGTTGCCTTAATGGAGTAGTCAAATTTCTGGAGTGCAATTACAAGGGTTTGCAATGACTGACAGCAAACATATTCAACCATCGTCTCTATATTCACTGGTTAACACTGGCTGTGGATTTCTGCAAGGTTGAGGGATTGGAGGGGAGGCAAATTTATTCCAGGAGGACCCCACACATCAGATGGGGCTTTATTGGTGACGAACAAGCCTCTCTGTTCAGTTGACAATTAGTTATGGTGATGAATGCTGGCTCTGTCTGCAACTCTCAACCTTAGAAAAGAATAAGAAATTCCTACCTCTCTCCTTCCCTCTCGCCTCCCACTCCCACCATCCTTCAATAAAGGTCCCGAAGTCCTTGGTCCTCAGCAACAATCACATCCTTCGCAATCCCTTTGATTCAGCGTTAAATGAGGCACCTCGTCCCTTGCAGCACTCCCGAGCCCAGAAGGAGCCTGCAACAGGATGACTCATCCATCAATAGATAAAATAAATCTCTCAGAGAAAAATGCAGTCCTTCAAAAATCTTTGCAGGAACCTTGGAATCACAAACAACTCAATGGACAATGCAGAAAGGATATATCTAATGTATTTAGATTGAGGTGATTTAACCTGAAGGCCTGTCTTTTTTCAATGGTGACATCCTCACAATACCCGCTAAAAAGAATACTGAGATCAAATCATCAACACATTTTCTATTCTACCAGACACTGCTCTAGAGCTGTGTTAGATTGAGTCCGACGATTATGAGTGGGTGAGAGAATGCAAACATGTATGCGAGACTGCGCAAGGATCCCCAAGAGTGAGAATATGTGCCTGTGCTTTAGTGAATATAGCTATCTGAGTAAGAGTGGATGTCTAAGCATATGTATGGAAATTGGTCCAAGCAAGTGGATGTGCGACTGGGTAAGAATATGTGAGACGTGGGAATGTATGAAATGATGAGAGGAAGGGTGAGTGTAAGAGTGAGTGAGGGACTGTAACGGAGTTGGGGTAAGTGAAAATGTATGGCTGAATGGGTGTGAGGGAGAGTTTGAGTGAATCTAACAGGATAAGGCAACAGATATCTGCCTCTTACTTTCCGAGCTTGCCCGGGATTCTACATACATACGTTCACACGTCCATCTACACAGCAGTGAGACCCAGGATAGAGCAAGTCCCACCATTCATCAACACCTACACAGAGCAGTGAGACCTAGGCCAGAGCAAGGCCCACAGAGCAGTGAGCTCCAGAATGGAGCAAGGCCCAGGATGAAGCAAAATCTACAGAGTAGGGAGACCTGGGATAGAGAAAGGCCCAGGATGGAGCAAGGCCCATGGAGTAGTAAGCTCCAGAGTGAATTAAGGAACGAGTGGAACACTGTTCAAAGAGAAACAAGCCCCAAGATGATACAGAGAATCAGGTTCAATATCACCAGCATATGTTATGAGATTTGTTAACTTAGTGGCAGCAGTACAAGGCAAAAATGATAATATAGAGAAAAAACAATAGTCATTCAATTACAATAAGTATATATAGATATATTACATAGTTAGATCAAAAGAGTGCAAAAACAGAAATAATATACACAAAAGTGAGGTGCTGTTCAAGGCTTCAATTCCATTTAGGAATCCGATGGTAGAGGGGAAGAAGCTGTTCCCAAATTGCCAAGTGTGTGCCTTCAGGCTTCTGTACCTCATTCCTGACAGTAACAATGAGAAGAGAGTATGTTCTGGGTGACGGAGATCCTTAATAATGGAGGCCACCTTTCTGATGCATCGCTCCTTCAAGATGTCTTGTATACTTTGAAGGCTAGTATCCAAGATGGAGGTGACTAATTTTACAACTGTCTGCAGCTTCTCTCAATCCTGTGCAGTAGCCCCACTACACCAGACATCCTGTCAGAATGCTCTCCATGGTACATCTGTAGGAGTATTCAAGAGTTTTAGGTGACAAACTAAATCTTCTCAAACTCCAAATGAAATATATTTGTCTTGCCTTCTGTGTAGTTGCATCAATATATTGGGACCAGGTTAGATCCTCAGAGATCTTGACACCCAGGAACGTGAAATTGCTCACTCTCTCCACTTCTGATCCCTCTATGAGGCTTGGTTCATATTCCCTCGTCTTGCCCTTCCTGAAGTCCACAATCAGCTCTTTGGTCTTATGATGTTGAGTGCGAGGTTGCTGCTGCAACAGCACTCCACTAGCTGGTATATCTCACTCCTGTACGCCCTCTCACCACCATCTGAGATTCTGCAACAATGGTTGTATCATCAGTAAATTTTTAGAAGGCGTTTTGAGCTGTGCCTGGATAGCTGGAAGGGCAGGTGGTATTGAGGATTCAGGGAGTTTGCAGAAGGACTTGGATATGTTAGGAGAATGGGCAGAAAGGTGGCAGATGGAATGTAGTGAAGGATATGCATAGTCATGCACTTTGGTAGAAAGAATAAAGGCATTGACTAGTTTATAAATGGAAACAACAGGAATTCTGCAGATGCTGGAAATTCAAGCAACACACACAAAAGTTGCTGGTGAATGCAGCAGGCCAGGCAGCATCTCTAGGAAGAGGTGCAGTCAACGTTTCAGGCCGAGACCCTTCGTCAGGACTAACTGAAGGAAGAATGAGTAAGGAATTTGAAAGTGGGAGGGGGAGGGGGAGATCCAAAATGATAGGAGAAGACAGGAGGGGGAGGGATGGAGCCAAGAGCTGGACAGGTGATAGGCAAAAGGGATACGAGAGGATCATGGGACAGGAGGTCCGGGAAGAAAGACAAGGTGGGGGGGGGTACCCAGAGGATGGGCAAGGGGTATATTCAGAGGGACAGAGGGAGAAAAAGGAGAGTGAGAGAAAGAATGTGTGTATAAAAATAAGTAACGGATGGGGTACGAGGGGGAGGTGGGGCACTAGCGGAAGTTAGAGAAGTTGATGTTCATGCCATCAGGTTGGAGGCTACCCAGACGGAATATAAGGTGTTGTTCCTCCAACCTGAGTGTGGCTTCATCTTTACAGTAAAGGAGGCCGTGGATAGGCATGTCAGAATGGGAATGGGATGTGGAATTAAAATGTGTGGCCACTGGGAGATCCTGCTTTCTCTGGCGGACCGAGCGTAGATGTTCAGCAAAGCGGTCTCCCAGTCTGCGTCGGGTCTCGCCAATATATAAAAGGCACAGCCTTTTGTCTATCTGGGTAGCCTCCAACCTGATGGCATGAACATCGACTTCTCTAACTTCCGCTAATGCCCCACCTCCCCCTCGTACCCCATCCGTTACTTATTTTTATACACACATTCTTTCTCTCACTCTCCTTTTTCTCCCTCTGTCCCTCTGAATATACCCCTTGCCCATCCTCTGGGTCCCCCCACCCTTGTCTTCCTTCCCGGACCTCCTGTCCCATGATCCTCTCGTATCCCTTTTGCCTATCACCTGTCCAGCTCTTGGCTCCATCCCTCCCCCTCCTGTCTTCTCCTATCATTTTGGATCTCCCCCTTTCCCTCCAACTTTCAATTCCCTTACTCACTCTTCCTTCAGTTAGTCCTGACGAAGGATCTCGGGCTGAAACGTCGACTGCACCTCTTCCTAGAGATGCTGCCTGGCCTGCTGCGTTCACCAGCAACTTTTGTGTGAGTTTATAAATGGGAAGTAAATTCAGAAATCGGAGTTGCAAAGGGACATAGGAGACCTAGTGCAGGATTCCCTAGATGTTAACTTGCAGGTTTAGTCTGTAGTAAGGAAGCCAAATGCAATTTCGTGAGTTAACCAAGGAACAAGCGGAGCTATGTTCAGAGAGAAACAAAGATAATGCAAAGATATGTTGGTGGCAGGCAGTGTTGAGGAAGCAGGAAGTTTGCAGAAGGACTTCTATAGTTAGCATTCATTTTGAGAGGGCTACAATATGAAAGCAAGGTTGTAATGTTGAGGCTTTATAAGGTTTTGATCAGACTGCATTTGGATACCGTACTGTGAGCAGTTTTTGGCCCTTATCAGAGAAAGGACGTGCGGGCATCGGAGAGGGTCCAGAAGAGGTTTACGAGAACGATCCCGGGAATGAGTGAGTGCCGTATGAGGAGTTTTTGATGGCTCTGTGTCTGTGCTCTCTGAAGTTTAGAAAAATTAGGGGCTATCTCATTGAAACCTACTGAATACTGAAAGACATAGATAGAATGGATGTGGAAAGGATGTTTCCAAACAGTGGGAGAGTCTAGGACCAGAGACTCAGAATAGAAGAATGTCCGATGAGGAGGAAATTCTTCAGCTAGAGGGTGGTGAATCTATGGAATTCATTGCCACAGGAGACTGTGGAGGCCACATCACTGGGTGTAATTAAAGCCAAGATTGATAGATTATTGCTAAGTAAATGCATCAAAGGTTACAGGGAGAAGGAAGGAGAATGAGGTTGAGAGGAAAAATAAGTCGCCCATGATTGAAAGGTGGATGAGAACTGACGGTTTAATCCTGCTCCATGTCTTATGGTCAAAGTGAGGCAACAGTAGGGTAGAGCAAGACCCAGAAGGTAGTGCGTCCAAAGTGAAATCAAGACCAAGACTATGTCAGCAGCAGTAAACTCTCAAAGAGAGGTGGCCTCAGACTGCAGTGAGCCATACACCAGGGCAATCATTGTACTGAGCTACAATCAAACCTGTTTGTTTTTCACAAACTGCTTTTTTAGAATATGTACTGTGTCAGTAAATTACGTCAATTGAGAAATGTGGCAGGGATTTCAATAAATATGTAGAAGTGGTGGATAATTTGGTGGATCTGCTGGTTGATTCGTTGTGGCAGAGAGTGGGGCAGGAGTGCAGATTAGCAGAAGTGAGCATCTGACAGCAAGCCCGCACCATTTGTCACCCACATTAGCAACTTCCTCAGCTAAGGGTCCTTGAAGGTCAAAACTAATTAATGTTTAATTCATTCAAGCAAAAAAAAAAGACGGGGGGGAGAGAAAGAGAGCAAGAGAGATATGAGGGATGTTAACAGACAGACAGGCGGAGGTAGAGAAATGCACTTGATAGAGAGGAGGAGAGAGGGGACAGGAGCAATGGAAAATAGAGAGAGGGAGGTAAGGTGGGAGAAATATAGCGACAGGTACAGAAGGCATGGGGGAAAGTTAAAACTATAGAGGTAGAGAAGAGTTGGGGCAACAGAAAAAATGGGGAGAGGCTGTAAGAGTGAGGTACACATTGAAAGGCAGTGAGCAAACACAAATGGGGAGAGGGTAAGGTAGATATAGAAACAAAGAGGTAGGCAGAGTGAGAAAGAGAAAAATATACTGATTGTGTGTGTGTGTGGAAGAGATGCCTGGAACTTGCTAAGAGATAAAAAACAGAGGCTGTGATGGAGAGAAAGAAAGGAACAGAAAAAAAGAGAGAGGTAGAAGGAGTGAGAGGGAAAGAGAGAAATGAGCTGTTGCTTGGATTTCCAGCATCTGCAGAATTCCTGTTATCCGAGGGGAAAGGAGGATTAGGATCAAGAGAGACAATCACACAAAGTGGACAGAGACAGTACTGGGTAGGGAAATTTCAAAAGAGAAAGATGAGAAAGGGAGAGAGATAAAATAATGTGTGTGTGAGAGAGAGAGAGAAAGAGTGTGTGTGAGAGAGAGAAGGAGTGTGTGTGTGTGTGAGAGAGAGAGAAAGAATGTGTGTGTGTGTGTGAGAGAGAGAGAGAAAGAGTGTGTGTGAGAGAGAGGAGTGTGTGTGTGTGAGAGAGAGAGAGAAAGAATGTGTGTGTGAGAGAGGAGTGTGTGTGTGTGACAGAGAGAAAGAATGTGTGTGTGAGAGAGAATGTGTGTGTGTGTGAGAGAGAGAATGTGTGTGTGTGTGTGTGAGAGAGAGAGAATGTGTGTGTGTGAGAGAGAGAGAATGTGTGTGTGTGAGAGAGAGAAAGAATATGTGTGTGTGAGAGAGAGAGAGAATGTGTGTGTGTGTGAGAGAGAGAATGTGTGTGTGTGAGAGAGAAAGAATGTGTGTGTGTGTGAGAGAGAGAAAGAGTGTGTGTGAGAGAGAGAAGGAGTGTGTGTGTGTGTGTGTGAGAGAGAGAATGTGTGTGTGTGTGAGAGAGATAGAGGATGTGAGTGTGAGAGAGAGGGCGAATGTGTGTGTGAGAGAGAATGTGTGTGTGCATGAGAGAGAATGTGTGTGTGCGTGAGAGATACAGAGGATGTGAGTGAGAGAGAGAGAGTGTGTGTGTGTGAGAGACAGAAAATGGAGAAAGACACAAGTCTTACAAACAAGTAAATCACGGGGAGACAGAGACATTAACAGAACTCATTATAGGAGAGCATTCATATTGTAATATTTATTTGGTTAAACACCTGAAATATTGTTGTAATATTAGGGGACTTTACATATTGCTTATGAATCATACATCTTACATTACAACACAGTTTCATGGTGGTATTTTATTTAGACTGGGTTGTGACTGAATAAAACATTAAGTAATTCTATATAAATGGGGTTGTCTGTCAACACATCCAAAGGCCAGATGTTTGTACTGGAGCTGTTCCCTGGGTTCTGACCATGCATTAGCGTTACTCCAGGGAATCCAAGTCAGCAGTGGTAGGAGGGTCACTTGATAATAGCCTACAAAAGTCAGCACAAACAAAAACTGGAACTGCTTGCACTGTGCCCAATAATTTTAAGAGTCAGTAATTAAACTCTTTCGATGACTGATGTTGTCTAGTGGTCTTTTCATGAAACGAGGACTAAACAGTTACAATCAGACAGAATCCAGCTGCAGTCCCTTGCTGCGTTTCACAAATGTAGAACTGGAGAAGGCAATGAAAAAGGAATTTTGAAATGAAGGCAATGTAGCTGTTCTTTACATTAACCGATTTTTCCCTCCAGGCTGATGATCTCGTGCTCCAGACCCGGTTCTCTGGAATTCCCTACTTCACTCTTTGCTGGGGCTCCTCTGTCTGGATTTCACTCTGCGTGGAGTTCACTGCTCTCAGTCCTTTTTCTGTTCTGCTGTTATCTGGTCCTCTTGTTGTCCCGGACCTCACTCTGCCCTGCACCTGGATTCATCCTTGGCCTCCCTTCCCATGGGACAGCGCTGCTTCACCACATGAGATTCCAACAAGGGGTGAAAATGCGGTCTGGATCACTCACATTCATTGCACACGCTGTGTCA
Organism: Mobula birostris; assembly: GCF_030028105.1. Lineage (NCBI taxonomy): Eukaryota > Metazoa > Chordata > Chondrichthyes > Myliobatiformes > Myliobatidae > Mobula > Mobula birostris. The sequence goes on from NC_092401.1 coordinate 9,027,108, forward strand.
CAACCCACACTGTGAGTGAAGAATGAGCCTCACAACAGCCTCCTTTAATATCGCACCTGAGAGACAGCAAGTACACTCAGTGGCCATTTTATTAAGCACCTTATGTAAGTTAGAGGAGGTCCCTGATAAAGTGGCCACCGAGTGGGGTCTGTGTTGGGACCGCTTCTTTTTACGTTATATGTCAATGACTTGGATGACAAAATCGATGGCTTTGTTGCAAAGTTTCAGACAATACAAAGATAGGTGGAGGGTCAGGTAGCTATGAGGAAGTAGAGAAGCTACAGAAGAACTTAGACAGATTAGGAGAATGGGTAAAGAAGTGGAAGATGGAATACAATGTCTGAAAGTGTATAGTCATGCACACTGGTTTAAAAAAAAGTAAAAGGACAGACTATTTTCTAAATGGAATCTGAAGCACAAAGGGACTTGGGAGTCCTTGTGCAGGATTCCCTAAAGGTTAATAAGCAGGTTGAGTCAGTGGTGAGGAAGGCAAATGCAATGTTAGCATTCACTTCAAGAGGAATAAAATATAAAAGCAAGGATGTAATGTTGAGGCTTTATAAGGCACTGGTGAAGCTTTACTTGGAGTACTGTGAGCAGTTTTGGGTCCCTTATATAAAAAAGAATGTGCTGATACTGGAGAGAGTTCAAAGGAGGTTCACAAAAATGATTCCAGGATTGAACAGCTTGTCATATAAAAAGTGTTTGATGGCTCTGGGCCTGTATTCACTAGAAGTCGCAAGAATGACAGGTAACGTCATTGAAACCTATTGAATGTTGAAAGGCCTTGATAAAGTGGATGTTTCCCATAGTGGGAGAGTACAAGACCAGAGGACTCTGCCTGAGAGTAGAGGTATGTCCTTTTAGAATGGAGATGAGGAGACATTTCTTTAGCCAGAGAGTGGTGAATTTGTTACCACAGGCAGCTGTGAAAGCTAAGTCTTTAAGTTTATTTAAGGCAGAGGTTGATAGATTCTTGATTAGTCTGGGCATGAAGGGTTATGGGGTGAAGGCAGGTGATTGGGGTTGAGAGGGAAAATGGATCAGCTGTGATGAAGTAGCGGAGCAGACTCCATGGGCCAAATGGCCAAATTCCGCTCCTGTATTTTATAGTCTTATGGTCTAAGTTGCCACAGTGTAGGTTCGTGTCTTCTGCTGCGTAACCCATCCACTTCAAGATTCAAAGTGTTGTGCATTTAGAGATGCTCTTCCGCACACTGCTGTTGTAATACATGGTTATTTGTGTTATTGTCTCTTTTTGTCATGTTGAACCAGCCTGACCATTGCTCACAGAACTGATTGCCACTCTCTGGATGTTTTTTTTTGTTTTTCACACCATTCTCTATAAACTCTAGAGACAGTTGTGCATGAAAAACCCAGCAGATCAGCCGTTACTGAGATACTCAAACCACCCCATCTGGCACCAACAATCACTCCATGGTCAAAGTCACCGAGATCACATTTCTTCCCTATTTGATCTGAACAACAACTGAACCTCTTGACCATGTCTACACACTTCTATGCACTGAGTGCCTGATTAGATATTTCCATTAACGAGCAGGTATCTAATGTGTACCTAATAAAGTAGCCACTGAGTGTAGTCTAGAAAATCCATTGGTTTATTAACACTCACCACCCACCCCAGCCCCGAGGGTGCCTGATAATTGGAGTTTGACTTTATTCAAATCTTTTGCACAAAGAAATCTGAGACAGTGCCTCCTAGTTGTGGGGTGAGTTCCTCACAACATTCACCTTGTCAATTTCTCTCAAAGCCTTCGAGACTTAGTGAGTCACTTTGTTCTCGAAAGCTCTCGCAAGCACAGGGCAATTTTACACATCGCTTGGGGAACTCAGCAAGTTAGGTAGGGGAGCAAGCAGTCAACATTTCGGGCCAAGACCCTCCATCAGGACTGGTGGAAAGGTCTTGGCCTGAAGTGTCAACTGGTTGTTCTCCTCCAGAGATGCTGCCTGACTCGCTGAGTTTCTCCAGCATTTTGTGCCTGTTGCTCAATATTTTCAGCATCTTTAGACTCTCTTGTGTTTACACAACCTCTTTTCTTCTTCCAAACTGGAGAGCCTAAGACGCACTGACACCAACGTAAGCATATTCTGAAGTGTAAAGATCAGAACTACACAAATTCCTACACATATATTCTCATCAATGCCTTGTACAGCTGTAGCAAATCTTCCTTACCATTCTTCTGCAACTTCCTACCAATAAACATAGAAACATAGAAAATAGGTGCAGGAGTAGGCCATTCAGCCCTTCGAGCCTGCACCGCCATTTATTATGATCATGGCTGATCACCCAACTCAGAACCCTGCACCAGCCTTCCCTCCATACCCCCTGATCCCCGTAGCCACAAGGGCCATATCTAACTCCCTCTTAAATATAGCCAATGAACTGGCCTCAACTGTTTCCTGTGGCAGAGAATTCCACAGATTCACCACTCTCTGTGTGAAGAAGTTTTTCCTAATCTCAGTCCTAAAAAGCTTCCCCCTTATCCTCAAACTGTGACCCCTCGTTCTGGACTTCCCCAACATAGGGAACAATCTTCCTGCATCTAGCCTGTCCAACCCCTTTAGGATTTTATACGTTTCAATCAGATCCCCCCTCAATCTTCTAAATTCCAACGAGTACAAGCCTAGTTCATCCAGTCTTTCTTCATATGAAAGTCCTGCCATCCCAGGAATCAATCTGGTGAACCTTCTTTGTACTCCTTCTATGACAAGGATGTCTTTCCTCAGATTAGGGGATCAAAACTACACACAATACTCCAGGTGTGGTCTCACCAAGGCCTTGTACAGCTGCAGAAGTACCTCCCTGCTCCTGTACTCGAATCCTCTCGCTATAAATGCCAGCATACCATTCGCCTTTTTCACCGCCTGCTGTACCTGCATGCCCACTTTCAATGACTGGTGTATAATGACACCCAGGTCTCGTTGCACCTCCCCTTTTCCTAATCGGCCACCATTCAGATAATAATCTGTTTTCCTATTTTTGCCACCAAAGTGGATAACTTCACATTTATCCACATTAAATTGCATCTGCCATGAATTTGCCCACTCACCCAACCTATCCAAGTCACCCTGCATCCTCTTAGCATCCTCCTCACAGCTAACACTGCCGCCCAGTTTCGTGTCATCCGCAAACTTGGAGATGATGCATTTAATTCCCTCATCCAAGTCATTAATATATATTGTAAACAACTGGGGTCCCAGCACTGAGCCTTGCGGTACCCCACTAGTCACTGCCTGCCACTCTGAAAAGATCCCGTTTATTCCCACTCTTTGCTTCCTGTCTGCTAACCAATTCTCTAACCACATCAATACCTTACCCCCAATACCGTGTGCTTTAAGTTTGCACACTAATCTCCTGTGTGGGACCTTGTCAAAAGCCTTTTGAAAATCCAAATATACCACATCCACTGGTTTTCCCCTATCCACTCTACTAGTTACATCCTCAAAAAATTCTATGAGATTCGTCAGACATGATTTTCCTTTCACAAATCCATGCTGACTTTGTCCAATGATTTCACCGCTTTCCAAATGTGCTGTTATCACATACCAACATACCATGTGTTCCAATTGCTTACTCTATCTACATGTTCACTTCCTGCATTTTATAACCAGCAAACCAAAATCCTTCCGCATACTAATTATATTCTCACTATTTCACAACTATTTTGTTCTGTTTTTCCGTCAAGTGAATAACCTCACATTTTCAAAAAAGCAACCACATCTGCTTCCAACTTGCTTAACTGAACTATATCTTTCTGCAGACTCCTGTCCTCCCCCTAGAATATTAAGCTTCCAGTCACCAGAAACCCAATGTATGTTATATTCTATCTTTCCACCAGTCATGAATGTAGTATGTGCGAGACTGAGCACACAAACTGTTTCTTGTGCTATCCCAATAGCAACAGTTTGTTTAAAAAAAACTATTTATTCCTGTTAGAGATTCAGAAGTTATGGTTGATTACAACAGACATTAATTCAAATGAGAACCATTCTTCAGTTCTTAATGTAAATTGCAAGCAGTTTGAAAAAGGCAGCTTTGTAAACAAACCATCCTTTCTAAACAGTACAGACTACTGATCCACAGCAAGGGACTGGTTGATCAAGAGATATGGTATGCAGGGTGATGTGATTATGAGATGTTCTTATATGCTTCAGCCAAACATAAGGCAATAGTGGTATGTTAATTGGTCTACATTATAAAAAGGCAACTCTCGCTAAGTTATCTTGCACCATTGTGACTGAGTTCAAGGAAGCTTAGAGATCAGATGCTGTCATCCAGCGCATTAAATGTGTTAAAAACATAATTGATCATCAATTAATAGTTGAGATATTTGTGTACCCAACAGCCCTCACAAAATTAATTTTGGGTGTCTGGGTTCTCTGTCCTCAGAAGCTTTATCAGATTAGATTAGATTATGAGCTCACTCAGTCCTCGTTTATTGTCATTTAGAAACGCATGCGTTAAAAAATGATACAACGTTCCTCCAGAATGAAATCACAAGAAAACACAGGACACATCAAGACTAAAACTGACAAAACTACATAATTATAACACATGGTTACAACAGTGCAAAGCAATACCATAATTTGATAAAGAGCAGACCATGGGCACGGTAAAAAAAAGTCTCAAAGTCCTGATAGACTCATCATCTCACGCAGGCGGCAGAAGGGAGGAACTCTCCTTGCCATGAACCTCCAAGCACTGCCAACTTGCCGATGCAGCACCATTGGAAGCACCCGACCGCAGCGGACTCTGAGTCCATCCGAAAACTTCGAGCCTCCGTCACAGCCTCTCCGAGCACCATCCTCTGCCGAGCGCTTCGACCCCGCCCTGGCCGCCGAGCAACAAGCAAAGCCGAGGACTTGGGGCCTTCTCCCCCGGAGATTCTGGACCACACAGTAGCAGCAGCAGCAGCGAAGCAGGCATTTCAGAAGTTTCACCAGATGTTCCTCCGTGCGGTCACGTCCATCTCCATCAAATCAGGATTATGCACGGCACCCTACTTGACAAATAACAGACATCACCACTGGAGTGGCCACTGCGAGCTGCATCACGCCGCCATCTTCTCCTCCCTACCTTTTAGACCATTCCCGTGAATATGTTTTCAATGTTCAGAGGTGTCTCCCACTATAGACATGTAACTCAATTGAACCACTGTCAGGCTTGAGATAGTGAACTAAGCGATATCATTGTGGACATTGAAATTGTATTCAATTTCTTCTCATTATCTTTGTTCTCAAAAGTATAAAAACTTGATGTACTTTGAGTTGGAGAGATTCACGTGAGAGGGTCTTCAAGAGAATGCCGGCTTATCATGATGAATAAAGACTTCTAATAACCAGCTTCCATGACTCAGTTCACATTTACAATAATTGCTAAACTCTGTTGCCTACCACCAACAAACACTTGTTTTGATGTGTTACCACCAAAGCCATCAACCATCCAATCATAGTCCTCTAATTGCCTTTTGAAAAACTGAAGACCCACACCCACTGACTTACGAACAGCTTCTTCCACCCTGTCATCAGATTTTTGAATGGTCCATGAACCCATGAACACCACTTCATTATTCCTTCTTTTTTGCACTATTTATTTATTTTCTAATTTATAATAATTCTTATGCCTTGCACTGTACTGCTGCTGCAAAACAAGTTTCATGTTATTTACTAATGATAATAAACCCAGTTCTCTCATTCTTACATTATTTTCCTTTCTAGCAATCATGCTGGCTCTCCCTTTTCCTATTGCAATCTTCTAAGAGCCCTTTTATCTCATCCTTAATAATGAGTTACCTGCGCAATCACACTGTCCTTTGACAAAAAAAGGACTCTTTAAAACAAGGACCACTTTCCATAATGGGAGCCAATTCTTGGTAAAAACCAACATTGAAAATGAAATTCACCACTACCTTCAATACACAGCCCAGCTTTTTGTTGTTTGCAGAAAAAGGATACATTGGATTCCGATCAACTAGGACACATCGGGACCAGTGCATTTTGTCCTATTTAAGCGGCTGCCCCATTTAGCCAAAGTTACATGGAAATAGTTAAAAAGGTATAAAAAAAGACAAACTACCATTTAACGGAGTAACATATTATGTATTTAAATGAAATACAGAACAAATTAGAACTACTAAAACTACAACAGTACTATAAAACTATGTATTAGTTCCTAACAAACTCATTCGTAAGGCCAGTGATGTTGTGGGGATGGAACTGGACTCTCTCACTGTGGTGTCTGAAAGAGGATGCTGTCCAAGTTGCATGCCATCTTGGTCAATGTCTCCCATCCACTACATAATGTACTGGTTGGGCACAGGAGTACATTCAGCCAGAGACTCATTCCACCGAGATGCAACACTGAGCGTCATAGGAAGTCATTCCTGCCTGTGGCCATCAAACTTTACAACTCCTCCCTTGGAGGGTCAGATGCCCTAAGCCAATAAGCTGGTCCTGGACTTATTTCATAATTTACTGGCATAATTTACATATTACTATTTAACTATTTATGGTTTTATTACTATTTAATTATTTATGGTGCAACTGTAACGAAAACCAATTTCCCCCGGGAACAATAAAGTATGACTATGACTATGACTAATAGTTATTGATGGAGAAATTAATCCAGTGAATGCTGCCATGTTCTTTTGATTGACTGTAAATGAACAAAATCAGCGCAGACACCTAGCGCAAATAATGGACCACCTTCATATAATGTTATTGACGACTGCATCCTTCAAGTCTTCATTTTCATTGTAACATTTAGTATGATCGTCAATAACTTCAAATTCTTTATAGTTTCTAAATTATTGAAATAGTGAGATTGCTCTAAGCACAGAGCAGTGACTAACAGCCACACAAATGCATGCAACCGATGCTCCGTCCCTCCCTCTCCTGTCTTCTCCTATCATTTTGGATCTCCCCCTCCCACTTTCAAATCTCTTACTAGATCTTCTTTCAGTTAGTCCTGACGAAGGGTCTCGGCCCGAAACGTCAACTGTACCTCTTTCTAGAGATGCTGCCTGGCCTGCTGTGTTCACCAGCAACTTTTATGTGTGTTGCTTGAAATTCCAGCATCTGCAGATTTCCTCGTGTTTGCCTAATTAGAAATAATTTGGCAACAGTCTCCTGTCCCAATTAAGTGGCCCCAAACAAACGAAGGGAATCCTGGCTACTTTCTTGATTAGTTTTTGTTCTTTGAGAGTGTTCCCAAATAAGCAGCTGCTCCGATTAACCAATGGCCTCATTAATTGGAATCCACTCTATTTACAGATGAAGACCTCAGACCCATCACAAATTCATGGCTGACAAAGAAGCAGTGATTCCCACCTCTCTATATGTACTTGAGACCTCGATGATTTGCAGCAGATATATTGAAGTCCTGAAGAAATACCAACAAAGCTGTCTCCACAAAATCCTCTGAATTCATTGAAAGGATAAGTGGACCAGTATCAGTGTCTACTATCAGTCTAACATTGCAGGCTCTGCCACCCGAGCCACCAACTCAACACAAAGATTTCTGAAATGGATATAGTTTATTTCGAGCTCTGTCATTAACAATCCATTAGCAAGTGGAGAGGGGAAAACATTCAAGGATGTGCTTAGAGCTCCTCTGAAGAAATACAACATGCTCTCTGACTCCAGGTCATCACCCACCCATGATTGGTCAAGATGGAGAAGCAGCATTCAGGGTGGGCCACAAAAATCCAACATGCAAAATAAAAGTCCACCACCATCCAGGCCATGCCTTCTTCTTGCTAGCACCATTGGGCTGGAGATAGAGAAGTCTTGGTTCCCACACCAACAGGAATGATTACCCTGGAGCCATCAGGCTCCCTGAACCAGAGCAGATAACTTTATTCACACTACTGTGATACTACTGTGTTGCCCTATCTCAAATCCTTCCAAGAAAGGTAAAATAAAGACCAAATGGAGACACAAAAGACAAGTTGATTGCCTCTTTGCAAAAAAAAAGTTTCAAATGCTTTTCAAGAGAAGGCATATAGCATGCAATATTAAAATTCTTTCATTCCGCTTGCGGAACTGTTTGATTTGAAAATGAATATGTTATAAAAGATATATATTGTTTAAATTATTAATCTTTGATATTCCAAACACCTTGATCATTTTAAGCAATGTTTTCTAGGCATTTGCTCCTTATTCTAATATTCATTAGGAAATGAACTCACTGGATAAGGTCACTCCGTTACCCAGCACATACTGTGAAGTGAGAGGACCAGAGTCCTCCTCAGAGTGAGTGAGGACCAGAGTCAGCAGTAAACCAAGATAACCCAATTGTCTATTCCTTGCTTGAGCTCAAAGAGAGCATGTAGAGAACTGACGTCTGAGCTGAAACCATGAAGTTCTGACACAAACTGATCATTTCCTCTCTGGTGTTTTCTCTGGTTGACTCTTGCACCAAACCCACTCCTTACATTACACATCACCAGAGTAAGGCTGGCCATGTTTTCCTCTGGTCCCGAGTCCAAGGGTTTCTTGCACTGCCTTTTCCAGGGATGTCCAGCCAATCCTACATTGTTTGGGGACTCAGTTCACCCCAGCGAGGTACAAGTTAGTAAATGCCCAGCCCCTGAATGAACATGGGTGTGGGTACAGCATCCCTCCTCAAAGACTAGGAGAGTACAAACCGAGGATATTCAGCCTATCATCTGTGCTAGCCAGCTGATTCTATCTGTTTTCTGGTGTATTCCCCATCCCTAGAAACGCTGTTGAATTACTTGCATTTTAGTATCTGCGATTGATCTCTCTGTGGTCCAACAATTCAACCCCTAGTTGCAATCTTGGCTTGTGAGCCAGCAATGCATGGGTGAGAGTTCAACATACTGTCAAGTCACAGAGTCAAACAGCATGAAAACAGACCACTTGGTCTGCCCACCAGCTGCACACCCATTGGTATTAACTCCATCCTCCAGCTCTTTGCTCATATCTACACACCTAGACAATTCAAGTGGTCATCTGGACTCCTTTTAAAAGAGACCCTGCCTCCACTATCCTCTGCTGGTACTGAGTGCTCTCTGGGTAAAAAGATGTCCCTCAGATCTCCAAACTTCCATGGCCTCCTCTGCTGCCGCGATGAAGCAACACTCAAGTCGGAGGAACAACACCTTATATTACATCTGGGTAGATTCCAACCTGCTGGCATGAACATTGACTTCTTGAACTTCCGGTAATGACACCCCCTGCCCACTTTCACTGTTCCCCATTCCTGTTTCCCTCTCTTACCATATCTCCTTACCTGCCCATCACCTCCCTCTGGTGCTCCTCCCCCTTCACTTTCTTACATGGCCTTCTGTCCTCTCCTCTCCAATTCCCTCTTCTTCAGCCTTTGATCTCTTTCACTAATCAAATTCCCAGCTCTTTGGTTCACCCCCCACTCCCCCTCCCGGTTTCACCTATCACCTACCACCTTGTACTTCTTCCTCCCGTCTCCTCCCCCCCACCTTCTTCCTCTGATTTCTCCTCTTCCTTTCCAGTCCTGATGAAACATCGACTATTCACTCTTTTCCGTGGTTGCTGCCTGACCTGATGAGTTCCTCCCAGCATTTTGTGTGTGTCGTCGCAAACTTCTTACCTCTTTTCCTAAATCCATGTCCTCTGATTTCATTCACTTTTGATATGGGAAATGGTTTCCTACGGTCTACCCTATCTATACCTCTCATAATTTTACGTACTAAAGTGAAGTCCTCTCGTAATACCCTTCGCTGCAGAGAGAAGTAAGCCTCTCCAGGCTCTCCTCAAAACTGAAATGGTCCAGCTCATCCACTATCCTGGCGAGTTTCCTCTGCACATCCTTTCTATAGCGTGGCAACCACAACGGCATGCAACACTCCATCTGGGGTCACAGCTAAGGCTGGAAGGGAACCAACAGTCAGATCAGCCAAACAGCCCAACATAGGCACCATTAATGGCAATGGTTTTCTAACAGATAAAAGCAGGTTTGGAGGATGCAGTGGGTTGACAGGCCATAAAGAGTAAACAGAGCTCTGTCCTCCCCACCTACCCCAACCACGCTCCCTGCCATACACATGTTGCAGTAAGAAAACAGAGGTTAGAGCAGGAAGGTGGCGTTGCCAAGTAGCAGTGCACCACTGTTTGGAGAATACGTGGTTGATATGATATTGATCTGCGCTGTGCTCTTCTTGTTTGCATCTATAATCTAATGCTGTCCTTGAGAGCCATTGCTTCTTCAAAGGCTCAAATGTACAAAATAAAACCAGAAAGAGTTGGAAAAACTAAGCAAGTCGGGCAGCATCTGTGGAAAGAGGATGAATACAGCTCCAACACCCAGAGCAAAGTGGCCTAGTAGATTAACACTCATAATATTAGCGATTATTGGCTCAGTTTAGTCAGTCACCACACTATTCACCACCCTCAGCATTCAGCCCCACTTTATTACCTGTAGCTACAATATGCAACCTGCCGTAAATGGGTTACAGCAACTCTCCAAAACTTTCTTCAAAGCACTTTAACCCAGAGTCTCCACCACCATGTAGTTGGTTGTGAGAACATCACCACAACAGGCCACACATGTCTTGGAAACATACTCCTTCAATGTCACTGGGTCTAAATTCTGGAAATTCTTCCCAGCAGCACTCCTGGGACACGATCACCAAAGGACTGCAGAAGCTTAAGATGGTGGTTCACAATCACCTTCTCAAGAGCAATTAGGAAAGAACAGTAACTGCTAGCATTTCAATGGCACGACTATCCAGGGAATAAGGGATAAGATGCTCGTGTGTGAAGGCCTATCTCTCTCACAGCTCTGCCTCGGCATTCAAATGGTCTCACTCTCCCTTGAGGCTGTTGAAAGATGTTACCGAAGTCCTGCAATATATGGATTGGACTGGGCTTTGTTATGCCTTTTATATTCTGTGTTTTTGCCTGTTCTATGTTGCCGTTTAACTTGGCGCGATTTTGTGAGTTTTTTTTGTGTGGGGTTGGGGGAAGTTGGGATTTGATGTTCTTACAGTTTATACAATTAGTTTTTCTGCATGGGGGAGGCGTTTCAAGATGGTGTTGCTGTTCTTTCTTGTTGCCAGTTGGCGCAATTTGTTAGTTTTTTTTGTGTGGGGGTTGATGTTTTTCCTTGAACGACTTCCCTGGTTTTCTCAGGTGGCAATCTGGAGAAGGCAAATCTCAGTTGTATACTGCATACAGACTTTGATGAACATTTGAACCTTCAGATTGAAAACAGTCCTGATTTCAGAGGAAGTTGGAAATACTGTCGCTGCCGGGTATGTGTGAGTATGATGTCATCTGCAAAGTTTGAATCGCACCAGTGAAAGGTGACATGGTGACAGAACATATTAAACTCAACTGCTTGATGCTTTTCATTCAAAATGTTGAAAGATTAGATCAACGTTTATCGCTTGTCTTGCTTCAAAGGTCACATCAACACCACACAAGCACACTCTTCACGTTTACTGTCACATCCTGGAGATAGAACGCCACCAACCCTCAGAACCTGTCTGGAGATAACATCTGCTGCTGCTATTTGCCTCTCTAACTGTCAGATAAGACTTGCCCCTTGGGGAACTACATCAGCTTTTTCAGGGAAATATCTGCCTGGGACCTGCTCAGGATCAATGCACTTTTCAGTTTCTGCAGTCCTGGCTGTTAGTGTTCAGACAGTCTTCTTTTTCTCAGATAATCCCCCAAGGAATGAGGATGGGTTGCTTCCACTCTGGTTTAGTGGGTCTGAATTTAGTGGGCAGATGCAGTTTAATGTGGATAAATGTGAGGTTATCTACTTTGGTGGTAAGAACAGGAAGGCAGATTATTATCTAGACAGAGTCAAGTTAGGAAAAGGGGAAGCACAACGAGATCTAGGTGTTCTTGTACATCAGTCACTGAAAGCAAGCATGCAAGTACAGCAGGCAGTGAAGAAAGCTAATGGCATGCTGGCCTTCATAACAAGGGGAATTGAGTATAAGAGCAAAGAGGTCCTTCTGCAGCTGTACAGCTGTGAGACCACACCTGGAGTACTGTGTGCAGTTTTGGTCTCCAAATTTGAGGAAGGACATTCTTGCTATTGAGGGAGTGCAGCGTAGGTTCACAAGGTTAATTCCCGGGATGGCGGAACTGTCATATGTCGAAAGTTTGGAGCGACTGGGCTTGTATACTCTGGAATTTAGAAGGCTGAGAGGGGATCTTATTGAAACATATAAGATTATTAAGGCATTGGACATGCTGGAGGCAGGAAGCATGTTCCCGCTGATGGGTGAGTCCAGAACCAGAGGCCACAGTTTAAGAATAAGGGGTAGGCCATTTAGAACGGAGTTGAGGAAAAACTTTTTCACCCAGAGAGTGGTGGATATATGGAATGTTCTGCCCCAGAAGGCTGTGGAGGCCAAGTCTCTGGATGCTCTCAAGAAAGAGATGGATAGAGCTCTTAAAGATAGCGGAATCAAAAGTTATGGGGATAAGGCAGGAACTGGATACTGATTGTGGATGATCAGCCATGATCACAGTGAATGCCGGTGCTGGCTCAAAGGGCCGAATAGCCTACTCCTGCACCTATTGTCTATTGTCTGTTGTCTATTGAGTTGACTGTTGAGGTCGAAGTGGCATCCATGGCACGTGTACATCTAAATAGTGAAAATCGTCGCTTGTGTCAACGACCAACACAGTCTGAGGATGTGCTGGGGCAGCCTGTAAGTATCACCACGCTTTCCAGCGCCAGCATAGCATGCCCACAGCTTACCAACCGGTACGTCTTTGGAATGTGGAAGAAAACCAGAGCACCCGGAGAAAGCTCATGTGCTCACAGAGAGAAGGTACAAACTCCTTACCAACACCGATGGGCATTGAAAACTGATCGCTGGGGCTGTAAAGTGTGACACTAGCACTGTACTACCCCGTTAATCTCAGTAGAAGAATTTCAAAAGTAATTACACCCAATCTCTGAATACCAAAGCATCTTAAAATAAACAATTTATAAGCACTTTTAACACAGTAAATTATTCTGGAGGAGTGTTATGCAACTTTTGTAGGATAGCCAGGTAATGATACTGATATAAATGATGACACGAATGATAATGTTTTTATCAATATCCTAATTTGTGTTCAACTTGCTTCTAAACAACAAGAAGCCAATAATGGTTTTGTGTTTAAAATGCAGGGAATTATGGCTGGTGATTTTTAAGTGTTTCACAACATAATTTGCTTGAAATTATTTTTAAAGCCATTACCTAACCCAGAAACTCATTAACAGTCTGGTGTTTTTGTCCAACCAGCATTTCATAATTGATTTCAAAATATTCAATGTTTCACAGATTAAACACTCCTGGACAAAGTATACCTATCAGGATGGCTTTGTTTACTTTCATTTTTTTAATCCTCCAGTTTTTTTTCTCCTTACCCCCTCTCCAAATTGTATTTAGCCACTCGTATTCATGTTTATCCTTCACTAAATTGTCAACCAAATCATCATCTGAGATCAAATTAACTTCCTTTTGTGGAAATCTGTTCCACCTATACCAATTACCAATTAGAAAAATATTCAAGAAATTAACTCCTTCCTTTCTCTTACTACTATATAAAATTTGTAATTAGTAGCATAGGTTTATGGGTATGTTATTTATAACACTCAAGATGATAGCAGTAATGTGAATTATGTTTCTGAATTTGAAGTAAAATTTTTCTGTAGTGTATGCTCATTAAGGTAAAATTCTGATGTAGCGTCGACTGTTCTAACTTCATAATGGTCCAGCATCTGGCTTGCTCACTAGAGTGGCATGGTAGTGTAGTGGTTAGCACAACACTTTACAGTACAGGCGACCCGGGTTCAATTCCCACCGCTGCCTGTGTTTGTACATTCTCCCCCATGACCACATGTGTTTCCTCTGGGTGCTCTGGTTTCCTCTTCCGCACTGTGTCTCAATAAATAAATGAGTCCAGCGGTCAGAGTGCAGTTGGACTGCGTAGCCAGAACAGAGGTTCCCAACCTAGGGTCCATGGCATTAAAAAAAAGGTTGGGAACCCCGTTCCAGAGTGTGGCCAAGACTGTGATATGAATTGTGAGCATGTAAAGACTGGGGTCCATAACACCAGCACCAGGAACATGGCTAGAGCTGGGACTGAGAGTGCATTATTAGATACAGGGGTGGAACTGGTGTGGCCTTCTGCTGCTGCTGTAGCCTATCCACTTCCAGGTCCGACATGCTGTACGTTCAGAGGTGCTCTTCTGTACACCACTGTTGTAATGTGTGGTTATTTGAGTTAATGTCACCTTCCTGTCAGCTTGAATCAGTCTTGCTATTCCCCTCTGACCTTGCTCATTAACAGGGTGTTTTCACCCACAGATCTGCTGCTTACTGGATTTTTTTTTTGTTTTTCACACCATTCTCTGCAAACTCTGGAAACTATTATGCATGAAAATCCCAGGATATTAGCAGTTTCTGAGACACTCAAACAATCATCCCATGGTCAAAGTCACTTCAATCACATTTCTTCCCCATTCTAATTAACACACACAAAATGCTGGAGGAACTCAGCAGGCCAGGCAGTATCTATAGAAAAGAGTAAACAGTTGATGTTTTGGGCTGAGACTCTTCATCAGAAGTCTTGACAAAACAACTAGTCATTGTTAAGTATGGACTAGGTGTAGCTCAAGTCTAACCAAGCAGCTTACATCAGTTGAGCAATTACTGGCATTGCATCAGTAGGGTCACGAGAAAATTTGGCCCAGACTGTCTGGCTGGAGACTCCAAGAGAGGAATGCTTCAAAATTGACGGGGTCCTTGCAGCTGTTCTGGAGGTTTCTGACCAGGTCAACATGAGGTACCTAGTTGGCCAGATGCAGTGTACCACTGACCTAACAGGGGAATTATCAGACAATATAGACACTGAAAGAGATTGAGACACTCAAAGAGATTGAGAGCGAGAATTCTGAAGGAAGCTGGTTGCTACTGGGCAGATATACAATTCTGAGAATGGACACGAGCCCTGAACTAGAGAGTGCACAGACCTCAGGAGGTCAGTAAATTAATTCTGATGCCACCACCATTGTAAACAAGCAAATCCAGCAGCCAAATTCCACACAGAGGGCTATTATGCCTGAATAATCTGCTGGTTTGGAGTTGAAAGTGGCAGCACAGGGGTCATTCATTATCCTGCCATGCAGAAGGACTTATATACTTGTGCAGAAGCAAATTCAGTAGAGCTTGATTCTCAACATCTCCCCTTTCTCTGTACTTAATGTCAGATACAGTTTAAAAAAAAATCAGGCAAGGTATAAGCACCAATAACTCAAATTCTAAAGAAGAATCTCGGCCCGAGATGTCGACTTTCATTTCCATAGATGCTGCCTGACCTGCTGAGTTCCTCCAGCAATTTGTGTGTGTTAACTTCTTTTGTTGATTTTGATTTTCAGATAGGTTAAAATTAGTTCAAAAAAAAATTAAGTTCTTACGTTCTTTATTGGCCAGTTGACTGACTAACCATAAAGAATCAATTATCACCTTTGAAGATCACCAAATCAAAACACCAAAGAGCATGAATTTGCCTGATAACGCTGTATTCATAGTAGACTCCCAGCCCAGTGAAAAGCCTTTTACTTAATGTTTCCACACTGACCAGCAAGTACCCAGTTAAACTAATCCTGCTGTCCACATGTCTTGGTCTTGGGTCTTGGGTGTCTCAATTCAGAAGGATTGCATTAGCTCTTGACAGCTGGTTGCCGTCAGAGATTGTGTTCTTTGGAGTTCACTACCCAGGTGAAGCAGGCAGAAATGAATCACTCCCAGCAACTCACTCAGTTCCCTTCCTACACAGGCGGAGCTGAGCGCTCTTTCCCAGGACACTGACTGCCCCTACTTGCCATCCCTTTGAGTAATGTTTGAGTTTGGGGAGGGGCGCACAGTAGTGTAGCGGTCACCGATCGGGGTTCAATTCCCGCTACTGGCTCTAAGGAGTTTGTATGTTCTTCCTGTGACCATGTTGGTTTCCTCAGGGTGCTCTGGGTTTCCTCCCACATTCCAAAGACGTACGCTTACGGTAAATTGTGGGCATGCCAGGTTGGCACCAGAAACATGCTGACACTTGCCGGTTGCCCCCCTGCACAAGCCTCGCTGACCTGGCAAATAAAGCTAATCTTTATCTTTTTGTAAATGTTAGTATTACCTAGCTCTTGCCAGTGAAAAGGGAAACACGAGAAGTCACCAGGACACACTTCCTCCATGCATTACAGAGAGCAGTGTGCATATCTGTTTCTAGGGGCAGGTAACATTCAAGTACGTGCATCCCAGTTGGGGAAGCTCTACGTCTCGATAAAACTTGAGATCAGGATTCTAGCTTTTGTAGTTTATAGCTCAGCATACTGGTCTTTGTGAGAGCTGTATAGGGCAGCTGGTTTGGGAAGACAAAAAGCTGGCAAAATGGATTCTAGAGGGGCTGAAAGTGCAGTTAAAAACTCTGACCTGGCCCTCCAAAGGTGAAAAAGACACATAATGAAATATGACAGGAGTATTTCATATGGTTCCTCGAGCCTGCTCCACCATTATGATTGTTAACTCCATTTTTCTGCCTGATCGTCTATAACCCCTGATGTGATTAACACTCAAATATCTTCTCAGCCTTGGTTCATAATTCATTGCTTCCAGATTTCCAAATTCCAAAGGTTCACAAATCTCTGAGAGAAGAAATCCTTCTGCATCTCAGTTTGAAATTGATAAATCTTTAACCTGAGAATTTGATTCTAGACTCTGTACCAGGGGAGAGGAGATGTTCTCCCAGCATCCTAATTGTTAAGTCCCCTCTGATTCTTTTATCATCAGTAAACCTAATACACCTCACACACTCAACCCCACACACTCCCAATATGTCCCACACACCTCACACACTCTGAATATTCAACACCTCTCACTCCCAGTATGTCCCACACACCTCACACTTCTGAATATTCAACACCTCTCACTCCCAGTATGTCCCACACACCTCACACTTCTGAATATTCAACACCTCTCACTCCCAGTATATCCCACACACCCAACACACTCTGAATATTCAACACCTCTCACTCCCAGTATATCCCACACACCCAACACACTCTCAATATTCAACACCTCTCACTCCCAGTATATCCCACACACCCAACACACTCTGAATATTCAACACCTCTCACTCCCAGTATATCCCACACACCTCACACACTCTGAATATTCAACACCTCTCACTCCCAGTACATCCCACACACCCAACACACTTCACATACCCGGCACACACCAAACACTCAACACACCTCACACACACAACACATTCTGAATACCCAGCACACCTCAAGCAACTAACCTACCCCACACGCTCACCACATCCTACACAAACGTTACATCCATCACAACCTGACACATCAGGCACACCCAACACACCCGTTAGCTCTGACAGGGCAAATCACACTGCACACATTCAGCAGACCCGACACACGCTATCACATATATTCCTTTAGTCCTCCCCACCCATCTCCCTTCCCAGGAAGTTAACATGTGCTGGATCCTCCCTTTACTCTGACCCTAACCAAAGCCTTTGATTCGGAAACGTTTTTCTCTCTCCACAAACACTGTCTGACCTGCTGAGTTTTGCAACACTTTCTGTTCTCGTTCCACGACACGTACTTTGGTGCCAGTTGTGAAGCTGGCTTAGTTCAATTGCCTGCTGTCATTTTCCTGCCTGGAATTATAGGTGGTCTGAGGTACTGGGAACTCTGATCACCTTCGGACAGAAAAGCCACATCTGCAGGCTGCCAACATTACAAGGTTAATTTTTTTTAAATTTCAAAATATACTTTATCCAAAAATAAAATTATGTACAGTAAACCATTCAATGACTCTCAATCCTTTACAGATGTTTCCATTATGGGCTTTACATTTCCACACTTTTAGCCACCCACGTGGCAATCCGTTGTTTCACCTTTCCAAACCATTGTTGAGGGGTATACTCCCCGCCACCCCGACCCCACCCACTCCCGCGGGAGAAGAACCCTAAACAGCGGTCCTTCCCCACCGGGCCCTTGCGGTGGCTGCACCGAGTTTCAGCGCATCCCTCAGCACGTACTCCTGCAGCCGAGAATGTGCCAGTCGGCAGCGTTCTGCCACGGACACCTCCACGTGCTGGTAGACCATCAAGTTTCGGGCCGACCAAAGAGCGTCTTTCCATTACAAGGGCTAATGTGTCAGAGTGTCTGAGCTTTCTCTCTCTCTCAGCGAGAGACATACTCCTTGGATTCGTCTTCACGTTCGTGACATCACTCTTAATCTACGGGAATAATTGCTTTGATTTGCCTTGATGCTGCAATTAGTCAAAAAATGTTTCACAAAGCCACGGAATGCCTGAAACTAATCCTTGAATGAAAAGGCATATTTCACCATGCCCAGTTACATTCACTCTTAAATCATGCAAATAATTTTCCATAGCAGCTGACAATGACCAGTGGTGTGCCGCAAGGACCAGTCTGGGAGCTCGGTGGTTTGTGGTACATACCAATGATTTGGATGTAAATGTAAAGGGGTGGAATAGCAAGGTGCAGACAACACCAGGATTGGTGGATTTGTGGACAGTGTAAAGAACTATCAAAGAATGCAGCAGAAAAATAAGGAAGCTATAAAAAACTGTAGTTTAGGCCATTTTTGTAATGTGTACGGTTCTGGTTGCCACATTACTTAACAGATATGGGATATAGATTAATCTCCAATAGGCACAGGTGGAGTTTAATCTAGGCAAATGTGAGGTGTTGCACCTCGAGGACAGTCAAATGATAGGAGGAAATATACAGTTAATGGTAGGCTCCTTAATAGCACTGAAGTACAGAGGCTTCTTGGGGGTGAGGAGGGGTCTGTTGATAGTTCACTCAAAGTGGCTATGTAGGTGAATAAGCTGGTAAAGAATGTGCTGCTCTTCTTTGGGTAGGGCTGCTGAGGATGCTGCAGCTATGAGTAACGTTAGTCAGACCACGCTTGGAGTATGGTGTGCACTTCTGGCTGTCCAACAATAGTGAGGGTGTGGAGATGGTGGAAAGGGTGACGAAGCAGTTTGCCAGGACGCTGCCTGGATTAGAGGATATGAGTTACAATGAAAGCTTGGACAGACTTGGGTTGTTCTTGGAAGCTGAAGGAGACCTAATAAGGTTTCTTAAAATTGAGAGGCATAGATAAGATAGATAGTTGGCATCTTTTCCCCAGGTTAGAAGTATCAGACACCATGCTGTTAAGGTTAGAGGGTGGAAGATACAAGGCTACATGAGGGCGAGTATTTTTTTAGAGAGTGGTAGGGACCTGGAATGGATTACAAGGGGTAGTAGTGGAAGCAGTTTAAAAGGCTTTTAGTAGACACGTGAATATGAAGGGAATGGAGAGAGATGGATGACACACAGGAGAAGGATATTTAATATAAATTGGCATCAAAATCAGCACAATACGATGGACTGAATAGCCTGCATGCTATAATACGGTTTTACGTTCCCTGTAATGATTGAATATTGAGCAATTCTGCACAGGAACAGGCCTTCAGTCCAGAATGTCTGCACCAAGCACGATACCAGTTTAAATTAATCCCCTTTGCCTGCACATGGTGTGTATCTCTCCATTCCCTGACTGTCTAATTGCCTCTGAAAAGCCACTCTTCTGTGTGTTTCCACCAGCTCCTTTGTCAGTATGTTTCAACTACCTACAATACTAAGCATAAAAAAAGCTTGCTTATCCCATTTAAGCTTTCCCCTCTCACTTTAAAGTTATTTAACATTTCCTCCCTGGGAAAAAAGACCGGGACTACTATGCTATCTATGTCTCTCAGAATTTTATATACTTCTACTGGATTTCCAACACTCCAGAGGAACTGATCCAAATTTGTCCAACCCCACCTTTCAGCTAATGCCCTCTATCCAAGCAACATCCTGATTAATCCCCTCTGCATCCTCTCTAAAGTGTCCACATCTATTCTGTGTTGTGGCAACCAGAACTGCACACATTACTCCAAATATGGCCTAACTAAAGTTAGATACAGCAACAACATGACTTCCTTATTTTTATATCTATCTCCCCAACCAACAAAGACAAGTATGTCAAATGCATTCTTTACCACACCTATTTGTGTGGCCACTGTTGTTGTGTAAATGGAATCGCCGGAGAAAATTACTGGTAGATACAAAGCAACTTCCTTATTCGACAAAACAAGGTGCAGCACGCATCATATGGAGACATTTTTGGTCGAGAGGTCTGCTGGCCCAACATGGGGCTCAATATTTTATGTGCCAAACATGAAAGGACAACTCCACATTTACAATGTATGGACAATGTTTTCTTTGAAACTACATACAACTTTCACATCTCCTGATTCGTATCCATACCACAGTCATCCAAATGAATTTTAATTGGCATTGTGTGGTCTGGAATTCCCTGCCTTTAGGAACCCATTGTTCAGAGCTGCACTCCAAATTAAATCTACAATACATATTCAGATGTGAAGACTGGTAGCCAAAGTCAATTGCTAAATGTGTATGTCCTGAACCCAAAAATCACTCTAACAGCCCCTACCAGGGAGCTATGAAATTGCACCCAAAATCTCTCTGTAATTCAATGATCCTGAGAGTTGTACCATTCACTGTAAGTTCAAAATTCCAACCAAAAAAAAAATCCATTTCCAAGATCTGTGACCCATGAATGTTTGTTATTCCAGTAGAGACGTAACAAGGACAGAGTACAGAGTGATCCCAGCTCTATGTGTGTGTGTGTGTGTGTGTGTGTGTGAAAGAGAGAGGGGAAGAGGAGTAGGGGAAAGAAAATAGAGAGAGTGAGACAAAAATAGAGAGAGAGAGTAAGTAAGGAGAGAAAACAATCACAAGAAAAAAAGAGTA
The DNA here is from genome assembly GCF_030028105.1 of Mobula birostris. Classification (NCBI taxonomy): domain Eukaryota; kingdom Metazoa; phylum Chordata; class Chondrichthyes; order Myliobatiformes; family Myliobatidae; genus Mobula; species Mobula birostris. Next base: position 9,047,992 of record NC_092401.1, read on the forward strand.
ACAGGCAGCAAGAGAGAAAGGGACAGACAGAGTGAAACAGAGAGAAGGGAGAGAGAGAAAAAAGTGACAGAAGAAGAATAATAAAGATAACGAAAGGAAGGCGGGAGAAGGAGAAAGGAATAAGAAATGTGGTAAAAAAAAGATTAACAAAGACAGAGAATGCTTTCTTGTCTCAGTAGAATGCTTATGGTCCACAATTCGGTGATGGCATATGAATAATTCAGGAATAGGAGAATGGGGCAACTACATCAAATGCCTAGACACTGCCTCTCCAACACAGGCGCTCAAAGGAAAGCACTGAAACTGGTTACCAGATACAGGGCTCAGAGGCAGAGGGGGCTGTTAGCCCACTGCATCCAGAAACAGTATCAGTTGATCTTATGTCCAACGCAGACATCCCACTAGTTATTAGTTACACCAGTAGATGCATGTTCAGATTTCTTTGGTACACAAAAGCAGGAACCATTATTGTCTGCGCTGAAATACATAAAGATGCATCAAATTTTTAGGCAACGATCTATCCACACACAGAAGGATTCACTCAGAAAAATGCAAATGCAAGAGCAATTAGTAATTCTGAAAAAAGGAATAGCTATCTTAAAAATATTTATAATACCTTGAGAGGAAATTGATAGCCACAATTGGGAAGGAAGCAGGGAAAAGTCAAACGAAATTTAGCAGACTTGAGAGCAATTGTGTGCTTATATTTTTTTCCAGTCACTGTTAAGGTAGTCCTTGGAAGACTTGCATGGTCCCCGATGGCTTCATTAACTGTGCATACTCCACTCTTCAATTGAAAAATGTGTCCTCTCATACAACAACACAGCCAAGTTTCAAATACTATGAATTAGTATACTGAACTGATAGACTGGTTTATTATTGTCACATCTGAACAAATACAGCAATTTCAATCTGAGCCATTTACTTTTAGGCACTGTCTAGAAGCAGTATTAAAAGAAGCAAGTTATGCCTGTCGTATATCCTGCAGATATTAATGGATCCATTTTCAACTGATCATTTTCAAACTATCTTTCAATGGCCCAATTTAATAACGGAAAATGTATACAGTATACAACCTGACAAGCCTACTCTTGACAAACATCTACTAAACAGAAAAAACCCCTAAGAATGAATGACAGAAAATGTTAGAATCCCAAAGACCCCCCCTCCCATGCACAGGCAGCAGAAAAAGCATCAATCCTCTCCCTTTCCCTCCCCACATTTGCTCCAGTAAAAGCATCAACCCCCCCACCCTCCATGCAAGCAATAGCAAAGCCCCCAGAGACCACGATCTAGACCCCATCCAAAACCACTGTTTATCCCAACACGTTGGCATCTCAGGCAGGCATTCTCTCTCACTTGTGAGGGAGGGAGAGAGATAATCGTTCCTGCAACAGCGAGGGGGGAGGCCAACAGCGCGGTGGGTTTCGATGTTACAACCTGCCACTTCGCCTGTCTGAATTCGGCGACTTGAAGGCCGCCAGACCTTCCCTTCATATTTTTCATTGCTAATTCAGCATCTCCACCTCTTCAGCCACTGCTACGGCACCAGGCATCACAAAATCAACATCAGCCAAAGCCTTGGCCATGTTACTCTGTACAGAGTGACACAAAAATTTAAAAAATGAAGGTGGAGGCTGGTTATTCATCCTTGAATTAAGCAGCACAATAGAAGAAAACTTGCTGAACATAAGAAGACAGCGGCAGCCCTGATGAGGAAGGCTGGGTTTAAGATGGATTCCAAACACTTGAGCAGAAACACTTAGGTTGACACTCCAGGGTTGCATTAAGGTAAAGTTGTTCTGTTGCCAGGGGAATACTGAGGGGAGTAGTCAGGAAGGGGGGCAATGCGCTGTTGAAGGGGCTGAATCTGTCTGATTGTCAACACCGAGGGAAGCCAATGAGGGCACCCTCCTTGGTCTGAAGGTAGTACTGAGGAAGTGCTGCACTCTGAGAGGGGATGTACCAGGGAGGTGCTTCCCCATGAGACAGACAGACTGAGGGTTGTCAAAGAGGGGCTACAGAGTGAGCACCCCATTGTCATAGAGGCAGCACTGAGGAGGTGATGCCCTGGGAGACGGGAAGCCATGAGGCAGTTCAGCACTACTCCAGGATCTGTCTTGAAGAAGCACTGGTGATCGGCTTGCTGAAGTAGAAACTAATATTGAACAGCACGAATATCCAATGGTCCCTCAGCCAAGAACATCAATACTATCTTAACTGCTATTGATCTGAATGTTGTTAGTGTTTTTATTTTCAGTATCACTGTTTTAGATTATGAGAACACTCAGTCCTCGTTTATTGTCATTTAGAAATGAATGCATGCATTAAGAAATGATACAATGTTTCTCCGGAGTGATATCACAGAAAAACACGACAAAACCAAAGACTAACACTGACAGAACCACATAATTATAACATAGAGTTACAGTAGTGCAAAGCAATACCATAATTTGATGAACAGCAGACCATGGGCACGGTAAAAAAAAAAGTCTCAAAGTCCCAATCGACTCCCAAGTCCCCGATAGCAGTCGGCAAAAGGGAGAAACTCCCTGCCTTAAACCTCCAGGCACCGACAACTGCCGATGCCTTGGAAGCACTCGACCACAGCCCACACTGAGTCTGTCCATCCGCAAACTTCAAGCCTCTGACCAGCCCCTCCGATACAGCCTCTCCAAGCACCATCCTCTGCAGAGCGCCTTCGACCTTGCCCTGGCCACCAAAACATGCAAAGCCGAGGATTCCGGGCCTTCTCCGGAGATTCCGGACCATGCAGTAGCAGCGGCAGCGAAGTGGACATTTCAGAAGTTTCTCCAGATGTTCCTCCGTACTCTCACATCTGTCTCCATCAAATCAGAATTGTGCACGATACTCTACTTGACAGATTACAGATATCATTCACCAGAGTGGCTGCGTCGCGCCGCCATCTTCTCCCCCTCCTCCACTATGTTTGCTGCATTCCCTGCAGTTCAAAAGTAACTGTGCAATCACCTGAACCTAAAGAGTGTCTGGTGGAGAAATGATATGAATCAAGACCACATTCTTGTGTTATACAAAGCGTTGGCATGCAGTAAGCAGGCATACTCCCCATTGCGTTTGGAACTGCATTCTCTCAGAGCAGAGACGACGTGTTGCTTGAACGCATGATGCATATCATCAGTGAACCAGTGTTTGCAGGGCCACCTGGAGTGACTGTTGTGATAACACTGAGCGTGAAGTCACTGTGCATTTTCACACTCACAGTAGGAAGTGTGGCAGCGTACCCTGGTAACATCAAACGGAAAATATTCCAACTGCTGTAGCCAAAAGAGTCGCATCAAGTCGACTCCTGTTGACGATGGTCCAACAGTGAGCAATGACACTGGCACCAGGACACCAACAAAATGAAACAGTTCAAGGAAAAGGTATTTAATCAGATAAGGAAGGATTAAAGTTTAGATGACAACTCAGGAGCTTAAGGCAATGAGTAGCTGACCTAAGAGCTGGATTTTTACAGGCTATCAGCATTGGTTACATTGTTAACTACACCAGGTTTGGAAGGGGGTGTGTGTGTGTGTATGTGTGTATGTGTGTGTGTGTGTGTGTGTGTGTGTGTGTGTGTGTGTGTGTGTGTGTGTGTGTGTGTGTGTGTGTATGTGTGTGCAGACATCCCACCCTGCAAAAATTCATTTCAGGGAGATAGCACCATCAATTTGCGGGAGAGTCCCGGGAGAGGTGGGATGTCTGCAATAGAGTAGCTCCTTAGCAGCTGGCCAGCTAGTTTGAATAACGTTAGCTATGCCAATGAACGAATGACACCTGTTAATCTCACCTCAACCTGAGCAAACAGTGCAGCAAGCAACACTGTCACTATTTTGACCCCTATTAGGCAGGGGTACACTTTAGTGTAGTCTGGGGTGACGTACGTTTTATATTTTCTTTGGAACACTCTGCCATGGCACTCTCTCTCTCTCTCGTGGTCGCTCACGCGCTCTCAAGCGCTCTCGCTTGCTTTCTCTCTTGCTCGCTCGCTCTCAAAAAAATTGACTTCCGTGATATTGTATATAATTTGCGGGCATCAGGGAGCCACTATTAATGTGTGGGAGACTCCCGGAACTTCCGGGAGAGGTGGGATGTCTGTGTGTGTGTGTGTGTGTGTGTGTGTGTGTGTGTGTGTGTGTGTGTGTGTTGCCCAGACTGTCACCTGAAGACGAGAGATGAAAAGTGACTAACGGAAATGTAGCGAGGGAAGAGTCAGTATTATTTCAGGAGGGGAGGACACAGACTGGCATTCGAAAAGGTTGTGTAGGCCAGGGACTTGGATCAATTGCCTCAGCAACAATGTTGATTTCAATGTGTCAGTAGGTCTGGTAAAGAGAATTCCTCTGAGGATACCCCCAAAGAATGACCTTGCTCACTGCTGCCCTGCTGCGTAATTGCAAAAAATGGACAGTATTTGATGCCAGGTTGAGTTCAATAGATTTCCAGTCAGACAGATCTTACTCATGGCTCTTTATTCTAATCAATATTGCAACCTGGATTCCTGTGACAATTTCTCTGAGCTGTCAGTCTGCAAAAGCCTATGGTTTTTCTTCACAGGAGTAACTTTGACCTTCAGAGTCGGTGAGAACTCGCAATTTGATGCTGGCTGGCAAGACTGTAATTGACTGGTGCTAATTTAATCAGGCAATTTACTGATGTTAATCATTCTGTTTGCTCACAAGCATGCATCAAGTTAACAGATCAGTGTTGGGCCTAGCCGCAATACAAACTCAAACCCTGCCCTTAGCAACAGAGATGATTGACAGCCAGCATTCACACCAACAGCAACCTCACAAGGCCAGTTCACACAGATGAGGCGATCAAGACAGTGCATCAGTGTATTTACTTCCTTAGGCATCTGAGAAGACCAGCATATCCATGATGATTCTCCTGAACTTCTCTAGATGTGCTACAGAAAGTATCTTGATGGGTTGCATCTCAGCTCTACTCTTGATGGGACCTGCAGAGAGTGGTGAACATGGCTCAGTGCATCTCAGGGGTGTCACTTCCTTCTATCTTAAGTGTATAAAAACTAGGAGAGTGTGATGCTTCAGGAAGGCTAATAGTTTGATCAAAGATGTCTGCCACCCTGGTCATTCCCTTTTTTCTCTTCTGCCTTCTGGGAAGGTCCTTTAACATCTGCCGGATGATGCTGAGGATGTTCTATGAGTCTGTGGTGGCCAGTGCTGTCATGTTTGCTGTTGTGTGCTGGGGCAGCAGGCTGAGGGTAGCAGACACCAACAGAATCAACAAACTCATTCGTAAGGCCAGTGATGTTGTGAGGATGGAACTGGGCTCTCTGACGGTGGTGTCTGAAAAGAGGATGCTGTCCAAGTTGCATGCCATCTTGGTCAATGTCTCCCATCCACTACATAATGTACTGGGTGGGCACAGCAGTACATTCAGCCAGAGACTCATTCCACCAAGATGCAACACAGAGCGTCATAGGAAGTCATTCCTGCCTGTGGCCATCAAACTTTACAACTCCTCCCTTGGAGGGTCAGACACCCTGGGCCAATAGGCTGGTCCTGGACTTACTTCCTGGCATAATTTACATATTACTATTGAACTATTTATGGTTTTATTACTATTTATTATTTATGGAGCAACTGTAACGAAAACCAATTTCCCCCGGGATCAATAAAGTATGACTATGATTATATAGGAGCTTGAAAGCTCAGACATCTAGACTTAAGGACAGCTTCTCCTCCGTTGCTATCAGACTCCTGAACCAATCACCTCTGACCCACTCCGTTCCAAGTTCACTGCTACCAAGTTCTCATGCCTTTAGCTCTACCTCTCTCAAAATTTTCCATTATTGTCATTTCAGCACTTCCCCTACACTGCTCAAAGCATTCTGTTGTTCTCTGCCCATCACTGTATTTATTGTTATATCTATATTTACTCTATTATTACCACGTATATTGTTTACTCTGCGAACTTCATGTTAACAAGGAATTTTATGGCCACCAGGCATACATGACAATAAAATAATATCATATAATCTATTTATTCAACTGTAAGATCCTCGGCCAGCAGACATTAATTGTCCCTTGCAGGTGCAGCTTTTTGGTAACGAGGTCTCCAGCTCTGGCTCTAATTTTAAGGTACCGCCTTTTTGTTCTGGAACATTTCACATGGGTTTCTTTCTGCTGACTTGCTCAGGCCCCTTAATTGCTTTAATGATATCGCAATTTCACAGTTCAAATCACACTTTAAAGTTGTATGTTGCTTTGGTTCTAATGGACTGGAATTTGAACCTGATTAAACTGCCTCAGACTGATCTACAAACATACTGCCGAACAGCCTTCCTTAAAGGAATCAGCATGTATTCCAGCGTTCTGGACTCATTATATTTGGATTGGTGAGTGGGAAAGAACGTTAAACTTTGCAGGAAGTTTAACTTGATGGCTGTTTGAGGACACCTTTCCAAAAATCTTCTTCTGTGAAAAATCAATTTGGTGGGAAAGGGAAAAAAAAGTGAGAGAAGTGACTTTAATTTCTCCTGTTCAAGGTGATCAGGAGCTGCTGAACAAGAAAGAGGTATTTCTGTGGAACCTTCAAAAGCCTCGGAGGTTTTAAAGAACTTTACAGCCGTTGTAGGCTGACTGTTAGTTAGTAACCTGTGAACGTGGGCACTTCAGGCAGCACGTTTGCAAAGCTATCAAGGGACTGTCACATTTTATTTTAATCAATGCTGCAGTGACCAATAATTCTTCTCCATCCTTCTCCAATTATATGGTTTAGTATCCCAGGAGCATCTAATTCACTGTGAACTAGACAGAGATGCAAGATATAAGATCAATAACTCTATAATGAGAATATATCTGTGCTAAAGGAACTAGTTATCCAATCATGACAAACAAGCTACATGGTTGCTGAAGGACGGAGAGGAATCAGGGAAGATCCACTATTCGCCGATTAAAACTTCGAGGAAGATTGAGAATTCGAGGCAAGTGAGGAAGGCGAGCAAGAGTTCAGCGCCGACTGCCCGCCTTTTGATCGCTGCCGGAGCAGTCAATCACTATGTGGACTTGCTGTGGCAGGCAAGTAGGCCTCTGCCTTGTGTGGTGTCCCTCTCTTTCAAAGAATGTTGGTGATATCATAGGATGGCATCATGGCTCTGCGTTTATGGATTGGACAATTACATTTATGGACTGTGGGCTTTTTCCAGACTTTTGTTTTTGTTTTATTCTGGGTTTTTTTTCACCCATTCCTTTTCCATTTTGTTGTGCGAGGGGAGGGTGTTTGGGGGCTTTAAGATTCAAAAGATTCAAAAAAGATACAAAAAAAAACCTTATTGTCATTCTAACCATACATCAGCTCTGCAGGGCAGAATGAGACAGCATTTCTCAGGGGCAGTGCAATCATAACACAACAAACACAACACTAAATAATAAACATAACAATAATTAGTAAAACACAACAGCCACATGTCAGTTAAGATCAAGTTATAGCGTCCAGTGCAAGTTAGAAGTGTCCAAAGCAGAGTCAGGTAGAGCAGCTATTTAGCAGTCTGACTGCCTGTGGGAGGAAGCTGTTTAGTAACCTTGTGGTTTTAGTTTTGATGCTTCTGTAACGTTTGCCGGATGGCAGAAGAACAAACAGTTCATGGAGAGGGTGTGAGGTGTCTTTAGTGATGTACCGTGTCTTCTGGAGGCATCGACTCTGAAAGAGGTCTTGGACAGAAGGTAGGGAGACCCCAAATACCTTCTCTGCTCCCTTAACCACCCTCTGCAAGGCTTTTTTGTCGACAGCACTGCAGCTGGAGTACCAGCTTGTGATGCTAACGGTCAGCACACTCTCAACCACGCCTCTGTAGAATGTAGTTAAGATGTTAGTGGGGAGTGATGCTTGCTTAAGCTTCCTCAGAAAATGCAATCCCCACTGGGCCCATTTCACAATCCCAGTGGTGTTCCTGGACTAGGTGAGATTGTCCGAGATCTGCACCCCAAGGAACTTGATGTTTTCCACTCTCTCCATTGTGGAGCCGCTGCTGCTGAGGGGTGTGTGCTCAGGCTGAGACCGTCTGAAATTGACGATCATCTCCTTGGTTTTGATGACATAAGCATCAAGTTGTGATCCCTGCACCAGCTCTCTAGGTGTTTGCCTCCTCCCTGTATATTGGTTCATCATTTTTTTTTGATGTTCTGTTAGTTTTTTGTGATGGGGAAGGGTTTTTGGGGGTTGATGTTCCTGTTCTGTTTTGTGCAGGGGGAGAGAGATTTAGAGGGATAATGATTGGGATGCCGTCCTTTTCTGTGCGGGGCTGGGGGAGGTTGGTTTGAAGCTTCTCTCTGAAGAACTTTCATGTTGATTCTTTGTTTCGTAGCTATCTGGAGAAGACAATTTTCAGAGTTGAATACGTGCTTTGATAATAAATGAACCTTTGAACTTCCAGATCACCTTTGAGCTAGACCTGAGGTAGTCCCGAATGTAGACCCACATATATGGGTGCAGGCCCAAACTCAACCAATCACATAATCTCCAGATCTAAGTCCTTGTACATAGGTATGGACACAGCCCCAAACCAGAAAGCATTCACATTACAAATCCAATTGTGAAACACCTCGTTGGCTCATTGCTGCCTCCGACTGCCACGAAAATCTGCTTGGTTACCAGACCGAAAGAAAAGAGTGGGAATACAAGAATCTCAAGTTGCAGGCTCCAGTCAAAGGGATAGATTCTCAAGTCCCAACTATTCTATTTTAATTTATTGATTGAGATACCGTGTGGAATAGGCCTGTCTTGTCCTTCAAGCCACGCTGCCCAGCAATCCCCCGGATTTAACCCTAGCCTAATTCACAGGACAATTTACGATGACCAATTAACCTACCAAACAGTATGTCTTTGGACCGTGGGTGGAAACTGGAGTACTCGGGGGAAACCCACGTGGTCATGGGGAGAACATACAAATTCATTATGGACAGGAACAATCGATAGCAGTGATTTGCAAGAGGGGATCACGTGGTTATCGTTCCAAGTAAGCTGTTAATGTGCAAAAATAAGTGGGAGTGTGAGTACAGAGAAAGCTGTAAAGCAGATTCAAGGGATTTGGACAAGCTGGGTGAGTAGGCAAGGACATGGCAGATGGGATACAGCTTGGAAGAAAGTGAAATTGCCAGTTTTGGCGCATAAAACAAGGTATTTTTTAAATACATCTAAGCACATCTTTCCCTCCCCCCTCTCTCTGCATTCCGCAGGGATCGCTCCCTACACAACTCCCTTGTCCATTCGTACCCCCCATCCCTCCCCACTGATCTCCCTCCTGGCACTTATCCGTGTAAGCGGAACAAGTGCTACACATGCCCTTACACTTCCTCCCTTACCACCATTCAGGGCCCCAAACAGTCCTTCCAGGTGAGGCAACACTTCACCTGTGAGTCGACTGGGGTGATATACTGCGTCCGGTGCTCCCGATGTGGCCTTTTATATATTGGCGAGACCCGACGCAGACTGGGAGACCGCTTTGCTGAACATCTACGCTCTGTCCGCCAGAGAAAGCAGGATCTCCCAGTGGCCACACATTTTAATTCCACATCCCATTCCCATTCTGACATGTCTATCCACGGCCTCCTCTACTGTAAAGATGAAGCCACACTCAGGTTGGAGGAACAACACCTTATATTTCGTCTGGGTAGCCTCCAACTTGATGGCATGAACATCAACTTCTCTAACTTCCGCTAAGGCCCCACCTCCCCCTCGTACCCCATCTGTTACTCATTCTTATGCACATATTCTTTTTCTCACTCTCCTTTTTCTCCCTCTGTCCCTCTGAATATACCTCTTGCCCATCCTCTGGGTCCCCCCTGCTCCCCCCGTCTTTCTTTCCGGACCTCTTCCCATGATCCTCCCGTATCCCTTTTGCCTATCACCTGTCCAGCTCTTGGCTCCATCCCTCCCCCTCCTGTCTTCTCCTATCATTTTGGATCTCCCCCTCCCCCTCTAACTTTCAAATCCCTTACTCACTCTTCCTTCAGTTAGTCCTGACGAAGGGTCTCGGCCTGAAACGTCAACTGCACCTCTTCCTAGAGATGCTGCCTGGCCTGCTGCGTTCACCAGCAACTTTGATGTGTGTTGCTTGAATTTCCAGCATCTGCAGAATTCCTGTTGTTTGTATTTTTTAAATGAGAGTTTGGGTAATATTGATGCTCAAAGGGGCCCACAAGTCACTGAAGGCCAACGTGCAGGTTCAGGAAGGTAAATTGTCCATTGACCTCCTTTCAGAGGAACCTGTGGTGTTCCATTGTAGGTTTTCACAAATGAAAATGGTGCAGGTATCGATCGTGTTCACCACTCTTGCAGCTGTGAAGTTACTGAGCGACACCAGCACACAGAAATATTTGGTGGTGTTGGTGGAGATCTCTCACAGCTCCAGTCAGTGGGGTACCAAAGGGAGATGTTCTCGAGCCCCAACCGTTCAATCTTATTTTGATTTACTGAGATCCAGCATGGAATAGGGCCTCAGCATGTACAAACTAAGCAACGGCATTTTGCTCCCAAATTTCCAGAGGTTTCAGAGCGGCTGTGTTAGCTGATATGTTCAATAACTCTGGAATTGCCCGGCAGCATTGGGGTCTCCAATGAAGGTTTTTGCAAATAAAATGGTGGAGGTGTTTTATGTTCGAGAAAAACTGTAGCAACTCACTTATTGTACTCCAAACACTGAAAACAAAGTGCCGTCAAAATACTTTATGTCGTTTCGTCAGACCAGCCTCTTAAAGTGAACCTCAACTCAAAGTCAGTGGTTGTGAATTACGTATGTTTCCAGCAATGACATTACCCTATACAATCAGCTCTGCCTCTCCTACATTGCCGTGCAGCTACGTTGATGTTGCATTCTTCTCTAAACAGATATCCTCTGCCAATGCAGTTCCCTCAGTATTGTCCCTCAGACGTGGGGTTCCCACTGTGCTCTTCCTCTCACAGTGATTTGATCATGCTGTGACAGTAGAAATGTCTAATACCAGGAGGCATGCATTGAAGGTGAGAGGGGTTGGTTTGAAGGGGATGTGAGGGGTAGGTTTTTCACTCAGAGAGTGGTGGATGCCTGGAATGCACTGCCTGGTATGGTGGTAGAGGCAGATACATTAGAGGCTTGTAAGAGACAATTCGATAGGCACATGGGTGTAAGGAAGATGGAGGGATATGGACATTGTGTAGGTAGGAGGGACTAGGTTTTTGTTAATTTACTTTTAGCTTGTTGGATTCAAGATTGCAGGCTGAAGGGACTGTTCCTGTGCTGTACTCTTCTATGTCTGTATCTATCCCTCAGCACAGTCCCTTTGATAGTGTAACTCTTCCCCAGTGCCGTCTCTCTGTCAGTGCATTATTCCCTCAGCACTGCCTCTTTGATGGTCCGGTGCTCGCTCAGCGTGGCCTCTCTGACAGTGGACCATGTAAATTTCGGCCTAGACTTCTTAGTTCATCTCTGGTGAATCTACTGGTGTCTGTCTTTGGGGTAAGAGTGTGGCTCAGTGAGCTACAACTGACAATAATGCTCAGCATGTCCCAAGTTCTAGATCTTGTTGTGCTGCAAGTCACCAGTATCGAAACTTATTGCAATACTTTTGATTTCTCCTCTGTCCACCTCACTTGGAGCCCCTTGGTGTCTGTGAGACCTGTAACCTGTGGTGGTCATTGGGTGGAGGGGGATGAGGGAGATAACAAGGCTGAGAAAAGTTCACAGCTGCCCTGTGATGTTTAAAGACAGCAAAACTCACTGAGGAGTGCAAGATGACACAGAGCAGAACGATATAGTCCAAGATCAATGAACAGCAGAGAAACAGGCAAGTGTGCAATCTACTCCTACACTTTCACCAGGCTTATCCAATCACTGCCACCAACCAGCATGACATCAGCAAATGACTGCAGCATCAGACTATTTTTACCTGACCTTTGTCAGTACCACTCAATCACAATATTTCTATTTTTGGGTCTTCAATTGATGAAAGGGAAGACTTCATTCAGGGAAAACCAGTCAGCTGAACATTTTCAGGTTCGACTCTGGAAACCGAGCACGACACAGACCTTCAGGAATTCATAAGTATCCTAAAATAGATCATATATAATGTTGCTGAATACCTTCACAGGATTGAGGAGTTGTTGTACCAGTTGGCTCACTATGCTCATATTGGCTTTGTGTAAGACTATATTGGGGTTGTACAGTGGTGTAACACTATTAACAGTGCTAGTGACCTGGATTCAATTCCCGCCACTGTCTGTAAGGAATTTGTACAGTGCATTCTCTGCATGACTGCACGGGTTTCCTCCGGATGCTCTGATTTTCTTCCTCATTCCAAAGGCCTACAGGTTAGTAGGTTCATTAGTCACGTGACTACAATTGGGCAGTGAGGGCTTGTTAGGCCAGCAGGGTCTGCTACCGTGTTGTAACTCTAAATAAACTATAAAAAAAAATAAAAATCCAGACAATCTGATAGAGCAGCCTTTCTTCATGGCTCCGATAAATCTGTCCCTTCACCTACACATCCAGCTCATGAGGACACTCAGAACAGAACAGAAGTTGGCTACTTGATACTCCACCGGTCATCAGGCCCCTGCATGCTTCAGCTCTGCTTCTGCCACAAGGCCGACATCCGAGAAATCATTTTGGTAAGCATTGAGCAATCCCTTCGATTGTTCTATTTATCCTTCATTAGACCGAGAGGTCAGACCTGTTTATAATATTCCATATGCATTCTCTCCAGAGCCCTATATAATCCGACCAAGATGTTTCCACTCTTGTACTCCAAACCTCTTGCAATAAATTTCTATTTTCCTTCCTAATATCCTTGCCGTATCCTATGCCCTCTGAACACTAACATCTTTCTCACTCTGACACATTGCTCTTTTACATTTTTCCGCCGGAGTGGATGACCTTAAATCTTTCAACTTTGTATTTCATCCACCACATCTTTGCCATTCATTTGGTCTGTCTATATTGTCCTAAAGCTTCTCTATGACCTTTCCACAGTTCACACAATCATCCAACTTTGTATTATCAACAAACTTAAAGATATTGCCTTTAAATCACTGATATAGACTGTGATCCCTATGTACAATATTACTTTGAATATCATATGTTATAGTTTTATTTACTAATCTAATTTGTTTAGCACCGTACGAAAGGATTTCTGAGAATCCAAATACACCTCATCAACACGTTTTTTTTTGTTATGCCTGTTACACTGCTGGCGCTTAGAGCAGCAATGAAGGTCCTCCATCTCTGTCTGTCCTTGGTCATTCCAAAGTAGAAGATTCTTCATTGCTGTTTCCGTAACAGTTTTGTTTGACCCGTCAAGGCTGTTACTCCTGAGCTGAGCCCCTGAACCTGCAGGACCGGTGGCCCATTCTTAATCTGGCCTCTACCCTTTGACCTGTTTGGCATGGGTGACCCTACCAAGAGCCAACAATAAAGCCCTGACTCCAGCCGACACAGCTCTCTGGGTCATTGAGGCACGCAGACCTCCAAACCGTGACAAGGATGCAGTCCTCTTGGAGGATCAACTCCTTTGCCCTTATCTATTTAACAAGTTGCATCAAAATGGGCTGAATGGCCCACTGTACTGTGATTTAGCCTGAGGAGTGAGAACCCCTAGGCTTGCTTCTATGCACCTGGACTTGAGTCAATCTCTTCATGCAGTGCAAGGCTTCCCACACTCTCCTAGTCTGGGGTACTTTTATTAATGGTTGTTAAATGAGTGACACAAACAGGGTAAAGAACTGAGCAACACACACAAATACACTGGAGGAACTCAGCAGGTCAGGCAGCATCCGTGAAAACGAAGAGTCAACGTTACGGGCCAAGACCCTTCATCAGGACTGAAGAGGGAGGGGCTGGGGGCTCTATAAAGAAGGTGGGGGGAGGGTGGGAAGGAGAAGGCTGGTAGGTGCCAGGTGAAAAACCAGTAAGGGGAAAGATCAAGGGGTGGGGGAGGGGAAAGGCAGGAAAGGTGAAGAAGGAATAGGGGAAAACACAATGGGTAGTAGAAGGAGGTGGAACCATGAGGGAGGTGATAGGCAGCTGGAGGAAGGGGCAGAGTTGGGGGAAGGGAGGGGGAGGGAATTACTGGAAGTTGGAGAATTCTATGTTCATACCAAGGGGCTGGAGACTACCTAGACGGTATATGAGGTGTTGCTCCTCCAACCTGAGTTTAGCCTCATCATGGCAGTAGAGGAGGCCATGTATGGACATATCCGAATGGGAATGTGAAGCAGAATTGAAGTGGGTGGCAACCGGGAGATCCTGTCTGTTGTGGCGGACGGAGTAGAGGTGCTCGAAGAAGCAGTCCCCCAACCTGCGTCGGGTTTCACCGATATAGAGGAGGCCGCACCGGGAGCACCAGATGCAATAGATGACCCCAACAGACTCACAAGTGAAGTGTTGCCTCACCTGGAAGGACTGTTTGGGGCCCTGAATGATGGCAAGAGAGGAGGTGTAGGGACAGGTGTAGCACTTACACTTGCAGGGATAAGTGCCGGGTGGGAGATCTGTGGGGAGGGACGTGTGGACCAGGGAGTCGCAGAGGGAATGATCCCTGCGGAAAACGGAGAGGGGTAGAGAGGGAAAATGTGCTTAGTGGTGGGGTCCTGTTGAAGGTGGCGGAGGTTGCTGAGGATAATGTGCTGGAACCGGAAGCTGGTGGGGTGGTAGGTGAGGACAAGGGAAACTCTGTCCCTGTTGTGGTGACGGGAGGATGGGGTGAGGGCCGAAGTGCGGGAAATGGAGGAGATGTGGGTGATGGCATCATTGTTGAGTTCCTCCAGCGTTTTGTGCGTGTTGCTTTGACCCCAGCATCTGCAGAATATTTTGTGTTTAAGAGAACTGAGCAGGCCAGGGACACACAGTGTGAGGTGAATTAAACTACATTGTTCTCCAGCTCTGGAGTGGAACAGTCATTTTGACCCAATCATTGTCACTTTCATTTCCTTAATATACTTTTATTTCTTGTACCCATGTAATGAGAGAGTGAGCACTGAGGTAATGGATTATTGCCCACTGCAACATGGCATTGAAGCACATCCATCCTGATCTGTTCACCTCATTAGCTTTTATATTGATAGTAACCACTACCTTCCTTGTTCAATAGTCAGATTAATTACAGCATGACATCTGTGCTGTTCCGCCAACAAGTAGCAGATGTAACTAACAGGAATCCACTTATTTCCTTGCTCCGTGAATACAGGTGCTTCTCCATCTTTTCTTCGTCTTCAGCTCCCGTGCCCATTTCTCATTATTTAATTCCATTGGATAGTCTGTTTTTATGTGTCTCAGGAACATTGCTGCAGTTAAGTTACAGTCGTGATTGAACATTTGGCCAGAATAATTATGATGCCTCATTTGCGTTGTGCTTGTCAGGTCTCCAATTGCTTGACACTACGATTGTCGGTGAAGGGCAGTGATCCTTGTGTGGAGCCCGGTGATGTGAATCCCTCTCTGCTGCTCTGTGTAGGCAGGCAGCTCAAATCACCCAGGGGCGGGCAGCACCTCCCAGCATTAGCCCTTCATCACACTGAGAACCGATGCTTCAACAATGCCCAACCATTAAATCTTCATCAGTAATGAGAATTAACCCTTTACCACAATAGAACTCTTCAGCAATACTGAAAATTAGCCCTTTACCAGAAATGAGAATTAATGTTTCATCAACACCAAGTGTAAGTCTTTTGGTAGAGCCAAGCATTAATAATTTATCTGTCCTGAAATTTAACACTTAAGCAGAAATGAGCATTAACCCTTCATCAACAGTGAGAATTCATCTTTTATCAGCACAAAACATTAACTTTTCCCAAGCACAGGGCATTAATCCATCATCTGCACATAGAACACAGAACAGTACAGCACAGGAACTGGCCATTCGGCCTGCATTTGCTAAAAAGCAAATCAAAAACACCCAACACTAATCCCTCCTACCTACAGCATGTCCATACCCCTCCATTTTCCTTACATCCATGTGTCTACCTAAACGTCTCTTACAAGCCCCTAATGTATTTGCCTCTAACACCATATCAGGCAGTACACTCCAGGAATCCACCCCCCTCTAACTTACTCTTTGAACCTACCCCCTCTCACCTCCAACGCATGCCCCCTGGTATTAGGCACCTCAGCCCTGAGAAACAGATACCTCCTGTCTACTCCATCTAGCCCTCTCATAATCTCATAAACAATTTATCAGCGCCTTCTGAAATCTTTTCTAGCTGTAAGCATTAACCCTTCAACAATACTAAATGCTGCCTTTTAGGCAAGAAGGGGTAGTGCTTATGGTGAAAGGTTAATGCTGACAATTTAACCATTACATTATCTCCTCATTGTCACCAAGTATTAATCAGCCCTAAGCGGTAAACCTTCACCAGTACAGTTAATGGGAGGGCAGGCAAGGGCGGGGTGGTGGGGGAGTTGAGTGCACTAACTCTTCAGCAGCATCAGCCATTCAGTTTTCACATGTAGAATTAATCTTTCCTCTGCACTTTTATTTATCTATTTATTTATTTATTGAGATACAGCACGGAACAGGCCCTTCCGGCCCTTTGAGCCACGCCGCCCAGCAATCCCCCGATTTAACCCGAACCTAATCACGGGACAGTTTACAATGAACAATTAACCTACCAGCTGGTACACCTTTGGACTGTGGGAGGAAACCAGAGCACCCGGAGGAAACCCAAGCGGTCACAGTGAGAACGTACAAACTCCTTACAGGCAGTGGCGGGAATTGAACCCAGGTCGCCTGTACTGTAACGTATCGTGTCACCCTTAAACTTTTACCATCTCCAAATATTATACCTTCGCTAGCACAGTGTTGTAACTCTTTATCAATACTGAGGATTAATTCTTCTGCAGCATCAAGCATTAACTTTCACAAGCAGAGTGTGAATATGAATTCTTTGCATTAACCTTCAGCGGGATTGAACACTAATCCTGCACCAGCACAGAGAATCAATCCTTTACAAATACCGAATATTAGTTTAACCCTTCACCAGTACCAAGCATTAATAACGCATGCAGCTCACAGTATTCTTGTTAATTCATTTGTAGATATGATCAGTATGAACATTTAAACGTGCTCTTTTGAAGGTTTTGTTTTGCAGGAGAATGGGCCAACAATAGTCACAATAGTTGTCGATTCATAGACTTCCCAAAGAACAACCCGAGGGGCTCCTTGGGATCAAAAGAGAGCTGGAATGCTACACTGGAGGCATGAACAGGAATTGGGTGATAGCGTGAGGGTTGAGGGGGAAGTTAAGGGGGAAACGTGGAGTACAATTCTCAAGAGAGTTCGGGTGCCTGGAGTCTAAAAGGTGAGAGGCATACAAGTCAAAATTGAGTGGAGGTGAAGTACAGGTTAGAGCACAAGAACATAGAGCTCACAGGTATTTAAACACCTAGGTGGCAACATTGCAATTGGAAATTAAAGATTAGTTTTTCTCTGCACCACACTCCAATCCAGTTGACGGCTGTAATGCACCTTTAAATTGGACTGCCAATCGCCGTCTAAAGTGAGAAGAAGAAGATTAGGTTTATTTGAAACATACAGTGAAATGCGTCATTCGCATCAACATCCCCAACACAGTTCGAGGATGTGGTGGGGGCAGCCCGCAAGTTTTGCTATGCTTCTGGGGCCTACAAAGCATGCCCACAACTTACTAACCCTAATCCACACGTCATTGGAATGTGGGATGATGCAGAGTACCCAGAGGAAACCCACATGGTCAGGGGGAGAACGTACAGACTCCTTAAAGGTAGAGGTGGCAATTGCTGATGGGCCAACCACTATACTGGAGGAATGGGAGCAAAGACAGACTGGAGAGACAAGGGAACAGATATTGAGTGGCGCAACAAAAGGCATGTTTAGCAGAGTCTCAGAAGGTTTTCAGTTATGGAGATGGTACTCAGATAGCCAACTAGGAGAACAGAGACGGCAGTGTATAACTGGGAGAGCAGTGGAGGATGGCAGTGTGTAACTGGGAGAGCAGTGGAGGACGGCAGTGTATAACTGGGAGAGCAATAGAGGACACCAGTGTGTAACTGGGAGAGTGGTAGAGATGGCAGTGTGTAACTGGAGTGCAGTGGAGGATGGTAGTGTCTAACTGGGAGAGCAGTGGAGGACGGCAGTGTATAACTGGGAGAGCAATGGAGGACACCAGTGTGTAACTGGGAGAGTGGTAGAGATGGCAATATGTAACTGGAGTGCAGTGGAGGATGGCAGTGTCTAACTGGGAGAGCAGTGGAGAAGGCAGGGTGCCACTGCGATTAAAACAAGAATGGAGAATTGAGTTGGAAGTAAGGAGGTGGTTGCAAGGTCAAGACTATCAAAGGTCTTTGTTGTGGCGAGCATTTAGTTCCCAATGAGGTTTTCTAAATTAAGCCCAATATACCCAACTTCTTGGTAAATCTTTTAACCACTAGGGCCAAGCAGATTAGCAAACACCGTAAGATTCAATTTCTTGAATTGCTAAATGGTTCAACATTTTTATAGCATTTTTATTTCTTGAGAATTGAAAACAAAATAATATAAGGCAGGCTTCCGAATTTGGAACATGTTAAAAGGACAGAACACAAAATCTGGGAATGAAACTCTGAGAAAAAGGACAAACCTTTACCACAGTGTTGGGTAGTCTGCCTCTGCTAGATGTTGATGAACCAGTGTATTTTAAAAGGTCACATGGTAATTACACCCTTAATATAATACTATTCCTTGGTACTTTGTGAAGTAAGGATCTCAGATGTGGAACCATAGAAAGGGTACAGAGGAGATTTACAAGAATGTTGCCTGGATTGGGGAGCATGCCTTATGAGAATAAGTTGAGTGAACTCGGCCTTTTTTCCTTGAAGCAACGGAGGATGAGAGGTGACCTGGTAGAGGTGTACAAGATGATGAGAGGCATTGATCGTGTGGATTGTCAGAGGCTTTTTCCCAGGGCTGAAATGGCTAGCACGAGAGGACACAGTTTTAAGGTGCTTGGAAGTAGGTACAGAGGAGATGTCAGGGGTAAGTTTATTACGCAGAGAGTGGTGAGTGCGTGAAGTGGGCTGCTGGCGACGGTGGTGGAGGCGGATACCATAGGGTCTTTTAAGAGACTCCTAGACAGGTACATGGAACAGAAAAATAGAGGTAACCTATGAGTAACCCTGGGCAATTTCTCAGGTAAGGACATGTAAGGACAGCTTTGTGGGCCGAAGGGCCTGTATTGTGCTGTAGGTTTTCTATCTTTCTATGTTTCTACTCTGTACCTTGACCACTTGACAATACAGGAGCTATCCTAAGCAATGGTTCTATAATTCCATGGGTGAAGATCTTAATGATTGTGTGTTTGGATAACCCTTGCTCCTGCCGTTCAACACAGACCCCTCTTAGAAGTTCCATGGCTAAGTGAGGGTCTATTTCATTTCCATGAATTGTTGGATAAAGACTCCACCTGGAACATTTGCACCTCTTTTTTTACTTCAGGAAACCATGGAAGTGTCCTGTGTGGGTTTATTCTGAACCTTTCTTCATTTCTGTTGTAGTCTATAACCCTGGAATAGCTTGATCAGTGTTACTGTGGTTCTGTGTGTTGGAGCGTGTGGGTCAGTAACTTATCACAGGATATAAGGTTTCTGTCCATTTTTTGTGGTCATGGTATTGATGCACAAAACCTATCTTCCACTTTAAGATGGTACTACTGAAGACAGGTGACAACTTACTGTCGGTTCATAAGCAAGAAATACAACTAAATACTTTATTAATAACACTTTTTCTGTGGAAAAAATGTGGTAAACCATGCAGAGGCAAGCAAAGGCAGGCCGACTCGAGGGCTGAGGTGTGAGGGTACAATGCAAAGTGGAACGTTTGAGGCGAAGTGATAGGAGGAAGGTCGAGACATGGTTGAGATAGAGTTGGGGCCCACGAAGCAGAGGAGTTTTGGAGCTCATCCACCTTGACCGAGAGCACGGTCTGATCGATTTGGGAAGTTAGGGTACGGGCAGGAATGTGGTGGCGCGGTCCAGGTGCAGGCCCTGAGTGTATCGATGCAGCATGGCCCTAGACCTAGGGAGCCTGCCCTGCTTTATTTTGTACGAGGGACAACCCGATGTTCGGATGATTTAAAGGTCGGGCCAGATGGATTGAAAAGGCAGGGTGTCGGGGTTGGAGGCGAGGATCGGGCTGGTTCTGCGAGCTCTGCTCTGCAACAATTTGTTCCACTGTGTGACGAACTGAGGCTGAGGCTGTGGGCCTGCTCCGGGCCTCATCTCAATGGATTCACTTTCATTCTGAATGTTATCGCTCCCTTTTATTGTTCACACTAACTGTGTTTTTTTTTCTCTCTCTCTGCACATTGGGTGTTTGTTAATCTTTTTTAAAATGGGTTCTTTTGGGTTTCTTGTTTTGTGGCTGCCTATAAGGAGACAAATCTAAAGGTTGTATAATTTATACATACTTCAATAATAAATATACTTTGAACTTTAAAGTAGTCAGTCTAGACAGTACTCGGAAACCCTACCTTAGAATCCTGTTAATATAGCATTATCCCATTTAGCACAAATTCCTGGGATTTGACAGTCATTAGTATCATATTGACATTTTTGGTGTAAGATTCTTAAGAAGCCTAGCATAGTCTTTCTGGCATCTAGCTTGCCCAGGTGAGACTAGCTTGCCCATCTTGCTTCAGGTGAAACTAGTGCAAAGCCCAGTCTTCACCTCAAGCAAGATTTTCAGCAGTAATGGTCTGAATTATGACATGTACTGCTGACATACACCACCAGCTTTTAATAATGTCAAAGGCTCAAAATGAATGTTGCTTAAAAGGTCAGGCATATTTCTCCTTGTTGCACAAAGTTGCACAACTCCATTAATTCAAAGGTATTGCTTTATTCATAAAATTTAAATGAATATTATACAGAATATTCTATGTCACCTTTCTCAGTACAAGCCATGTTATTCCACGCTATCAACTTTTCACAAGAAAAATCTTTTTCTTTTAACATGGATTCCAGCATCTCAAGGATAAATGGTGGGAGGGCCCATAACTGTGGTCTTTTCTCATGTGCCAAGCTTAAGCTCATCCCTTAGTATATTGACGTGGACCCTGTTTGTGGACAATGCCTTACACCGGAAGAACAGCAAGTATTGAGTAGACAAGAGGACTTCTTTCACAACATTATATTTTTCCAGCCACATTGACGTTTGCCTCATCCTTGTATTATCCAATGAGGGGCGTGGTATCAGAAACCTTCACCTCCTCGCAGCTCTGCCTTCAGGAAATAGGCCTCATGAGGTCACACTCGGTATAATGGAGATAACAGGAGGTTTGAAAAACATACACAGGTTACTGAAAAATGGTGTCGGTTTGAGCCAAGTTACTTGAGCAAAATTCCCTTAAGGCAGGGAATCGCCAGGGAAGAGTCTACAAATTCACAAGTGTCCTCAACAAATTTCTGAATTTTCACGAGATTCACAATGCAAATAACCTTACCTGATATGAAATCTAAATTCACATTGATAAAAATTCAAATGCTCCCTACTCTGATAATAGAACTTATTTTTTCACTTCTGCACTTGTGAGAGATGGTATTGATGGTTACACTGGACAACAAAGATTTCGCTTCCTGAATACCTTTGAGTAATCTTATGGATTTTGGCCTGCTGATCACAAAAATCACCATGAAATTTCCCTATCAGGCACCATTTTTTAAATAAAAATCACCAATATTTGTTATTTCAATTCATAATTCAAGTCAGGATAACTGATGCCAAGATTAAGGAAGGCATTTTTGTTGGTCCATGAATCAAACAGGTCTTCAGTGACAGGCAACGAGAAGAACTTCTAATGGGACCAGAGAAAATCGCAAGGAAGGCATTCAAGGATATTGTTGAAAATTTTCTTGGCAACTACAGAGCAGCAAAATACGTACAGCTGGTTAACAATATACTTCAAACATACAAAACCATGAAGTGCAAGATGTCACTAAAGATTCATTTTCTGTATTCCCATTTAGACTTCCTCCCTGCAAGTCTTGGCACTGTCAGTGACGAGCACGGTGAAAAATTTCTTTGGGCCATTGCAGTCACTGCGAAACAGTATCAGAGCCACTGGAATCCATCAATGCTGGCTGATTATTGTTGGACACTTAAGTGAGAAGCCTCAGACACTGAGTACAAATGAAAGTCATCAACAAAACATTTTTAGCTTGAACTACTGCAAAATGTCATCAGCATTTTGCAATTAAACGCATTGTATTCAATAGAAGTTAATTTCTATTTCTCTAAATTGTTATGTACTTCATGTAATCTGAAATTATGTTTGTATTCAGCTTCAAGCGGTCTATCATAAACAAAAAAAAATCTGAGGAAGCAACACTTTCAAAAAGATTTGTGGTCCTGTGTTATCAGAGATCATAGGCAAATCTTAAGCAAGCCCAATGCCTGTATTACTTTCAAACTCAAAACCAAGACCACCTCCACTCTCAAAAAGCTTGCCTTTGGATTACTGTAGGCACTCTTAACTAAAATATGACACAGTTTGCAGTTTTCTGTTCACTGTATCTTAAAAACATTATTAAACTGATTACTAATGTTGATTTCACACTAAAAATGGCCCAGGTGAATTGCCGGGGCTCTGAATCTTTAAAGGAGAGCACATTGTCGGTTCAGTTCAAGTAATAACATAGTGGCAATATGATGCTTCATGGTGGAGATGCATCAGAACAGTCCGATATCCACAATCTGATGAACGGTGGGAAAATCAGAATTCTTGTATACTCCATTGAGGGAATGGTAATTTTGTAGAACCCCACACTAATGACAGGAGAGTACATTTTGGTTACCTCAATGCACCCTTCAGTGAATTTTGAAATATTGAACTATCAGCACAATCTGAAATAGGCTGTCACACACCCCAATCCTCAGTACGGGCCGAGGGAAAGCCGCAATTCCTTGCCAGACCATACAAGTGTAATACCCATCAAAAATACCAAGAATTCAGATTTTAAATTTATTTATAAAGCTTCCTCGAAAAGAGAACCCGCATGCCATAGACAGAAATAATCTCTCAGGAATAGGCCTCATTATTCACAGACTGCCCAATGGTCAGTGCGTACATCCATTTATTCTCAATTACATTTTCTAAAAATAGATCTTCCCACGCAAGATTCAGCCACTGGGAGCTCATCAGTGCCACTGATGGTGTTAAAGCGGTACTGTTCATTCTGTGTCAATAGTTGTGGTCTTCTCCCTATCAGAAAACCACTGGTTCAAGACCTATTCCAGGGATTTGAACACTGAGTCTGGGTTGATTCCCTAGAGGAGGGAGAGTGAGTGCTAGTTGGGCGCAAGTAATGTCTTTTGAGGAAAAAAAAGTAGCTTCTTCCAACCACTATGATTATATGGGATTCCTTGGGGCAATCAGAAAAAGGTTGGAGAGCACTCAACACTCCAAACCTCCAAAATGAAGCTCACATATCTTACTGCTGCTGTATGTGAGATTGTCTGCTGGTTCTCATTACAATAGCTCAAAAGTAATTCAGAGGCTGTGCTACAGTTAGGATCACCAAAGTTCCTTCTTGTCTTTCACTGAACGCCATTCTGATTCTCCACTCCAAGCTGATAATCTTACTTAGAGCCCACAGTATTAATATGGGGGGGGTGGGGAGGGAGTTAAGAGTTAGTTGCTGTCGTGGGGGGTTATCTATCCCCTTACTAGTTATCATCCTAGTGTTAGTACCAATGCTGGTAATTATAATTATCCTGCTATGTAAGAGCTTTTAATAGGCAATCACTTTTAAATTAAATATTACAATAGTAGAATTAGGGCATCAAGCTGCTATTGTGAGTCTTGAACTCAATGGCTTGGATGTAAGTTCTGCAGGATCTGTTTATACTCATGAACTTGTTAATGGAAAATGTTGAGTGGAAATGTGATAGCTATACACAGAGATGCTTAAGAATATCTAATAATAGAGGTAGAAGCACCTGGTTTTGATTGCTGACCTCATCCGTCTTCCATAGATGTGGGTCTCAAATAAAGGCAAATATAGGAGATGAATGCAAAGAGACTTAGAGTCTGTAAATTGTGGACAAGGTGTGGTAAGCAGCACAAAAGAAGTTATTTATTAATGAACAGGGAAGGCTACAGAGGTGCTTTCACCAATTCTAAAGTTTAATATTTAATCTATAAGGCTCCCGCAAAATGCATAAATTGCCAGACAAGGAATAACGAAATCATTTGGATAGTGGACTAAAAAATTTAACACTGTCTGTGTGTGTGGGGGAGGGGGCACTGTTGTTGTGTCCACAATTTCAGATACATGCATAGGAAAGGTTTAGCACAGGGATTCCCCACCTTTATTATGCCATGGGCCCTTACCATTAACCAAGGGATCTGTGAACCCCTGTTTTAGTGGGATTTGGAGAAACGCAGGCAAGTACTACTAGCTCACATTAGGGTACCTTGATTACCATGATTACCATGGACATGTTGGGCAAAAAGACTATTTCCATTCCAACACTGTGACTCAATGCTTCTGTGTATGTCTAAGTCTAGTACATGGTATTCATGGTATTTAATCTAATTTCCACTGCCCTCTCCATCCCACCTGGATTCACCAGAAACCAAATTTCAGTCCAATGCCTAATCGGAATTGAGATTTTAGGCAGGTGCTGCTAAAGTCCTGAGGGAACATCCTTAGGAATCAGGTAAGTGTTTAGAATGAGATGCAGTAGGAAATCTCAGGCCAAAGACAACTCCAGTTTCCCAACTAATGTTAGAAGGAACTCAGGCACCTCCAAGCTCAAATGGAAATGGTGTGAGACAGCTGGGACTGAGGGGAGGTGAATCATACTGGATGAGACTGAGAGGGATTAGATGGGACTGAGAAATTTGTGCAATTGAGAGGAAGTGGGTGGGACAGAGAAGATATGAGGTGACACTGGGTGAGACTGTAGAGACTGAATTGGATGGGACTGGGATGGGTTGGCTGACTTGGGGTGAATGTGAAAAACTAGGTGAGACCGAGGGAGACAGAATTTAGTTCTGTGGCCTTTGTTGATGCTTTCCACATCCCGTGTTTTCAAATGTTTTTTGATATCACATGGAGTGAATCAAATTGGCTGGATACCAGTTTCTGTGAAGGTGAAGTTCTCAGAAGGAAGCCACAATAGATTCTCCATTCAACCCTTCATGCTCAAAATGGTTGCAAATGCTTCCTTCGCACATGCCAGGCTGCACCCTGGGATCGTAAAAGGATAGGGGCAGACTGAATGGAAACAAGAGAGACTCAGCATGTAGCTAACTGTGCAAGGGGCAGAGTTTGGACTCAGAGGAAGTATGGGATCTGGGCCACCCAGCAAAGGATTGTACCAATAGTTTTATATTGAAGTAGCATCTAATTTGCTTCTGTTGTTTGAAATGCTCTGACAATAAAGCTCTTCTCAATTGAGTTTGGGATACAGGTTCAGCGTCTATAAACTACCCCAATGAAAAACGGATATGTCAATTTAATAAAATGCTCTAGAAGGTATTATGTGGTAAGTGTTCTAACCTCTGACTGTAGTAGCTGTCACTCATTTCTTCCTACTCAGAATCCCATTGATGAAACATTTACTAAACATTGCTTTTCATGTGTCTGCTGACAGCTGCTGTCTGGTCTGACATTGCTTAAACAGCGGGCAGGTGGTGTTGGTTCAAAGATTTATCTCGCTGGCTGGCTGCTGTGTGCTTGTGGGAGGGAAGGTGGGGATCTCATATATACAAGTACTAAACTGCTCTGTTGAATGACAGATTCACACTTCCTCCAGGAAGCTTCACACTGACAATATGTTGTTTGGAACTCAGCTCTCTTCACTGCCAGTTTCCAGGTGGTCCTGGAAAACAAAAATGACCATGTGGTGCCAGTCTGGACCATACCCAGCGTTGGGTTTGTTGAAATGAGGATGAAAATAGTTCTATGGCTCAAACCGCTCTTGACCACACTCTCGGTGTGGCCTCATCTACATCAGGGAGACCCAATATAGATTAGGGGACCACTTTGTTGAATATTTTTGCTCTATCTACTAAAAAGGTGGGATTTCCCATTTGTCACACATTTCACTTCTACTTCCTATTCATATTCCAACATGTCAGATCATGGCCTCCTTTACAGTCATGACAAGGCCACAATCAGGTTGGAGGAGCAACAACTCACAGTCCATCTGGGTAGCCTTTAACCTGATGGCACGAACGTTGATTCCTCTAACTTCTGGTAATTTCCCCCACCCTACCCCGTCTCTCTCTCTCTTTCCATTCCCCATTTTGGCCCCTCTCTTACCCTTTCACTTATCCTCACCTGCCCATCACCTCCCTCTGGTGCCCCTCCTCCCACCCTTTCTCCCATAGTCCAATGTCTCCTATCAGATTCATTCTTCTTCAGCCCTTTAGCCCTTCCACCTATCAACTTCCAGCTTCTCACATCACCCCCTCCAACCCAGGTTAACCCTCAACTGGTTTCTCCAATCACCTACCAGCCTATACCAGTTCCCCTCTCTCCCCCCCCCCCCCACTTCTTATTCTGGCTTCTTTCCCCTTCCTTTCACGACATAGGGCCTCAGACCGAAACGTCGGCTGTTTATTCCTCGCCATGGATGCTGCCTGACTTGCCGAGTTCCTCCAGCATTTTGTTCAAAGGTTCATTTATTATCAAAGTATGTATGCAGTATACAACTCTGACATCCTTCTTCTCCAGATAGCCACCAGACAAAGAAGAATCATGGAAGTCAGTTTAGAGAGAAATAGCGAACCCAGCCCCTCCCCACACACACACACACACACAAAAGACCATTTTGTGTGTATTGATCCTAAGGTTTCCAGCATCTGCTGGAACCTCGTGTTTACATCTACAGGACAGGCAGCAAAACCTATGTAAATACCTGAGAGGGTTGAGAAAGAGTAGGCTGTTTACCTTACGACTCTACTCCTCCATTCAATAAGATCGTGGCTGCTTCTTTCCAACATCTACTTTCCTGTCAGATCTACAGATCCTCCAGGTTCCTTAATGCCTGAAAATCTATTAAAAATACTCCAAATATGAGAATCCACAGTGCACAAGGTACAAAAGGCTTGCTGAGTGGGGAATTTTGACTTTACCTCTGAACATACCCTGAAATTCTGCACCCTTCAGCCCCGGTACTAGACAGCAAACCTACGGAAATAGTCTCTCCGCATATACCTGGTCAAATTCTCGCAGAATCTTTGAAATACAAAAAGCTACAGGTACTGGACATATATATAAAAAAAAGAACTAGCATCTGTTGGGGAGGAATTAGTGTTCATGTGTCAGATTGGAGACACAAGGGACTGCTGGAAGCTGGAGCACCATACACAATGCTAAAGGAACTCAATGGCTTCTCTCCTCTGATGGAAGTAACTGCCTAACATCACATCTGCAAATACCACCCTTGAACTGACATCACTCCCTCCTCCACCAGCAATCGCCACTCCATCCTACCGGACCAGATGTAACTCTTCACCCTGCCCTCTCCCTCGCCTGCCAGCTCCAGCTCCACTCTTTTCTTCATTTTTTTATATTGGCTGTCGGTCCAGGTGAAACACTAACTGGCCATCTCTCTTCGCTGAGATGGTCCAACTTGCAGAGTACCTCCAGCATTTTACCCCCCTGAATGGAAAATTCTACAACAAGTCTGTCCTGGGACCTCTACTCTTCGTCATTTTTATAAATGACCTGGATGAGGAAGTGGAGGGATGGGTTAGTAAATTTGCTGATGATACAAAGGTTGGGGGTGTTATGGATAATGTGGAGGGCTGTCAGAGGTTACAATGGGACATTGATAGGATGCAAAACTGGGCTGGGAAGTGGCAGATGGAGTTCAACCCAGATAAGTGTGAGGCGCTTCATTTTGGTAGGTGAAGTATGATGGCAGAATATAGTATTAACAGTAAGACTCTTGGCAGTGTGAAGGATCAGAGGAATCTTGGGGTCCGAGTCTATAGGACAGTTAAAGTTGCTGCGCAGGTTGAATCTGTGATTAAGAAAGCATACGTGCACTGGCCTTCATCAATCGTGGGATTGAGTTTAGGAGCCGAGAGGTAATGTTGCAGCTATATAGGACATTGGTCAGACCCCACTTGGAGTACTGTGCTCAGTTCTGGTTGCCTCACTACAGGGAGGTTGTGGAAGCCATAGAAAGGGTGCAGAGGAGATTTACAAGGATGTTGTCTGGATTGGGGAGCATGCCTTATGAGAATAGGTTGAGTGAACTCGGCCTTTTCTCCTTGGAGTGACGGAGGATGAGAGGTGACCTGACAGAGGTGTATAAAATGATGAGAGGCATTGATCGTGTGGATAGTCAGAGACTTTTTCCCAGGGCTGAAATGGCTAGCACGAGAGGGCACAGTTTTAAGGCGCTTGGAAGTAGGTACAGAGATGTCAGGGGTAACTTTTTTACGCAGAGAGTTGTGAGTGGGCTGCCGGCGACAGTGGTGGAGGCGGATACAATAGGGTCTTTCAAGAGGACTCCTGGACAGGTACATGGAGCTCAGAAAAATAGAGGGCTATGGGTAACCTTAGGTCAGGGGTGGCCAACCTTTTAGAATCCATGCGACAATTTTTTCACGCACGAGTTCAGATGCGATTTTTTCACGCACGAGTTCTATATTAACATATTTTTACAAGAATTAAATGGGGATACAAGAGTTGTATGGCGCATCTGAACTCGTGAAAAAATTGATGCACAGAATGTAAAAGGTTGGCCACCCCTGCCCGAGGTAATTTCTAAGGTAAGGACATATTTGGCACAGCTTTGTGGGCTGAAGGGCCTGTATCGTGCTGTAGGTTTTCTATGTTTCTAAGTAGTGGGCTCAGACCAGTTCATCACAGGTAAAGCCCTCCCAACTATTGAGCACAGCTACAAGAAACGCTATCACAGGGAAACAACATCCATCATTACAGACCCCCACCACCCAAGACATGCTCTCTTCTCACTGCTGCCATCAGAAAGAGGTACAAGAGCCTTAGGGTTTGCACCATCAGTTTTGGGAATAGTTACTAACCCTCAACTATCAGGCTCTTGAATAACAACTTCATGCAACTTCGCTCGCCCCATCATTGAAATGTTCCCTCAACCAATGGACTCACTTTCAAGGACTCTTCATTTCATGCTCTCAATATTTATTGCTTATTGGTTTATATTATTGTTCCTTATTTTTACATTTGCAGAGTTTGTTTTCTTCTGCATTTCCCTGTCAGCAACTTTCCTGCTGAGGCTGATTTACAGAGGAGAGGGTGCTGTGAGAGTGATAGTTGGGTGAAAGCCAATAGCCCGAAAGGCTTCAATGCTTTGGCGTAAGGTTGAGCCGGGTGGGTTTCGTATGAGTGAAGGCGAGAGGGGACCTCAAACTAACAGACCCATCTAAATACAACACTGTGGGACTACCTTCACCAGGCAGAGTGCAGGAAATCAAGGTGGTGTCGCAGTACCTTCTTTTAAGGGAGGCCAGGGATGGGCACTTCTAGCCTTGCCAGCAGTGGCCCTATCTTTTACATCAATGAAATAATGTAAGCTAACTACTAAAACATCACTGCAAAATTCATCAAGACCCTTTCACTGGTATGAAAGTTATAGCTCTGGCTCTTGTAAGATTGAAACAACTCAAGAGAATCATTTCCCCATATATCAATCCATGAATATTTTAACATCTGAGAGGTGAACTTGTATGACAATTAAACCCAAAAGCTTCTCTATCCCAGAAGGGAGAGGCTGATATCAAAGACTCAGGACAGTTCTGCCAGTTAATGGGAAACAAAACGAGGTTTTAACCAGAACTATTTCATTCATCTGTTTTATAATTCCTTTTGCTGAACGCTATCAATCTATATTGGCATTTCAACCCACTGCCCGCTGAGAAGGGAGCAACAGCACTGCCAATATGGGCAGGGATCTCTGATTACAGAATCCCTACCTTCCATCCCAGCTACCCCCCCCACCACACAAACCTTCACTCCTCTGCACTGATGACTCATCCATTCAATGCAACATTCTGAGTACAGCTTGAGATGCAAAGGCGGGGAGCTCACACAGCACACAGCGAAGCCTGTCTGTTTAAACATCCAGGCTTTCAAATCCAGTCACACAATGAAAGCTGAAATGAGTAAACCTGTTCATGCTTTGGTCTCTGTTCCATCTTTTCCACTTCGTTTTCCTTTTTTTTTGCATTATTTATTCTGTAACATAGCTATTTTATGTTTTTACACTGGACAGATGCGGCAAAACACATATCATGTCATGTAAGTCAGTGACAATAAAACTAATTCAGCTTCTGATCATACAGTTACGCAAGAGGGCAAATATGGACCACACAACAAACTGGAGAAGGCTGTGACCCAAACAGTGATGTTCCCAAGAGGGACTTCTTAATTCCTGTCCTTTTGATGACTTCCTGCAGGTCTTGACTTCGGTTTTACCTGGAACTGAAATACTGTAATCACAAGTCATGATCTCTTAATCCAATTTCTGTCAGAATGGCTCAAATGAGTGTCATGCACACTCATGACATCTTCACCTTCATAAATGGCAACAGGAAGTTATCAGCCTTGCAAAAACAATCCTTGGCAAGAATAGTCTGATCCGGCTTCACTGCGAGCAGGGCTTCAACTGAAAATGGATCCAACATTTTCAAACTTCCATAAAAATTGAGTTTAAGCACAAGAAATAAGCACTACCTGCTCTAATTTCAAGGAATCCATGTTGTTAAACCCCTCACTTGCAGCATTCTGCCACGATCTTTCTTTCTGAGCAAGGAATAATTGGGTTGGTTGGATGCCAGGATCTGCTGTAGCACTGCAGCATTTTTTTTCTCTCTGTTGCTAGTATCCATCTCTCTTAATCGCCCAAATAACCCATTTCATAAAGCGCCGTGACATCCAGGAGTCTCGACCATGGAAAGTGAATCACCATGAATTCACTGGTGCACACTGGAAAATACCAGCTCAAATCAATAATGTATACCTGCTTCACATTTCACACACACTTTATTATGAGCTTCCAGAAATTTGGTATGTCACCAAAGACTCTTGTAAATGTCGACCATGTACCAGGGGGAGCATTCTGAGTGGTTGCATCACCACCTGGTATAGAAACAACAGTACACACGATCGCAAGAGGCTTCAGATGGATGTAGACTCAGGCAGCTCCACCACAGGCATAAGCCTTCCTACCAACAAGGACATCTATAAAAAGGTGGGGCCTTAACAAGGCAGCGTCAATCATTAAGGACCCTCACCACTCTCTTCTCAAAGTTCAAAGTAAAATGTATTATCAGAGTACATACATGTCACCACATACAGCCTTTTATCCTGTGGGCACGCTCAGCAAATCTACAGAATAGCAACTGTAACAGGATCAATGAAAGATCAAGAGGAGCATTAAAGGCATCCGTTAGTCTTGCAAGACCATGGATCTGCGCCTGGAAAGTCTTCACTCTCCAGGGCGCAGGCCTGGGCAAGGTTGTATGGAAGACCAGCAGTTGCCCATGCTGCAAGTCTCCCCTCTCTACGACACCGATGTTGTCCAAGGGAAGGGCATTAGGACCCATACAGCTTGGCACCAGTGTCGTATCAGAGCAATGTGTGGTTAAGTGCCTTGCTCAAGGACACAACACGTTCCCTCGGCTGGGGCTCGAACTCACGACCTTCAGGTAGCTAGTCCAATGCCTTAATCACTTGGCCACGTGCTCACAAGAGGAGCATAGAAGACAACAAACTGTGCAAGTGCAAATATAAGGAAATACCAATAAATAACGAGTATGAAATAACAAGATAAAGAGTCCTTAAAGTGAGATCATTGGTTGTGGGAACATCTCAATAAATGAATGTAGTTATCCTCTTGTTCAAGAGCCTGATGGTTGAGGGATAGTAACTGTTCTTGAACCTGGTGGTGCGAGTCCTGAGTCACTTGTACCTTCTACTAGAAAAGAACATGGCCTGGGTGGTGAGGATCTTTGATGATGGATGCTGCTTTCCTACGACACTATTTCATGTAGATGTGCTCGATGGTTGGGAGGGCTTTACCCGTGATTTATAGGGCTGAATACATTTCCTTTTATGGGATTTTTCCATTCAAAGGCATTGGTGTTCCCACACCAGGCCATCATGCAGCCAGACAATACACTTTCTGCTACCCATCGGTAGAAGTTTGTCAAAGTTTTTGATGTCATGTCGAATCTCCTGAGGAAGTAGAGGTGCTGCTGTGCTTTCTTTGCAATTACATTTTCTGATGGGTCCAGGACAGGTCCCCTGAGATAGTAACACCCAGAATTTAAAGTTACTGACCCTCTCCAACTCTGATCCTCTGACAGGGAGTGACTAATGGACCTCTGGTTTCCCTCTCCTCAAGTCTACAATCAGTTCCTTGGTCTTGCTGACATTAAGTGAGAGGTTGTTGCTATGACACCTCTCAGCCAAATTTTCAGTTTCTCTCCATATGCTGATTCATCACCACCTTCGATAAGGCCCTCAACGGTGGTTTCATCAGCAAACTTGTATATGGTGTTGGGGCTGTACTTAGCCACACAGTCATAGGCGTAAAGCAGGGGGCTAAGTACACATCCCTGTGGTGTTCCCACACTGTGGACGAGATTCTCATTACTACCATCAGAGAGGAGGAGGGAGCACAAGAGTCTGAAGACGCACACTCAATGTTTTAGGAACAGCTTCTTCTCCTCGCCATCAGATTTATGAACGCTACTTTGCTATTCCTCTTGTGAGCTATTTATTTATTTTTTTATGTGATTTATAACAAGTCATTATGCTATCACCGGACCGCTGGCACAAAACAATGAATTTCATGGCTTACTATACGCCAGTGACAATAAACTTGATTCTGACTTCGCTAGCCTCTCTTTTTTCATTGTAAGCTGCCCTCCTGCCTTGTGAAGTTCAACCTGAACATTAAATCAAAAGTGTGCTGTATATGGAGATGAACAAACTGGACAGTAAAGTAAGAAGAACTGGTCAATCTAGGCTAGGACGGAGGGACAGGCGGTAATAGGTCTCAGTGGTTTTAAATTACGACAGTAAGCATAAGTACAGTTCCTGTTTCTGATTACTGGGAGTGGATTGTGCTGGTTACAGACCTGCCAGCAATCAGCATATGGGACCAAAATTTAATGCACCAGCAGGCTTTGGGAATAAAAGATGCTCAAAGCAAACAATTTGTACAGAGGTTCAGAAAAAACAGACTGCAAGAGTTCATTAGAGACAACTTCTAAGCTGATTAAAAGAGGTCCTTAATACACAGACTAACAAAGTACTGTATCAAAGATCTTCCAAGGCTCCTGAAAAAGTACTTTTGATATGACGAAGGGTATTAATGATGCTGAAAAATAAAGCTATTTAATGGAATTCAGAATCATTACCTGTGAAGTGGAAGATGTGCCAGTGCACAAACAAATACATGCTAAAGAGTTTCAGGAATGTGTAACTAAAAGAAGTTAGTTGGCAACCTCCTCTTAGAAATGCTGTGAACTTTTCTTCTGAACATTTCTACAATAAAAGAACTCCGTTAGATAGCCTGTACACAACCTGACAGTAAAGCACACAAGGTCAGCAAATGTATCCAGAATATCACTTAGAAAGACCACTTAGAAACTAAGTGATGTTTTATACAACACTTGACTGAGACACTCGTGTGTGCAAATTTTGGCGCCGTGGTTTGCGCGACAGTACTACAGCTTGGGGTATCAGAGTTGGGAGTTCAATTCTGACACCATTGTGTATTTATTTATTTATTGAGATACGGTGTAGAACAGGCCCTTCTGCCCCCGTGAGATGCGCCACCCAGCAATCCCCCAATTTAATTCTATCCCAATCACAGGACAACCTACTAACTAGTATGTCTTTAGACTGTGAGAGAAAACCAGAGCATCCAGAGGAAAACCATGCGGTCACGGAGAGAACATACAAACTCCTTACAGGCAGAGGCAGGAATTGAACCCAGGTCGCCAGTACTGTAAAGCGTTGTGTTAACCACTATGCTATCGTGCTACCCTTTATCTGTAAAGAGTCTGTATGTCCTCCCCATAGAATGTACAGATTTTCTCTGGGTGTTTCTTCTACTGCCCAAAGACGTACTGGTTTGTAGGTTAATTTGTCATTGTAAATTGTCCTGTGATTGGGATAGGGTTAAACAGGGGTTTGCTGGGTGGCACGGCTCAAAGCGTTGGAAGGCTCCATTCCAGACTGTATCTTAATAAGTAAACATACTCAGCTACACATTAAATATCTAGCATGTGGTAATGCATGCAGTTCGGACACTGTTTGAAAGTAGCACAATGTGACATATTGATATGGCTCAGAAAAACAAGGTAGTGCCTTAAACCTTCAAAGCACTGGTACAATTGCGATGAGAAATTGCCTAATCTGATTGTTTCAGTAATTGCTCCAGTTAAATGTATTTATGGGATATTAAAATGTCAGTAGAAGGCTAAAGATTACATGAGCTGGATGCAATTAACCTGAAGGAATTTATGTCTCTATTAGGGACTACTTTGATAAAGTTTATTTGACTCTTCCCTTCGTGATAATGCTACTTGATATGCTGAATACTTCCAGCATTTTGTGTGTTTGTTTAGGATTTCATGTATCTACAGTTTTAGCATTTGTTAAACTCCAGCCTTCTGAATGTTGCAGTTCATTTGTATAGTTAATTGGCATTTCAAAAACATCGCAACCTTTAGAATTAGTTATCAGTCTTGAAAGAAGCATATAGTACTGTCATTTCAGTCTTGGCTAGCTTCTTGAGAGAGAAGATTTTTAACGGCAAAAATCTGATCTCTTTTGTGATAAAACAATAGAGTTTCTGAGGTGTGGCCCAGTTACTGGTGGGATTTGGAGGAATTGGGTGTTATATCTGCGCAGTACAGAACAGAACAGAACAGTGGTTGAGGTCAGTCTGACTGGTTCTTGGATATGTTCATGTCATATGTTAATATGCTAATATCTGTTCAACAATCCTCTGAGGAACCATTAAGTCTGAAAATAGAGAGATGAGACCCATATGTTATCCGGGTAGTGTGAATGAGGATTGGTTAAGGGAGAGAGAAGGCTGTTTCAGGTTGGGAGGCTATGACCAGGAGTGCTGCAGAGATCAGTGCTGGGACCCCAGCTGTTTTCAATCCATACCAATGACATGAATGAGAAAATAAAGGCTAAGATCACATATTCTTGAAAAATAAGCTATTTTTTGTAGCCTGTGGGTAGGTGCAGAGAGCTTTATGACTGGGGATTGGATATTTGTTACTGTCAGTCATAGAGTCTTGCAGCATGGAAACCGTGTGAGTTGATCGCCAAGTACCCATTTACACTAATCCAAAACCATTCCCATTTTATTCTTCCCACACCCCCTCAACTCTCCACAGATTCTATACACGGTGCAATTTATAGGGCCCAATTAATCTACTAACCTTCACATCTTTGGGATGTGGAAGAAAACTGGAGACCCAGTATCACTGGGAGAGCATCCCTCCACACAGGAAGCACCAGAGGTTCGGATTGGACCCAGATTACTGGGGCTGAGCAGCAGCTCCATTAGTTGCAGCAGATGGATTTACATGCCGATCAGGGACTGGTCTAGTGCACTTTATCGGCATATGGAGTTTGCCCTTTTGCAAGGCAACGCACACAAAATGCTGGAGGAACTCAGCAGGCCAGGCCTCATCTATGGAAAAGAGTAAACAGTTGACATTTCGGGCCGAGACCCGTCTTCAGGACTGGGAAGAAAAAGAAGTCAGGATAAGAAGGTGGGGAGAGGGGAAGAAGAGGTACAAGGTGGCAGGTGGTAGGTGAAACCGGGAGGGCAGAGGGGTGAAGTAAAGAGCTGGGAAATTGATTGGTGAAAGAGATAAAGGGCTGGAGACAAGGGGAATCTGATAGGAGAGGAGAGAAGGCCATGGAAGAAATGGAAGAAATACCTTGCTCTTCTTCACTTTGTGGCAGTGAAGAACATGATGGAAGGAAACCTATGGGCTGCATATTTTTTTTGTAATGAAAGTTCTGCTGGAATTCTGCAGGTTGGAAGCCGCAGACTTCCGTTTGCAGGATTTCCCGGGGAATGGGTAATTGGGAATGTTGTGGAACGTCAGTAGCTGCTGCAAGCCTCAGGGGAAAAGGGGAGGAAAGCACCACCATCCCTTCATCCACCTGACACAGAAAGACTTGTGGCTGACCTTACACACATTCAACAGCCATGTCTCTGCTGTGCATGTGCTGATGTTCCTTTGAGGGAGCACAAAACTTTTATCAACATTAACAAAATCTCAGGAGTTGGACAAACAAGGTACTAAGTTAAGGTTATGCCTAAAGTAGATTGGTGGCTACATGGTTTACGCAGGACAACCCAGAGTATGCCATATCTCCAACCAACCTAGACATGTGGCAAACCAAATCAATGCACCCATCTTTCAGAAGTCAAACAGGAAGACTACCAGACCAAAGCCAGCAAGGAAAGCAAGTACCTCAACATGTGGGGGTGGGGGGACAGGCCACCCTCAACATGACCCCCTACAAACATTCCTTCAGCTATATATAGCCAACAAGAGCAGGGAGCTGGCAACAAGTTTCTGGCAAGGAGAATTCCTCCCCTCTCTCCCGACCGTGGCCCCTGCTGGGATGAAATCCAGACATAGGAAGGAAGGCCTGATCACCTCAAATCGAAAAGCCCCGCTTGTCAGTCCCCAGCCTATTCCCCAGGAAATGGAAGGGAAAAAGGTCATGACGGGTGGGAAAGATAAACCAAGAAAGGAAATGGTCTTCCAGAGAAAGCTGATCTCTCCAAAAGCAGGATAAGTGAAAAAAAAGCTGCAGGTATCTCTGGCAAATATCAGCAACAACTCCTCATCCAAGGAAAAAGGCTCGTGGGCAGGTTGATGCTGCAGACATAAATGTCAACGAGAAAGGAAGGGAGGAAGAAAAGAAGCCCCAGCCATAAAATTGTGAGGGTGAGAAGCAGGGCAGCTTCCCTACAGCTCTGGGCAAGTAGCAACAACGCAGTGTTTGGTGACCTCCAGCTCTGGGGGACTGGAAGACCAGAGATAGATAGTGAAGAACCAGGCTGCTCACCCCTCAGCAACACTGGCCACTTCATCATAATGAATACCACCACTGCGGGGTGGACCAGCATCAATGTTTCAGCGCAGAGCTATATAACAGTGAATGTAAAGCCTTGGGCTAATTGGTAGAGAGTAACTGGGTCTTAAGTTTAAAAGAACCAATGGTTTTAAGGATCACATTAATCAACGCACAGTGTGTAAAGAGTACATTGCAAAATGTATTGTGACCTGCGCTACCTTGCAAACGTCAAGGCTGATTTTCCATGAGTGCAGCCTACCACACCAATATAACTATCAGCAGTAGCTGCAGTGGGGCCACCATAGGCAATGGGTATGGTGAGAAGGCAATCACTGCCACTCCAAGGAAGCAGCTTCAACATCTCCAAAGGCAAAGAAGTGGTTGATAGATGTTTCCTTATAAAATATACAACCCAGAGAAACAGTCCATCGCAGCTAATCAATACATACACTCCGGCTCAGAAGAACCAATGACAGGCCATCTTCCAACTGTTCTCACCACCGCTGGCAACATCCCGGACAGTTGTTCTAGCCGATTTAGTCTGGCAGGGTGGAGAACAGAGCTCTAATAGAAACAGTAAAGGATGTCAAGCAGTATAGTGGAGCAATGCTAATACACCTGATTGAGACCAGGTAGCTCACTCTGGTCACAGATGGACTTTTTCTGTGTCCTAAGTGCTCACAGTCAAATTCACTGACATTACAACTGTGTTCTTCTCTCAGCACTGCCCCCTACCTGCAGGAAGACCTGCATTGCTGGGTAGCCACATTTCTGACTTGTGTGTTCTGTCATAAGCTGGAGGGGACTTGTATTGAGAATATGGAAATCCTTCTGTGTCAGCCTGTACCATTAGAAATCCACAGGCAGACCAGCCTCCCAGAACTCTGAAGCTTTAGATGTCAGCAAACTGGAGAGTTTGGATAGTCTATTGACCCTAGAGAAGCTCACAAGCTCTACCAAGTACTTTGTGTCAAATAAAACTCCAAGAAATGATACCTTACCAGCTGAGTTGTATTTGGCTCTGTGGAACAGGACAGGTCCAAGCCTGCTGGAAATGTAGAACACTATGTTTCTAGTTGTCAACATGTCAGAATCTATAACTTAGAGCATCATCATCCTTACCTAAGAGCAAACAGGGGATAGGCAGGAGATCAGAAATTCACTATTAAATGTGGATTACAAGATTTTATCCAAGGCAATCTCCAGTTGGGCTAAGTATGTTGAGGGGCAGGTGATTCACTGAGAGCGAAGCTGCACAGTACCTAGCAGAATGATCTCTGACTGCCTGTGGTGCTCTGGGACATTTGCCTATGTGCAAGACAGGACAGAATACTGCACAGGTCATGACTGATGTTCTTTCCTAAATGGGTCGGGGAAGGAGAACTGTAATTGGATACAAATGCCTTACAGAGAAATGTAAAGTTTCTGAATCAAATTTGGAATGAAGCAAGACTGCCCACACTCCTTCATCTTGTTTGTGCAGTATTTTTTTACCCCATAACTGGGGCGACAATACCAGGCAAAGAGGATCTTACGTTAAGGTCTTCCTGTATATGGAAACTGCCACTGTCTTCTGCTATCAATATGCAGATCGAGCGGTTTCTACAGTTTGAACTGGCCTCAGGAGTGAGTCAGAAAAAAACAGTAAATCTGGCTAAATCTCCGTTCCCTTCACTATCAAGTCTGATTACCTAAAGGCACAGGGAATCTGGTTTAGAGGAGCCTGAGGATGTGGCAA
Source organism: Mobula birostris (assembly GCF_030028105.1). Classification (NCBI taxonomy): domain Eukaryota; kingdom Metazoa; phylum Chordata; class Chondrichthyes; order Myliobatiformes; family Myliobatidae; genus Mobula; species Mobula birostris. Next base: position 9,086,838 of record NC_092401.1, read on the forward strand.
GAATTGGTTGGAGCTGGTAACCAAGATGAACACAAATTGGGAGTGTGGGAGCAGCAAGAAAGAATCTGATCATTAGGTATGACCTGCTTTCATTGTTTTTTCACATTGTCTGATCCTGCACTGAAGCTGCCTTCCAGATACAAAATGGATCAAATCCATAGGGACATGAGTACTGGTCTCCAGAGAATAGCGGGGGAGAAACATCCAATGGAGCCTACATGTGGGATGGGAGATGGACACTTGCCTAGTCGTCTTAGCTCAAGAGAGGCCTTCGATAGAACATTGTACTTTTGTGATTGGTTGCATCTTGCTGTGGGTAGACCCTGGATATACAACCACCAAGTGTCACTACACACTCTGGTTCTACCTGCTGAAGGATACACCTGGCCTCACTGCTGCAGACTGTTCCATTTAGCTGCACCACCTGCATTTTTTAAGTTTTCATTTTATCTAGAGATGCAACATGATAACAGGCCCTTCCTGCCTCAGGAGTCCACGCCACTCACTTGACCAAGTAACTCACTAACACACACTTCTTTGGAATGTGGGAGGAAACTGGAGCAGCAGGAAGAAGTCATCGTTGTCAAACGGGGAACGTACGGATTCCTTACCTACGCAGTGGAATTGAATTTGGGTCATTGGTGCTGTAATAGTGTTATGCTCACCACCAGAGGACTGTGCCTCGAGGAAGAAAAGGTTGCTTTTCAACAGATCACAATTCATCCAGGTAGCACCTTACAAGAGATGTCCTGACAACCCTGTGAGGAAGGGATATGGTGGATCCTATGGGATGGTTCCCCAATGACTCTAAGTAAACTGTCAGTCACCCAGCAGAACTTCAGAACAAGCACCACACCCTTGCTTGACTGGTGGTGAGAATGGCACACACTACCAGCTCCTTCATGCTATGGGGAAGCCTCAAACCCACAGCCTGTGGCCCTCAAGGTGGTTGCAGTGTGGATATGATAGGATCCACCTCCTTGAGGGCTTGTTGATAGATCTGAAAAGGGTTGTAGTGACTCTTGTGAAGTTTGTTCCGATGTACACAGCCTCTATAGGTTGTTTCCAGGGACACATCCTGAGACAGATAGCAATTGCTGCTGGAAGATCATCAGTTTGGTGAAAGATCCACTTTGCTTGCCTGGACCTATTGGCCTTACTGGGTAAGATGATGGTTATAAGCAAATGATGCCTGCTGGCACATTCCATGGTACAGAACTGCACTGAATGTCTAGGACGCCTTTGCAGAAATTTCATAGGAAAGAGACCACAGCCTAGGATCCTGCTTCAGATGAACCTTGGCAAAGATCACTGGACAGTGAGGGTCTTGGCCCTACATCAGGGGTCCCCAACCTTTTTTGTACTGCGGACCGGTTTAATATTGAAAATATTCTTGCGGACCGGTCGACCCCGGGTGGGGGGGGGGGGGGAGGTAGGGTTGCCAACGGACAAGAGTACCAGTCAAATACGTTGTGTTTACCCAGAGAAAGACTACAATGACCATGAAGCCTTGCGCGGGCACCAGTGCACATGCGTGCGCCTCCCGATTATTTTTCCTGCAAATCGTTTTGCGATTCTGTTCGGGGGATGGTGTGTTAATCGCGACCGGAATATAGCTGATAAGTGTCTAATACACTCAGTTTCCTTTCTAAAAGGGTTTATCTGACGAATTTAATATTAAACACACAACGCATATTTTCCTCGCATGAATATAGTAATAAGTCAATTATCAGGGGAGCTTGAAGTAAGTGTTGAACGAACTTCCAGTAGAAGTGGTAGAGGCAGGTTCGATTATTATCATTTAAGGAAAAATTGGATAGGTATATACACAGGAAAGGAATGGAGGGTTATGGACTGAGTGCAGGTCGGTGGGACTAGGTGGGACTAGGTGAGAGTAGCATTCGGCATGGACTAGAAGGGCAGAGATGGCCTGTTTCCGTGCTGTAATTGTTACATGGTTATATAAGTAAGTCAATAGCATCATAACATTTTAAGTAACGTTTGGATATTAAACACACAGCACATATTTTCCTCGTACGAACATCTGAAATCATTGCAACACACCAATATCGCTGACTCAGTGGGAGCCCTGGGCTTGTTTCCCTGCAACAAGACAGTCCTATCGAGGGGTGATGGGAGACAGCGATACTCGAAGGAGGTTCCTTATGTCCAGTCTATTCTGCAATTTAGTTTTCGTTGCATTCATTGCAGAAAACTCAGCTTCGCAGAAATATGTTGGAAGCAACGTTTTCAGTGCTTTCGTGGCTATCTCAGGATATTTAGACTTGACTTTGATCCAGAATGCCGGCAGAGATGTTATGTCAAACATACTTTTCAGCCCACCGTCATTTGCAAGCTCAAGGAGTTGATCTCCTTCCCGTGCTGACATGGATGACCTCGCGTGCGTTCAAGCTCAACAGTGCATGACAGGGAATGAGGAAAGGTGCAGCTGACTCATATTGCCAAATCATATCGTTTCCTCACAGCCCGGTAGCGTATGCTTTGCAGCCCTGCACCAGTCCGCGGCCCGGTAGTTGGGGACCGCTGCCCTACATAATAGCCTCCCGAACACTTCACTGTTGCAAAGTTTAGATTTAGATTATGAAGACACGCAGTCCTCTTTTATTGTCATTTAGTAATGCATGCATTAAGAAATGATACAATATTTCCTCCGGTGTGATATCACAAAACACAGGACAGACCAAGACTGAAAAAACCACATAATTATAACATATAGTTACAACAGTGCAACAATACCATAACTTGATGAAGAAGTCCATGAGCACAGTAAAAGTTCAAAGTCTCTCAAATGTCCCACATCTCACGCAAACGGGAGAAGGAAGAACTCTCCCTGCCTTGCCAACCACAGTCCGACTCTGAGTCATCTGAAAACTTCGAGCTCTGATCAGCTCTCCGACACCGAGTACTGAGTGCCATCTCTGTCCGAACGATTCGACCTCAATCTTGGTCGCCAACAGCAGACAAAGCCAGGGATTTTGAGGCCTACTCTCCGAAAGATTCCCGACCACGCAGTAATGACAGCAGTGAACGAGCGTTTCAGGAATTTCTCCAGATGTTCCTCTGTACTTTCACGTCCCTTTCCATCAAATCAGAATTGTCCACGGCCCCTATTTAACGGATACGATATCATTTTTCACCAGAGGGCTGCGCATGCGCGGTGCGCTGCTCTCTCTCCTCCCACTGTTTAATGGTAAAATATTAGCAATAGTGACATGGAATGGATTGCATTGCATTGCCTGGTAGAATGAATGAAGATAATGACAGCATCTTATTATATTGCTGCATATTTTATGAATGAAGTACACTTTTGGATGAAAAATGTCCTTGCTGATGATACAAAGCTGTATAACAATGTGAGTAACGAGGAAGCTGCAGAATAGATCCAATATAGACAGACTAAGCCAATGGCCACGTCATGGCGGAATATCATGTGGACAAATATCCAATGGAAGATCATGCGGAAAAATAAGAGATCGTCAACTTTAGTTGCAAAATAGAAAAATAGAGTATTTTTTCAATAGCAAGAAATTAAAAGATAGTGGTGAATCATGAAGAAATGGATGCCCTTCTACACAAATCATTGTGAATGTACAGCACAGTTACAAAGGCATTGCCCCCCCCCCCCACACACACAAAAGGATCTCAGTACAAAAGTATGGATATTTTTCTGAAATTACAAATCACCCAGCTGACACTAGAGCTGGACTATTCCAAACAATTCTGTTCTCCTTAGCTAAGGATGGATATACTTGGAATAGAGCACGACAACGGCATAGAGCCATACAGTATGGACCTGCTCAACAACTTACAGTTGCCAATTAACCTACCTCCCTGCACATCTTTGGGATGTGGGAGGAAGCCAGAGCATTCAGAGGAAACCCACACAGTCACCCGGGAAAATACGCAAACTACCCATGGACACTCTGGAGGTCAAGTTTAACCTGGATTACTGGAGTTCTGAGGAAGCTACACCATTGTGCCAAAAGAGTACTGTAAAGATTAACCAGATTCCTTGGATGGAGAGGTTGATATATGACAAGAGCTTAAACAGACTTGGACTATACTCTTAAGTTTTAAAAAAAATGAAAGGTCCTTGAGTTGAAATGTACTAAATTATTAAGCTGCTTCAGAGAGGAGATGCACAGGTGCCATTTCCACTGGCTGGAGTGTCTAGAATCAGTCTCAGTATTAGAGGTTAGCTATTCAAGAACTAAGCAACAAGAGATGTCTTCATCCAGAGCTGAGTGGACCTTAGAAGCTCATTCAAGATGGAATCGGAGTCCTAGATGTAAAGGAAATCAAGTGATGTGGGGTAAGTGTAGAAAAATGCTGAGGTAAAAGCTCAGCTGTGATCTAGTCATAGTCATACTTTATTGATCCCGGGGGAAATTGGTTTTCGTTACAGTTGCACCATAAATAATAAATAGTAATAAAACCATAAATAGTTAAATAGTAATATGTAAACTGTGCCAAGAAATAAGTCCAGGACCAGCCCATTGGCTCAGGGTGTCTGACCCTCCAAAGGAGGAGTTGTAAAGTTTGATGGCCACAGGCAGGAATGACTTCCTATGATGGTCCGTGTTGCATCTCGGTGGAATGAGTCTCTGGCTGAATGTACTCCTGTGCCCACCCAGTACATTACGTAGTGGATGGGAGACATTGACCAAGATGGCATGCAACTTGGACAGCATCCTCTTTTCAGACACCACCGTCAGAGAGTCCAGTTCCATCCCCAGAACATCACTGGCCTTACGAATGAGTTTGTTGATTCTGTTGGTGTCTGCTACCCTCAGCCTGCTGCCCCAGCACACAACAGCAAACATGACAGCACTGGCCACCACAGACTCGTAGAACATCCTCAGCATCGTCGGGCAGATGTTAAAGGACTTCAGTCTCCTCAGGAAATAGAGATGGCTCTGACCCTTCTTGTAGACAGCCTCAGCGTTCTTTGACCAGTCCAGCTTATTGTCAATTCGTATCCACAGGTATCTGTAATCCTCCAACATGTTCACACTGACTTCCTACATGGTAGAGCATGTGCACAGGTGGACATGGAGCTTGTGGGGAGAGGAGGAGGATGGGTGCAAATGTGACGATAACAGAGATCATTTTACAGCATTAAGCCATTTATTTGTCCCTGAGATATTCCATAAATCCTGGGGTACAGAAATTAATATGAAAGATGATCTGTGGAAGGGACTCTGACATGAAGTGACAACTCCATTTCCTGTTTCACAGATGCTGCCTCATCTGCTGAATGCTGCCAACACTTTCTGTTCATATTTCAGATTTCCAAAAGCTGCAGTTTGTTTTATCTGGGGTATGACTGAGAGGGATCATGTATCTGGTACTGGGAATGAACGTTGTGGGGCATCTGAGAGTGGAGAGATGTGATGTTAGCATAAGGTGGGGAAGAGGAGTTGCATGGGGTGGGGAGGTCATGAAGAGTAAAGAGGCCGGACAGGTGTTAGATTAGTGGGGGAAGGGTAATGTTCACCAGGTAAGGAGGTGGGGGTGGCTCCATCAGTGAAGAAAGTGGGGTTCTTGGAGGAGTGAGAGTGTCAGGAGGACAACTATCTGGGAAGGGTAAAGTGTTGAGGAGAGGCTTGGAGAGGAGGGAGGTGGATGTTGAGGGGGAATGTGGATTTCCATGAGGGTTGCCCGAGAGTGGTACTGCCACTATACATCAGACATCCCACCTCTCCCGGAAGTTCCGAGAGTCTCCCGCATATTAATAGTGGCTCCCTGATGCCCGCAAATTATATACAATATCACGAAATCAATTTTTTGAGAGCGAGCAAGCGAGAGAGAAAGCGACGAGAGCGCGAGAGAGAAAGCAAGCGAGAGCGGGAGAGAGCGCACGAGCGACCACGAGAGAGAGAGCGCGCGAGCGAGAGACAGAGCGAGAGCGCGCCATGGCAGAGTGTTCCAAAACAAAAGAAAATATAAAACGTACGTTATCCCAGACTACACTAAAGTGTACTTGCCTAGTAGGGGTCAAAAATAATGACAGTGTTGCTCGCTGCACTGTTTGCAACAGTGACTTTTCTGATGCCCATGGTGGGTTAAGACTGTAAAAGGAATGTTGAGGTGAGTTTAACAGGTGTCATTCGTTCATTAGCAGAGCTAACGTTATTTAAGCTAGCTGGCTGGCTGCTAAGGAGCCACTCTATTGCAGACATCCCACCTCTCCCGGAAGTCTCCCGCAAATTGATGGTGCTATCTCCCTGAAATCAGTTTTTGTAGGGTGGGATGTCTGATACATTGACCAACTATTGCCCTCTGTCGGGGCAGGGAAACTGCTGTCATTGTTTTCAGCTGTGCCATAGATCCATTTTGTTACCCTCCAGTTAATTTACCACTTTTAATGACCTTACCCCGAGTTTTGTGAACGCGCCTGTTCTCGGACCCGAGACGGCCAGCAATCTCCCCACACTGGAGGGATTTCTGTAATACCAATTTACTGCCTCTAGGTGGGGCTACAATGCACTTTTGGATTCCAAGTTCCCTTCGGGGATTGGAAATGTCATTGACGCCGAAGTTTGACAGCGGTCTGGATTGAAGACTTCCCGATCAATTAGCACCGAAAATGACCTGAAGTCAGAACATGTACTAAACTAGTATTCTGGAGCTGTCATGTACTCTCAGGTTGCCGTCACCTACCGGTATTGCTGCTCGTGAGCACTCTACGGGCGGGAGTGGAGGGAAGAGGGGTGGAGGGGTTGCCCGGTGGTGTCGGGAGGTGCACTACACTGCTATAGAGGTGCCGTATTGAGGAAGCATCAGATCACAAGAAATAGGAATAGGGATAGTACACATGGCTTCTCAAGCCTCTTCTGTCAGTCACAAAATATTGTGGCTGATTTTGGCCTTGGATCCATTTTCCTTAACTGTTCCCCTTTATCCTTGACTGCCCTGTAGATCAAAATTCCTTGCAATATATCCAATGATTGATTTACCACAGCTCTTCAGGGTTTGAGAATTCAATGACAGAAGGAATTCTTTCACATCCCCATCATAAATAGGGAGCTCTTTCTGAAACACTGCCACTTAACCCTCGGTCTCTTCCCCTTCCTCCGACAAGGGGAAAAAGATCTTCTCAACATCTACTCTAGTCAAAACCCCCTGCCGACTTAAATGATTATGATCACTGCTCATCCTTCCAGCCGCAAAGCCAAACAGCAAAGAAAAAGCTCGCTCTGTCCACCTTCCCTGTACCAGTCATTAAATGCCCATCTACAGTACGTACTTCAGTCCCTATCTTTCTCTCTCACACCTCATTCTGCAGCCCGCTCTCCACCACCAATTCTCTTGCCAGCTGCACAAGAGGCAATTAACAGCAGCCAATTAATCTAATCTGCAAACCTTTGATAGAAACCCACACACTCACACAGGGAGAGCAGGAAAGCATCCAAGTGAGGATTCAACCTAGGTCACTAAATCAAATTCAAGTTTAATCATCATTGAACATACATGAATACAGCCGAACGAAACGGCATTTCTCTAGGGCAGGGTGTGAAACATACACAGCACGTGAATCAACATAGAAAGTAAAATAAGCAGTCACGCAAAAAAAAAATATATATATGCTGTACCATTGTGCTTCATAAGAAAACCCTTTAAATGCAAGTATACCCCTCCTTAAATAAGACGGGGACCACAGCAATACAGAATAATCCAGCTGTCGGGCATGTTTGAGACAGAGTTGGAGTCAGGACTAGAGGTGAGGGTTGGGGCCAGTTCTGCTCCGCAAACATTTTACTCCACTATCCTGTGCCATGCTCTGGGCTTAGCGCCCGCCAGCTTCGTGGCAGTTTGCCCCTCTGTGTGATGGACTGAGACTGTGGCCTATTCCAGATGATGCTGCTTTATTGGTTACATGATTTGTTTTTTTTCTCTCTCTATGTGCATTGGGTGTTGGTCTTTTTCAAAAATTTGGTTCTTTTGGGTTTCTTGCTTTGTGGCTGCCCAGAAGCAGACCAATTTCAAAGTTGTATAATTTATACATACTCCAACAATAAATGTACTTTGAATCACTAAAGCCATATATCAGGATATTTGTTCCCTAGCCCTTTGCATTAAAAGCCAACATACTAAGGATGTTCCTCTTTACCTGCTATAATTGGGGGCCAAATTGTTTTACTTCAGGTTGATAAACACCCAAAGAATGTGTAAAGGATAACAACTGGTTAATGCAGGATTAGTGCAAATGGGTGCTTGATGGTCTAATGGGGACTCTGTGAAACCAAGGGCATGTTTGCATGCTATATGAACGCAGATATAATACAGATCCTCCTGCACCACAGCACTGTACAATGTTCTGCTTTTCTAATCTTCCTAACAAAGTGGATACCTTTAAATGTCTCTACATTATACTCCACCTGTCAAAATTCTGATCATTTGCTTAACCAAACTACAGTGGATTCCAGTTAATTGGGCCATTGGTTAATCAGGGCTGTCACTTACTTAGGACAACTCTTAATAAATAAAAACAAATTACGAAATTGCCGGGATTCCCTTTGTTTATTGGGGGCACTATGCAGCTTAATTGGGGCAGGAGACTTACAGAACAGGTTCTAATTAGCATCAGTCGTGCGCACTTATGTGGCCATTAGACGCTACACTGTGCTTAGAGTGAACAGTTTTTAAATAGGGGTAGTTGCATGTGTTTGTATTCAAAAAAAAATAATGATTTTTGTCACTAATAGTTGTTGAGAAATAAGCAGTAAGACAATTCAGAACAATTTTGCTCACCAAGGCTTGGAGATGCCAGAAATGCCAGCAGTTAAAATGAAACTATTTCACTACTTCAGCAGGTTGGGACCTATGAAGAATTTGAAGGTATCATTTTGAATTTTACAATGAAAATGAAGATTTGCAGGATATGGGCATTCAGAGCATTGTATGAAAGCAGTTCATTATCTACAATAGGTGTCTGCACTGATTTTGTTTATTGCCTACACTGGATGAATTCCTCCATCAATAACTGTTAGGAACTAATGCACAGTTTTATAATACTGTAGTACTATTGGTAGTGTTCTAGTTTGTTACATAGTTTCTCTTTTTTATACCTTTTATATATTTCCATGAAACTTCAGCTAATTGGGGCAGCCACTTAATTTGGCAAAATGTACTAGTCTGATGCGTCCCAGTTAACCAGGATCTATATGTGGGCATGGCTATATCTCTGTTATCTCAAAAATGGATAACCTTGCCATAGAGATAGTGTGATGACGATTCACAAGGCTGTTTCCAAGGACAGCGGATTTGCTGTATGAGGAGAGACTGAATAGACTAGGTCTGTATTTTCTACTGCTTGGAAGAACGATAGTTATTTTGCTGAAGCTTACAAAATTTATACGGGGCTTGACAGGCGTGAAGCAGGGAAGATACTTCCCCTGGCTTTAGAACCTAGCAGCGGGGTTTATGGTCTCAGAATAAAGGACAGGCCACTTATAACTCTTATAAGGTGGAACTTCTCAACTGAGGATGATGAATCTCTGAAATTCTCTACCCTGGGGGGTTGTGAAGGCTCATTCATTGCTTTCATTCAAAATTGAGATCAATAGATTTCTGTATATTGATGGAATCAATGGAAATAGGATAGGGCAGGAAAACAGAACTGAGGTAGATATTTAGCCATTGATTTTGACGAATGGAGATGCAGTCATGAAATAGTTCTCCTGTGCTCCTCTTTCTTACACCCTTATGTTCCTATAGATCAGGGGTTCCCGACCTTTTATGTCATGGACGCCAATCATTAACTGAGGGGTCTGTGGGCCCCAGGTTGGGAACCCCTGATACAGATCCTGGACCATTTGCACGGCCTTCACTTCACCCCTTTAAAGAGATCTGCCAATATCAATCTTGCCGTCTACGTCAGAACATGGACCAACCCTGTAATTTTCTTCCTGTGACATCACTCAGCCTGTGTTTAATTACAACCTGTTTAATATTCTCCACACACTCTCTGCTCTCCTGCCACATGGCCTTACAATTACAATTCTTAAGCCTACACAGATTACAGGGCGCTACAACTGAGCATAACCCATTATCATCCCATGTTTACTAGTAATTCTTCCAGCGCCATTCATGGAATTATACTGTAAGTACATCACACAGAAAGAGGCTGTTCAGCCCATGTTATTGGCACTGGATGAAAATGTCCAATTTAGCCTCATCCAACTCGCTAGCTACTGGCCTTTAGTTAGAGCACATAAGTTCTTCATTTCATACTTGAAATACATTCCGCCTTCACTAACCTTTCAGGCAATGGGATCCAAGCCTCCACTGTCTTGAACCTGAAAACAAAACCTGCTTAGCTCCACTCTACCACAAAGGTCTCTACCACAAAGGGAAATGTACTTGTTCTATTCATCCCATTCAAGGTACTCGTGATTTTATAAACATCTCAAAGTTCAAAGTAAATTTTATTACCAATGTACATATATGTCACCATATACAACCCTGTTTCATTACTGATACTGAGCTGGTGTAAGGACTGTGGCGAGATTTCCTATACTAGCAGATGTATGACTCCATCCTGGCTGCCCCAGGGTAAGAATCCAAGCTTGATCCTCAACAGCCCAACGTAGCAAGATGGCAGTCGGTCATAATGCTCTTCTATGGTAGTTAGGCTCTCTGGGGAGGCTGAAGAACGGTGCATTGGCACCATTGCTAGAATGAGCTGCAGATTCCATCATTCTCCTACAGAATCAGGTTACCTTTCATTCTCCCAAATGCCAGTCTCAACTTGATCCACCTAGGGGTATGGGAGTGTGGGCTGGTTGCATGAAAACATGGTAGTAGACAGATTAAAAGCAACTTTATTCATGCAGCAGAAGTTGGTGGGTTCAGGTTGTGGTAATATTTATAGAACTCAAATTACACTTGACCAGAGGTGCTTTGCCCTGCAACACTGCTGAAATTATAAAATGCTTGGTTCTTTTCCACCTGAGACACATTATCTTGAAGAAAGTAAATTGGTACCTTAGAGCTCAAAATATTTTATTCGACTGTTCCCTGACATTATCAAATGAATTGGGTGGGAAATGGTTTTAAGAAAATCCCTTTAGTACATTTTCCAGATTCAGGCAGAAATTTGTAGTGCTCAGCAGAGTAACATCCCATCCATCTTCAAACTAATGTCACTTAATGACAGCAACATATGCCAGCATGGTTGAATTTTCCTTCAGATGGTAATTCACTAACCTACACTAATCATTCACTAATGAAAATCCTGTAATGAAATTAAGAAGAATATGATATAAATCAATTGAATTTATTAATTGTGGCTATGTGAATCAGCCATCCAAAGGTTTCAGTGTAACCAGTGGTGCAAGAATACGGAAGCAAATAGCTGGACATTTGTCTGTGCAGGACATCATCTGAGTGGCAAGTCATGAGGTCAACTGTGTCCTTTGTACGTGCAGATAAACATGCCACCAGTCACTCCCCATACCAACATATGCCTTTTGAGGTACTGCCCTTGTACCTTTAACATTAACCTATACAAGGACAGGCAGTCATAGCTTCAGTAAACCTTTCCCTGAAAGGCATCACAGAAACTGCAAAGTTCCTTCAGTAGTGGTCCTCCAACTACATAGCTTCCCTAAATGCTACACCTCTGACAACACAACATGGCCCCAGGGTTGTACTCTGATAGCGTACTATTTAACCCAGATAAAAGTGAGGTGTTGCATCTTGGAAATTTGTTGCAAATGCTAGGCGACAGCGCACTGTTAAAGGCAAGATCCTTAACAGTGTTTCTGAGCAGAGAGAGATCGTGGGATTCAAGTTCATAACTCCCTGAAAGTGTCTACACAGGTCGATAATGTGGTTACGAGGTTTATGGAATGCTTGCTTTTACTTGTCAAGGCATTGAGTTCAAAAGTCAAGAGGTTATGTTGCAACTTTATTAAACTCTGGTAGGCCACAGCTGGAGTACTGCATTCAGTTGAGGATGCAGAAGAGGTTTACTACGATGCTGCCTGGTTTAGAGGGATGTGCTATTGCAAGAGGGAGGACAAACTTGGGTTGTTTTCTCCGGAGCGTTGGAGGCTGAGAGGAGATCTGATAGAGGTTTATAAGATTATGAGAGGCATAGACAAAGTAGCCAGGGTGTATCTGTTACCCAGGATAGAAATGTCTAATACCAGAGGTCATGCACTGATGATGAGAGGGGAAGGGTTCAAAGAGGAATGTGAGGGTAAGTTTTTTACACAGAGAGTGGTGGATGCCTGGTATGATGGTAGAGGCAAATACATTAGGAGCTATTATGCGATGTTTAGATAGGCACATGAATGTGAGGAAGATGGAGGGATATGGACATTGTGTAGGTAGGAGGGATTAGTTTTTTGCGTGTTTTTGATTTACTTTTTAGTTGGATTGGCACAACATTGTGGGCCAAATGGTCTGTTCCTGTGCTGTATTGTTCTATGTTCTATTCCTTCAGTACTTCCATTCTGCCATTCAAAAGTGCAATGCTCCCTCACCACTACACCTACAACTATAAGGCACCTTGTCAAAACAGACCCCTTCTGAGGTCCTCTCACTTTCAACCTGGGAAACATTTTCCTGTTTTGTTGAAGGATAATAGTATTCCACTGCCTGATCAATCAGTAATACTTAATTTAATCACAGTGACAAAATTAACCTTTCAAGTTTCAATGAAGTCTGGGGCATGTGATAAAAAGTGCAAACCAGAAACAAAAGCTTGAAGGGATAACCTTTCACAGAAGCTGGGTTTAACTAAGATTATTTTTGTGAGGAAGCTGCACTATTGTAACAAGAAGCAGATTGTATTTCTGGTAATAGGCAGTGCAACAGCAGTCATCAGAGCCCGATGAAAATAGAGACAAGAGGCGGGGCTCCCAACATATGGGGGAAATTTGAGGAATAGCCCAGAACTTATCAGAATTGAACCATAAGTACCTCATCAATTGAATTAACCACTATGAAGCACAGACGACAGTACAAGATAAATCTCCCCACCGAGCAATATGTTAGGCATTACAGGCTGAATTTGCTGAGAGTGAGCTATGGGTCAATAACAAAACTTTCTTATGCCTTCACAATCTTAAAGAGAAGGTGTGGCTGCACTTTAGATAAAGGAAATTCCCTGAGTTTAGAAAGTGAGAAATGTTCAACTGACCCAGAGTTAAATCTCTTGACAATGTAGTTAACGTATGAAGCCACCTGCTTGGTGAAATAGTCTTCCCTTATCTAATTAAAAGTAGCTTCCATATTCTTTCAAGGGAGTTCAAATTAAACTGAACCATGACATAAGAAATCAAAAGTGCTGCACAATTTGTGTACAGATGGAGGAGAAACCACACACTGAGAAATCATTTGTAGAAATTGATTGCTTTATCAGACAGTCTGAACATTATACACGTAGGCGATTCACACAGACTAAACACCACTCTTAGAGTTGAATTAAAAAGTCCAAGCTATATGCTCAGAGCTACCGAACACAGGCTGAGCTATAGGCATACAAGTTATTTTTTATTTATTTGTTTATCCATTGTTTGATCTGGGTGCTGCCGGCAAAGTTAGTGTTTATTGCCCATCAACACACATCAAAGTTGCTGGTGAACGCAGCAGGCCAGGCAGCATCTCTAGGAAGAAGTACAGTCGACGTTTCGGGCCGAGACCCTTCGTCAGGACTAACTGAAGGAAGAGTTAGTAAGAGATTTGAAAATGGGAGGGGGAGGGGGAGATCCCAAATGATAGGAGAAGACAGGAGGGGGAGGGATGGAGCCAAGAGCTGGACAGGTGATTGGCAATGGGATATGAGAGGATCATGGGACAGGAGGCCCAGGGAGAAAGACAAGGTGGGGGGGGAACCCAGAGGATGAGCAAGGGGTATAGTCAGAGGGAGAAAGAGGAGAGAGAGAGAGAGAGAGAGAGAGAATGTGTGTATATAAATATATAACAAACGGGGTACGAGGGGGAGATGGGGCACTAGCGGAAGTTTGAGAAGTCGATGTTCATGCCATCAGTTTGGAGGATACCCAGATGGAATATAAGGTGTTGTTCCTCCAACCTGAGTGTGGCTTCATCTTTGCAGTAGAGGAGGCCGTGGATAGACATGTCAGAATGGGAATGGGATGTGGAATTAAAATGTGTGGCCACTGGGAGATCCTGCTTTCTCTGGCAGACAGAGTGTAGGTGTTCAGCAAGACGATCTCCCAGTCTGCGTTGGGTCTCGCCAATATATAGAAGGCCACATCGGGAGCACCGGATGCAGTATATCACCCCAGCCGACTCACAGGTGAAGTGTCGCCTCACCTGGAAGGACTGTCTGGGGCCCTGAATGGTGGTAAGGGAGGAAGTGTAAGGGCATGTGTAGCACTTATTCCGCTTACAAGGATAAGTGCCAGGAGGGAGATCAGTGGGGAGGGATGGGGGGGGACGAATGGACAAGGGAATCGCATAGGGAGTGATCCCTGCGGAAGGCGGCGGGGGGGAGGGAAAGATGTGCTTAGTGGTGGGATCCCGTTGGAGGTGGTGGAGGTTACGGAGAATAATATGTTGGACCCGGAGGCTGGTGGGGTGGTAGGTGAGGACCAGGGGAACCCTATTCCTAGTGGGGTGGCGGGAGGATGGAGTGAGAGCAGATGTGTGTGAAATGGGGGAGATGTGTTTGAGAGCAGAGTTGATGGTGGAGGAAGAGAAGCCCCTTTCTTTAAAAAAGGAGGACATCTCCCTCGTCCTGGAATGAAAAGCCTCATCCTGAGAGCAGATGCGGCGGAGACGGAGGAATTGCGAGAAGGGGATGGTGTTTTTGCAAGAGACAGGGTGAGAAGAGGAATAGTCCAAATAGCTGTGAGAGTCAGTAGGCTTATAGTAGACATCAGTAGATAAGCTGTCTCCAGAGATAGAGATAGAAAGATCTAGAAAGGGGAGGGAGGTGTCGGAAATGGACTAGGTAAACTTGAGGGCAGGGTGAAAGTTGGAGGTAAAGTTAATGAAGTCAACGAGCTCAGCATGCGTGCAGGAAGCAGCATCTGCAGAATTCCTCATGTTTGCGTTTATTGCCCATCCTCAGTCCTTGAGAAGATGGTGCTGAGTGGGCTTTATTGTCCCATGGCAACATTGAGAAAGGGGTTCAAGCCTATTGTCATTACAGGTAAATGAAACATCGTCCCCCTGGGGGCCAAGGCGTACGTACAGTCACACACAGCACATATAGTTACAGTCCAGCACACACAGTCACAAAATAAAATTAGCACAAGCCCCTGAATGGCACAGCCTGGACATTGACAGGTTGACATAAAGTATGAGGTGTATGCCTATATAAGGCAGTACAACGTTACTGGCACTATCATAATAAAAGCAAGCAGTCATACAAACACATGAAACTTCAGCAGCATGGGGCCAGAAGCTGTTACCCAGCCTGACTGTTATCAGCTGTGGTATCTTTTGCCTGACAGAATTTAGACCGAGGTGAAGGATCTGCAATATGGTGTGCAAACTGGAGGAGAATCTGCGGGTCGTGCGCTCCAATGTGCCTGCTACATGTCATTCTCGCTGGTACAAACGTAGGGCGTGGGATGTGTTGTTGGAGGAGCCTGGCCAAGTAACTGCAATGCACACTGCAACCAATGCACATCGGTGGTGCATCATATGGACTGTTTTGTCCTGGATAGTGTCATGATCCTTGAATCAGAGTCAGGTTTATTACCACTGATATGTTGTGAAATCTGTTGGCTTGCGGCAGCTGTACAGTGGAATACACAAAGATGACTATAAATTGCATTAAGAATATACATAAACAAATTATGCAAAAAGTGAGTGTGCTTCTGATTTGTACCTTGTAGATGGTCAAAGTATCTTGGGATGTCGGGGGGGCTGGAGCTCACCACCAGTTATGCAGCCTCTCACTTGCTTTCGTAACCATGGTGACCTCCAGGACACTGATTCACCAATGGTCATGCCAATGATTGAGAAGAGTAGGAGGTTAGACTCTCTTTCATTGGAAATATAATTTCCTGGCAATTTTGTGGGACAAATGTTGCCTGTAACCTGTCGGCCCAAGCTTAATGTTGCCGGGATCCCACTGCAGCCAGGAGCAGTCTACTTTGTTTGCTGATCAGCTGCAAATGGGGCTGAACGTTGTGCTATCGTCAGAGACCATCAGTACTTCTGAACTTGAGATGGAGTGAAGGCCGTTGATGAAGCAGCTGAAAACGGATGGGCCGAGGAATTGCAGTGATACCCCTGGAGCTGGAACGACTGATCTCCAGCAATCACAACCATGTCCCTTTATGAAAGGTGTGATTCTAGTGTTTTGCCTTTCACAGTTGACTTCAGTTTTACCTTGAGCTCCTTGAAGACATCCTCTGTCAAATCTTATCTTGTGTACAAGGGCAGTTACTCTTACCATGCCTCTGGGATTCAACTCTTTGGGTCATGTTTTTTTTCTCCTTCTACACAATGGGTGTTTCTTGGTCTTTTTTTTGATGGGTTCTATTGAGTTTCTTGTTTTGTGGCTGCCTGTAAGGAGATGGAACTCAAGAGTTGTATAATGTAGACATACTTTGAAAATGAATGTACTTTGAACCTTGAACTAAGGTTGTGATGAGGACTGCAGTAGAGTAGTCCCGGCAAAATCCATACTGGGCATTGGTGGATAAATTACTGGTCAATAAGTAACTCTTAAAAGCACTGGTTTACTGAAGTCTTCATAATAATTAACCAGACTGGATTATCGCCAATATTGTAACTATACCGGAACAGCTTGCATTAAGATACAGGTCAATCTAGGATACAGATCTTGCAGGTCTTCAAACCTACGATGGACTATTACCCGGTCCCACAGCCTCTGCTGTATCCTGTGCTTTCAGCCATTGATGTCGTATAGAGAGAGTCAATCTGACTAAAAGTTGACTTTTGCAATGGTGGGGATCTCAAGAGGAAGCTCAATTGAATTATTTATTTGAAATTCTGCCTGTATGTGATTGTGAATGCCTCACCGTTGTCTTTAAAATTCATGCACTGAGTTCCAGCTGCTTGGAGGATTGGGGTGTTTTCTCCTTTTCCCATTGGCTCATAAATTGTATACAATTGTGATCAAATTGGTAGGCTTGGACTGACACATTCGTTGAGAAGTTGCTCGGTCTAGTTAGAAACATTACAAGATCACTTGTGCCAGGAGCAAATTTACCACGTACAGATTCAGTGCCTTGGTTCATGTCAGATAGTTTGTACGGTTTTATTCTTTCCCTGTTTGAACATGGCAATGATGGTATAACCGATTGGCTTGATTGACTACATCAGGGAATCCTTAAAAATCAATCATGCAGTGCTGGTTTGGAATCATATGTAGGCTTGAGTAGGGATAGTAGATTTCTCGAAGAGCATCAATAAACAGATGGGTTTTTAAACAATCCAAGCAACACACACACACACACAAAATGCTGGAGGAACTCAGCAGGCCAGGCAGCATTTA
Source organism: Mobula birostris (assembly GCF_030028105.1). NCBI lineage: Eukaryota > Metazoa > Chordata > Chondrichthyes > Myliobatiformes > Myliobatidae > Mobula > Mobula birostris. The sequence goes on from NC_092401.1 coordinate 9,104,314, forward strand.
TGGAAAAAAAATACAGTGAACGTTTCAGGCTGAGTCCCCTTGGCAGGTTTCCAACATGTTTTGCATTCATCATCATAAACTACTTGTGGTTTTTACCAGAATCCCAGACTAATAACTGATTTAAATTCCATAGCTGTAATGGTGGGATTTGAATGTCGGTCTCTGCATAATAAGCCCTGACCTCCATATTAAATCAATTCTTCAACTCCAGGTAAAAAATAAAGTGGTGATTCACGGAGTCCAAGCACTACAATAAGTCGATTCACGTAGTCCATACTCAGTCACCAGCACTAGTGAAGAGTTCATTTAGGGCTCTAAATTGACAGGTCATTTACTGGAAGCAACTTACACAGCCGAACTGTACACTAAAAGGAAATTCACTCAGTTAATAGTGCCTTCTGATAACATCCCATTCCCATTATTACTCCAGTGGATAAAGTTCCAACCTGCTCCCAAAGGAATACACAAGGCCTGAGCTCACTGCTCAGAGACAATTCACACTGTTTAATTTCCACACCCAGAGCAGATGAACACTGACCAAACTCTATACCAGGAAATGATTTACACTGTCTCCACAAGAGAAAAACCATACAATCAGAATTTTGCCCCCACAGCTTCTCAACTCTAAATCCTGACCAAACCATAAGTAGTTGCTCTACACACAATTTAAACATTGTAATCTCCAATTTTCACACAAATGTAGTTACCAACACTGGATTTATTTGTGCCATCTGTGCTATATGACCAGAAATAATCAATGTCATCCAAGCTTACATCTAGAGGTGATCTGCACAGTCCAATCTCTGTACCCTAAGATGACGACACACCACGGTCCACACTGTAGATTCACACAATCTGAAAGTTACACGCAGAAACAATTCAGAGTCTGGGCACTATATGGAGAAGTGATTTGAACAGTCTGAGACCTTTATGGAGGGGTCATTCACATAATCTGAGCTCTTTGTGGTGTGGCAATCCCCAAAATCCGAGCTCTACTGTCAACCTGCTTACATACTCAGAGCTATGGAACCAGGGCTGATTCAAACACTGCTTTACAGAGAGGAGACTTTCAAAATCTGAGCCCAAAAACCAGAAACCATGTAATCTGAGCTGTAACAAACGTGTGATTTACCCAATCTGAATTCTACATCCTGAGGCAATTCACACTCTGCTCTAAACCCAGAGATGATTGGCTTTCTTGGTGTTCTGACTCACAGGTGATTAATGCAGTTTGAGCTCTAAACCCAGAGACAATTAACAGGTTCTGTGCTCTACAGTAGAAGGCAAATTAAAGAGTACAAGCACTAAAAAACAATGACAATTCACACAATCTGAACATTACTAATCACACTCTCTGAGCTCTCCACCAAGAGACAATTCACACAGTTCAACCTTTACTTCCTGAGGTAACCCACACAGCCCCTGCTCTATACTTGGCTAGTTCACACAGTTTCAGGTATGATCAGAATGCCGATTCTGAGCTTCACACTGGAGTGATTTACAGTGTCTGAGATTGATGACTTCACACAGTCTAAGCCATACATCCAGAAGTCTGAGATTGATGACTTCACACAGTCTAAGCCATACATCCAGAACTGGCTTACACACACCCCGACTCCAACACAGTCCACTCAGCGGAGGTTCACACAGTACAAGCTCTACATCGTGAAGCAGTTGACAGCCGGTGATTCACACTCAGCCATTGTGTACACAGGCTGAGCTACAAACATCCAGCAGATTTACAATCAGTTGTCTACACTGCAGGGATTCACACAGAGCAAGCTCAACTCTATTTCACACCTTGCGAACTCTACACCCTCAGACAGTTCATGCAGTGCAAGCTCTAAAGTGAGAGGCCGTAAGGCCAGTCCAATCTCCAAACCCACACAATTTGAGTTCTACAATCAATTGTGATTTTTTAGATTAGATTATGAAGACACGTAGTCCTCTTTTATTGTCATTTAGTAATGCATGCATTAAGAAATGATACATTATTTCCTCCGGTGTGATATCACAAAACACAGGACAGACCAAGACTGAAAAAACTGACAAAACCACATAATTATAACATATACAGTAGTTACAAACAGTGCAACAATACCACAACTTGATGAAGAAGTATTTTCATAGACAAATCTCACAGGATCCATCTGTTAAACTCCTGGAGTTTGCAGACGACACAACTGTTATTGGCCTTATCCGAGACGGTGATGAGTCTGCATACAGATGGGTGGTGGAACGGCTGGCCCTCTGGTGTGGTCAGAACATTCTGGAGCTAAATACGCTCAAGACTGTGGAGATGACAGTGGACTTCAGGAGCAGTCCCCTCCCAATACTCCCCCCACTCACTATACTCAACAGTATTGTGTCTGCTGTGGAGACCTTCAGGTTTCTGGGTGTCACAATCTCCCAGGACCTGAAGTGGACACCCAACACGGACACTCTTATCAAAAAGGCTCAGCAGAGGTTGTATTTCCTATGTCAACTCAGGAAGTACAACCTGCCTCAGGAGCTGCTGATCCAATTCTGTTCAGGAATAATCCAGTCTGTTCTCTGTTCGTCCATCACTGTCTGGTTTGGATCAGCTACCAAACAAGACAAGAATAGACTCCAAAGAACCATCAGGGCTGCGGAAAGGACTATTGGTGCGAAGCTGCCCTCGATCCAGGACTGATATGCATCTAGAGTCAGGAAGCGAGCAAGCAGCATCATTGTAGACCCATCACACCCTGGACATCACCTGTTCCAACTCCTTCCTTCTGGTAGGCGCTTTAGATCACTGTACGCCAGGACAAATAGGTACAAGAACAGTTTCTTTCCGTATGCCATCAGTCTTATGAACACTTGAATTTTAGTCTAGTTTAAACCAAGTCCACCTGTACATACATAGGTATACCTCATTGTATATAGTTCATGATTATTTGCACTATTGTTTTGTTTGTTTTTTTGATTCTGTACAGCGAGAGCTCAGGGAAACTGGCATCAAATTCCCTGTATGTGTCCACGTACTTGGCGATAATAAAGGATTCTGATTCTGATCTACACCGAGATCTCAACCGTCTTGTATGGAGGGCCACTCTACAGGACTGGAAAAAGTTATATACCCAGCCATTTCCATCATAGGCACTAGCCTCTCCAACATCGAGAACATTGTTGGTAGAATCTCAGGAGTGAGATATGCCAACTAGTGGAGTGGTGCCGCAGCAACAACCTGGCACTCAATGTCAGTAAGACGAAAGAGCTGATTGTGGACTTCAGGAAGGGTAAGATGAAGGAGCACATACCAATCCTCATAGAGGGATCAGAAGTAGAGAGAGTGAGCAGCTTCAAGTTCCTGGGTGTCAAGATCTCTGAGGATCTAACCTGGTCCCAACATATCTATATAGTTATAAAGAAGGCAAGGTAGCAGCTATACTTCATTAGGAGTTTGAAGAGAGTTGGCATGTCAACAAATACACTAAAAATCTTCTATAGTTATACCATGGAGAGCATTCTGACAGGCTGCATCACTGTCTGGTATAGAGGGGCTACTGCACAGGACCAAAAGAAGCTGCAGAAGGTTGTAAATCTAGTCGGCTCCATCTTGGGTACTAGCCTACAAAGTACCCAGGACATTCTTAGGGAGTGGTGTCTCAGAAAGGCAGCGTCCATTATTAAGGACCTCCGGTACCCAGGGCATGCCCTTTTCTCACTGTTACCATCAGGTAGGAGATACAGAAGCCTGAAGGCACACACTCAGTGATTCAGGAACAGCTTCTTCCCCTCTGCCATCTAATTCCTAAATGGACATTGAAACTTTGGAAACTACCTCACTTTTTTTTTAAATACACAGTATTTCTGTTTTTGTACATTAAAAAAAAATCTATTCAATATATGCAATTGATTTACTTGTTTATTTATTATTATTATTATATTTTCTCTCTGCTAGACTATGTATCACATTGAAATGCTGCTGCAAAATTAACAGATTTCACATCACATGCTGGTGACAATAAACCTGATTCTGATTCTGCTCTTCAAAAGGCAATGCCTCAGAAGGCAGCATCCACCATTAAGGATCCCCCATCACCCAGGACATGCCCTCTTCTCATTACTACCATTAAGAAGGTAGTATAGGAACCTGAAGAATCACACTCAATGTTTTAGGAACAGCTTCTTCCCCTCTGCCATCGAATTTCTAAATGGATAACGAACCCATGTAGACTACCTCACTATTTTTGCTCTCTTTTTGCACTACTTAGTTAATTTACTTTTAAATATATTTTCTTACTGTAATTTATAGTTTATTGCTTTGTACTGCAAAGAACAACAAATTTCATGACATATGAAGCCTGATTCTGATTCACACAGTTGGAGTTCTACACTGTCACTTAAAACAGCCTGAGTTATGGACACAGGGGTGACTCATGCATTTTATGCAATAGTCTGAGTCTGCACCTTAAAAATAACTGTTCTACAAACCCTGCTCTGTGTTGTGAGGCAATTCACAGAAACCAAGCTCCATGAGGCGATTCATGCAGACACAAGCTTTACATCCAGGGGTGATTGACATAGTCCAATCTGTATAACAAGAAGGAATTTGCACAGTCCAATCTCTACGAGCAGATGTGATTCGCGCAGTCCAAGTTCTGCAATGAGAGAATATTCATGAAGTGTGATTGCTACCCAGAAGCAATTCACAATGTCTGAGCTATAAACACGGTCTGTGATATACAGTAAGCCTGTGGCAGAGTCAGATATAAAAGCCGAGAGTTCATTCAGCCTGCGTTCCACACTCAGCAGATTTGCACAGACTGATGATTCCAGATGTGACTCAGATAGATTAACAATAAGGACCCATTAGCACAGCATGATCTCTACACACAGATGTGGCTGACATATTTGGAGCTCTGCACCCAGGGACAATTCATATGGTCCAATCTACAGACACTGTTGATTTGCACACTTGATGTTCTACAGTTAGTCAGTACACATAACTTGAGCTATATGCTCAGCAGCTACTTTATTAGGTACACCTGTACTCCTGCTCATTAATGCAAAAAATCTAATCAGCCAATCACATGGCAGTAACTCAACGCATAAGAGCATACAGACATGGTCAAGAGGTCATGTTGTTGTTTGGACAAAACATCATAATAAGGAACAAATGTGATCAAAGTAACTTTGACAGTGGAATAATTGCTGGTGCCAGATGGGGTGGTTTGAGTATCTCAGATATTACTGATTTTCATGCAAAACACTCTTTACAGTGTACAGAGAATGGTGCAAGAAAACAAACAAAAAATCCAGTGAGTGGCAGTTCTATAGGCGAAAATGCCTTGTTAATGAAAGAGGTCAGAGGAGAATGGTCAGACTGGATCAAGCTGACAGAAAGGCCATCGTAATCACACATCACAATAGTGGTGTGCAGAAGAGCATGTCTGAATGCAAAAATTTGTTGAACCTTGAAGTGGACGGGCAGTAGAAGTTACATAATGAAGTGTCCTCCAAGTGTATAAACTGAGCTGTAAGAATCAGAACCAGGTTAAATATCACCAGTATATGTGAAATTCGTTAACTCTGCAGCAGCAGTACAATGCAATACATGATAAAAATTTTTAAAAACTGAATTACAGTAAATATACATCTAACAAATTTAATATTAAACACACAGCGCATATTTTCCTCGCATGAATATAGCGGTAAGTCAATTATCAGGGGAGGACAGGGGAGCTTGAAGTAAGCGTTGAATGAACTTCCAGTAGAAGTGGTAGAGGCAGGTTCGATATTATCATTTAAAGAAAAATTGGATAGGTATATGGACAGGAAAGGAATAGAGGGTTATGGGCTGAGTGCAGGTCGGAGGGACTAGGTGAGAGGAGCATTCGGCACAGACTAGAAGGGCAGACATGGCCTGTTTCCGTGCTGTAATTGTTATATGGTTATACAAGTCACTTATAAATCAATAGCATCATAACATTTTAAGTAACGTTTGGATACTAAACACACAGCACGTATTTTCCCCGTATGAACATATAAAATCATTGCAACACACCAATATCGCTGAATCAGGGGGGGAGCCCTGGGCTTGTTTCCCTGCAACAAGACGGTGCCATCGAGGGGTGACGGGAGACAGCGATACTCGAATGGGTTCCTTATGTCCAGTCTATTCTGCAATTTAGTTTTCATTGCATTCATTGCAGAGATATATTGGAAATGGAAGCAACGTTTTCAGTGCTTTTGTGGCTATCTCAGGATATTTAGCCTTGAGTTTGATCTAAAATGCCGGCAGAGATGTTATGTCAAACATACTTTTCAGCCCGTCGTCATTTGCAAGCTCGAGGAGTTGATCTCCTTCCCACACTGACATTGATGACGTGCGGATAATGACCTCACGTGCGTTCAAGCTCAGCAGTGGGCATGACAGGGAATGAGGAAAGGTGCAGCTGACTCATATCGCCAAATCATATCGTTTCCTCACGGCCCGGTAGCACATGCTTTGCGGCCTGGTACCAGTCCGCGGCCCGGTGGTTGGGGACCGCTGCAATACATGATGATAAAAAACTGAATTACAGTAAAAAATATATATTTTTAAATTTATATTTTAAAGGTTAAATTAAGTAAGTAGTGCAAAAACAAATAAAAAGTAGTGAGGTAGCGTTCATGGGTTCAATGTCTATTCAGAAATCAGATGGCAGGGGGGAAGAAGCTGTTCCTGAATCGCTGAGTGTGTGCCTTCAGGCTTCTGCACCTCCTTCCTGATGGTAGCAATGAGAACAAGGCATGCCCTGGGTGATGGAGGTCCTTAATAAAGGACGCCACCTTTTTGAGGCATTGCTCCGTGAAGATGTCCTGGATATTACGGAAGTTAGGACCCATGATGGAGCTGACTAATTTTATAACTCTCTGCAGCTTACTTCGATCCTGTGGAGTAGCCCTCCTCCCAGATGGTCTTGCAGCCAGTCAGAATGGTCTCCAAGGTACATCTGTAGAAATTTTTGAGTGTTTCTGTACAATAAACGAGTTCAGAGTCTGAGCTCTACACATTGAAGTGAATCACACACTCCATGCTCCACATTCAGTGAGTCCACAGATTCTGAGCTGTAAATGCGGAATAGGTACGTGTTCTATGCGCTGCAAGCTGATTCATCTGGAAATCTGAACTGTACGAACAGAATTGCTTCACAGTCAGTGCTCTACACCAGATACAGCTCACATAGTCTAAACACTGCGATGTAAAGAAATCCCGCATATGAAGCTCCGCACCCAAAGGGGATTCAGACAGTTTGAACTATAAACCAAGAGCGGTTCAAACCCAGAGGCAATTCACACAGCTTGACCGCTATAATCAGAGATAATTTGTTTCTGCACACGCTCAGTGGTGATTAACACAGTTCAGTCTCTGCAGCTAGAGATCGTTTACGTAGTGCAATACACACAAAATGCTGGAGGATTTCCGCAAGTCTATAGAGGGGAATAAACAGTCAACATTTCAGGTGAAGTCCCTTCATTAGTACTGGAAAAGAAGAGGGCTGAATCCAGAAAAAAAAAGGTGGGGAGAGTGTGGACGAGCACAAGATGGCAGGTAAAAATAGATAGACAGATAGACATACTTTATTAATTCCGAGGGAAATTGGGTTTTGTTACAGTTGCACCAACCAAGAATAGAGTATAAATATAGCAATATAGGTAAGACCAGGAAAGGGGGACAGCAGGGAGCATCTGCATAGTGTGAGCTCTACAGTGAGAGGAGATCCACGCAGATCAGGTCCTATACCCACGGAGGATTCCCAGAGGTGGATTCTGCACTCAGAGGCAATTCACACAGGCCAAATATCACACTCATAGGAAACCCAGTCTGAGTTTAAAATCAAAGGAGATTTGTTCTAAGCTCTGCACTCAAGAACATACTCTACACTCAGCTGGTTCACACAGGCCAGGATGTGTGAACCAAATGAGTGGCTCAATGTCCTGTGAAGGCCAAGCTTCACAGGGCATGTTCTGTCTGAGTGCTACATCGAAAGTGGACTCATACATTTTGAAATCTACACCCAAGGACATTCCAGGCAGTACAGAATTAACTCAGTCCAACTTGTTCTATTTTAGGATGGTGGGTTCTGAGTTGGCTGATGAAGCCAATATGGGAACCGGACACTCTTCCACAGAAGAGGCAGGGGGTGACTGAGGTAGTGAGATGGTCTGCCCCTTCCACCACTTGCATAGGGATTCACTGCACTCCCAAAGGATGGACACTAGGTTCTAATTCCATCTCAAATGCTTCTTCTTTACAACGAGTGGTCACAAACTAACGCTTCCCAGGAGCCAGTGGAAGCTAGGAGCACATCCTTAAAATGTTACCTCCATTTTGCCCTTCCATCTCAGTAGTCTCTTCCTAATACTGAATTCAGAATAGAGTGCACAACAGACATGCAAAGAATGTGGCCTGCCCAATATAACTGAACAAGCCTTGAAGCTAAGGATATTGTCTGAGAAGAGGGCATTGACATTGGTTTAATTATTCTTCCTGTAACTTTGAAGGATTTTGTGGAGACATTATTGGTGGTATGTTTCCAGGCCTTGAGGTGCGCATTGTAGGAAGTACAGGTTTCATAAAGGGAGCAGGGCTTATTACTAACCTGTAGGCATGATTTTTTATGTGAAATTTAACATCCTGATCTTCAACCATCCCTTTCTTCAATCAACCAGTGGCTGTTCTGGTACACTGATGAACTTAAGGTAGGAACCTAAAAGAGGTTACTCACGAGGAGAGATGTAACACAGCCTTGGATTTTGAGGGAAGAACGTGCAGAAACTGTGAGGATATTGACCATTATCTTCCAATGCTTTCTGAAAGCTCAAAGTAAATTTATTGTCAAAGTATTTGTATGTCAACATATACAATCCTGAGATTCATTTTCTTGCAGGCATTCATAGTAAATCAAAGAAATACACTAGAATCAGAAATAAATAGATACTGCGTTGCTGACAGTGGACTGAAGAGTAGAAAATGTTACTCCCGTTTTCAAATAAGAGAATGAAGAAAAGCCCAAGAACTACAGGCCAGTTTAACCTTAGACTTGGGAAAGCTTTTCAGTATATTAATCTGGGACAGGATTAATAGTCACCTGGAGGAATATAGATTAATTAAAACAAACCAGCATGTTATTAATGGAAAATTATGTTCACAGAGAACATAGAACAGTACAATATAGTACAGGGCCTTCAGCCCATGATGTTGTGCTGACCTTTTAACCTACTCCAAGATCAATCTAACCTTTCCATTTTCTTTCATCCATGAGCGTATCTGTCCCTAATGTATCTACCTCTACCACCAAAACCACAGAAGTGCACTTCATGCAGTTAGTTATGACCCTTCCTCCCCCACCCCCTCCCACTGTACTTTCCTCAAATCAGTTTAAATGTATGCCCTCCTATACTAGCCATTGCTGCCCTGGCAAAAAGTGTCAGGCTATCCTCTCTATCTATGCCTCTTATCATCTTATACACTCCTTTCAAGTCTCCTCCCATCTTTCTTTGCTCCCAAGAGAAAAGCCCCAGCTCGCCCAACCTTTCCTCATGAGACGTGTTTCGGTATTTTAGTAGAATTATCTGATGAGGTAACAGAGTTGACAAGGGTGGTGGTGTGTCACAGAGTCATAGATAAGTACAGCTCAGAAGAAGGCCCTTTGGCCCATCTAGTTCATACTAAACCACTGCTTACTTCCATCGACCTACACTGGGACCATAGCCCTCCATACCCCTACTATCCATGTACCTATCCTAACTTCTCTAAGATTCTGGAATCGAGCTTGTATGCACCACTTGTGCTGGCAGTTTGTTCCATACTCTCATGACCAGTTGACTGAAGAAGTTTCTCCTCATGTTCCACCTTAACTCACCACCTCTGGTTGTAGTCCCACCCAACCTCAGTGGAAAAAGCCTGTTTTCATTTACCCTGTCTATACCTCTCACTATTTTGTATACCTCTATCAAGTCTCCTCTCAATCTTCTACATTCTAAAGAATAAGATCCTAACCTATTAAATCTTTCTTTATAACTCAGGCTCTCCAACACCCTTGTAGATTTTCTCTGTACTCTTTCAAACTTGTTTACATCTTTCCCATCAGTAGGTGAGCAAAATTGGACACAATCCTCCAAATTAGGTCTCAGCAATGTCTTACACAACGTAAACATAACATCCCATTTCCTGTACTCAGTACTTTGATTTATGAAGGCCAATGTGCCAAAAGCTTTCTTTATGACTGTCTTTGACTGCACTTTCAATGAATTATGGACCTGTATTTCCAGATCTCTTTCTTCCACTGCATTCCTCAGTGCCCTACTGTTCACTGGTTGGTCCTAATGAAGTGTAATACCTTGCTCTTGTCTGCATTAAGTTCCATCTGACATTTTTCAGCCTATTTTTCAAAGATTCAAAAGTTCAAAGATTCAAAATGCATTTATTATCAACGAATGTATAAATTATACAACCTTGGGATTTGTTTGTTTAACAGGCAAAGCAAAGAACCCAAAAGGACCTGATTTTAAAAAAAGACCTACTCCCAGTGCCCCAGAGAAAGATAAAAAACAAAACATGCAAACAATAGAAGCGAGCAACAACGACAGCACTCTGAACCAAACTGAGCCCTTAGATCCAAATCCTCAGAGTAGGCCCAAAGCCTACTGCAAACAATTCAGTTCATCATATCAGCGGGGCAAGTAGCCGCAAAGTTCGCAGACATGAAGCACAGCAGCCGGGGGCAGTCTCACGGCCTGAGCGTCGTGGAGAGAGAGAAGCCCCCACACTATCTGGGCTGGCGTTTAAATTGTCCGAACCTTGCACTGGGAATCGGGCCCTCTGCGGCAAATTGCTGCGGGCCTAGATATCGCTGCCAGAGAAGCCATTCTCAAACTCTCCAAATCTCACCTGACTCCCAACACCCTGCCGTTCCTGTCCAAACAGCGTATTGTATCCTGCATTAGAACCTGTGTCTCGCCACGGCGAATCGCTCCAGGCCTGGCATGCTGCCCAGCGATTTGCATCGGACCTGGATTTCGCTGCCAAAGAAGCTGCTCTCGACCTCACCAAATCGGCTCACACCCGGGTTAGTTGGATGGACATTAGAACTCCTTTGACCTGTCTTCCCCCTCCAAATCATCCACTCCAACCAGCACGGCTCCAACTCTAAGTGCGTCGATTTTACAGCACACCAGTAGAGCACATTTTGCAAGTTTGCTTTGCCCTCACTTACCTTTTCATTGTTTGCAGTGATAGTTTACCACAATGTACTTCAAAAAAAGTGTTATTCATAATGTTTTAATCTGATTTCCTTTGCTTTCGAACCACAAGTAAGCTACTGCACATCTTTGATAGCGCCACCTTGAAAACCAAATGCTGGTTCAGATCCCTGATAGTTACATTAAGCCTTTCTCACTGTCCTCGACACCCCCAATCTTGGTATGGACTTACAGAAGGCTTTTGATAAGCTGTCACATAAGAGGATATTAGACATTTTGAAACATGCCATAAAAGGGGCACAGTGTAGAATTTTTTAAATTATTTTTTTTAAAGTGCGGAATAGGCTCTTTGAGCCACAGAGCCCAGCAATGCCCCAATTTAATCCTAGCTGATCCCACTAACAGGTACGTCTTTGGACTGTCAGAGCATCCGGAGGAAACTCATGCAGTTACAGGAAGAACGTACAAACTCCTTACAGGCAGTAGTGGGAATTGAACCCGGGTCACCTGTATTGTAAAGCGCTGTGTTAACTGCTACACAACTGTGCCGCCTTGTCAATGTAACAATCAACAGAAGGTTATGGTGAATGGTGATGGTAAAGTGGCAGAATACGGAGAAATGTAAAAGATGATGTGTTTTGGTAGGTAGATGAAGGGGAGGCAATAAGGACACTGTTCTAAACAGGGGACATGTGCAAAGGAACCTAGGGGTATGTGTGCACAAATTCCAGAAGTGGCTGGTCAGGTTGAGAAGATGATAAATAACCCATTAAAAATGCTGGACTTTGTCGATAGTGTTGTAGAATATTAAAGCACATCATGGCCTCCAAGAGGGAATTGGATAAGTGTATGAGAGAGAAGAGCTTGCAAGACTATGAGAAAGGATAAACACAAGAGATTCTGCAGGTGCTGGAAGTCCAGAGCAGCACCCAGAAAATGCTGGAGGAACTCAGCAGGTCAGGCAGCATCTACAGAAATGAACAAACAGTCGATATTTCGGACCAAGACACTTCCTCAGGACTGGAAAGGAAGGGGGAAGGTGACAGAATAAAAAGGTGGGGGAGGGAAAGAACAGCTACAAGGTGAGAGAAGGGCTGGAGAAAAAGAAATCTGATGGGAAAGGAGAGTGGACCATGGAGACAGGGAAGAAGGAGGGGCAGCAGGGGGAGATGATAAGCAGATGAGAAGAAGAGTTAAGTGGTCAGAGAAGGGAATAGAAGAGGGAAGACGGAGGGAGAAAAAAATAAATTTTACCGGAAGGAGAAATCCATATTCATGCAATTAGGATGAAGGCTACAAGGATTGATTGTTCGAAGCATCTTGCGAGTTGTTTGGTCAAGAGAGGCATGGACATGATGGAACAATTGGCCTAACTCACTGCAATCATTCTATCATTCTATGTCTGCCTTTTCTCCTTTGCTGAGAGGTTGCTCCTGAGATATAGGAAGACAGTCAGTTTTTGTTTAAGTCTTTAACTCTTAAAGGGCATAGACCCCTGACTGTCCTGGGCCGGTCTTTCAAATTGTCCCCAAATGTAGGCCATCTGCTGGTGAAAATCCTTCCTTTTTCAGGGATGAGGTCTTTGGAGCCTTTGTTGGCGTTTCTGCAGATCTGGATTTTTTTCAGGATGGGGTTGCTGGTCCATGCCTAACACTCCTTTTGTCGCCAGGCTTGGGATGATCCATGGCAGGGATGAAGATATGCAGAGGCAATTCAAAAAATCTTCACCAATGTGAATCTTCAACACAAAGCAGTCAGTGCCTGTGCACTGAGTCCAGCCCTTGTTCTATCATGGACAGGTTTACAAAGTCTCAGCTGATTCACATATTGCCAGGCTCCACACCCAGAAACAATTCCAACAACTTAGCCTACAGATCGGCAGTGATTCACATACACTCAGCGTCCACTTTATTAACTACAGGAGGTACCTAATAAAGTGGCCACCCACTTCTGCTGTTGTAGTGCATCTACTTCAAGGTCCAAAGTGAAATGCAGAGATGCTCTTCTGCACACCACTATCGTAACCGGTGGTTATTTGAATTACTGGCACCTTCCTGTCAGCTTGAACCAATCTTGACATCCTCCCCTGACCTCTCTCATTTAAAGGACAAGGTGTTTCTGCCCACAGAACTGTCACACTGAATGTTTTTTTTTTGTTTTTCTGTAAACTCTGCACTGTTGTGCATGTAAATCCCAAGAGACCAGCAGTTTCTAAGACACTCAAAACATCACATCTGGCACCAACAAACACTGCACCGTCGAAGTCACTAAGATCGCATTACTTCCCCATTCTTAACACCAACTCAACCTCCACTTCTAGTAATGTTTAATGGTGGTTGGCAGACCAACGTAAGGTGTATTACTGCCACTTACTGAGCATCATTTAAGCCCACCAAGTACTTTTCTTCCAGAAATTCTTCCTTCACCAACCCTTTCACATTTGTGTCACATAGTACTATGAGCATTAAAATCCCCTGACCTTTACAAGGTTCCACACGGTAGGCTTATTCAGAAAGTTAGAAGGCATGGGATCCAGGGAAGTTTGGCCAGGTGGATTCAGAATTGGCTTGCCTGCAGAAGGCAGAGGGTGGTGGTGGAGGGAGTACATTCAGATTGGAGGATTGTGACTAGTGGTGTCTCACAAGGATCTGTTCTGGGACTTCTACTTTTCGTGATTTTTATTAACCACCTGGATGTGGGGGTAGAAGGGTGGGTTGGCAAGTTTGCAGACGACACAAAGGTTGGTGGTGTTGTAGATAGTGTAGAGGATTGTCGAAGATTGCAGAGAGACATTGATAGGATGCAGAAGTGGGCTGAGAAGTGGCAGATGGAGTTCAACCTGGAGAAGTGTAAGGTGGTACACTTTGGAAGGACAAACTCCAAGGCAGAGTACAAAGTAAATGGCAGGATACTTGGTAGTGTGGAGAAGCAGAGGGATCTTGGGGTACTTGTCCACAGATCCCTGAAAGTTGCCTCACAGGTGGATAGGGTAGTTAAGAAAGCTTATGGGGTGTTAGCTTTCATAAGTCGAGGGATAGAGTTTAAGAGTCCCGATGTAATGGTGCAGCTCTATAAAACTCTGGTTAGGCCACACTTGGAGTACTGTGTCCAGTTCTGGTCACCTCACTATAGGAAGGATGTGGAAGCATTGGAAAGGGTACAGAGGAGATTTACCAGGATGCTGCCTGGTTTAGAAAGTATGCATTATGATCAGAGATTAAGGGAGCTAGGGCTTTACTCTTTGGAGAGAAGGAGGATGAGAGGAGACATGATAGAGGTGTACAAGATAATAAGAGGAATAGATAGAGTGGATAGCCAGTGCCTCTTCCCCAGGGCACCTCTGCTCAATACAAGAGGACATGGCTTTAAGGTAAGGGGTGGGAAGTTCAAGGGGGATATTAGAGGAAGGTTTTTCACTCAGAGAGTGGTTGGTGAGTGGAATGCACTGCCTGAGTCAGTGGTGGAGGCAGATACACTAGTGAAGTTTAAGAGACTACTAGACAGGTATATGGAGGAATCTAAGGTGGGAGCTTATATGGGAGGCAGGGTTTGAGGGTCAGCTTGTACTGTGCTGTACTATTCTATGTTCTATATTCTATGTTTAGGTAGCAAACTTCTAACATTTCATTGTAGGATTTAAAAGAGAAAAAAACATTAATAACCCTTCTCTGAACATTAGCTAACACACCTAGCATTCAATTGTAAAAAAAAGAAAAACATTTATAACCCTTCTTTGAGGTCTGAATATTATTTACCCCCCCATTGTGAAGCAACACTAATCATTTCTAGACTTAAGCCTTTTATCTCAACATGTTTTTCAGCAGCTTCTAATATAATTTCATATTTTTCTGTCCTACTTTTTGTTTGTGCTGTACAATTTACCACATTTGCTATGAAATAAATTTTATTTTATCAAAATCAATAAGTCCTTTGTTATAAAATCATGCACTTTACACACTGACTTTAATCAATACGTACTCTGGATATTAATAGCTACCACTGACACTGTCTTCTGTACTCTCTGAAGGGCCTCTGCATATGAAATGTCCATTTTTACCCGAACAATACACTTCCATAGCATTCTTATACAGTATACAGGACACCCTGCATTAGCAGAACTACTGAGTGGTTCCCTTCACATTTACTACATTTTGGCCTAATGCCTTCTCCACAATGATCATAATCATCTTCTTCGCCACATTTACCACACTGCTTTTTTACCGCTACACTCAGCTGCCACATGACCAAACTTCTGGCACTGGAAGTATCGCAGAGTGGGTGGCGCATAGATTCGAATCATATAATTCATATAACCTAAATTAACCCGAACCAGCAATTTTTTCCATCAAATCAACACCAACAAGCTATCTGTTCTCACACAACCACAAAACCTTTTAAACATTTAGCATCTACAACTTTTCCCCCGACTAAATGATTTTTAACACAGTGCATGAATACATCTGGGGGAGGGGGTTTCACAACCTTTTTTATGCTATGGACCCCTACCATTAACCAAGGGTACCGTGAACCCCAGATTGGGAACCCCTGATCTAGTGGCTCTCCTGTAATTACCCCCAAAAGCCATGGTTGTTCAATATAATTGCATGGTACTTACTTTCCTTCCTCCCACAGCTTTTAACCCTAAAGCTTTCTCACATTGATTACTATCTCTACAAAACATCAAGGGCACTCTTCAAAAGTTTTGCGCCAACAATATCTCTCAATCCTGTTTTTTCCCCAAATCTTTAGTTAATCTAATTGGACTGATATCAGAAACAAGTCCACATTCAAAACTCAACAAAACCTTCAACTCTTCCTTCCTCCCTCTATTTAAATCCTGTCTACTGCCTTCGTCACTAGTT
Organism: Mobula birostris; assembly: GCF_030028105.1. Classification (NCBI taxonomy): domain Eukaryota; kingdom Metazoa; phylum Chordata; class Chondrichthyes; order Myliobatiformes; family Myliobatidae; genus Mobula; species Mobula birostris. The sequence goes on from NC_092401.1 coordinate 9,120,393, forward strand.
GATAAGCCACTACAATCCTCAATTCGCCCCTTTATTTTTCCGTTCCTCAGAAACCTGCCATTCACCTTCCTCCACACAACTCCTGTCACCCAGTACCACCTCCCATTCACTGCCTCCACCTTCTTCATCGCTTCCTGACACCTCTACCCCACAACCATCAACTGAAACCCTCTATCCAACTCCACACAGTCGCAACAGGATCACTGTGCTTCATGGGCCCAAATTAACCTTTTGACCATGTCTGCATGTTTTTACGCATTGAGTTGCAGCCACGATTGGCTGATTAGATATTTGTACTGATAAGCAGGTGTACCTAATTAAGTGGCCACAGAGCGTTATGCTGAATTCTATACACAGCTCAATTCCCACAGTGATCACTACACCAAAAGGCAATTCGCTTCATAGAAAGGTAATTCACATAGAGGTGATTACAAACCCTGAAGCTTGTTCATAAAGCCTGAGCAATAAAGCCCTCAATCCAATCTCTATATTCTGAGGCAATTCACTGATTCCAAACTGAGCTTTGCAGCTAAATTAGACTTGTATATTCTGAACTCCGCACCAGAAACTGAATAACTCACTTGGTGTACATTGTCCAAGCTATGGAGTAGATCTTCAGTCTGTGCTATAATAATGCACACAGTCCAACAGTGCACCCAGATTTCACTCAGTCCACCTTATGAACAGTCAAACTTCACAACAGTCTGGACTCTACACCCACACCTAGAGGCAATTCACAGCATCAAAAGCACTTCACTTCACTTCACACAGAGGCGTCTAGGGCAGTTTGGGATCAGCACTGAGAACAGTCCAAATTCTACAACTGTAGCTGATTCACTCAGTCCCAGCCGTACACCAAGTGGTGATTAATGTGGACTCTAAACCCAAAAATCGTTTGCACAGTTTGAAATCTATCGTGAATAGCACTGACTGAATTAAAAACAGAGGATCCATAGCTGATTCACACAGTCTGAGCCCTATCTTAATAGGCAATTCACAGGCTGAGCTTGACACCGAGGAGAGATTCACAGTTCAATTTCCACACCAACAAGAGATTCACACTCTTCCAGGCTCTACAATCAGAGCTGATAAACAAACTACAAAATCTACATGTCACAACCACGGATTCGGCAGTGCAGCAGATGCGGCAATTGCGCTTGTGAATATGCACATGTCAGCTAATTATTATTTCATTGTGATAGTATTTATCTCCATTCATTCTGTCGTAGTATTTGTTGAGACTTTGACATAGCTACGCTTCATTATCTGCATTCCGCCATGCCTGAGAAATTGGACTGTTGAGTCAACTGACTCTGAAGAGTAGCAGTATTCATTTTATTCTTTGTTGTTCTTTTCAGCCGCAGTGTAGGCTTCGTTGTCCATTTGAGAGTTTTCGTCAACGGCCCTGTTTGGCCTAGCGTTTATTGTTTTCTTTCCCCTTTTACACTGTTCACATTAAAGTCTGTGAACTATCAACCTGCTTCAGTGTCTCTCACTCCACACTTGGGCCACATCCGAACCATGGTGACACTACACCTGGAATGTTCCAGTCAAAGCTCTACATCTAGGTGTGATTTGCACAGACCAAGTTTTAAGCACACACAACACAGGAAGTACTCACAACCTCATCTCTACAGTGAGAGGCAATTTGTGCAGTCCAAACAATATTTCTAACTTCCAAATTAACTTTACCCATGCTTTACACCCTGCATTTCCACACTGCCTCCAGTTCTTCATGTTTCAAAGCCATGGGATTTAAAGATGTTATAATGCAGGGCAAAACAATGATAAATTATTAATAGATTAATATTCTCATGCCAGCAACAAGTTCCTCTGCATTTCATTATGTTTATGTCCTGGGGCAGCTTTTTTTTGGGAGTTTCTGTGCTGCTATTGTTTCCAATTTGTGACAGCTGCAATTCTTCACCTGTACTTCGTTAAATGCAATTTGGAACATTGCCAGAATATAAAGGTGCTACAAAAATACCTATCATTCTTCCCGGATTTTGTGTCAGGTTTACAACGAATGACCAATAAGTTATTGATTGCACTGAGAGGGTGAAGAGTCATTGAGTAATAGAGAAGTACAGACAGAAACAGGCCCTTCGGCCCATCTAATCTATGCCTAGACATTTAGACTGCCTACTCCCATCGACCTGCACCAAGACCATAGCCCTCCAAACCCTGAAAATTGATGTAACTATCCAAACTTCTCTTAAACACTGAAATTGAGCTTGCATGCACCAATTGTGCTGGCAGTTGGCTCCACACTCTCATGACCCTCTGAGTGAAGAAGTTTCCCCTCATGTTCCCCTTAAACTTTTCACCTTTTACCCTTATCCATGACCTCTAGTTGTAGCCTCACACAATCTCAGTAGAAGAAAACCAGCTTGCATTTACCCTACCTATACCCCTCATAATTTTGTATACCCCTGTTAAATCTCCCCTCAATTTGCTACATTCCAAAGAATAAAGTCCTAACCTATTCAATCTTTTCTTATAACTCAGGTCTTCCAGACCTGGCAACATCCTTGTAAAATTTTCTCTGTACTCTTTCAACCTTGTTTTACATCTTTCTTGTAGGTAAGTGGCCAAAACTGCAGACAATACCCCAAATTAGGCCTCACCAACATCTTACACAATGTCAACATAACATTCCATCTCCTGCACTCAATATTTTGATTTACAAAGGCCAGTGTACCAAAATACCAAAAGACTTCTTAGGCTACTGTGATGCCACTTTCAACAAATTATATCCAAATCCCTTTGTTCTGCCAAACTCCTCAGTGCCCTACCCTATACTGTATAAGACCTCACCTGGTTGGTCCTACTGAAGTGCAACACCTCGTATTTGTCTGCACTAAATTCCATCTCCCACTTTTCCATCTGGTCCTGATCTTGCTGCAAGCCTTAATAACCCTTTTCATTGTCCACTACACCCCAAATCTTGGTGTGATCTGCAAATTTGCTGTACTAGTTAACCACCTCCAGATTGTTGATATGGATGACAAACAACAATGGACCCAACGCCAATCGCTACGGCACTCCACTAGTCACAGACCTCCAGTCAGACAGGCAGCCATCTACTACCACTCTCTGGCTTCTGCCACAAAGCCAATGTCTAATCCAATTAACTACCTCATCTTGAATGTTGACCAACCTCCCATGCAGCATCTTATCAAATGCCTTACTAAAGTCCATGTAGAGAACATCCACTGGCTTGCCTTCATCAACTTTCCTGGTAGCTTCCTCAAAAAACTCTAAGATTGGTTAGACATGACCTACTACGCACAAAGTCATGCTGACTTTTCCTAATCAGTCCATGTCTATCCAAGTACTTAGATATCTGGTCCCTCAGAATACCTTCCAATATCTTTCCCACTACTGATATCAGGCTCACCAGCCTATAATTTCCTGGTTTATTTTTACAGCCTTTCTTGAACAGAGGATGAATATTGGCTATCCTCCAATCCTCAAGTACCTCACCTGTCACTACTAATGATTTAAATATTTCTGCTACGAATTCAGCAATTTCCGCACTTTCCTCCCTCAGAGTCTGAGGGAACACCCCACCGTGCCCTGGGGATTTATCCACCCTAATTTGCCTCTGAACAGCAAACACCTCCACCTCTGTAATCTGTATAAGGTCCATGAAGTTGATGCCACTTGGCCTCACATCTATAAGAGTCTATGTCTGTCTCCTGAGTAAATACAGACACAAAAAAATTATTTAAGATCTCCCCCATCTCTTTGGCTCCACAAATGAATTACCATTCTGATTTTCCAGTGGACCAATATCATCCCTTGCAAACCTTTTGTTCTCAACAGATCTGTAAAATCCCTTGGAATTCTCCTTCTCTGCTATAGTAACCTCATGACTTCTTTCCAGCCCTCCCAATTTTTTCTTAAGCATTCCCTTTCACTTCTTATACTCCATAATCACCCCATTTGTTCCTACCTGTCATTACCTGCTAAGCACCTCCTTTTTTTCTTAACCAGGGCCTCAATATCTTTTGAAAACCAAGGTTCTCTACACTTGTTATCTTTACCTTTTATTCTAACAGGCGCGTACAAGCTTTGTACTCTCAAAATTTCATCTTTGAGGGCCTCCTGCTTACAAGTACACTTTCGGCAGCAAGCCTTCTGTCCCAATCCACGCTTGCCAGATCCTTTCTGATACCATCAAAATCAGTCTTTCTCCAAGTTAGAATTTCAACCTGCAGACCTGACCTATCTTTTTCCATATTTAATTTTGAAATTAATACCATTGTGATCACTAGATGCAAAGTGTTCCCCTTCAAAACTTCGGTCACCAGCCCTGTCTCATTCCCTAACAGCAGGTCAAGTATCACATGCTCTCTCATTGGGGTTTCTACGTACTGACTAAGGAAACTTTCCTGAACACATTTGACAAACTCTATCCCATCTAGTCCTTTTACAGTATGGGAGTCCCAGTCAGTATGTGGGAAGTCAAAATCACCTACTATAACAGCCTTATGTTTCTTGCAACAGTCTGCGATCTCTCTGAAAATTTGTTCCTCTATATCTTCCAAACTGTTGGAGGGTCTGTAATATAGCCCCATTAATGTGGTCATACCTTCCTTATTTCCCAGTCCCACCCATAATGCTTCACTGGACGAGTTTGCCATTCTACCCTGACTGAGCACTGCTGTGACATTTTCCCTGACTGGTAACAACATCCCTCCTCCTTTAATCCCTCCTGTTCTGCTGCATCTAAAACACTGGAACCCCTGAATACTGAGCTGTCAATCCAGCCCCTCCTGCAATGAAGTCTCACTAATGGCTTACAGTATTATAATTCTAGGTGCTGATCCATGCCCTGAGCTCATATGCCTTTCCTACAGTACTTCTTGCATTGAAATATGCACAGCTCAGGACATTAATCGCCCCATGCTCAACCTTTTAGTTCCTGACTTTGAGGACTTTTTTTGTGTTCTTTTTGCTGGTGGTTAAGAAGGCATACGGTGCATTGGCCTTCATCAATTGTGGGATTGAGTTTAGGAGCCGAGAGGTAATGTTGCAGCTATATAGGACCCTGGTCAGACCCCACTTGGAGTACTGTGCTCAGTTCTGGTCACCTCATTACAGGAAGGACATGGAAACCAGAGAAAGGGTGCAAAGGAGATTTACAAGGATGTTGCCTGGATTGGGAAGCATGCCTTATGAGAATAGGTTGAGTGAACTCGGCCTTTTTCCCTTGGAGCGTCAGAGGGTGAGAGGTGACCTGATAGAGGTGTATAAGATGATGAGAGGCATTGATCATGTGGATAGTCAGAGGCTTTTTCCCAGGTCTGGAATGGTGGAATGGCTAGCACTAGAGGGCACAGTTTTAAGGTGCTTGGAAGTAGGTACAGTGATGTCAGGAGTAAGTTTTTTTATGCCGAGAGTGGTGAGTGCGTGAAATGGACTGCCAGCGACGGTGGTGGAGGCGGATATGATAGGGTTTTTTAAGAGACTCCTGGACAGGTACATGGAGCTCAGAAAAATAGGGGGCTATGGGTAACCCTTGGTAATTTCTAAGGTAAGGACATGTTCGGCACAGCTTTGTGTGCCGAAGGGCCTGTATCATGCTGTTGGTTTTCTATGTTTCTATGCTTATGTGTTTTTTTAATGCTACATCAAATTCAAAGTAACAATCATGTCATTGTCCTTTACACTCGTATACTGAAGAACAACAATATAATCTCTTGAATCCAGTGGTAAAATGTTTTAGTCCTGCATTGGGAGCCCGACCAAGGATATTTTCTACCATCTTGCGAATGAATCAAAGTGAAGGAATTGCTTGCTGGGTTGCGGACAGGCACCAAAGATTATTTTGGTTTTGGAGAATTTATGTTATTATTAGAAATGCCTGTGGAAATATGTTTTCTTTTGCAAAACAAGACATATTCCAGTAGTCTTGAAAATAATGAAAGAGATCAGTCTACGGCATATGCTTTAAATCCTAGGAGATGAGATAAAAGTGAAGAAGTTTGATTAAGAAGTGAAATGGTGAAAACTTTCTGAAATTCATGAACCAGCATTAAGAGGAGCAGCTGGTCCTGATCAGGCTGGATTAGAGTGAGACTGGATTGAGTTTGTACAGAGACAGGGAAGGTTTAGTGCAGAGCTGAGCTGGGAGAGGGCTGGTCGGGGCAGGTTTGGGATAGGACTGGGTTGAGGTGAAGTGTGTTAGGGCTGGACTGGGTCCGGATCAGGTGATGGCAGGGCTGGGGCTGGACTGGCACAGGATCAGAGAACTAGGGTGGATAGCACCAGGGAATGATTCATAATGCAAGATCCCCTTCTCTTGGTACAATCTGTTTATTTCTCCTTTGATGAAAACAAGCTGTTTTCCAGAGCTCTTGTTCTTCAACTTTGACTCTTGTTTCCTAGAACCCTTATATTTGGTCTAAACACATTCTTGAGAACCAAGGAACGCTGGAAAAATTAGCAGATCAATCAGCTACAATGGAAAGAAAAACAATTAATAGTTCATGTTGAAGACCCTTCATCAGACCTTACATCTGGTCTGCAACGACAGCTCAGCCTATTTCAAAGTGGTCATGGTCCGCTGTTCCATTTTATTTTCTGTTACATTCATTGCTGTAACAGATGACGTTTTGCTTTCTTTGGCATGGCAGTTCAGATGTTTTGGTTTTTATCTGAAATTATCATACTTTTGATGATCTTACAGATATTATAACCCCAGTAAACATTGTCCCCTGCCAAAACCCCTGCCATCGGTAGGTAGAAAGACTTCCTTTACATTTTGGCTAATTTCCAGTTAAATAAAAGTAGAATACTGCAGATGCTGAAAAGTGGAAATAAAACCAGAAAATGCTTGATATCCTCAGCAGATCAGTCAGCACTTGCAGATACATAGTTAATGACTTTGATCAGATCTGGGAAATGTAGAGCAAGGGGCAGAAAAATGTAGCTGGGGGGCAATATGAAAGGGCAAGTTGAGATGGAATGTAATGCATGCATGATTAAATGACAAAAGGGATGATATTGTCTATACGTCTACAGTCACTGTCTCTAGAACAGAGGTTGACAAAGCTTTTTATGCCTTACCATTAAACAATGGGGTCCGTGGACCCCAGATTGGGAACACTGCTCTAGAACAAGCTTTTCCAATGGTCTCCCTGCAGGAGGATAGACACAAGGGGGATCACTTTTCATACCTAGGAGGCTAGCTATGAGACCAGAAAGTACGATCCTTCACATAGTTGCTCCAACTAATAACTGATACAACAGTGAAGTTTTCTTTCACAAGTATCTAATTGTCATAATACAAGGCAAAATCTTATTTAGTTTTTTATATGTTTTATTCATAACCTTACTCTATATCCAGGAAGAAAGGTCTGCTTCTTCCTTGTGAAAAGGGTGGACCAGAATATCTCGGATCTGATTCTATTCCAGTACTGTAGCTACATAGCTGGATACGTGCATGATAGGACATGGAAAAAACAGGTTATAGATGAGGTCAGGCACAGATCAGCAATGACCTCTGAACAGCGGAGCAGATGCAAGAGGTTGAGTGATGTCCCCCTGGTCCTACTGTCCTTGCACGTGTCAGGCCAGATATGAGGAAATAGTTTAAGCTTTCCTTTTTAAAAACACAGAAGTGTGCACCAAATTAGCTACCAGACTGGTTTGAATTTGTGAATTGATTTGCATTTGGTTGCAGTGAATAATGAAGACAACTGCTCCTCAGGGCTCCAACCAGGAAGAAGGGTTTAAGATGTGCGGTGCGCAACCTGTCAGTGCTGTGTTTTATGAATGAAGAAATCCTATCATTTATGCAGTATTCAATGACTCAGTGTGCAATGTGTGGCATCCTGGCGACACAGGAGCCGGCATTCGCTCAGACTTTGAGATAATTTTAGCCTTTTAGGCGTGACAGATGTTTGCAACGCTCAGAGTCGATTGTGCCAACCATTGAGATCAAGGATGCTAAGCAGCAATTATTTTGACATGTAATTTCCTCATATCATTATGTGCGTGGTAGTGGAGGGGATGTGATGGGGTATAAAAATAGAACAGAGAAGAAGACATTTTGGCTTAGGGAACTTGATTCAACATTGCTTTTAATAAGCGAAAGTGAAGGAGAAATACTTGAAACATACAGTATGTCTCTGCCTTTACATCTGTGAGCATGCACTGTGTGCTCATGTGGTGGTGCATATGTAAGCTTATCTATGAATGCACATGGGTACCTGTGTATGTCTGGCGTAAACTCATGCATTACACTGGACAACAAAGATTTGGCTTCCTGAATACTTTTGACTGAATCTTAGGTATGGATTTTGGGCTGCTGATCATGAAAGCCATCATGAAATTTCCCCATCTCGCATCATTTTTTAAAAATCGTCTTTCTTTAAAATTTTCAATTCATAATTCGAGTCAGAATAACTGATGCCAAGATTAAGGATGGCATGTTTGTTGATCCACAAATCTAATTGGTCATCAATGACAGGCAATTCAAAGAACTTCTAGTGGGACCAGAGAAAATCGCATGGAAGGTATCAAAGGTGTTGTTGAAAATTTTCTTGGCAACTACAGAGCCACCAAACTACGTGCAGCTTGTTGACAACATGATTCAAGCACACAAAACCATGAAGTGAAACATGTCACTAAAAGATTCATTTTCTGAATTCCCATTTAGGCTTCTTCCTTGCAAATCTTGGTGCTGTCAGTGACGAGCATGAGGTTTCATCAAGATATTGCGATCATTGAGAAATGGTATCAGAGCAACTGGAATCCATCAATGCTGGCTGATTATTGTTGGACACAAGTGAGAAGCCTCAGACACTGAGTACAAATGAAAATCATCAACAAAACATTTTTAGCTTAGTTGAACTATTGCAAAATGTCATCAGCATTTCGCAATTAAACACATTGTACTCAATAAAAGTTAATTTCTTGTTTTTCTAAGGTGTTATGCAATACATGTAATCTGAAATTATATTTGTAGTCAGCTTCAAGTGATCTATCATAAATAAAAAGAATTCTAAGGAAGCAACACTTTTGAAAAAATTTGTTGTCCAGTGAGCAATATATAGCATTTACAACCCAGAAACTAGCAATTTAGTCCAACCACTGGTCTGGACTAGTCTTTTCTGGGATGCCATATGGTTATTGCCTCCTGAGGTTCCCTGCACACTGGGTTTGAGATTACACTCCTGTTCACTCACCGGGATGCAAGAAAATAGGAGCAGGAATAGGCCATGAGCCCATTCATATCATTCAATATGATCATAGCCTATCCATGCTGGCCTTAACTCCTCTTGTGTGCCATCTCTCTATATCCCTCTAGTTCTCAATCTATCAAATACTTGCCACTATAAATATCCATTTATTGATTGATTGAGACACAGTTTTGAATAGGCCCATCCAGCCCTTTGAGCAGCACTGCCCAGAAATCCTTGATTTAACCCCAGCTTAATCACGACATAATTTACAATGACCAATTAACCTATCAACTGATACATCTTTGGACTGTGGGTGGAAACCCACGCAGTCACAGGGAGGATGTACAAATTCCTTACAGGCAGAGGTGGGAATTGAACCCCGATCACCTGTACGGTAAAGCGTTGTGCTAACCACTATACCACCGTGCTGCCCTAAAGATCCAGCTTCCACCAATTACTGAGACAAGAAATATCTAATATCTAAGTACATCAGTTTTAAATGACTGGACCTTTATCTTGTAGTTATGTCCCCTTGTTTCAGACTCTCCCACTAGTGAAAGCATCCCAACATCTACCCTTAGGGTCTAATATGTTTGAATGAGGTCATTCCTCATTCTCCTAAACTCCAAGGAATATAGGCCTGAACTATTTAATCTCTTTCGATAAAACAACTTCTCATCCCAGAAATAAGCCTGATGAATCTCTTTTGTACTGCTATCAATGTTGTTATATACAGGAGATTCCGGTTAATCGGACCAGGTGCTTACTTGGGACAACGCTTAAAGAACAAAAACTAAACTGAAAAAATTGCCAGGATTCCGTTTGTTTATTTGGGACATTATGCTGCTTAATTGGGACAGGAGACTGGTGAACAGTTTCTAACTGGTGTCAGTCGCATGCCCTTGCATGGCTATTAGACACTACACTGTGCTTGAATTTTTAAATAGAGTTGTCACTGATAATTGGTGAGAAGGAAGCAGTAAAACTGTTTTGTTCACAGTGGTTTCAAGCATACAGGCTTGGTATGTTCTGGCCGCAGTCTGTAAGGAGTTTGTATGTTCTCCCCGTGACTGCTTGGGTTTCCTCCAGGTTCTCCAATTTCCTCCCACAGTCCAAAGATGTACTGGTTGGTATGTTAATTGGTCATTGTAAATTGTCCTGTGATTAGGCTAACTCCACACTGTATGTCAATAAATAAATATATAAATGTCAGAAACTGCCCGGAGTGAAAATGAAATGATTTTAATATTTCAACAAGTTAGGAATTAAGAATTTGAAGGTATCTTGAATATTGCAATGAAAATAAAGATTTGGAGGATGCAAGCACCTAAAGCATTGTATGAAGGCAGTCCAGGCAGTCTGTTATCTGTACTCCGTGACTGCACTGATTTTATTCATTTACGGTCAATGATAAGAACCAGCAGATGAATTCACTCTGGGTACTAATAAATAGTTTTTTGGTACTGTATTGGTATTGGTAGTGTTCTAATTTGTTCAGTATTTTATATAAACAATAATTTGTTACACAGTTAAATGGTAGTATGTATTTTTTAACTATTTCCACGGAACTTCAGCTAATTGGGGCAGTTGTTTAATTAGGCCAAAGTGTACTGGTCCCAATGTGTCCCAATTAACCAGAATCCATTGTATGCTCAGATAAGGGATCATAACTGCACACAGTATTCCAGGTGAAGCTTCACCAACACTGTGTACAATTTCAACAAAGTTCCATTCCTAGGAAATGCCTGCTAGAATCCCTGAATTGCCGAGAAGGGTATCTTAAAATTGGTACTCCAATCTGCAGAACCATTGTTTAAAGACCTCTAGTGCATGTGAAGAGGCTGTAAAATTACTTCAGTGGGCAGAAGCACTTAAAAGCATCCCTGCTGATGAGAGAATGGGACTGTCAGGTAAGCCCAGTGGGCTGCACTCAGTCTCAAGACTCAGAGAAACTGGAAGTGCACTTTCCTTTGAGTTTTGCCAGAATTCGGCTCGCATACTGACCCTTGATGGAACTGGGTGCTTGTTGAGGTTAGGAGTGCTGGGAAACTTTTGAGTTGAAATAGCAAAAGTATCAAAGGTCAGTTTTGGTTCTGGCAAAAAAATTGCTTTTATGAGGAAAAAGGGAACTATTAACAGTTTTTTTTCTCTCTGTCAGAGGATCAAACAATAATCCCATAGAGGCTAAATATGAATTTTAGCTTGTTATCACTATTAAACCAGCTCCTATCAATTCATCCTTGGGAAATGGAGCTCCTACTTTTACCATCAGCAAGCGAGTGTGTTGAGATAACGATACATCAACATTACAAGTGAAATGTTAGAGGTACAGAATTGATGCACACCAAATCGTGGGCTCTAAAGGCCCAGGGTGGCCAGGGCAGTGGCTCACTGCTAAATGTCACAACCAAGATAAATTAGACAAGGAGAGTAATCATTTCTAGGAGAGATTTGCAATTCCAACAAGAAACAAACATCCTAAAGTGACTAACAGCTAATCTTTTTCAAGTGAAGTCACCGCTTTGTCATAAGGAAACGCAGCAATTATCACTGGGATAAATGCCCAGATAATTGATTATTAGTGGTTTAATCCATGGATGAACACTGGGAAAAATTCACCAGCTTGTCTGCAAATTATACAAGAGATCATGCAGATGCTGGAAATATCGAGAACGTACACATAAAGTGCTAGAGGAACTCAGATGAGGGGAAAGGAAAGTCAACATTTTGGGCTGAGGCCCTTCTTCAGGACTGGAAGGGAAGAGGGCAGACACTGGAATATAGAAAGGTTAGGGAGAGGAGGAGGAGCACAAGCTGTCAGATGATAAGGTGAGTCCAGATGAGAGAGGGGAGGTAGGTGGGTGGGGGGGGGGGGGTAGATGAAATAGAATGATGTGAGAAGCTAGGAGGTGTTGGGTGAAAGAGAAAGAAGGAATCTGCTGGGAGAGGGCAGGAGACAAAGGAATAAAAAGGAGGAGGTGATGGCAGGTCATGAGGTAAGGGGTAGGGAAGAGAAGGAGTTTCCTGCACATCCGTCCTCACTCCATCTCCCCATGACATTACAGGGATAAGATTCCCCTTGTTTTCACCTATCACCCACAAGCCTGTGATTTCAACAGATTATCCTCCACAACCTCTTCCATCTTCACGAAGATCCTACCACCAGGCAGATCTTTCCCTCTACCCTCTGCTTTCTGCAAGAATTGGTCTCTCTGTGACTTCCTTATCTGTTCATCCCTCCCCACTGATCATCATCTGGGCACTACATCTGTTCCTACACCTCCTCCTTCGACAACATTCAGGGCCCTACACGGTTTGCTTCACTTGCAAATCTGTTGGTGTCCCTTTTTGCACCCAGTGCTCCTGGTGCAGCCTCCTCTACATCGATGATCTTCACTCCACCCACAAAACCAGCCTGGACCTCCTGGTGGCCATGAACTTCAATTCCATTTTCCATTCCCACGCCAACGTGTCTGTCCATGGCCTCTTCTACTCCACTGAGGCTAGATGCAAGTCGGATGAGCAACATCCAAGTAATATCCAACCTGAAGGCATCAAGATCGATTTTTCTAACTTCCAGTTCTAATCACTCACCTCTGTTTTCCTTCTCCCTCTCCCTTTGTCTTTCCTCATTCCTATCGCTCCCTGACCCCTTCCCTTCTCCTCCCTTCCCTCATGAACTTCCCATCACTTCCCTCTGGTTCCTCACATCCTTCCCTTTATTCTATGGTCTACTCTCCCCTCCTATCCCACTTCTTTTTCAGCCCTTCACCTCCTAGCTGCCTACTTCACTTGCCTTTCATCCCTCCTGCTTCACTCATCTACCTTCCCTCCCTCACCTGGACTCGTCTATCACCTACAATTTAGTGCTCCTCTTCCTCCTCAACCTTTTTAATTCTGGTTTCTACCCTCTTCCCTTCCAATCCCGATGAGGGTCTCGGCCTGAAACATCGACCGCTCGTTTCCCTCCATCGAAAGAGCTGCTGAGTCTCTCCACCCTGTTGTGTGAGCCCACACATTATACCACAGGATCTTTTACATTCACCAAAGGGACAATCAAGTCAAGTCATTTGAAGGAAGGCCCAATTGTATTTCCTCTTTGACACTGCTGTACGTGACAGTACTGTGCCTTCAATAGGACAGCACTTCCTCAACTCTGTCCCTCCAACAGTACATTACTTCCTCAAAACTGACCTCCAACCTTACAGTACTTCCCTGCAACAATTCAGAATTCTCTCACTACTCCCCCTCTAACAGTGCAGCACATCCCCCCCTAGAGCAGTCTTCCTGTCTTCCTCACTATTGTGCCAAGATTCTGTGCTAAATAATCCTCAGTGGTCAATCTGCTTATTCTTATTCTATACCTATCCGAACATCTCCCTCCCTTGTTTAGGTATTCTGTCAAACATTTTAATGAAAAGTCATTATTAATTTGGCTTCTTGTTCCACAAATGACATGTTAAAGACTTCCCGAAAACAGTGTTTATTTCAAAATTTTCCACGCTTTCTTCCAGAGCTAGGGCAGCAACGATGTAGTGGCCTCAGATGGATCATTCAGTTATGAAAAGTGGCTTAGTTTCTCAGTTAGATTATTCATATTACTTGTTGAATGCAAGTATCAGTAGGCAATGCATACATTAATGCAACTAAAACAGTCATCTGGCTGAGCTGATCAGTGTCTATGGAACCAACGCTTCACTAATCAAAAGAGGGAATGTACAGTAAAGTGCCTTCCACCCTCCCAGTGCAATCTGCAGATACACTGAGGAAATGGGAGGGGGAATTGGTCAGACTGCTTTGACAAAGTGTAAGGAATAGCCAAAGTTTTTCACCAGACCAGATGTCTCCAAATGGACTTTTTTTTCCAAGTACAAAACATGACATTGAGAAGCAATTGAAATTGTTCAGGGTTTAACAAAAGACCAGGTTGTTCCCTGGAGGAGACTTGTATAGTTCTGGTAAACAGCTTTCAGTGGTCGAAGAGCCGGCCTGCAGAACGTCTGCTCCAACGCCACATGCAAAAATGCCATTCCCTACTCCCAGTTCCTCCGTCTCCACTGCATCTGCTCCCAGGAAGAGGTTTTCCGTTCCAGGATATCTCAAATGTCCTCTTTCTTTAAGGATCGTGGTTTCCCTTCTGCTGTCATCAATGATGCCCTCACCCGCATCTCCTCCATTTCCCACACTTCGGCTCTCACCCCATCCTCCCGCCACCACAACAAGGATAGAGTTCCCCTTGTCCTCACCTACCACCCCACCAGCCTCCAGATCCAGCACATTATCCTCCGCAACTTCCGCCATCTTCAACAGGACCCCACCACTAAGCACATCTTTCCCTCTCCACTCCTCTCCACCTTCCACAGGGATCAGTCCCTCTGCGACTCCCTGGTCCACACGTCCCTCCCCATGGATCTCCCATCTGGCACTTATCCCTGTAAGGGCAAGTGCTACACCTGTCCCTACACCTCCTCTCTTGCCACCATTCAGGGCCCCAAACAGTACTTCCAAGTGAGGCAACACTTCACTTGTGAGCCTGTTGGGGTCATCTATTGCATCCGGTGCTCCCAGTGCAGCCTCCTCTACATCGGTGAAACCCGACGCAGATTGGCAGACCGCTTCGTCGAGTACCTCCGCTCCATCCGCCAAAACAGACAGGATCTCCCAGTAGCCACCCACTTCAACTCTGCTTCCCACTCCCCTTCAGATATGTCCATACATGGCCTCCTCTACTGCCACGATGAGGCTAAACCCAGGTTGGAGGAGCAACACCTCATATACCGTCTAGGGAGTCTCCAGCCCCTTGGTATGAATGCAGAATTCTCCAACTTCGGGTAATTCCCTCCCCCTCCCTTCCCCTATCTCTATGTCACTTTACCCCCTCCCCCAGCTGCCTACCATCTCCCTCTTGGTTCCGCCTCTTTCTACTACCCATTGTGTTTTCCCGTATTCTTTCTTCACCTTTCCTGCCTATCACCTCCCTGCTTCCCCTCCCCCACCTCTTTATCCTTCCCCTTACTGGTTTTCCACCTGGAACCTACCAGCCTTCTCCTTCCCACCCTCCCCCCACCTTCTTTATAGGGCCTCTGCCCTTCCCTCTACAGTCCTGACGAAGGGTTCCGGCCCGAAACTTCGACCGATCTTTTCCACGGATGCTGCCCGACCTGCTGAGTTCCTGCAGTGTGTTGTGAGTGTTGCATTGACCCCAGCATCTGCAGATTATTTTGTGCTCCAACTTTATCTAGTGTTGCTAGGTTTCTAGGCGACATTTAGGCAAAGGTCTGGAATTGTGTTATAGTCATACAGCAACAGAGCACAGATACAAGCCTTTTGGCCCAACAAGTCCATGCTGACCCAGTTGGTCACAATTTGCTGCATTCAGCCCATATCCTTCTGAGACCATGAACCAATGACCTGAGACCATGTACCTATCCAAGTGCTTCTTAAATGACATCATCGCACCTACCTCAACCACTCCCTCTGGCACCTCATTCCATACACTCTGTGTGAAAAGTTGCCCCTCAGATTCCTTTTAAATGTTTCTCCTCTCTTCCTAAATCTACGCTTCCAGTTTGGACTCTCCCTATTTGGGCAAACATTGTTACTGTCCACCTGATCTATACTTCTCATAATTCTAAGCATTTGTATAAATTTACCCCTCACTCTCCTACATTCCAAGGAAAAGAGACCAAGCCTGACTAATATCTCCCTATAATTCAGGCCTCCAGTCCTGGCAACATCATCATATTTATTTATTTAATTACTTATTTGTTTATTTATTCATTGAGATACAGCTCAGAACAGGCCCTTCTGGCCCTTTCAGCCGCACTGCCCAAAAATCCTGCCATTTAATCTTGGCCTAATCACGGGACAATTTAAAATGACCAATTAACCTATCAACCGGTACGTCTTTGGACTGTGGGAGGAAACTGGAGCACCCAGAAGAAACCCACATGGTCACAGGGAGAAAATGTAAGCTCCTAACAGGCAGAGGACGGAATTGAACCTGGGTCATTGGTACTGTAAAGCGTTGTACTAACCGCTATCCCATCATGTCACCCCACGAGTGCATTTCAACGCTCTTGCCAGCAAACCACATCTTTCCTATAACAGGTGACCAAAACTGTCTGCCGTACTCCAAGTGTTTATTAATGTACCCTCTAACCACTGGAGATTGGATTGCATTTCAACAACTTATTTAGAAGCCCATTACTAACAGGGTGCTAACTTCCTCTCCATTCTGTTCTAGTTATTGACAATATGGCTTGTCACTTCCCTCCTGCATCAAGAGCTAATTGCCACTTAATGGGTATCAAATGTTAAATGGCAAGTATTTATTTCATATCCAAACTTATGTTAAAAGGCTTAATTTGAAGTGCATTCTCATCCACAGGCCATTAGCCAGCCACATGATCCTTCATCCGCTTCATTAAGGATCTTATATCCCTCAGGGACACTTACGTGCCCACATTCCCTTAATCCGTGCAGCGATCAGGCTGTGCATTGGTCCATTCTATTCATTGCCTGGGATACAAAAACTTCTTGAATTTAGGGAATGCGGCAAGACAACACATGGGTGAAATCAAACAAAAAACTGACATCTAAAACAAAGCAACATGTTGTACGACCCAAAGATGTAGGAGCAAAATCAGACCATTTGGCTCATCGAGTCTGCTCTGCCATTTCATCATGGCTGATCCAATTTTCCTTTCAGCCCCAGTCTCCCGCCTTCTCCCCGTATCCCTTCATGCCCTGACCAATCAAGAATCGATCAACCCTGGCCTTAAATATACATAAAGACCTGGCCTCCACAGCTGCCTGTGGCAAAGGGTTCCACAGATTCACCACTCTCTGGTTAAAGATGTTACGGTACAGTACAGTGCACGAGTCCTAGGCACACATAGATAGCTAGGTTGCTAAAGACTTTTGCACGGTACTGCATTTGTGAATGTGGAGCAGAGAGCAAGTTTGTAGTCCACAATAGAGACCCACATCAAAATCAGGTTTATCAACACTCACATATGTATTGAAAGTAGTTTTTTTTCACAGTGGCAGTACAGTGCAATACATAAAATTATTACAATACTGTGCAAAAGTCTTTGGTACCTGAGCTACTCTATATACATATGCCAAAAACCTATGCAAAGTATATGATATTTAAAGCTTGGCCAAAGAAGTTGGTCTTAAAGGATGAGATATGAAGGGTGGACGAGCAAAGGCTGAGATTTGTAAGATGGAAATTCCATGAAGCCTCAACTGCTGAGGGCATAGCTGACCAAAGATCCATTAAATTCAAGTGTGACCAAGAAGCTGGAGATCAAGAACGCCACAGAGATCTTGAAACGTTTGTAGATTGGTGGAGGTGGAAAAAAAAACGTGGGAGCTTTGGGTTGTTGCGGGGTTACTGCAATGTGAGACCTTGGAGTGATCTGAAAACAAAGATGAGAATTTAATATCAAATCATTGCTTAACTGGTAGGTTAGTGAGCACAGAAGTGAACTTATCCTGAGGTAACTAACTTAGTGATTGTGAGAACTGCGCAATGTTTGTGCACGGACAAGAAGACAGTTTTGATGATGCACACAGTATACATGCTAAATGCCTATCACTGTGCAGTTTCACCCAGGACATGTTGCCCACCCAGTAACAGTACACTGCGAGTCTACTATTTTAAGCTTTTCGACATATTTTGCACGCCAAGCTGTCTGTTCTAAAATAAAGTTTGTTGCATTGGGAGGCCTGGATACTTTCCAAGTACTCAACCAAATCTGTGGCTGATGAAAGCTCAACATAAAATCAGTGCACCAGGATGCAATCTGTTGATTTTAGAACTAAACTAAAGGCTAAGTCAACACTGGATGATACAACAACCAGGCAGAACAGTTTTCTGTTTAGGGGAGCCATCTTTCTCTAGGAACAAACTGTGGCATCTCAAATGAGCTATTACAATGTGAGCTGCTTCAAGTGTATAGCTGCGAAAGTATAAATCCTTACGTACACACTGTCTGTATTTATTAGTAACATGGGGAAACTGGAATTCTTGGATCTGTTTTTTACTTGCGGTCATTTCAGTGGAGCCATACTACCCAGTTAATATTTAGCTGGGCAGTGCTGATATTCAACAAGCTTGGCAACTGCTGATAATCATCTCCTCACTAATGGAAAGTCACAGCAAGACACATGGGAAATACAGAAGGCCAGGTATGGTGCAGAATTGGAATCAGGTACAATTATTATGTTTGAGAGGGATTTAGATGGGCACTTGAGTAGGTAAGGCAAATGATACAGAAGACTGCAGATGCTGGAAATGGTGCAAAAAGCAAATTGCTGGAGGAACTCAGCAGGCCAGGCAGCTCCTGTGGAGCGAAATGGGCAAATGGGATAGATGGATACACAACTAACGTAGGCAAATGGGATTAGTGTGGCTGGCCAAAACATGGATGTAGTGGGTCTGAAGAGTCTGTTTTTGTGCTACATTACTCTATTACTGTGTGACTCTGGTGACACCCTTCCCTCAATACAGTAACATAAACAGAGCACACCACACCACTTCACCTGCGACGACCCTCACCTCTGTCTCACAAGAGCTGAGCCCTCACCTGTACAAGTCACATCTGGAAGTGCTGCAGCTCATACCACTCCATTCTGTTGACAATAACCCGCAGCTGGGGGTTCCTGTAACCACGACGATCCTTCTGTTGACTCTGACTTTGATGGTTGCTGGGAGCACACAAGGATCCGAATTATCTGACACATTTATCTGACTGAATTCTTTACAAAGACAGTCGGGGGGTGGGGGGGTGGGGGGGGGGAGGAATGGCCAATAACCAAGGCAAGATAAGTAAACGTGACCTTTAAAAAAGGGAATATGGAATGGGGACATGAAGCAATTAGGTTTCAAAATCAGATGAGGCAATGGAAGCGGAACTGTCAGTGTAATGGATGTCTTCATGCTTCAGCAGTTAGAAGCTCAATCGACATTTTCTACACATGTTCCTGAGAACATACTGTTCAAAATTAGACCTGCAATTAGCTAGAATAATTACAAAATTACACTATCTTGTAACCTTAACTCTGAAATACTTTATGCATTCATTGAAGCAAATAGCACAAAAGGATGCTATTTGGGCCATTATATCATGCCTCCTGAAAAACAGCCATCCAGTCAGTCCACTCCCTAGCTCTCGCACTTAGCCATTAGGTGATCCAATGTTTGTCCGGGTATTCTTTATATATGAAAAGTGCCTCTGCCTCCACTACCTTTTCAGGCAGTAAGTTCTGGCTGCTTACCATTCCTTGAGTAACAATTTCTCAACTCTTCCCTAATCTTTCAAAGAGTTGCCTTAAATCTCTATCCCCTTGTAAATGACTGCTGTGCAAAATGCTCACTATCCAGGCCTCTCATTGTTTTTTATGTACGAAGGGATGAACGGTACGGCTGCCAATGTAGTTTAGGATGTGCAACTCATCTCAACAAACTAGGTGGATAATGTGTTCCCAGGACCTTACTGAGCGCAGCCAGAAATGCAGTAAACAGTTGATGCTTCTGGGTGAAAGGGCAGTGAGGGGTGGGCCAGGCTCACCATTACACCTTCCCCTTGTGAAGGAACAGGTCTGCATACACTGCTCATGGGTTTTGTAGAGGAATGGGGAGCTAACACATTGGTTATAAAGGTGGAAAAGAACAGAAGAGTCAATACTCTGACCTAGTCAACTGGGGAGGTCCGTCTGCGATGGGGTGTATTTATCACAGAACGATATATGCTGGAATAACAATGAGCAGTTAATAAAGGTACGATCACTGTGTACAGCCTGAGTTTGCTTTTCAGGGAAGTGCTTTATAGAGTAGATCATTAAGATTAATGTTGATGGCCACATTATCAAAGGATTGAAGTCAAATTAGAAAAGTATGTTTACTATAGTTTATGTTGCCAAAGCAGCCTGCCCAAGCAGGTTCCAGATAGCAATCAGTGCAGGTATATTTTCCCCTGTAGAGTTATAGGCATCAAAAAGAAAGTAATTAAAGTCTAGCCCTTAAGGGACTCTGGCATACTTGGAGGTAAAGCCTATTCAAAATGATTTAGTTAGTTGCAGTGAGGCTAATTACAGTCAAGTGCGATACCATGTAAGAAACTATGTCTTGCTATTGGGACTCTGATACAGTTCCACTCTAGCTGCTGGAATCTAACCTGAATGTCACATGATACCACTTTGAATCCTCATATAACACCACTCTGACGCTGGAACTATGTTGTGGCTGCGTAACACTCTAAACCGTTCAATCCTGAAGCTGCCTTCATTTGTGGCCATCTAGTAGGACATCTAGAATTGATCAGGGCAATACCTCAGCTAGCTGCTTTGTTTTAAACTGTACAGCTGGAGGGCAAGATCTGTGTGACTGAGGGTGATAACGCCCTCACTCTTGAACTCTGACTAATTGTTACTACAAGCATAAAGTGTACATTTCCAGCGGATCTGGCCAATCCAGTCCATTGGGATTAAGTATAACTTAGCTGGAAAGTTATGACTTCCAGGAGTTAAATTCCTTTCAGAGGAATGGATGGACCTGCAGAATCTCCCTTAAGCCACACAATGTTATACAGTGTCAATAGCTTCTTGTTCAGCTTCCATATCCCCATGCCAGACTTCTGGTCTTCCTTCAGCCAGCAGGAGGCAACGCTCAGAGAAGAACGTGGATCTGACTGAGAGCATAAAAGGAAGTCTACCCAGGAGTGGAGTAACTCATCTTATCTCAAAAAGTCGTACTAAGCGCTCCATCTGTACATTCACGGAAGATAATGTGAGGTTAACGCCTTTCGCAATTTCAATCAAGAGTATGGACCTGGTGTCCAATTTTCCACTGGCTTTGTTGGAACATCGACCTGTATAAATGATGCAGGTAAATGACCACCAGGAATAAATGGCTAGACTTCACCCGCACTAGTGGGAAATCATTGGAAGATAACCAGCCATTCTTATGTCAGGGTATAAACAGTGATAACATCGAGCAGAGTGCTCTTGTACTTTTTTAAAATTTAGCAATACAGCACGGAACAGACCCTTCCGGCCCAAACTCCCAGCAACCCACCTTCTTAACGTCACAGGAACATTTACAACTACCATTTAACCAACTAACTGACATGTCTTTGGATTGTGGGAGGGCACCAGAGCACACGGAGGAACCCCATGTGGAGAATGTATAAACCCTTTACAGACAGCGTCGGAATTGAAAACTCTGGAATGCACCGAGCAGCAATAGCGCTCTGCTCACTGCCACTCCATCTGGCACCCCGTGTTCTATCCACCACAACGAGAGAGTCGCCAAGCATCTTTCTGACTTTATTGTCAGTGACCTTCGGGTTGTATCTTGACTTCCAGCACTGTCTGTGTGGAGTTTGCCTGTTCTGCCTATGACCATATAGGTTTCCTCCAGGTGCTCCAGTTTTCCCGTGCGTCTCAAAGTCAAGCAGATTGGTAAACTGGTTCCCCACTGCTCAGTGGTGGGATTGATATCCATATAAGCATTTTGGGAGAATTGCATAAAGGGTAAATTAGTGAAGGAATGGTATTATTCTGACAGCCAGCATAGAATTGATGAATGAATGACCTCGTTCTACATTGTAAGGAAAAGTGGAACTTAATCCCATATTCCAAACTTTGATCTACGGCCCTAAAGCTCACAGCATTCCAAATACAAATCCGAGTACTGTTTAAATGTGATGGGGGTCTCTGCCTCTGCCACTCTTTCCAGCAGAATGTTGCTGACATTTACCACCCTATGAGTGAGAAAAGCTTCTCTTTACCCCACCTCTAAACTGCTAATCAACATTGTTTCTTTCCACTAGGGTTATTATGAAACCCACCGTGGCATGACAGCAACCCAGAAACTCCATTTCTAATGCTGCAGTTTTTTAAAAATATAACTAAGGTCAGGGACCAGGCATAATGCCCTTCATAGATGAACATCTTGCCTGGTTAACACTGGAGACAACGTGTAGCAATGGAACAATACCCAAACCTGAGTCATGTATCAAAGATGACACATGAGCTTTGTGTTTCAATTGTCCAGTGAGAGTTGGCCTTTGCCCAGAGTCTAACAATTTCCAGTGGTAATCTCCAAAAATCAATGGCATGTTCTTCTGAAAGCTGTTCTACCTTCCCAAAGGCCAAACAAAAGAGTGGACCGAACATCCTTTATTAATGTCCAGTAATTGACCTGATAAACACATGAATATATAAGTGCCTTATCAATAGACAGAAAGCTGAGGGCTTTAAGAAGTCTCCTAGACTCTCCTCATGGATTCTTACAAGCAGAGGATAGACTAGACTTCAGTTGTATTACAGTATTGTCATCAATCTCAATAGAACTCTTACACCAACATAATCCTCCCCTAAACTTGCAGGGAAATCACTCCAGTTGACCCAAGGTGACATGGGTCAGATGATTACTTAACCATAGAAGACATAACAATCCTGCCATGTGCTGAGTCTCTGGGGCAAATGAATACCAGTCAAGGTTTTGACTCCTTTTGGTAGAGTGAGCTTCCTATCAGTTAACTTGGGAATGGCCACTGGAGTCCTCCTGACCAATGTGGTTCAGCCAGTTATCACTGTAAATGTCTTATCTATCAAACAGCACAGAGTGTTCCATTGTTCCCAGCTACGTGAGCAAACTGCAGCTACAACACACTGGGGTAACAGTGCCATCAGAACAATTTGTTCCAGTCATATCAATTTGCATAAGGTTCCAATTAAAACACTTCCAAGACAGCTTAAAGGGTATGAGAATCAATTAAACTCCATGATCTTCACCCATGGAAAATGAACATTAAATACACAGTAATAAAATTTAGATGGCTGCTTAGATAATAAAACAATTACCCTTTTTTCTCAGTAAGCTAACTTTTACATTAACGCTCCTTTGTATGCAGGACTTGCCCCTGCAAAAAAAAGGGTCTCCCTTTCTCCTGCTGTAAGAATCGAGGAGTCCCTTTGAGGCTGTGCTGTATGCTGCCTGAATTTTGATACCTGAACAGCATTTGCATGAGTTGTTGAAAACGTAGTTAGTTGGTTGAGCATATCCAGCTCAACACACAGGTAAAGCTGTCCCCGCCATTGAACGTATCTATACAAAATGTTGTTGCTGGTAAGCAGCATCCATCATCAGGGACCCCATCGCCCGGGCATGCTCTCTTCTCACTGCTGCCATCAGGAAGAAAGTACAGGAGCTTCAGGACTCACATCACCAGCTTTAGGAACAGTTACTACCCCTCAGCCACCAGGCACTTGAACCAAAGGGGATAACTTCATTCCGCTTCACATTGAAATATTACTGCAACCTATTGGCTCTTCATCTCATATTCCTGACATTTATTGCTTATTTATTATTATTATTTCTTTATTTTTGTATTTGCATAATTTGTATACTTTGCACTCAGTTTGAACACCCAAGTCGGTGTGATCTTTTATTTAATCTATTGAGGTTATTATTCTATTATGGATTTATTGAGAATGCCCACAAGACAATGAATCTTAGGGTTGTATATATGAACTTACATAATAAATTTACTTTGAAATTTTATTTCATTTCCTCTAACAACTCTCACCTTCCTCTCAGCAAACTTACACTTTAAATTCAGCAAACTTGGAAAGGCTTGAAGAAGATCGCACCCCACAAAAATTGTGCTGAACTTAAAAGTGCAAGATGCAAAGTATTCATCAGAAGGTATCCTTATTTTGCTATCATATTGTTTCACTTCCTTCTCAATCTGCTTCGAAAACTCTTACACAAGAGTACCACCCAGTTAGTTTAAATTAAGACTGGTGTCATTGCTCAGTAACTAACATTTCCAATTTCCCATTACCCATTACCCATGCTAACACAAAAGTCAGCACAGAACCCAAAACTCGATTAATGCCAACATATATCCTTGCTCCCATTCTCCCTCCATGCCAGCTTCTGAATCTTATGACATATTTGCCAAAAGAGTGCAGAAAATTCACTATACTTACTTAAACATCTAGAGGATTACTTGTTTACTTTTTAGATCATCATCATAGCTTGTCACACCTGACAGCCAGCCACTCTTAGTGTTGTTTGGTTGACGTTGAGCAGGTCAGTGTCAGCTAAATCAGGGGAGAGTGGGCAGTTGCGCAGAATGTGTTCGATGTTCTGCACCCTTTCGCCACACTCACAGGATTCGCTGGTCTTTAAACCCCACTTCACCATATTGTCTCCCGTCCTACAAACTCCCACTCTCGCTCTGTTGAGAGTGCACCACCTCCGTCTGTCAAGCAGTGCCCCGTCTGGTAACATTTCTGTGGGGTCTTGCACTGTATTGTTTGGTGGGGTTCTGGCTTCTGTTTGTTGCCAGAGGTCAATCCTGTATGTTTGGGGGGATGTTCCTTGCGGTAGTTCCTCCACTGTAGCAAAGCTTTTCCTCGATTTTAGGCGGTTGGAAACTGGCACATGACGATGTAGTGGGTGCCGTGGACCCGAGTTCTGTTTACCTTTTTCAATTTGTGTTGTAGTGTGTCTTCGGATCTCTGGGGGGGAGCAATGCCTGCAAGTCTGTAAATGATGTTAGTGGGTGTGGGGTGCAGTGTGCCCGTGATTATTCAGCAGGCTTCGTTAAGCAACGGGTCTATTTTCTTCGCATGGGCTGATCTGCCCCACACAGGTACACAGTATTTTGCAGGTGCATAGCAGAGTGCTAGGGCGGTTGATCTAAGTGTGTGAGCATTAGCATCACTTTTTAGGTGATGCCTGCAAACAACATGTCCAATGGCGACATGCTTCAGATAGTTCACAAAATTAGTTATTTACTTCCTTTACTACTTCTTCTTTCAAAAATGATTCTGCTACTACTGGAGCCTGTGCTCGACAGATTGATTGTGTGTTTTCAGGCCAATAGACCGGTCTGACACTCCGGGGGAACTTGGTGAGGTTTTGAGTGAAGTGTGTGGGTTGAAGGCCACAAAGCCTGGAGACAGGGAGCCAGCCCATGACCGAATCCATTTCCCGCCAATCTTGCCGATTAAAGCGTTGAGAGGATTGAAATCAGTGAAGACAGAAGTGAAAGGCGAGCAGGCATTCAGCACCGTCTGCCTGCAAGTGACTGATCTCTCTCTTGCTTGCTACTCCCGGAGAAAGGTGCCTGCGTTCAATTGGTCTCTCTCTCTTCCACCCCCCCACCCCCTGCTCACTTGTTGCTGCTGGAATCTTGGGTCTTGGGCAAGGATTAGTTGACATGGTTTATGTACTGAACTCTGTAGTTCATGTAATGCTTTGTGTCTGGTTTCTGGTTGCTCCCTTTTTTCATTGATGTTTTGTGCGATTTTGATCGGGGGAGACTAGTTCTGTAACCTGCAGTTAACAAACAACACAGCGTTAAACTGAACTGAACTGAGCTGAAAATGAACATTCCTGGACTTTTTCATTGGCTTTCTGGTATGATGTTTCATATTCTAAGTTTTTTGCTCATGTTTTTTTTGCCATTGGCAAGATTTGTTTTTTTCTGCACATTGGGGATTTGATTTTTTTCTTTGAACAGGTCCCATGGTTTTTCTGTTTTGTGGCTGTCTGTGGGAAGAGGAATCTCAAGGTTGTATACTGCACACATATTTTTATAATAAATGTACTTTCAATCTTTTAATCTTTGAGATTTTACTCCCTTTTGTAGCTAACAAAATATAAACCTGGCCTGTCTATAATTGACATAAGAAAATCTGCAGATGCTGGAAATCCAAAGCAACACACACAAAATACCGGAGGAACTCAGCAGGCCAGGCAGCATCTATGGAGAAAAGAGTAAACAGTTGATGTTTTGGGACGAGACCCTTCATCAAGACTGGAAGGAAAGCTAAGTGAGAGCAAGAAGGTTGGGGGAGAGGAGGAAGAAGTACAAGGTGGTAGATGATAGGTGAAACCAGGAGAGAAGGAGGGGTGAAGTAAGGAGCTGAGAAGCTGATAGGTGAAAGAGATAAAGGGCTGGAGAAGGGGGAAGCTTGATAGGAGAGGATAGAAGACCAAGGCAGATAGGGAAGGGGGGCCTGAAATCAGGTATAATATCACCACATATGTTGTGAAACTTAAATTTGCAGCAGCAGTACAATGCAAAGCATAATAAGAGAGAAAAAAAACTGTGAATTACAGTATGACTATACATATTAAATAGTTAAGTTAAATAAGTAGTGCAACAAAAGAAATAAAAAAGTATTGAGCTAGTGTTCATGGGTTTAATGTTCATTCAGAAATTGGATGGCAGAGGGGAAGAAGCTGTTCCTGAATTGTTGAGTGTGTGCCTTCAGGCTTCTGCACCTCCTTCCAAATCAAAGGTGGTGACAAAGTAGCATAGGGAGGCAGATAGGCTGTGTGGTGCCACAACAACACCTCTTACTCAATGTCAGCAAGACCAAGGAGCTAATTATTAACTTCAGAAGGAAACTATAGATCAATGAGCCAGTCCTCATCAGAGGTTCAGTATACTGAGTGGCTACATCACAGCATGGTATGGAAACACTAATGCCCTTGAACAGAAAATCCGACAAAAATTAGTGGATACAGCCTAGCCTATCACAGGTACAGCCCTCCCCACCATTGAGCACATCTACACGAAGCATTATCACAGGATCCATCATCAGGGAGCCCCACCACCCAGGTCATGCTCTCTTCTCGCTGCCGCCATCAGGAAGAAGGTGCAGAAGCCTCAGAAATCAGACCAGCAGGTTATTACCCCTCAATCATCGAGCTCGAACCAGAGGGGATAGCTTCACTCAACTTCACTCATCCCATCACTGAACTATTCCCACAACCTATGAACTCACTTTCAAGGACTCTTCATCTCATGTTCAATACTTATTGTTCACTTATTTATTGTTATAATTATTTCTTTTTTCTCTTTCTTTTTGCACAGTTTGTTGTTTTTTGCTCACTGGTTTGTCCGACCTGTTGGTGTGGTCTTTCTTTGTTTCTAATAAGGTTATTGGATTTATTGAGGATGCTCACAATAAAATGAATCTCAGGGTTGTATATGATGATATATAGGTACTTCGATAATAAATTTATGTTGAACTTTGAACTACATCTGATTTATTCCAGTGAAGGCAGGTCACACAATGTAAAGTTGGCCAGCCCTGGAAACGTACACTGTCACTTTGTGCGCTGTGTGGTTCTCTGGGGATGCCAACCCCTCTCAAATTCCACTGCAGCACAGCCAGCTACTAAGCGAGAGCATAAATGGGACAGGAATTCAACACAGGTTGCAGAGACTGCTCTGCCAACTGAAATGATCAGGTCTGATTCTTGACCTCAACGTTCTTCCTCCTCAATCCCAACATCTCTCACTTAGTATCCAAAACACAATTAAAGGTTCATTTAGTACAAAAACACTACAATAGACGGCAAAATAGATTCCTCTAACAAGATTAAATAATTTGACTTTTAAAATAGTTAAATATGAAGATATTAAGGACTCTCTCATTACATAATTGGAGACACCACTAACTGTAAATGTAAACAAGCCAATGATTAATAGACACACAGGATTACTCGCAATGATATAGAAGTTTTGAGTTCAGTACTGTCAGCAATAATAGGCATTTCTAGGTCATTTTGCGTTGCTGCAGAAATTCAATCTGCATTTCCTGGCATTTCACTGCAACTCCAAGGACAGTGTTTAATTGGCCTTTGCTGGAGTCGGATTTAAGCCCCACACTCTGCTTCTGTCCTTTGGACTCTAACCCCTGCTCCCCCCCATCCCACCCCTTGATCAAGAGGTCCTGAACAACTATGATCCAACTAATGGTACCAGCCCTCAATCCCTCTGCAAATTCAACTCTCCACCAGTCTGGCTGATGTCCTCCCCAACTGAAGAGAAAAAGTATAATGCCTTGAGCTTTGGACACCATTGTAATTTGAACAGCTGAACTATGAACAAATAGCCATTAATGCACCATGTTATGACCACATATGGACCTTTAATAACATGCCTTACTTCTATGTCTCTGTTTTATTTGCAAATAAAGTCATTAAACAAGTTTATTACTGGGCCAACCACACAGCTAATGTCCTGCAGTTTTATGTCCGAATTTCCAAATTGACTTAGTGACATGTACAGAATGTAAAGTGATCAATATTGTATTGATATATATCAATATCTATTGTATTGCTAGACAATTTATACTCAATGTACTGTACGTCTGATAAAAAAATTAATTACTTCATCTGCTCAATCTCACACTAGACTGTTTTCAATCGTTTGGACACAAGGCATCGTTGCACAATGTTCTCCTCTGGGCACCAGGGTGCATATTCAATACATACTGAAAGGACTGCTGCTGTCTGAAATTACTTTGGACCAGTTTCAACAATGTTCCCATTACTCTAAAAACCCTCACTTGTCTTAAGCTTAACAGCAACAAAACATTTTGGTCAAGGAACAAACACAACTTATAAGCCTTCTGATGTTCTTCATTTGAAGAGCCTTTTGTACAAGGTAAAGATGCAAGCTAATGTCTAAGCAGGTTTGGGCACATTCCTCATCAAAGATAGCTGGACAGTTAACTTTGGCGCCTGATACTAACTCAATCTGTTTGCAGATGCTGCTCAAACTGCGAACTGACCTCAGATGTGAACAGAAGACAGTGATGTTCTATGTACTGGGAGGTATTCATTTGGGACTCTTCAATGCCCAGCAACGCACCCCTCTTAAGCTATCATTACTCCTGATGGCTTCAGCAAAGGATTCCATACGGCACATGACCAAGACAGGGGAGAGTGGGCAACCCTGCCTGACTCCAGATTTAATGGAGAAACTGCCAGCTTCCCACCCATTGATTTGGACTCCACTACAGGTTTCTGTGTGGAGCAGTTGGATCCGATTCCTGTTCCCCTCCCCAAAGCCAATTTTGGAGAGTACGTCTATCACATACATGTGTAATATCCTGTCAAAGGCTTTCTCCTGGTCCAAGCCGACCAGGTAGGCATCTACCAGCCTGCCCTGGATGTAGGCAATAGTATCCCTGAGCAGCAGATTGGAGTTATTTTTTATATCAAGATAAACTTGATTCATAGTTTAAAAATGACATAAATAAACCATGCAATGTCTTCTCATTCTCACATTAAAACCAGTGGGACTATTGCCACTCATGTAGATCCTTGGGGTGATGCACTTCTACAATAATTGATGGGCTTCCTCACCAAACCCATCCCCTCTGTCTCCAGTGGGAGAAGAACCTATACTGTGGTCTTTCCCCACCAGCCCCGAGCAGTGTCTGTACCAAGCTTCAGTGCATCTCTCAGCATCTCAGCACATACTCCCGCAGTCTGGAATATGCCAGCTGGCAGTGTTCCTCCACGGACATCTCGACATGTTGGCAGGCTAACACGTTTTGGGCTGACCATTTCACTGAGTTGATGACCCATCAGCAGCACTTGATGTTTATTTCTGTGTGTGCTCCTGGAAACACCTCACAGATTAGAGACTCCTCTGTCACACAGCTGCTTGGGATGAACTTTCTTCATACCTTCTGTGCAAACCCACAGTCTGGAAAGAGATGAGCAACCATCTCATCCCATTACAGTCATTCTGCAGGCAGCAGGTTGTGGGAATGATGCCCCAGGCATGGAGGAAGGGTCTGACTGGGAGGGCCCCTATCACCACCAGCCAGGCAAGGGCTTGGTGCCTGCTGGTGAGGTCTGGCAACGAGGCATTCTACTAAATGGTCTGGACTGTCTGACCAGGAAATTATCCCAACTTCTGCAGTGTCTGCAGAACCTCCTGTGCTGACCACTGCCTGATGGCCTTGTGGTCAAAGATGTTGGTCTGGAAGAACTTTTCCATGAAGGACAGGCAGTGTGGCAACGACCAACTGACTGGGACGTTGTGCGGTACCAGGGCCTGACCCATCCATCATAACAACAGGGACAGAGAGAACCTTGGTGCCTAGTGGTACTTGGTGCTCACATATTTCAGGTCCATGCGCAATCTGTAAAGGTGGTCACAGGTTTGGTCTGGGTGGATCATCTGTCCCAGAACACACTTGACCCCGTTGGCAATGGCTTTGGACAGGATCTCATAATCTATGTTCAAGAGCGAAATTTCCTCCTTCTTCTTGTAGACGAGGGTAATGATGCCCTTCCTCATGGAGTCCGACATGCTGCCAGCTAGAAGCTTTGTATACTTCCAGCTGGTCTGGGACCATCCAGCCCCAGTCTGGGACCAACAGCCAGTAGGCTGTTGCTTTCAGAAGTTATATTTGACTCAGGAACAAATGGAGCCAGTCAGCTCCTCTAGGATCAGTGGCTGTCCAGACTCTCCTGTTTGCTATCATCTAACACCTTCGTGATAGGTGACAGGAAGTTCTGGAATGTGCCAGTCAAATAAACCGGATTCTGGTGTTTCTCCGGTTCTGGCCACATGATCATCCCTGAATTCAGTTGTTTCACCTTTGACATAAAGCCTCAGTTGCTGAGCCTTTAACTGGAATTCTTTCCAAAACTCTTTATTTTCTCGACATCACACTTTCTTAACAATGCTCCTTAAAACTTACTTTCAAGACAAAACTTTTAACTACCTGCCCTGGCACTTTCTGAAACAAAGCACTCTGGGAAGTTCTTCAAATTATTGTCATTCGTGCAATTATAACAGCTCAATATCTATTTTATGGGAACTACCTGTAGTTTGGTCCTCTAAGAGGACCACAACCTTGTCATAGGGTTTGGAGGCTTGCATGCCTCAATGACCTTGACAGCGATGTTGGCCGGAGTCAGGGCTTTATGCTTTGGCATTTGGTAGTGTCACACATGCCAAAACAGGTCAAATGGTAGAGGCCAGACGAAGAGTGGTCCACCAGTCCTCCAGTTCAGGGCTAACAACTCTGACCGGTAAAACAAAATTTTTACAGAAACAGCAATAAAGAATTCTTCTACATCTGAGTGCAATGGTTTTCCTGAGTCTCCACCTGGCATTTACAAGACTGACAGTAGTGAATACCAAGAGAAAGTTATTGAAATGGTAGATAGATAGATAGGTAGATAGATATACTTTATTGATCCCGAGGGAAATTGGGTTTCGTTACAGCCATAATAGAGCATAAATATAGCAATACAAAAAACACAAACAATCAAACAACAAAATGCAAACTATGCCAGATGGAAATAAGTCCAGGACCAGCCTATTGGCTCAGGGTGTCTGACCCTCCACAGGAGGAGCTGCAAGTTCAATGGCCACAGGCAGGAACAACCTCCCGTGCCGCCCAGTGTTGTATCTCGGTGGAATATGGCCGAAGTCCAACAGTAAAAAGTTCAATATCCGGTCTACAAACACGTTCCTCGATCGTAATATGACCCGAATTGCACCATCTGTTGTTAACCAGAACAGTAAGCACCCAACTCTTGAACACTTACCGCTTTCAGTGCACTTCCGGTCAGCCCGAACGGTCTGGCAGCCGTCCATGGAAAAGTTTTGATCGGGGGGTATGTCCTCGTGCAGCCCCGTTCCAGTAAAACACATAACACTGCACTCCCGAAATGTCCTCTGACGCCTGGCTAGTGCCGTGAAATGATGAATGCCACCAGAGATGCAAAACCTTCACTGTTGCCCTAAATTTCAGCAGCGTGACGGGCAGTAGGTAGCTATAGTCTGATATATGATGTCATAAAGAGCAACAAAATGTGGGTCTAATTTAATCCACATGGATAGTTTGGATATGTATAACCTGAGTTTGCTTTTCTGCTATCTTAACATCCCAAAATCTGGGCCTTAAACATCACACATGGGAAAGTCATGGAGCAAAAAGTATTTGCTGTGGAAATGATTGAGTGCTTCTGACTGACAGCAAGATTTTCCACTTTCAGGAATACTGCACCTCCCACACAGTTATAGTACCTGGAGAAGCCAAAAACACTATTCAAAAATAACAATGCACTTATTTAAAACAGCCTATTTGTTTACTGCCCGAGAGAGGGAAAAGCTCTGAGACTGAATTTGATATATTTATGTCTGCGTTCATGGCATTGATTTGAAGAAATCAGTACTGTATCTCATTTTCAGGAGCAATTAACTGTTTAGATTTTAATTTCCACAGAAACTTCCAATCTAAAGCTTACAGCTACAGAAGACTATGTAAATCAGTTGTAGTCGTCTGCCCCAGCAGTGCCATACCTTATCTTTGCATCTAAATGAACAAAGCCATGCTCTCTCTCTCTCGCTCTCTCCAACATATGGATCTGTGCTCTATCTCAGCCTTCATCCTGAAGATGATGGGTGAATGAGTGGTTCCTGGACTAAGCTAGCCCATAGGTAATAGAGTTTGAATGATTTTGCTCACAGACAGTGGAAAAACATGATGGATAAAGGTTTGCCATAACAGTCAAGATGAGGTAAAGGCCGATGAGCTCACATTGGGGTGGTGGGGGTGGGGATACGATGTCATAAGATGAAGTAGGCAGTCATAAAGCTGTTGTGTATATGTCACTCTGAATATTATGTTTGAAGAGAACACACTGGACATCACAGGTGATTTTGATTAGAGTTGTACAAGTACAATAGCTGGGACAGAGATCTGTTTTCAAGAATTCAAACAAGCTGATATCTGTGGAACTGACTTGAAAATGGCAAGGTATGTTCAAAGACTTCGGAGAAGAATCTGAAAAAGGGAATTACTGCAGTTTGGAAGGATAGGCAGATTACGTGTTATAGGATATGGGACAATCCAGGCAAATGGGACAGGTATCTTTATCGGCATGAACAGGTTAGACTATAGGATCTGTTTTCTTTTGTTGTATAACCATGACACCAGGTATTATTTTTTGAGTGAAAGGTGCAGACAATAGACAGAGCCCTCTTCTTCTGGCCCTTAGCTTCCCAGCGCAGCATAGGCCTTCGAGGACCTCCCATCTCCAGGAGAGTCCCCATTGTCTAATTTTGGCCTCAATGTCTCTCTTCCACGTTCTTTGGATGTCCCCTTTTCCTCTTTCCTTGGGGATTCCATTTTAATGACTGCCTGCTGGTGTTGTTGGGTGGCTTCCTCATGGTGTGGCCAATCCACCTCCATTTCAATTCTCTATGGACTCCTGGTTGCTGTTTTCCCACAATGTCTGGCTCGGTACTTTGTCAGTTCATCTGATGTTTAGGATCCTTCTCAGGCACCAGTTGATGAAAGCCTTCAGTTTTTGTAATGTCTTCTTTGTTGTTCTCCAAGTTTCAGAGCCATATAGGAGCACTGTTTTAACATTTCAGATAAAGAGTCTGATTTTGGTTTTTCTTGATAGGATTCTGGATGTCCACACTTTCTTCAAGATGTCGAAAACTACTCTGGAATTGTTGATCCTGGCTTTGATTTAAGAGTGGGGGACCAATAAATTCAGACTCAACCAGCTTTACAGTGCAAGAGGTACGTTTGAAGAAGATGGTGTGGAGGTGGTGAAAGTACAAAGGAGGGGTAAGGCACTCCTTCCCTCTGCTAGCCTGCAGGCCAGCCCTTCGGCAAGCTGCAGCACCTTCTGAGCTCCTTCCCCCCAACCAGGGTAACGTGAAGCCATCACAGCAAGTGCCGAATGGTCACGTGAGCAGCTGGTGCATATCACAAGTCCTGGTTATGCAACCACTGATGCCAGGCAGACAATCTCTGAAGAGTATTGATAATGGCTGGGGTCACCCATCTTGTAAGGACTCTGCCCAGAAGGCGGCAACAGTAAACCCCATCTATAGAAAAATCCGCCAAGAACAATCACAGTCATAGACCATGATCACCCACATCTTATGACACGGCACATAAAGATAATGACGACAGTGTGGTCAATCGTGTTAAGTGCAACATATAGACCAACGGGGCCAGAGAGTGATACATTAGCTTTATTCCAGTGGCACGGGGTGTCAGCTACAGTGCAATACAGTGGAATAATCAGTATTAGGAGCCTTGGCCACGGCAATCTGAAGGGGAAATTAAGATCCCTGTGTCTGACTGTGTGGACACCTGATCGGGTAAGGACTGTACCCTCTCTTGTTTCTGCAATAGTTTCTACCATTCCATTCCTGACTCACATGAACAATGACTAAAGCAAAGCAGCAAAGAGCCATTGAAATATTTGCAAATGTAAACCAACACCCTCATGGTAGGAAGGTGGTGAGTAGGGGAGCACTGGGAAGATATTGCTAATGAGTGTTGATTATTAGAAAACAACAGTCAGAAATATAACTGTGGGTGGGAGGGAAACAGTGACGGTATCATAACACTGAGTCACCAGAACACATTTACATTAGCTCAGCTTCTTATCAGTTCCAAAAATGCACTGGTATCGCAAAGAGGTCTTAATGATTTGATCAGCTTTATCCTTCTTACCTACCCATTACTCCATAACTACGCAACCATAGACCAGAACATCTGCCTAAAAAATGCTATCTCAAGACACGCTTACATAGACAGGTAATAAAAAGCAGAGTGCTGTTGAGAGCTGCTCCAAAGTCCATCCTGATAGAGACTACTTATATATGGAATCCAAATACTCAGACTCAGTGACGTTATGATTCTGGCAAAATGGAGCCACCTCTTCATTCTCTTCTCTTCTTACCTCCTGGCTTCCTACTGCCATTTTACCTGGCTTGGAAGCAACATTTAGCCTTGGAAAATTCTAAACTGCATTCCAAGACCACGCTGTCCTTTGAAGGGTGTGGGAATCCAGCACTCTGGAAGATGAGGGACTGGACTGTGAGAAAATCCTATCATGGCCAAACTTCATTTTAAAAGAAAGATGCACTGGGTCTGGCTGGGGCAATAGATTAACACAATAGGAACAAATCAGGGCAAAAAGGGAGGTTGGAAGTAGTTGAACTACCAGAATGGCCTTCAAAACCAGCAAAAAGGCAGAAGCTGGAGGGGTTGTATGCTGGAGTTGAATGAGGTGGGGTAGGTGCTGGCTACTTCTGAGAGTGTTGTGCTGATATGGGGGTAGCAAGGTAAGGCTGGGGCAGGAGAGTGCTCCAGAAGTCCTCTATCCCAACATGGGTCTGCATCCGGTGGATCCTATGAGGTACACCTTTCCTACTCAGGGTCCTCATCAAATTACCCTACGAGATCTACCACAGATTGACTGTTAATTAAATATAGGGACAACCAAATCAGAGAGACATCAGTTGTGGAAACCTCTCCCCTGCCCCAGAAGAGCAGCCCTCCCCTTCCTCTCACTCCTTGTCAGATTCTGCTGGGCACAGAACCTGTTGAACTTCACCTACAAGTATAAATTTGAGACAAGGTGACATTTAACCAGATTGCGATTAGTTCCACTCATTTTACTAAGCCAACAGTTTCAACTGTACACGTGCCTGCATTAGAAATATAGGAACCTTAAACTTCTGCTTATAAAATGAAATTGCATTTCCTGTCACCCATTACAAGGTTGGTAATTTTCTATGGGAAATTAAAACCTATTCCTTTCTTGTAATTATATAAAATAATTAAATAAGTAGTGCAAAAAATAAAAATAAAGAAAAGAGGTAATGTCCATTCAGAAATCAGATGGCAGAGGGGAAGAAGCTGTTCCTGAATCACTGAGTGTGTGTCTTCAGGCTTCTGTACCTCCTCCTTGATGGTTGCAATGAGAAGAGGGCATGTCCTGGGTGATGGTGATCCTGAATGATGGATGCCGCCTCTTTCAGGCGTCGCTCCTTGAAGATGTCCTGAATAGTACGGAGGCTGGTGCCCATGATGGAGCAGATTTCCCAACCTGAAGGATGTTTGTGAGCCAGATGAGTGGTTGGGATCACCTAGTAATTTTATGGTCACCATTACTGAGATGTATTTTTGTTACAGATTTGTTGAATTGCTTGAATTTTAATTCCCCAGCTGCTGTGGTGGGATTTAAACTCAAGTCTCTGGATCAATGGTTCAAGTCGCTTAATTACAGTGTTACTACATTGATACTTTTCAGCATATTCCCTCTCCCCGAAACTCAAAAAAGCCGAAAAAAAATCCGTTCGGTGATATTTAACACTCAACTTCCAGCTTTCAGAACAAAATTCGATTAAACTATGCTAATTAGCTGTAATTCCTTCTTGTTTATTCAGCTCATTTAAATAGATCCCACACAATTTCCATGTTGTTCCATTAAATTATACCTAATCATCTCTGTACTAATGAAATGGGATCCCAAACTGCACTAACACTTATCTCAGGGGCAAGATAATGACTGTACAAAGTATAATCACCTGACAACACTTAACACAGAAAGGTCTGCAATATGGACTCAAATGTGACTCATGGGCTTAAAAAGCAGGATGGCTGATGGGATGACAACGCCTGCAAGTCTGGTTATGGTGGACTC
The DNA here is from genome assembly GCF_030028105.1 of Mobula birostris. Taxonomy (NCBI): domain Eukaryota; kingdom Metazoa; phylum Chordata; class Chondrichthyes; order Myliobatiformes; family Myliobatidae; genus Mobula; species Mobula birostris. The sequence goes on from NC_092401.1 coordinate 9,156,909, forward strand.
AATGCAAACAGCCGTACAAAAAGAAACTTTTAGAGTTGGAGGCTGAGATAATGGGAAAGGGATGAATGGCTACTTACTTGGGCCGGATGGACAGTTGAGGGCGGTTGGGCTAGCTCATGAAACCCCCATGTACAAACCCAGCCTACGTTAACAAGCCTCTGGCAAATGAAGAGGTACTTTGTGTAATGGAAGGCTCGGACTGACAGTGACAATGCAGTGAGCTGAGAACTCGAATAAAAATCGAAACAAAATCCCTGTAAGGTGTGGTGGCTGCACCATAGATTGCATTTGTCAATCACTAATTTGGTGGTTCCATGACGTACTGGAACATTGCTCATACTCTGAATTTCAGACTACTTAAGGGAGGCTTCTCACTAAGGAGACAATAATTCCTTTATCATCCTTGAAATGGAACCCAACCCCTTAATGACAAGTCATCCTTAATCAAATGCATTACTGAACAGCAGCCACATGAGCGGCAGACTATAGGAGGAGGACGAGGAGACACAAGAAGCTGTAGATGTTGGGAGTCTGGAGCAAGACACAAAATGCTGGCGGAATCAAGTGGGTCAAACTGCATCAGTGCTGAGAAATGGACAGTTAATGCTTCGGGTTGAGATCCTTCATCTGGACTGAAAGACGAGGGGAGATAACCAGTCTAAAAATGTGGAGGAAAAGGGGGTAGGATGAGCTGGCAGATGGTAGGTGACAGAGTTCCCCTTGTCCTCACCTACCACCCCACCAGCCTCCGATCCAGCACATTATCCTCCGCAACTTCCGCCACCTTCAACAGGATCCCACCACTAAGCACATCATTCCCTCTCTACCCCTCTCCGCTTTCCACAGGGATCGGTCTCTCCGGGACTCTCTGATCCGCACGTCCCTCCCCACGGATCTCCCACCCGGCACTTATCCCTGTAAGTGTAAGTGCTACACCTGTCCCTACACCTCCTCCCCGACCACCAGTCAGGGCCCCAAACAGTCCTTCCAGGTGAGACAACACTTCGCTTGTGAGTCTGTTGGGGTCATCTATTGCATCCGGTGCTCCCGGTGCGGCCTCCTCTACATCGGTGAAACCTGACGCAGATTGGGGGACCGCTTCGTCGAGCACCTCCGCTCCCTCTGCCACAACAGACAGGATCTCCCGGTTGCCACCCACTTCAACTCTGCTTCACATTCCCATTCGGATATGTCCATACATGGCCTCCTCTACTGCCATGATGAGGCTAAACTCAGGTTGGAGGAGCAACACCTCATATACCGTCTAGGTAGTGCCCAGCCCCTTGGTATGAACATAGAATTCTCCAACTTCTGGTAATTCACTCCCCATCCCTTCCCCTATCCCTATTTCAGTCTGCCCCCTCCCCCAGCTACCTATCACCACCCTCATGGTTCCACCTCCTTCTACTACCCATTGTGTTTTCCCCTATTCCTTCTTCACCTTTCCTGCCTATCACCTCCCTGCTTCCCCTTCCCCACCCCTTTACCTCTCCCCTTACTGGTTTTTCACCTGGAACCTACCAGCCTTCTCCTTCCCACCCTCCCCCCCCACCTTCTTTATAGGGCCTCTACCCCTTCCCTCTACAGTCCTGATGAAGGGTTCCAGCCCGAAACGTTGACTGATCGTCTCCACGGATGCTGCCCGACTTGCTGAGTTCCTCCAGCGTGTTGTGAGGGTTGCTTTGACCCCAACATCTGCAGAGTATTTTGTGATCCAGGGGTAGTAATACATGGATGGAGGAGAGGAGAGTGGGAGTTGTGTTAGAAGATGGGAGATGTTAGGTGGAAGTGACGGGGCAGCATGGTAGCGTAGTGGTTAGCACAACACTATACGGTTCAGGCGACCTGTGCTCAATTCCCACCGCTGCCAGTTAAGGAGTTTGTACGTTCTCCCCGTAACCATGTGGGTTTCCTCTGGGTGCTCCAGTTTCCTCCCACAGTCCAAAGACGTACTGGTTAGAAGGTTGCTTGGCCATTGTAAATTGTCCTGTGGTTAGGCTCGGGTTAAATCAGGGGTTGCACAACTCGAAGATCCGGAAGTGCCTATTCCGCACTGTACCCCAACAAATAAGTAAACAAATACATGGGAGGTGGGCCATAAATGGGAATAATGGGGGAAGGGAACCCATAGGTGGAGTGTGTTGGTGATGGACAGATGGAGAAGGGAGAAAGGGGAAGAGGTATGGTGAGGAGAATAGGTGGATCAGAATGAGAGAGAAAAGAGCCAGAGAGTCAAGAAGTTGGAGAATTCACTTTTCATGTGACCAGGTGGAATACGAAGTGTTCCAGAATATGAACCCTTCCAGTTGACGTGCTCTAGTTTGCATTTAGCCACAACTTGGAAGTGGAAGGGGCTGCAGACAGACATGTCAATGTGTGTTTGAGGAGGAGAATTAAAATGGCTGGGAACAGGAAGTTCCAAAACACAAGAGACTGCAGATGCTGGAATCTGGAGACAAAATAGACTGTGGATGCCTGCAAACAAATTATAACATGAGAGAATAGAAGGGAAGAAAAGACAAGCTGGCCAAGTATTCTTCAATGATGCAAAAGGGAAAAATCACTGCCTGTTGGGGTGCTGAGTCTCAAGAAGTTTGCGACATTCATAACTCCAGAGTGGGACCTGAGTTCAAATTTGAATCTAGCTTGAGCCCCAAAACATTGCTACAGCAAATTCTCACAACTAACAAAGTGGAAAGACCCAACAATACGTTTTATCCTCCTGTGCTTCTTTGAACAGTCTATTGTGTCTCCAGATCTTCTATATCCACCTCAGAGATTGGGCAAGATCTTTGTTGACAAAGATGTTGCCTGCATTTTGCAGACAGCTCACAGAACTACTAGATACTCTAGTAGATATACTTCTTCTGAACTACAATCACTGCAGTCTGCAGCCTGTAATTTCCCTTTTAAGGGTATACTTTTGAACTGACTAAACAATCTAGCGATTTTGCAGTCTCCTGGCGGATTCAGCAAACTAGATTCTCAAGAGCTGGGGCGGCAAACACTGGGGTTGGATGCTGGATTGAGGCTCATGGTCGGCTCCATTACTCCGTGTTGATCAAAGCATTGAGCAAGACTTCGTCGAGGACGAATGCAGCAAACAAACAGGTGTTTAACGCTGTCTGCCTGTGATTGACTGGTCTCCCTCTCTTCTGGCTACGACCTTCAGGCAGGAGGTGCAGGATCCCATAGCAACTGGTTGGGAAGCAGACGTTGCCCTGCAGACATTGGCCTCCTGGACGGGCTTCACTCACCCAAACGTCGAACTGACTCACTTTCGGGGACCCTGCAGTTCATGTTCCTTGTGTTTTTGTTTACTTTTCTTAGTATTTGTGCTATTTATCCTCTGTTGCACATTGGATATGTGGTGGTCTTGTTGCGATTTTTTTTAGTGAGTTCTGTTGTGTTTCTTTGTTTAGTGAGGGCCTACAAGAAGATGAATCCCAAGGCTGTATGTGGTATACATACTTCGATAATAAATCTGAACTTTGAAACTTGAGAAATGGCGCAGGTGGTGCGGAGGGTTCATTAGACGTAGGTCATTTATTTATGAAAACTAAGTAAAACTCCAAGCGGAGGAGGAGGATGGGGGTGATGCACTGAAATCACCATTTTATTCTGCTGAATATAATGGGATGTCTCAAAGCAACTCTATCAGACACTGGCCCCAAATTATTCGCTGCCCACAAGGTGGCTGGTATGGCAAGAAATTGGATCTACTTATGCATAATTTTGTGTGCAGTAAAGCTACTTTGCATATATCAGATTGCGATATCATTTCCAGGTCAAGTAGCCGCCATCTTGAAACTGAGACACATCTGATGGCATCATCGGTGTAGAGTATCCAGTAGAAGTTAACTGTTAAAGGTGCAACCCTTATCCTACGTTCATACAGAAACTCACAACAAGGAGCAAATAGACCCCCGCAACAGGTCAGCAAGGAACTGTGACTTTGTGTCCCCACACGTTTGTCGATGTTTTGTTCCCTGCACTTGTCAGCTTCTTTTTGTTGCTCAGAATACTTCAGTCGCCACTGCTCAGTCTCCATTACTTTTCACGGAGATATGGATAATGGATAACCACATCTGCACAAAGTGCAGCAAACTGCAGCTCCTCAGAGACTCTGTTAAGGAGCTGTGGATGCATCTTTGGCTCTGAAGGGAAACTGAGGAAGTGATATTAGATTATGAGAACACTCAGTCCTCTTTTATTGTCATTTAGAAATGCATACATGCATTAGGAAATGATACAATGTTTCTCCGGAGTGATATCACAGAAAACAGGACAAATCAAAGACCAACACTGACAGAACCACATAATTATAACATATAGTTACAGCAGTGCAAAGCAATACCATAATTTGATAAAGAACAAACCATGGGCACGGTAAAAAAAAGTCTCAAAGTCCCCGAGTCGATCGACTCCCGAGTCCCTGATAGTAGGTGGCAAAAGGGAGAAAATTCCTGCCATTAACCTCCAGGCACCGTCAACTTGCCGATGCATTGGAAGCAGCCGACCACAGCCGACACTGAGTCCATCCGTCCGAAAACTTCGAGCCTCCAACCAGCCACTCCGATACAGCCTCCCGAGTGCCATCCTCTGCCGAGCGCTTTCGACATCGCCCCAGCTGCTGAAACAAGCAAAGCCGAAGGTTCGGAGCCTTCAGCTCCGGAGATTCCGGTTACCACACAGTAGCAGCGGCAGCGAAGCAGGCATTCCAGAAGTTTTCCAGATGTTCCTCCGTGCTCTCACGTCTGTCTCCATCAAATCAGAATTGTGCACGGTCCCCTACTTGACAGATAACAGATATTCATCACCGGAGAGGCCGCGTGCCATCATCTTCTCCTCATATATAGGAGCTAGAGAGATAGTCACCCCTAAGTTACTGGAGGCAGGTACTTGGGTGACTGTTAGGAGAGGGAAAGGAATTGGGCAGCCAGTGCAGAGCACCCCTGTGGCTGTTCCCTTCCATAATAAGTACACTGCTTTAGATACTGTTGTGGGGGGGATGGGACTGACCTACAGGGGTTGGGGGGAGCTGCAACGACCAGGTTTCCGGCACCAACTCTGGTGCTATGGCTGAGAAGGGAAGATGGGAGAAGAGGGCTGAAGTAGTGACTGGGGATTCTATAGTCAGAGGAGTAGACAGGATATTCTGTGGGTGTGAAAGAGACACTCGGAAGGTATGCTGCTTCCCAGTTGCCAGGGTCAAGGACGTCTCAGTTCAGGTCCACAGCATTCTAAAGGAGGAGGGTGAGCTGCCAGAGGTCTTGGTACATATTGGTACCAATGACATAGGCAGGAAAAGGGAGGTCTTGAAGAGAGAACTTAGTTTGGGAGTTAGGTAGAAAGTTGAAAAGCAGGACCTCCAGCATAGTAATCTCTGAATTGAGGCCTGTGCCATGCACTAGTGAGGATGCAGATAGGATAATATGGCAGATGAATGCGTGGCAGAGGAACTGCTGCGGGGGGAAGGCAGGGCTTCAGAACTCTGGATCACTGTGATCTCTTTTGAGGAAGGTATGACTTGTCCAAAAGGGCTGGGTTACATCTGTACCTGAGGGGGACCAATATCCTTGGGGGCAGGTTTAAACTAATTTGAGGATGATAGAAACCAGAGAGATTGGGCAGTTGGTATTCAACTAGATGCAGCGTGTCATGAGACTGTCAGACGGTAGGGCAAATTTGCGGTTAGTGGGATGAGTTGCAGTGTAACACGGTGACAAAATTGAAAAGGGTGAAGGTGTCTTATGTGAATGCACACAGTATACAGAATAAGGTAGGTGATCTTGTAGCACAGTTAGCGTTTGCGCATCACGGAGTCAGGACTGAAAGAAGATCACAGCTGGGAGCCTAACATTCAAGGTTACAGATTGCACCGAAAGGACAGGCAGGTAGGTAGAGGGGATGAGGTGGCTTTGTTGGTAAAAAAATGGAATCAAATCCTTAGAAAGCGGTGACATAGGGCAAGAAGGTGCTGAATCGTCGTGGGTATAGCTGAGAAAAACTGCAAGGGCAAAAGACCCTGATGGGAGTTACATAGAAGCCTCCGAGCAACAGCCAGGATGTGGCCTACAAATTATAACAGGAGATAGAAAACAAAAAGACAACGTCACGATAGTCATGGAGGATTTCAATATGTAGGTAGGTTGGGAAAATCAAGTTGGCACTGGCTCTGAAGAGAGAGGGCTTGTAAGGTGGCTTTTTAGAGCAGCTGATGACTGAGCACACTAGGGGATCAGCTATTCTGGATTGGGTGTTTTGTAATAAACGGGACTTCATCAGGCAGCTTAGGGTAAGGAACCCTCAGTACGCAATGATCACGGTATGATCGAATCCACCATGCAAATTAAGAGGGAGAAGCTAAAGTCACATGTATCGGTGTTATAGTGAAGTAAAGGGAATCACAGAGGCATGAGAGAGGAGCCGGACAAAGCTGATGGGAAGGGAACTCAAGCAAGGTCATTGCAGAACAGCAATGGCTGGAGTTTCTGGGAGCATTCAAAGGCGCAGGATAAATACATCTCAAAAAATTATTCTAAGGCACGATGACGCAACCGTGGCTGACAATAGAAGTCAAAAACAACATAAAAACAAAAGACAGGGCATATAATAGGGTAACAATTAGTGGAATCGTTGGCGCATAGCCAAGTGGTTAAGGCGTCGGTCTAGTGATCTGAAGGTCGCTAGTTTGAGCCTCAGCTGAGGTGGCGTGTTGTGTCCTTGAGCAAGGCACTTAACCACATATTGCTCTGCGATGACACTGGTGCCAAGCTATATCGGCCCTAGTGCCCTTCCCTTGGACAACATCGGTGGTGTGGAGAGGGGAAACGTGCAGCATGGGCAACTGCCAGTCTTCCATACAACCTTGCCCAGGCCTGCACCCTGGAAACCTTCCAAGGCGCAAATCCATCACGAGACTAACAGATGCCTATTATTATTATAATTAGTGGAATGTTAGAGGATTGGGAAGCTTTTAAACCTCAACAGAAAGCAACTAAGAAAGCCATAAGGTGGAAAAAGATGAAATATGAAGGTAACCTAGCTAATAATATCAAATATAATACAGTTTCAGATATATAAAGAGTAAAAGAGAGGTGAGAGTAGATATCAGACCACTAGAAAATGATGCTGGAGAGGTGGTAATGGGGTAGAAGGAAATGGCAGATGAAATGTATAAGTATTTTGCATCTGCCTTCACTGTGGAAGACACTAGCAGTATGTCGGAAGTCTGAGAGTGTCAGGGGCATAAGAAAGTGCAACTGCTATTACTAGTCAGAAGATGCTTGGGACGCTGAAAGGTCTGAAGGTAGTTAAGTCACCTGGACCAGATGGACTCCTCCAAGAGACCAGAACATTGTCATAGTTTAGAGGCCTGTATGCCCCAATGACCCAGACAGCAACGTTGGCTGGAGTCAGGGCTTTATGCTTTGGATCTTGGTAGGGTCACTCATGCCAAACAGGTCAAAGGTTAGAAACCAGACTAAGAGTGGTCAACCGGACTTCCAGGTTCAGGGGTTCAGCTCAGGGCTAACAACCCTAAATGGTAAAATAAAATTGTTACGGAAACAGCAATGAAGAATCCTTCTACATCTGAGTGTAACTCCATCTGGGACTTGCTTGACTGACAGTAGTGAAAACTGAGAGGAAACTAAACACCAGTGACGTAACAAGCAATAACACCAGCGGAGCTACGCCATAGGGTTCTGAAAGAGGTGGCTGAAGAGATTGTGGTGGTATTATTAATTATCTTTCAAGACTCACAAGATTCTGGCATGTTTCTAGAGGACAGGAAAATTGTAAGTATTACTCCACTCTTCAAGAAGGGAGGAAGGCAAAAGAAAGAAAATTATAGGCCAGTTGGCCTGATTTCAGTGGTTGGGAAGATGTTGGATTATTAAGAATGAGGTCTCAGGATACTTGGGAGAACATGATGAAAAATGCCAAAGTCAGCACAGTTTCCTTAAGGGGAAATCTTGGCAGACAAAACTGTTGGAATTCTTTGAATAAATAACAAACAGTATACACAAAGAAGAATCGGAAGATGTTGTGTACTTGGATTTTCAGAAGGACTTTGACAAGGTGGCACACGTAAGTCTGCTTAACAAGATAAGAGCCCATGGCATTATAGGAAAGATACTAGCAATGGATAGAGAATTGACTGATGGGCAGGAGGCAAAGAGTGCAAATAAAAGGACCCTTTTCTGGTTGGCTGCCAGTAACTAGTAATGTTCCACAGCGGTTGGTGTTGGGACAACTTCTCTTTATTTATCAATGATTTGGACAATGGAATTGATGGCTTTGTGGCCACATTTGCGGATGTTATTAAGATAGGTGGAGGAGCAGGTAGTGCAGAGGGACTAGTTAGGAAAATGGGCAAAAAAATAGCAGATGGAATACGGTGTCATGAAGTGCATGGTCATGTACATTGGCAGAGGGAATTAAAGCATAGACTATTTTCTAAATGGGCAGGAAATTCAAAAATCCCATGAGTAAAGAGACTTAAGAATCCTTGTGCAGGATTCCCTAAAAGTTATCTTGTAGGTTGAGTCAGTGGTCGGAAGGCAAATGTAATGCTAGTATTCATTTCAAGAGGATGAGAATATAGAAATAAGGATGTAAAGCTGAGGCTTTATAAGGCACTGGGCGAGGCTTCACTTGGGGTATTGTGAGCAGTTTTTGGCCTTTTATCTGAAAAAGGATGTGCTGACGTTGGAGAAGTTTCAGAGGAGATTCACAAGAATGATTCCGGGAATGAAAGGGTCATTGTACAAGGAGTGTTTGATGCCTCAAGACCTGTATTCACTGGAATTTAAAAGATTCAGGGGGAGTCTCATTGAAACCTATCAAGTGTTGAAATGTTGAGTCCTGCCGAAGGGTCTCGACCTAAAACGTTGACTGTACCTTTTTCCATAGATGCTGCCTGGCCTGCTGAGTTCCTCCAGCATTTTGTGTGTGCTGCTGATTTCAGCATCTTCAGATTTTCTTTTGTAAGTGTTCAAATGTCTAGATAGCCGGGATATGGAGAGGATGTTTCCTGTAGTGGGTGAGTCTGCACCAGAGGGCACAGCCTCAAAATAGAGGTGAGGAGGAATATCTTTAGCCAGAAGGTGGTGAATCTGTGGAATTCACTGGCTTCATAGGTAGCTGTGGAGGCCAGGTGTACATATAAGCCAGTGGGTGATAGGTTCTAGATTAGTCAATGCATGAAAGGCTACAGGGAGAAGGCAAGAGAATGGGATTGAGAGAAAAAATGGATCAGCCATGATGAAATGGCAGAGCAGATTTGAAGGGCCAAATGGCCAATTCTCCTATATAATGGTCTTATATGTGTTGCAATCTCTGCCAAGATAATAAGGTTAGTGAACCTTTGAACCTATGTTTGATTTTGAGAAAAGATGGGGTTCATTTGGTCATTATTATCATTTGAGTTAATTGATAGATTTCCTCCATGATCTGATTGTAAATTTTTGATACTTTTTCTTTTCTTGCTGGCGGTTTGATGTTCATCTTTAGAAGCTTTTTGTATGACGCATGGCTCTGGGGTTGAACACTTAATGGGGGGTTTTTTTCTCACTTTTTCTTGCTTAGTAGGGCCTTTTTATCACCAAAATTTTTTCAGTCTTTAAAATAATGTTTTTTTTCTTGAGACATTGTAGGTGTTGCTTACCTCGATGTACTCGTGTTAATTTTGGATAATAATAATAAAAAGATTTGAAAAGAAAGAAAGGTTATGCCTCAATGTGTCATGGGGCTAGTTGAGGCATTCGACTCAATCTATATGGACAATTACAGTGAGATGTATTAAAAACAAATGCCCTTCCTCTTCACACATTATTTTTGATGTAAATGGCTGATGCATGTGGTTGATTAAAGCTCACACTTGCTTCCCAGCAGCAGCATTGCAACAGCTATGAACCCTGTCGGCAACACAGTCTGGGACCAGCACAAGGAAACTTTTACTGCATGATTCAGAGTGAAGATCACCCTTAGAACTGTCTTTAGCCAATTCTACGTGAGTCACCCAGTTGGACTGAAAAGATGAGGAATGATCCGTTAACTGAAATGTTCACTACCTACTCTATGCTGCTTGACTGAGTACTCCCAGCAGTCTCTGTCATGTTTTGTTTTACTTTCTTTTGCATTCCTACAGAACTGAGGATGACCTTCTCCCACTCCATTTTTGAGGGGTTTAATGATGCTCAGGACAGCGTGGAAACTGTAGCCTCTTCTACAGATGAAGCAAGATGTGGCAGACAAGATGGGAGGTACAGTCTATTTTTACTTGAATGTGCTAAGTGGCTGTTTATATATGTGTGTGCTACACCAAAAGAGGGTGAACTCCAATTCTGAGCACATACATTGTGGGTGCACTTTAGAGTCAGAACCAAAGCACATTATTACACAGGGGGAGCTTACTTCAGTAAGCATTTACCCGTAAGACATTTGATCCTTGCTATGACTATCACTGGCTCAACTGGGTTGGGGTAGAGGTTGAAAGCCTCTCACTGTCCTCTGTTGAAGGGACTGTATAGTACAAATTTCGTAATTCACTCAAAGAGCAGATGTCAGCTGTACTCTACAAGCAATCAATGCTAAATCATTTCAAAACCAATTACCTGAGATAGCCTTGGTTCTGACCAAATCTACAAAGTTATGAGTATCTTGTCAAAGTCAATATGAATTAGGTTGGGATAAAATTTGCTCATACTTACCTCTCTCCTTTTAATACTCAGATTATAACTACAGCCAATTCCCACAGATCCATCAGTACACTCCAAAGGTAAGCCATGTGTGAAGTGCATCAAATGTTGTGATGATGGGGTAAGGATAATTTCTGCTTCCCTAGGGTATTGAGCTACAACTCGATTCCATCGCCATCAATAATGGCTAACACTTTCATACAATCTCTTGGCACAGCTGCTGAAGTGGAAGCAAGTCTAACAAAATAGAATTTTACGAGTTTATACATACTTCCTCTTTACTATTCACTGAGTTTGATTTGTAAACTTTAACTACTTACCATCATGTATGTTAGATATTATGTTCATGGAAAAAATTAAAAGGCCAGAAATATTTGAAACCACTAAAATATGAATATTTTCATGTGCACATATCTCTCCCCCATCAGTGGTAACTACAAGAAGCACTGCCTCAAGAAGGAACATCTATCATCAAAGATCCCTACCATCTGGGCCATGCCATCTTTTTCGCAGCTACCGTTGGGCTGAGGTACAGAAGCCTGAAGCCCCACACCACCAGATTCAAGCACAGTTACTTCCCTTCAAGCATTTGGTTCTTGAAACAACTGGCAAAACCCTAATTGCTTCAATTTAGCGCCACTATGACCACTTTGACCACCTTGTACTAAAATGGACAATTTTTTTGAGTTTTCTTGCAAAGATTATGTATAATTTATGCTCTTCTTGTGAATGCTGCTTATACGATGTCATGTGTCTATGATGCTGCTGCAGGTTTTTCATCAGAGACCGATGGATGAAATGATATTCTATCTCCAATGGTTAATCTTCAAATACATTTAAGTCAATTTTATGGGCAGTGTTGGAACACATCAAGGCTAGTTTCTAACGTACACATCATCTACACCATTCCTTTTGTTAATCTGCATTATTCCTGGCTGAAATTGCTTGATTGTTGGCTTACCAACACTCTGCATCTAACCTATTCTGTCCCTGTCCTGGGAGTACTTGATGGAACACTGTTGGGGGATCTTCACTGTGCAACTAAACCACGCTTTTTCTGACCTGTGAGTGTTTGGTAGAAGAATGTAACAAGAGGTTTGCTTTCTGTCTGACTCATGCTGACCCTGCTGTGGGAGTGTTTGATGGCATATTGGTTGTTCAAAATAGAATTGTTCTTACAACGTAGAACAGGAGGAGGCCCTTCAGCTCATGACATTTGAACTGACTTATGTGCGTCAGTTTAAACTACAGATCTGCCTGCACGTGGTCTGTACCGCTCAATTCCATGCCTGCCTACATGTCTGTCTGAAAGCTTCTTAAACGTTGCTTTGAAATCTTCTGCTTGCTACACTGTTGGAATAGAAGAGGAGGGAAGTGGTCCAGCAGTTTAATGTACAATAAATATTTAAAGATAACATTTTCCATGAGATCCCCAAACTTGGCAAGGGGTGATTTCCTAAACTATCATCAAACTGTATGTCTTGTTAAAAGAAGAAAAGTAGTGAAAAGGGGGTCAAAGTGGTACAACAGTCCTATTCCAGCACAGAAGGGAGCCTAGGTAGAACATAGTGATTGGCTGAGTAGGCATAACAGCAACAGAACACAGTGAGGTCCCTGTAGCATCAGACGCATGAAACAAGCTATTCCCAATATGCACCCCCCTTCTCGGGAAAGAAAGACCCCAGAGCTGAACTCCCAATATCATAATATCAACAGAACAAATTTAGATCCTCAGTGAACGGGTCTGTCAACCACAGCTGTTCTCTCAAATAACTCCCCTACCTCGGCTGACCACTGATCTCCATTTGGGACCCTGGCGACCACTGCTGTGCCCTGCTTCTAATCTGTTTGTTGTATCTGAATTCCTCCAAGAGGACCACAGCCCTGTCATGGTCTGGAGGCTTGCATGCTTCCATGATCTGGAGAGCTACGTTGGCTGGAGTCAGGGGTTTATGCTTGGCTCTTGATAGGGTCATCCATGCCAAACAGGTTAAAGGGTAGAGGTCAGACTAAGAGTGGTCCACCGGTGCTTTAGGATCAGGGGGTTCAGCACAAGACTAATAACGCAGACAAACAAAACTGTTACAGAAACAGCAATGAAGAATGCTTGTACATCTGTGCATGGCTAAGGACAGATAGAGAAGGAGGACCTTCACTGATGCTGGAAAAGCCAGTGGCATAACGGGCAGTAGGTAAGTACCCGAAGATTGGTATGAAATCAGTAAGCTTCTTGGGTGGCTTCATGCAGTCATCCCTTTATGTAACATATATACATATTCTGAATTATAAACTGGTGCTATTTCAATGAACTATGGCATTCACTCTTAAAGTCTCATGTCATCTACTAAGGTAAAGGACAGGGGCCTGATTGGAGTTCTGCAGGGCAACTAACTCCTGTGTATCATTAACTTTCCAAATCAACTGAAGTTGAATGAGTATGGTAATATTGTAGCTCGAGTGAAAATGATGCTGCTTCAGATTACTGAGCTAATGCCCAGCTTCGCTGCCGCTGCTACTGTGTGGTAACCGGAATCTTCCGAGCTGAAGGCCCCGAAATCCTCGGCTTTGCGTGTCTCAGCAGCCGGGGGGAGGTCGAAGGCGCTCGGCAGAGGATGGCGCTCGGGAGGCGGTATCGGAGAGGCTGCTCAGAAGCTCGGAGTTTTCGGACGGATGGACTCAGGGTTGGCTGCTTCCAAGGCATCAGCAAGTTGACAGTGCCTGGAGATTTATGGCAGAGAGTTTCTCCCTTTTGCCGCCTGCTATCGGGGACTCGGGAGTCGATCGACTCGGGACTTGAGACTTTTTTTTTACTGTGCCTATGGTCTGTTCTTTATCAAATTGTAGTATTGCTTTGCACTGCTGTAACTATATGTTATAATTATGCGGTTCTGTCAGTGTTAGTCCTTGGTCTGTCTTGTTTTCTGTGATATCACCCCAGAGAAACATTGTATCATTTCTCAATGTATGTATGCATTTCTAAATGACAATAAAAGAGGACTGAGTGTTCTCATAATCTAATGGTAAATAAATATCCCCAAAAATTCATGTTCTATACCACCTTCTTCTCAAAAGGAATCTTAGGAAGAGCCAACTGTGCATACAGTTTCCGTTGAGAAAGGAAAATTATTCAAGTATAGTCCTCTCACACAGTGAACCTTGTTGCACATGTAGACATATAGTGTGGAAGAAAGTTATCTTTCTGTAGAATGGTGAAAATATTACTTTTTTTAAATAAATTAAGTGCATTAATTAGGTCTCCCACAGCAGTGAGTCAGAGGCATTAAAAGGTATTGGGAATGTGATCCTATGTTTTGTTACTATGAAAAGGTAGGTATAATCTGAAGTTGAGTAGGAAGACACCTCTGGAGATAAATGCTGAGGTCCCACATTAGGGATTGATAGAATCTGGAAAAAAACATTATGAAGGAAGCACAGTTGAATGAACTCAAACTTTAACTGGCATCTCTCAGTCAATGTATTGGAAGATATTAGGTATCTCCCCTACCTTCAGTTCATCCAAACCACCTACCCTTGTCTTTCACCTCAGACATATAGTACTATGCATTAGTCTTAGGCACATACATATGACCAGGACCTTTGCACAGTACTGTACTTGTCCATGTGGAGCAGAGAGTGAGTTTGTAAATCTGGCAGGAGCAAAGGATGTTGGGGATGGTGAGGATGGAGCTCTGCGGGAGGTGTGTGACACAGGTGGAAGAGGGGTGCCAGAGATGGGGGGGGGGTGTGTGATCCGGGTGCAGACACACCCAGCCCTGAGAAACCAGGCAAGGTTTATTGATCATTACAGGATGTCTCTCTAGTGCTTCCCACTCCTCTCCTCTCCCTTCCCCTTTTTCCAACCATGATTCCCCTCTCCCTGCCCCCTTTCCACTCTCGGTCCACAATAGAGACGTATATCAGAATTAGGTTTATCATCACTTACATATGTCATGATATTTGTTTTTTTTTTTGCAGCACTGCAATACCTAGAATTACTACAGAAAAGAGCAAAGGTCTTTGGCAGCCGAGCTGTATATATGTGTGCCTAAGAGTTTTGCACAGTACTGTACGTGACATTTGATAAAATCGCACTGTATTGCATAATTTCCAGATACCTAACAATATTAGCCAACAGAACTCAATAAGCTAAAAAAAAACTCAAATTACTCAATAACATACTTATACATGCAATTTTCGCATTGTTTTATAAAAATTTGTTAAATATCTAAACCAATTCAGGAGAATTTTGAAGAATGAAAAGCAATAAATGAGTTTAAAAATATTTCTCCAGAAAGTTTGTCTTCTTTCTAATCATCAGTATAAATGCTCTAGCAACAAATGTTATTGCCACTGCTTGCGACAATGTCTACAAGATAAAAGGTGTTCCTGTCTACATGTTCACATTCAGTATTTCTGTCAGAAACCTACAACAGTAACGCACAGTTTAATAAATTTATATAAACTCATATTACCTGAAATACTGGAATTTAACCTCCAACCTTTTGATAAAAATGAAGAGACTGTAAAATTCTCACAGGTTGAGAGCACAGTCTACAGAGCCTATAAATCTTGGCTCAAGAAAGCAAAGAAATCAAGATGCAAAAGATCTAATTAAAAGCATCCCCACACAATTTCTTACCTTGGAAATATGCATAGGAGTCCAAGTAAAAGCTTCAATGTAACCATAAAAGATGTAAAAAAGAATTCAGTTATATTCTGAATTACCTTATTACATAATAGGTACCTTTAATAAATGAGTGGTAAATTAGGAACCACAGCTAATATGAACAAAATTCAATGAAAAATATTTAAAGTTTGATCATTTTGCTCCATTACTTGGGGAGGTGGGGTCTGATTAGAATTAACCACCAAATCTCTGGAAGGTCAGATGCCAGTCACAACTAAACTAGTTAGTACTGAAAATACACTCAGATATTGAAAAAGGATTTTTGAATAACAGATAACTGTTTTGAATATGTATAGATATTGATGAGGCTTGAAATCACAAGCAGCAGAAACTCAGATGGATCTGCTGGTACTGTATACATCAAAGACTGGGGCTGGGGAAGTGGTATTCCTATTGTGGGTTGACTTCATTATCAACTCGCCCGTGGGACCTGAGGGAGAGCTACGAATCTCAGAAAGTAAACATGTGTGGTATTGCAAACACGAGGAATTCTGCAGATGCTGGAAATTCAAGCAACACACATCAAAGTTGCTGGTGAACGCAGCAGGCCAGGCAGCATCTCTAGGAAGAGGTACAGTCGACATTTCAGGTCGAGACCCTTCGTCAGGACTGGCGTGTCCTGACGATGGGTCTCGGCCTGAAACGTCGACTGTACCTCTTCCTAGAGATGCTGCCTGGCCTGCTGCGTTCACCAGCAACGGCTGGGACACCATTCAAACGCCAACTTCACACATGGTGTATAGCCAGTTGGAACTTGCCACCACGAGATTCCTGTGCTACATCACCCTAATAGGTTGTGGGGAGGAGGCCAAAACAATCATTAAAGAGGCTTTAAAATACAAGCATATTTGATATGTGTGTTGTAGGCAGGCAGCGTTGAGAAGGGAATTTGATTTGTGTATTTTGGTAGTTTATGCAAATGACGTAATAACAATTTCACACATGAATATCATGGAATCACATCAGCCAGCAACAAGCAACCATAGCAAAAGCTCACCAGGCTCTACACTACTGAACACTCTCCTCACTGCCCAGACGCTGCCTCGCTGATTATAACCTGCAGCCACGGGACAGACACAGCACCCACTGGACGCTGCCCTGTCCGGACAGACCCTGCCGCCACGGGTTAGACTGTTGTACCCATTAGATAGACGTTATCCCAGCTGCCCTCGCACTGCCCCGTCACGATGAGCACTACCTGTACCCTGGGATGGACTAATATAACACTCCACATTTTAATAAACGGTTAAAAAAACTTTGGAAAAACTTTAACGCCGTGCCTTTGTGCTAACTCGGGAGGGTTTGGGATCTACTGACAATCTATATACACTATCATAGCGAACCTCCAGAGCGAACCCTGTCAGCGCGACTCGCGTTACACAGAAATTTCGCTATCAGGAAATTGAGTTATTTCTTACCGCCGGGGGGTTCCTTGGAAGGAAGAAGGCCACGACATGCGAGATTTATTCAGGCCGGGCCTGTCGCTCGTATCCACGGCGTTGGAACGCTCCATCTGTCGGTGCACATGCCGGTCGGTGTCCGAGTAGCCGCGGTGTTTGATTTTGATTGGGGTCCGGGGCTGTCTCCACAAGTGCTGAGGGGGTTTCAGCGTGTTCAGCGAGCACGACGGAGGATCCATTTTCTCAGAGACCAGTGAGTGGACGGCTCAGAGGCAGCTTCCAGCAGATCCCAGCGCCGGGCAGTCCCGGCGGAATTCCACCCGGGACGGACAGAAAATTAGGGTCGAGATGGAACGGGTGAGAACTACAGACCAGAGGGAGGTCGGGTCACCTCATCAGCCCACCGTCTCGCACTCTGCAGGTGACTCCCTCCGTTATCCACGCACCCGGGGCAATCACATCTCACTTGGACCAGGCTTCGGAGCGCTTCGTGTCCTGAGATGCGCACTCTTCATCCACAGTACGTGCCCTCTTGGTTTTCCAACCTTTCTTCTGAGATCCCGCCTGCTCTCCCCTTACTTCACTTTTCTTCCACGATCCGCTCCAACCTTTATATTTGTCACAGTACCCCGTGTTGATCAGATTCTTGAAGCCGCCTCTGCCCTTCCCCTTGGCTGCATCTTGTGTTTGTAATCCCGAGTCAGTCAGCAGCCAATCCTGTCCCTCTGCGCCAGCATTCGCTGGTTTGGGCTCTTACTGTGCTCAGTCAAGTCGACGTGTTAGCCCCATTTCTCTCGAGCCCCGTCCTGCCCGGGGATTCTGCGTATCGCCGATAAACTTCTAGCGGCTCTTCATCAGCACCGGGTCCCCCATCCGTGCGCTGTAGCAGTCAATAATATCCGCCCCTTGTCGCCAAACTCGCAGACGCACTCGCTGCGCGTTACTCTCCTGCTGGGGCTCGCTGTGGGCGCCCAATGCTGCCGAGCTCAGCTTGCCTCTGTCCTACACCTTCCCTCTCCCTCACACACTGAAGATTAGCCTCGGTGGATGAGCAGTACTCGCGAGCGCTCTCTGTCACCCACTCTGAGAGCCCACAACTGCTTCTCCCAATCCCCTGCCATCGCCGCCTTCTCCACCTGCTTCTCTCTCTCTCTCTCTCTCTCTCTCTCGCTCGCTCGCTCTCTCTCTGCTCCTTTCCCCTCAGCCCAACCCAATTATTTTCATTGCTCTCGTCTAGGGCGAAGATCCCAGCACAGCGCAGACGTGCCTCAGCCAGGACCAAGGAGGGATGAGTAATATGCTTCCTTCTTGGAGTTCGCTGTTTCTGTTCATGTAAAGACTTTGAGAGAGGAGATGTGGTTTTTTTTTGGTGCATTTGATGTTTATTTTCGGGCGAAGTAAGGATGCGTAATTCAATAGAACACCGTGGAAAGAAGTATGATCAGTCAATAGCCCTGCAGCGAGGGTGTGAAGGGGTCCTAAATCGGAGAGAGAGAGTAGATGGAGGCTGAAGGAGAGAGTTCTGGAGTGAGAGGTCTGAGAGAGTTTTGGGAGGAGGGGTGATCTCCGAAGTCTGGAAGAGACCAACAGATTGACGGGGAAAGTCATACTTTGAAGGAGAGGAATCTCACAAATTGAGGGTCGAGGAATCTTAGTTTCCGAAGGACAGTTGTCTAAGGATTGATGCGGGAAGAGTTCCACAACCTGAGAGGGTTCACAGACGGGGAGGGAGTGGCCCAGACAGGGTTGAAAAAGGAAGTCAGCAAATTGGTGGGGGGTGGGGGGGAGCACTGAGGGCAGATAGACTCAACTGAAGGAGGAAGGGAGGGGTTCCACTGATAAAGGGAGAAATCCCACGATTTGAGAGAGGGAGGAAGGAGGGAGATATTCTCAGATAGGAGGGAATGGGGGGTGGGGGAGAGTTCCAGAGGGTGATGGAGGGAAAGGTCTGCAGAATGAAATTGTCCTAGAAACAGGGTAATGGAAATCCCATGGTGTGAGGGAGGGGGTTGTCTCGCGATCAAAAGGAGGGGAGACACCCACAGGCTGGTGGAGATGGAGTGCTACCCTTGGAGAGGGGGACGAAGTGCCAATGTTTGGAGAGGAATCCAGATCTTACAGACAGAGGGAGGGGAGATCCACCAAGTTGGAGCAGGATGGTCCCACAGATATGTTAGGGATTTCAGACTGGTGTGGGGGGGGGGGGAATCCATGATCTGAGGAAGGCATGATTTCTACAGATCAAGAGGGTAGGGTCCCGTGATCTGAGGGAGAAGTCGTTTCTATAAAGTGAGGAGGATATGTCCACAAGCTAAGGGAGACAGGAAGTCCTATAGTCAGAAGAAATCAAGTCCTGCAGCCTGAGGGTGAGGGTGGCTGCAGAAAGAAATTCCACAAATTGCGGAGTGACTAAGTGACAGAAGGAGTCTCAGAATACAACGAAGAGAAGTTGCATCATCTGATGAACAGTGAGTCACCTATGCTGAGGAAATCAGCATTATGTAGGGCAGGACCCCAGTACATTGTGTCTTGGAGGAGCTGTAGAGTTGTTCAGAGGGCGATGGCAATTCTGATATCTCTCTTCTTTCCGATATTTATTCTACTTTATCCCGTGATGGATCCCATCTCTGTTTCTGTCTTTCTTGCTCTCTCACCTCTCTTCATGCAGCAAGTCAGGATAGCTTCTGATCCAACACCACTCCCTATCACACCAACAGTCAGACCACACTCCAGCAGAAGAGAACAGACGATACGTTCCAGGATTCACACTTACACCATTGTGGCTACTCCTTCTGCGTCTCCCAATGTGATATCTTAGATTCTTCATGGATACGTTTCTCTCCATTGTCTGCCATCTGGGTTTCATCTCTTATCTGACTAGCTCAACTTAAGTTTTACATTGCTGCAGCCCTTTCCTTTCTAGAGCTTTTATAAGGTCCCAAAATCTATCTTACAAATTAAGCATTTCAAGTTTGACAGATTTGTTTGCCTCAGATTCCCTGGTATTGGGAGAGCAAACTGGGCCAGAAGTCTGTTTTCCGTAGAAATGCGGTGACTTCCACTAGATGGTAGACATCACTTGATCGAGAAGGTACCTTTACTGGTCGAGGGTTGCACATGAACAGCAGCCTCTTGGGCAAGTTACTCAAAGGAAATCAGCATAGGGTAGTAGCCCAGGAGGGTCAGCACCCTCAGGAGAGGAACTGTAACACAGGCAGAGTCTACACCTTCAGAAGAGATGGGGAGAGTGATGAAATTTGAATGTTAAAAAAGTGCATCGATATTTAAGCCTTTTTTTACCACTTCCTCCAAACCCGTGGCTACGACAAGGCATCCAAGATCCATGACAGCAACTTTTTCCATAGCATCTCACAAACATGTGGCCATTACCACCAAGGCTTGGGAATGCCGCTACCTACTGTTCCTTCTCTATCGCATGTCATTCTGACTCAGAAATGATCACCATTCCTTCAGTTCCACTGAATCAATACCCTGGAATCCCTTACTTAGCTGCGCTGTGGGAGTTCCTTCGGAACAGAGTGCAACGATTCGAGAAGATGGTTCACAATCACAAAAGCAAACAAAGAAATGTAATCAGAAAAACAGATGAAGATGAGTGGTGAAGCAATACCCTAATCCCACAGATGAATGAAGAAATGTTAGTTTTTTTTTAGTATTAGATGTATCTAATATTATAGATTCACAACAAATGAAAAAGGGAAAATTAAGCAATCTGTCATGAATAGAATTTGAATGAGGTGGTGTTGTTATGTCATGTGTTGTTACCTGCTTGTAAATTAAATGATGTATTTGTCTCCTGTATAGCTGTGTTCATTAGTTTAATTAATACCATGCAAATAAATTGCTTCATATCCCCCACCAAAATTATCTAACAGCCTTTTTAGTGTTGTTTTTTTTCATAATTAAATCAATACTTATGAATGGAATTGCATGAAAAAATATATTAACTGATTAACATGAATGAATTGAAAATACTTTATCGAATTTCATCCTTCCTCATACTCAGGTGTTTATCCAGTTTCCTTTTAAAAGTCTCCATTGTATTAATTTCTACCGTATCAGGTAACATGTTCCAGGTTACAACTTGCCATGCAAAAAAATGCTTCTCATCTCCCTTCTGAATCTTCTACCAATCTCATTGGCTCTGTGCATTCTTCTTACACTGGTAAATGATTATTATCACATGTACCGCGGTAAAAAAAGTTTTGCATGCCAATTTTACAGTTTATGTATCACGTCAGTGCACTGAGCTAAAACATAAAATATAGAACAGTACAGGCTATTAGCACCCTATTACCTTGTAGGTAGCACAAAGGTAAAGCAATAACATTGCAGAATAACAGGTTGGCATTACAGAGAAAGTGCATTGGAAGCAGACAAAAAGATGTGACAGCTTCATGGAATCTTGGAAATCACACATATTTATAGCAGAGAAGGCTATTCTGTCCATTTTGTCGATGCCAGCACAAAACTGGACTTTACATTAATCCTACTTCACGGTTCTTGGTCCACAGCCCTGCAGATTGTGGGTCTTCAAATGCCCATCCAGGTATGTCTTTTAAGTGTGGTGAACTTTTCTGCTCCCAACAAGTTCCAAACTCCCTGTATTAATCGAGTGAAATAGTTTTTTCAATTTCCCTCTGATCTTTCTGCCAACTTAAATTTATGTTCTCTCATCATTAATCTCCTTGCGAAGACAGATAGATCATCACTGATTGCCTTACCCAGGCCTCTCATAATTTTATACACCTCTCCCTCGGTCTCCTTTGTACCAAAGGGAACAAGTCACCCTGGCACCCTCTGTAGTGCTCCCACATCTTCCCTAAAATATAGGCCAGTACTGCATTGTGCACTTAGTGCGGCTTAACTGGAGTTTCTGCTTAGGCATCCCATTTCCTGACACTTGTGAATCCATATTCTAAAGAGCACACTAATTAAAAGTACCAAGAAATATTAGGAATTGCTGTACATTCTCAGCATTTTACTCCTTTTTTTTTTGCTGACCCATCAGCTGTCTCCATGTTGTCTTTGTTCCTAATGCATCTGGATTTCAATGCATTCCATGCGGAACTTGACTGAATACCGTGTTACTGTGGTGCAGAATGAATACGGCTATTGGGTAAAGAGTATTCTGTGTGTGTTGGAAGCTAACTAAGTGTGGCATTTCCAGGAAAAGTCTTGCTCTAGAGGACAACTTGAGGGTATTGAGTTGACAGCTACCATTTTAATCCATTGAAATAGGGCAGAGGTAGTGACTAAATCTAATATTAACAAAACGTGACACTGTTTAACTTTGTTTTGAATGATTTAAACTGAAATAAAATAATTTCTAGTAAGATAGTGATTTACAGGAGGGCAATGCACTGTTTCGACAGAAGAACAAAGCAGAAGTCACTATTAATCTGAGCTGCCTATCAGGATGTGATTCAAAATTGTTCAGTTTCCAATCAGTCTGGGGTCTGAAATGTTGAAAGCAGCGACTTTGCCAGAACCAGGCTTTGGGTCATACGTAAGGACTTTAGCACTATGACAGCATCCAATTATTTAAAGAACAGATGGCTGAGCATGTCCTCATCGTTCTCCCATCACGGCCACCAACATCATAGTTCCCGCACCCCATACCTCCTGTTTCTACCTCCTACCCAAGATCCACAAACCTGCTTGTCCAGATAAACTCATTGTTTCAGCTCGTTCCTGCCCCACTGAACCAATATCTGCAGACCTTGACTCTGATTTATCCCCCTAGTTCAGTCCCTTCCTACCTACATCCAGGCCACTTCACACGCTCTGGATCTTTTCAATGCTTCCAGGTTCCTGGCCCTCATCATCTGATTTTTACTATGGATGTCCAGTCCCTATACACCTGCATCCCCTACCTGGAAGGCCTCAAAGCTTTCTGTTTCTTTCTGGACACCAGACCCCACCAGTTCTCTTCCACCACCACTCTGCTCCATCCACTCTTAATAATTTAAGAGTCCTCACTCTTAATAATTTCTCCTTTAGATCCTCCCACTTCCTTCAAACAAAAGGTGTAGCCATGGGCAGTCGCATGGGTCCCAGCTATGCCTGCCTTTTTGTCAGCTACATGGAACAGAGTATGTTCCAAGCCTACAATGGTGGCTGTCCCCACTGTCCTACGCTACATTGACGACTGCATTGGTGCTGCTTCCTGCACCCATGCAGAGCTCGTCGACTTCATCCACTTTGCCTCCAACTTCTACCCTGCCCTTAAATTTACCTGGTCCATTTCCGAAACCTTCCTCCCCTTTCTTGAGCCCCCTGTCTCTATCACTGGAGTCAGCTTATCTACTGATGTTTATAATAAACCCACGGACTCTCACAGCTACCTGGACTATACATCTTCCCATCATGTTACCTGTAAAAACACCACTCCCTTCTCTCAATTTCTCTGCCTCTACCGCATCTGCTCTCAGGATGAGGCTTTTCATTCCAGAATGAAGGAGATGTCATCCTTCTTCAAAGAAAGAGGCTTCCCTTCCTCCACCATCAGTGCTGCCCTCAACCACATCTCTTAGATTTCACGCCCGTCTGCTCTTACCCATCGTCCTGCCACCCTACCAGGGATAGGATTCCGCTCGTCCTCACCTACCATTCCACCAGCCTTCGCGTCCAGCACATAATTCTCCGCAACTTCCACCATCTCCAACAGGATCCTATCACCAAACACATCTTTCCCTCCCCCTGCCCCTGCTTTCTGCTTTCCACAGGGATCACTCCCTACGCAACTCCCTTGTCCATTCATCCCTCCCCACTGATCTCTCTCCTGGCACTTACCCTTGCAAGCGGAACAAATGCTGCACATGCCCCTACACCTCCTCCCTCACTACCATTCAGAGCCCCAAACAGTCCTTTTGACACTTCATCTGTGAGCCTGTTGGGGTCATCTACTGTACCCAGTAGATACAGTATACAGTATCCAGTGTGGTTTTCTGTATATCGGTGAGATCCAACATAGATTGTGAGACCACTTCGCTGATCACCTACGCTCTGCCTACCAGGAAAAGCGAGATCTCTCAGTGGCCATCCTTTTTAATTCCACTTCCCATTCCCATTCCGATATGTCTATCCACGGCCTCCTCCACTGTCACACTTAGGTTGGAGGAACAACGCCTTATATTCCATCTGGGTAGCCTCCAACTGTCATGGTCCTGATTGGGGTCCCTTTAAATTTAGCTTGTTTATGTTACAATCTGGACCGTTGATTCCCTGTTTTCCCGTGTCCCTTGACTTTGATGATTAGAAGCAATTAACACTCAGCTGAACCGGGAGTTTACAGTCTCCGGCTTTCAGCCGTTCGGTGCAGGAGCGTCTGCAAAGTCATGGCGAGCCAATGTCATCTGGCTGGAGCAAGCCTAGTCTCTGCCGAAGCGAGTGTCGGTAATTCGCCCTTCCTCACCGGAGCAACCCTGTCCAGTTACCTCACCGAAGTGAGCCTGCAAAGTTTCCTCATCAAGGTGGGTCCGTCAGTTAACCCGCCGGAGAGAATCAAGAGCCGCTGTCTACTGTTCCCGGGCTGAGTCGAGAGCTCGGCACTACCCGGAGGCTCCAAGTCAAGTCCTTGCCTCCATGGGGTAAGTCAGGCCGTCTTGCCGTTGCCCCGCGGAGGGTCATGAGTCCCGGCCCTATGTCCTGTACCCAAGGAGGAGTCCCGGTTCTCTGTTCTGTGTGCGAGTCCCGGCCCTATGTCCTGTACCCAAGGAGGGGTCCCAGCTCTCTGTTCTGTGTGCGAGTCCCAGCCCTATGTCCTGTACCCAAGGAGGGGTCCGGCTCTCTGTTCTGTGTGCGAGTCCTGGCCCCAGGTCCTGTACCCAAGGAGGGGTCCCGACTCTGTGTTCTGTGTACGTGTCCATGGTTCCATGTACTTGCTCTCCCGAGACCGAGGCTCTGTGTTCCCATATTCCTCCTCTCCCTAGCCCATGTCATGTCCATGCCTGGTTCTGGGGTCCGAGCCCGAGGCAAGACCCAGGTACTGGGTCCTTGCCCAGTCTCGGGCTCAGGGTCCATACACTAGCCTCTTCATGTCTCCTCTAGTTCTGGGAGCCGATTCCGAGTCCTAGCCCAGACCCTTGGTCCCAGCCTAGTCATAGTCCTCAGTCTTGGTCCAGTTCGCTACTCCTGCTCCTGCCTAGCTCTCCTGATATCAAACCATAAACTAAATCTAAGTAACCTCACAAGATGTGTCTTGCATTTAAATCCACCCTTGCTCCCAATGCCCCGCCACTGTGACACCAACCTGATGGTATGAACACCGATTTCTCGAACTTCCAGTAATGGTGCCTCCCCCCCCACCTTCACTATTCCCCATCCCCCTTTCCCTCTCTCACCTTATCTCCTTACCTGCCAATCGCTTCCCTCTGGTGCTCCACCCCACTTTTCTTTCTTCCATGGTCTTCTGTCCTCTCCTATTAGATTCCCCCTTCTCCAGCCCTGTATCTCTTACACCAATCAATTTGCCATCTCTTCATTTCACTCCTCCCCCCCAAAGTTTCACCTATCACCTTGTGTATCTCCCTCCTCTCCCCCCACCTTTTAACTCTATGCTTCATCTTTTTTCTCCAGTCCCGCTGAAAGGTCTCGGCCCAAAACATCGACTGTACTCGTTTCCATAGATGCTGCCTGACCTGCTGAGTTTATCCAGCAGTTTGTGTGTGTTGCTTGGATTTCCAGCATCTGCAGATTTTCTCTTGTTTGTGGCTGAGAATGTCAGTACACAAGTTAGTTGTCAACTGAAATATACCAAACATTGAACTGCAGCCACTGAGGACTCATAGAAGGAATGATTTCTTTACTGCTGGTATTGAGAATTTTTGGAGTGCTCTACACTGAAGCCACGAGATCCTCTCTTGGTGACTAATTTGCGAACTTTATCAAAAGATGGTGTAGGTTTAGAGATCCTAACACCTACAACTTTTCCTGTTTTTCACATTCTTCTGTTCCTAGCTAATATGGCCTTTACCCCAAAAGTCATTAGAAAAGAACAAAAATTCTAGTCACGAAATTCAACCTTTCCTCACTGCTCTCTTAGATCAAGCAGTTTGATTACTTATTTTACAAGACTAACATTTAGTATTTTATATTCCACAGGAAGAGATAGCTTGTAGATATCTACTTTGTGATCTAGAAGGTAGTTACTTGTTGCCTGTAGCAAATGTGCAGTGAACTTTACTTAACTGAAAGTTCATTGAAACTAAACAAGAACCAGAACTTAGAGACCTGTTTTAGTAACTTCCAGTCGATGTCTAAGAAAATACTAAATTAGAACTTAAACCCATGTGGAACATTACGGAAGTGAAGATACAAATAAGAGTCAATGATTGGTAATTTTCTCCAATGTGACCAGGCTTTGGGGAGAGTTTTCCAACCACACAAAACATATCAGAACATTGTACAGTTAATAGAAAACGTCTTTATAAACTAAGCAATAAATCTCTCAAAAAAATGGATTGTTCTGAAGTAATTAGTTTGAACTTAACCCTTTATGTCTGAAGACTGAAGGTGCATTGTGAAAAACATCAGGCTAAATTCCAAACCTTTCATCACCCTCAGGAGTAATTTCATTGCACTAAACTTAGTGTTCTGTATATCATTCATTGCCTCTGAACTAGAGGAAGAAATGACAGACTGAAGTGTGCCTCCTGAGGTATCAGTCAACTCCTAGAACGCTGCTTCACAGAATTAAACTTAACAATAAGGAAGATACTGCAGCTCCAGATTGGGGACTCTACTCTTTTACTTTTGCAATTTTTACATTACAGCTAGGTTACTGAAGTGGAAAATCTGGAAGCTTATTTCACACAGAGACTAAAGGAATCTGGAAATTCCTTCCTCACATAATGAGCATCAATTGAAATTCTCAAAACTGAGACTGATAGGTTTGTGCTGGAATCAAAGGGAGAGAAAAATAGGGGAATAAATAGACTTATGATCATCTGATTAATTTGTGGAATCATAGTGCTAGGTTTAACTTATCCAGCCTGGTTGTTTGTTGTCAAGATGCTGCTCATTTGTCCATTTTTTATGTGTTGGACCCTTGCAATTATCTGTGCTTTCATTGCCTCTGCAGTCTGTGCAGTGGGCAACAGGCACAGAATTAAACTCATCTCAATTTGGTAAAAAGTAGATGAGTACTGAAAAACCTCTTAGTAACTGGTTCACATTTTACCCTGTTAATTCAGTAGATAAATTTATTCCCCCTGTAGGAAAGAACAACAATCAGAAGGTCTGGTTCCTTTCTTGGTCTGTTTTGTCCCAACTGATCCCAACCAGAATCAAAATAACAGAAAGCATTGACTACTAGTGTAGGAAGTTGTGGTATGTGAAGCAATCCTTCCATGGATATTAGTGAAGCCAGGATCGCAGTTTCCTGTTATGTTGTTGAAGTGACTCAATGGCCAGATAATAGATCTTCTAACTAACATTCCACCAGGTAATCTGCGAGACCATTTCCAATCGGCCCTGTACTTTCACACAGACTGCTCCCATGCTGTGAGCTAATAAAAATATTTTCTGCAGTATTCATGTTGGTTTTTTTGTTATTACAGAAGCTGTGGTTGTGCCCCAACTGCTAAACGATCAAAATCAGCCAAATGCACAGAGGAAAATTCAGACTCTACATCAGCAAATTGTATAGCCCAACCCTGCAACATACAAAACAGATACTGCAATCTGCTCATGACTGAATTTAAATTATATATTTTCAAATCAGCTGAACTCAATATTTGGAATTGCATCACCAATAGCAGCAATTATAGAACATTGTGCTTTTAATAAAAACTAACTGCAAACAGGCTCAAGCCCAATTTTTCTGAGACACTGTTTAGAAATCTCTGAATCCCTCGTCTCTGCCCTTAAGCACTAGCTCTTACTTGGTGTCTGCCTCTGCCTTTGTCTCTAATTGCCACAGGGAAACTGAACTTGAATAGGCTGATAGATTAACGGCCACGAAACAACATTTTATACAAACATTCCACATTGAGTTTCAGAAACAAGAAGGCTGGAGAATTTAAAAACTATAATCATTCAGCATATTTAAATTATTTTGCATATAGCTGTCATTTGAAGCTTCTGACCTAAAAATTATGTAAAATAAGAAGTATTTGCCTTCTAAACCCAGCACCTATATATTTAATTTTATCAAAATGAAAACTAAATCACGTCCATACATACTGTTATGTTGCATAGATATGTGTATGTTGCATACACGGGCACACACACATGTGGCTGATAATATAAATGGTTTTCAGACAGAGATCTTTTGATGCAAAAATTAATTAATTGATATCTGTAGGTAACTGCATTTTGCTTTCCACTTCTGGGTCAACCAATTAGATCGAGGTGATATTGTGCTCTACCAGCCCTGGTGCCCGTCTGCTGCCCTTAATGAATCAGGCAAGTTTAGTTTAGTGACCCTAGCAACAGAAGCCAATCACAAACAAGAGAATATCTGGAGATGCTAGAAATCCAAGTAACACACACACACACACACACACACACACACACACACACACACACACACACACACACACTCAAAATGCTGGAGGAATTCAGCATCTATGGAAGAGAGTCTAGACGATGTTTCAGGCTAAGACCCTTCATCAGGACTGGAGAGAGAAAGAAAATGAGGAGTCAGAGTAAAAAGGTGGGGGGGGGGTGGGGAGGGGAGGAAGAAATACAAGGTGATTGGTGAAACTGGGAAGGAGCGGGGAGGGGTGAAGTAAAGAGCTGGCAAGTTTATTGGTGAAAAAGATACAGGGATGGAGAAGGGGGAACAGGAGAGGACGAAAGGCCATGGAAGAAAGAAAAGGGGCAGCAGCACTAGAGGGGGATGATGGGTGGGTAAGGAGATAAGGTGAGAGAGGGAAATAGGAATGGGGAATGGTGAAGGAGAGGGGGGTGGGGCATTACTAGCAGTTCATGCCATCAGGTTGGAGGCCACCCAGATGGAATATAAGGTATTGCTCCTCCAACTTGAGTGTGTCCTCATTGTGACAGCAGAGGAGGCCGTGGACCGACATGTTGGAATGGGAATGGGAAATGGAATTAAAATGGGTGGCCACTGGGAGATTCCACTTTTTCTGGCAGACGGAGCATAGGTGATCAGCGAAGCCATCTCCCAATCTATGTTTGGTCTTGCCGATATACGGGAGGCCACAACGGGAGCACCGGATACAGTAGGTGACACCAACAGTCTTGCAGGTGAAGTGTCGCCTCACCTGGAAGGACTGTTTGGGGCCCTGAATGGTAGTGAGGGAGGTGGTGTAGGGGCAGGTGTAGCACTTGTTCTGCTTGCAAATATAAGTGCTGGGAGGGAGCTCAGTGGGGAGGGACGAATGGACAAGGGAGCTGCATAGGGAGCAGTCCCTGTGGAAAGCAGGAAGTGGGGTGGGGGGCAGGAAAGATGTGCACAGTGGTGGGATCCAGTTGGAGATGGCGGGAATTATGGAGAATTATGAGCTGGACATGGAGGCAGGTTGTAGGAGCAATACCTTATATTCCGTCTGGGTAGCCTCCAACCTGATGGCATGAACACTGATTTTTTTGAACTTACGTTAATGGCCCCTGCCCATCACCATTCCCTTTTCTCTCTCTCACCTTATCTCCCTACCTGCTCATCGCCTCCCTCCGGTGCTCCTCCCCCTTCCCTTTCTTCCATGGTCTTCTGTTCTCTCCTGTCAGATTCTCCCTTCTCCAGCCCTTTATCTCTTCCACTAATCAATTTCCCAGCTCTTTACTTCACCCCTCCCCCTCTCCTGGTTTCACATATCATCTACCACCTTGTACTTCTTCTTCACCACCCTCACCCCCGCGCCCCCATCTTCTTATGCTAACTCCTCATCTTTTCTCTCCAGTCCTGATGGAGGGTCTCCGCCTGAAATAGCGACTGTACTCTTTTCCATAGATGTTACCTAGCCTGCTGAGTTCCTCCAGTGTTTTGTGTGTGTGCTGCAACAGAAGTTTATACTATGTTATAAAAGGGTAAGTGATTCCACCAAACTTGAAGTTGGGAGATTTAGCTCTGAGCTTAATGCTAGATACTATTTAAAAATCAGTCACTCTGCATTTTAAGTTCCGCCAGAGCCTCCATCTGTAGTATCACTATCACCTAAACCTTTGTTCTAAACCACATTGTTTCTTGGTGTAATTGCCCCAAACTTCTCTCCCCCAAGAACAGCAAATAAACCACAACCTAAACATCCTCCTTAGCCCAAATGAAAAACAGCAGAACTATTACAATGCATTAGTCTCTGACTTCTTCCTCTTTCTTTCCAGTCCTGAGGAACGGTCTCTGCCCAAAATGTTGACTGTCTATGTCTGACCCGAGGAGTTCCTCCAGCACTTTGTAAATTGCCAGCTTCTGAGAACCCCTTGTGCTTATCACCTTTTTCTGATGAATTAATTTTTGTGGTCGGTTCCCAGTGGAATCTCTTCAGCACATCCCACCAAACGTGAGAAATTAAATTACGGGAATGTGACGCTTTCTTGGTTCTTTCATCATCCCAAGAGAAGTCAGATTCGTTTTGTCGTTTTAATTTCACAACAAATGATACTACAGCGAGGTCGCAAGTTTAGATTAATTTTACAGCATCAGCTACATTGTGAGATTAACTCTGGGTGCAGTCTATAGCCATTGTTCAATTTGGAGTTGTCCTAGCACACTTATTCACAGCGATCAACCATCGCACCCAATCTGACTCCTGGTAAGTCCCCATTCTGTGGCAGCAACCTTCCCAGGGACAGGAGAGCACCCACCATCTGATCCAGGCTTGGTGCTTGCAATCTGTTGCTTCCACCAACCTTTGCTTCGACATGCCAGAAGGTCCCAGGTTCAGTTCCAGCACTGAGGAAGCCAGTCACCCACTTCACAACAGAACTCATAACATCAACTACGTCAGTGCCAATTAACAAGTGGAGGCCACCCACTCTTGCATAGTGGAGAAAAATCTACTCAACTCATTCATTTCTTGCATGATTCTTTTTATTCGTAGACTTGCTCCCTTAATATTTCATCTGTCTGGCTGGAACACGAAGATCCACATTCCAAGAGACTGTGAGAATGGCTCCAAAGAAGCACAATACTCAGCCACGGTTAAAGGAGAAGTGAGGATACCTCGACTTCTAGGCCTCTCTGTAATTGTATAGTTTTGCACTAGCTTTCCCAAGCCCAGCCCCAGATCTGGGGATAAGCCATATACTTTCAGTGCTCACCAAACAACACTTCCAAACCACAAACACCAGTGAACAGGTCATGTAGCAAAGAACACCGGAGACAGTATTGCAAAGCTGCTGCTATAGGGATGTTAACAACTGCAGTGTTGTGACATTGTAGGCACATTGGCTAAGTTACTGAATCAGTAATTCAGAGACCTTGACTAACAATCAAGAGACCCAGAGTTCAAACCACACCATGGCAACTGTGGAATTTAAATTCAGTTAATAATCTGGCTTTTCAAAAAAAAAATACAGCTTGCATTAATACCGGTGACTGGATCATCATAAAAGCCCATCTGGTTCACTAATGTCCCTCAGGATAGGAAATCTGCCTTTCTAGCCCAGTCTGGCCGAGATGTGACTACAGATTCACAAAAGTGTAGTTGGTTGGTAAAGATGTACTCTGAAGGGGCTATCCTGCCCAGGGGCAATTAGGGATGGGCAATAAAAGCTGGATTTGCTAGTGAATGCCACAACCTAAAAATTAAAATCAAACAAAAATCAAACTGACTGCCTGACCTCAAGAGAAACTATCAAGCTTGTTGATGAAAATATTTTTTACTTGAAAAAGTGAGAGGTTGAATTTATTGCGGCTAAGAGTAAAAGAGATCAGGTAAATATGGAAGAAATAACCACTTTTAAAGTAGGTTTTTAAGCTGAAGTGAAATCAACTGAGATAAAGCGTTCCTCAGCTTTGACAAATTGAGAAGAAATTATTCTGAGTAGGAGTCAGTCTTAATTTCAATATAGTGCCAATGTGCGAGCAGGTGGAGCATTTAGGCTGAGAACTTGCATTAAGAGAAGAGCTCAGATATGCACTGAACACTGTAAGGGACAAAAGCAGCAGAGACCACGTGAAATCATTTGGAAGTCAACAGAAAAGCAAGGGATCATTGATCTGACAGCTAACTCTCTACTGACTCTTACTGTACTCCTGGCTGAACTCATCTCTGCCAGACACGCAATAAAGTAGCTCACTGCTGCCACACTGTGGTATTAGAGAGCATTCACTAAAGGTAGGCGCTGGGGCGGCAAGTACTCAATCATCAGTGACATTCAAAACCACAGAGGAAATGAGACCGGTTAGAAAACAGGAAGACTTCTTCTCAATCTATCATAAAACATACAGTTCCTCTCACCAACTGACACTCCCAACAAGGAGATGAGGACTAGGGAGAGAGGAATTCAAAAAATGGAGGTTATATTCCTTAGGTCAGGAGCAACATGGGATCATATCAGGTCCATATCAGCAGCAATTCTTCATCACCTGCTCTGTTCACTTATGTCATTATATAGGAAGTACACCATTAAAATTAAACAGCTCTCCACGCTACAAAGAGCAAACCAAGCAGGGTTTATTAAACACAACAAACTGTTCAGCCAAGAAACACAGTAGGTAACATGTCTCATGCATTTGATACCGAGGTATCAAAAGTTAACAACCAAAAGTTGTACCAACAGGTGCATAAGATTTCATGGTGTGTGCAACCTATAAGTGTGTTAAGTACAGGGCTGCATTTAAATAGAGGTTGTGTTAAATCTTTTGGTGGTGTGTTAGCTCCAGTGCTGCATTCAACCAAATAATTAATTCGTATAGCATTATGTACAACTATCAGGTATGTTATATAACAAGTATTGTTCATCCATGGAGTACATTAGATATGGCATCATGTTCAGCTGCAAGATTCATCATTGGGTTTGACTAAAAAGATGAATTACACACAAGAATTATTCAAACAACTAATGTATTGCAAAGTTCATATAACAGGTCTTTAGATACAATGATGTAGTCTACCAACAGGTACAACAGTTTTCGCATCATGTTCAATTAACAGATGCAATTAAACCATTTTATTTTAGCAGGTGTGTTCGAGAAAACACAAGTATATTAGACCACAGCATTGTGTTGACTCAAGGTTCAAGATTGTTTAATGTTATTTCCAGCACACAAGTGTAAAGGAGAATGAAATAATTGTTACTCTGGGTCCAATGCAGCACAAAATATAAACACAATGAGATAAAGAGCACAATAATAAAAAGCACAATAAATATAAATACATAAGATAGCTTATATACATAGATTGATTGTACAGTGATGCTAGGTACAGGAATGTCTATATATAAGGTGACTGAAAGGAAAAGAACCTCAGGATGTATATTGCATACATTTCCCTGACATTAAATGTACCTTTGAAACCTTTGAAATGATAAAGTAGTGGTGATGGGGGCTGTGGAAAGGTGGGTTAAAGGGAGATGCTAGTTATGGTGCTCTGATCAACCAACAGGTTTGGAGGTTACAGCACTGTTTACAACCAATAGGTGTGTTAGATGCATCTGTTTAGTGAACATAATGCTGTATCAAATATATCCCTTGGATGGACACATCTTGTTATCCAGCATAGCTTTTGGCTGAACAAAGTGCTCTACTAATTTGATTTTTGATTTGATGCACCATCAATGGATTGAACACTACCCTCTAACTAAACACACCTATTGGTTGTAAACACTACAATATCTAAACACACACAATCCTCTAATCTAAAACACCAGCTAGTTATACACTGCACAATATGTTGTTTGAATGAATGAAATTCTCTACCTAACATTGAGGAGTGCATTCAATCCTCTGTATTAGGGTGGAGGACCCTATATTCCCAATGGGTACTCGCCAACCTGATGGCATGAATATCGATTTCTCCTCCTGGTAAACAAATTCCACCCCCTGCTCCCCTCATCTAGTCCCCACTCTGACCTTTTACTTCTGGGGGGGGGGGCTTTTGTTGTTGCTTACGTGGTGGGGAGTGAAGGGTTGGTGCCTCTGCTAGTGCAAAGGGGGGGGATCAATGCTTCTGCTGCTGCTTATACAAAGGGAGGGAGGAGGGAGGGGGCTTCGGGGCTTTGATGTTTCTATCATTCACCCGATGAGGTTTCTTGTTTCGTGGATTGTCTGTGAAGAGTAAGAATTTCAGGTTGTATACTCTGATATTAAATTGAACCTCTGAATCTTTCTCACCTGTCTAACACTTTCCCTGGGTCCCCACCTCCCTCCATTTCTCCTATGGTCCACTCTCCTCTCGTACCAGATTGTTTCTTCCTTGCCTTTGACCTTTTCCACCCACTTGGCTTCATCTATCACCTTCCAGCTAACCTCTCCCCCTCCCCTCCCCTCCCCTCCACCTTTTTATCCTGGTATCTTCCCCTTCCTCCTCAGTCCTGAAGAAGGGTCTGGGCCCAAAATATCAAGGATCTATTCAATTCCGTAGATGCTGCCTGACCTGCTGAGTTCCTTCAGCACTTTGTGCGTGTTACTTTGGATTTCCAGCATCTGCAGACTTCCTCATCTCTACCTAACATACCCGTTGGTTATGCACATCACAGGATCTAATACATTTCTCATGTGTTATCTCATGCAATTCTTGGCTGAACACCTTGTTGTGCTCGATATACCTTGCTTGGCTAGTATATTTGGCCAACTCTTTGTGGTATGGAGAGCAGTTTGTCTTTAATGAGATTGTTCCTATAGTGTAAGATCGATGGGCATAGCTACTTACAGAGAAGGCGATGAAGAATCGCTCCAGACTTGTTCAAGAAATTATATAGGAATCAGGGAATATGATCCCCGTTTTTTGGATCCACGTCTGCCTAGTCCTTGTCCCTGTCCCTTTGTTTTGGGGTGCCTGGGGGTAAGTTGCAAGGATCGATGTGTTTCTAGATAGATTGGGAAGATTTAAAGACATGTTTCAAGTTAGATATCCTTCTTTCTAATCAATTTCATTTCCTCACTGGTTCAAGCAATAGTCAGGTTCGATAGCACCTGTATTCAATTAGCAGTTGTTTTGGATGTTTCAACTGATAGGTGCATTAGATAGAGGACTACTTTCAAACAACCATTGTTGCGTTCCAGGACTGCAAAAGTGCCGATTGCTGAACCAACAGTTGCATCTTACTATAAGCTGTGTTCAACCAACAAGTTTATTAGATATTGAATTGTGTTCATAAAAGAGGTGAGTCAGTGACAGTGCCCCCTTCAACCAAATCATGCAGCAAGTAATATCATCCTTACATAAGGAGTCATGTTCAACCACAAGACATTTTGCATAACATACTGTGTTCAACAAAGAAGAGAATTAGATATGGAATGGTGTTCAACCAACAGGTGTGCTGCAAAACAAGTTATGTTCGACCAAAGAGTACATTAGGTATAGTGGTGTTTAACTGCTAACTGCAATAGTTACAGCATTGTGTTATACCGTCAGGTACATTACATAACAGGCTGCATTTAACCAACAAACACTTCAAGTGCATTGTGCTTTAGGCAACAGCGATATGGTCAAACAACAGATGTGTTAATTGTAATGATGTGTTAAGCACACTTTATAAACCAATAGATATGCTAGACAAAACATGGTACCCAAATAACCCATGTATTAGTTAGAGCCCATGTATTAGTTTAATTAAGGTGTATCAGAGACAGTGTTGAGTTAATTCAAACAGTGCAGTAACTACACCGCTCTGTTCAACCACCAGGTGTGGTATTTATAACACTATGGTGAAACAACAGGTACTTCAGATAGACTGCTGAATTCAAGCAACAGACTGCAAGGCACTGCACTACTTTCAACCAACAGGTGAATTAGATGAGGATCTGAGCTTTTAGCTAGCACATATATTTGAGGGAGTTGTATTCAACTAACAAGCATTTGATACCATTCTATATTCAATCCGCAGTTGCATTTGCTGCAGTACTATGTCCATTCAAAAGGTGCATTAATTACAACGCTCTATTCAGGAACATAGTGAGTGTTCAACCACACTTGCATGTAGTAAATCCCTCCTGAAAAATCAACAACAGATTAGAATAATGCAAAAATAACATCCATCTGTTGTGCCATGTCTGACCTATTGACATTGAGAAATTGTGTTTTATATAGTGATAAAATTGGTGAGGATACAGAAATGGTCAAAATAACACATTCCCATTAACGTATCCAAGACTGCAAAATGCACTGTCACAAATTACAGTTAAATAGTATCAATCTATTAGTCAAAAACAATACTAAAAGTGATCAGTATGTGTGTCTGTTGAGTATTGTATTTGAACAATTGCTTTGGACAACAACAGCTACTGTGGATATAACGCTATGTTAAATCAACAGGTACATCAGACACAGCAAACATTTTGCAAACAGATGCACTAGGTACTACACTGTGTACAACCAAAATACGTATTAGATTTATTAGTACATTTAACCAATATGTGAATGAGATGTAACACAGTGTTCAACATCAAGTGCATGAGATGTCGTGAGGATGCATTTTATCAACAAATGTGATAGAGACTGTGCTGACTTCAGCCAACAGGTGCAATCGAGTCACTGCTGCTCAGTGAGTTGCCTCCTGTTCACTCACGGAGCCATCAATCTGGAGTTAATGCTCCGGAAATTGGTTAACAGCATCCATTCTGCACCTGATCTACTAGAGCTATTGGGAAGGCCCTGGTCAATTTTATCTGCCAGAGGCTTCCCGTCAACTCTTCTGAAACTGGCAATATCTAAATCATGTTACGTGTCATTAAAAGTCGGCCTAACTCAGCAGTGGCTTAACTAGAGTGGACCTAAAAAATGAACAAATCCTTGCCTGAGCCTGAAGATGTATGCACATTCATTGAATACTTCAATCACAACCGGTCTGCACTGTGCTTTGGACACATTAAAATGCCAGTCCCAGGGCTGCACTCAGACACCACTCTTTCATTTCCATTTTGACGCCTGTTTCTGGAAGCGAGTCCAGTGCCAACTACCACTGCACCGACTGATACAATGCACCCAGCTCCAAGCTATAACCCCCTGGCTCATACCTGGTCTCTTGGTCTGGGTGCGTGATAGCTATGCGGGGAGGGATGAGCAGTGGCAGGGTGGTTGGCCTCTGGAACCTGTCCACCTCTGGAGACCTGGACCTTGTTCTCCACTGCGGTACTTGAAGAGTGCCAGAGAAGGTGTGGCGACCTCGGCGAGTGTCCATGCCCAGTGTACTGCTGGAGGTGTACGACCGACTGCAACACCCTGAATCCAAAGTCTCCTTATTTTTCTAGAAAAGAAACAGACAGGGTGAGCCAGGGTTTCAAACCATTTCACCAAAAGTCACATTCGTTCACCTGCTTTCCGGTGAATCCAACGACCAGTCAACCCAGCATCACGCCACCTTGTCCCAAAACTGTACAACTCATTGTTATGCACGATGACATTTCATTTGTTTGCATGTTTATGCATACGTGTAAAATTAGATATACTGAGTCAGAGACAGAATAAAAATCATTTAACACTGTGCCATGATGCACTTCCCAGTGCAAGTTCATAAATGGTTATATCCAAATAAAGCTCTCACTCCACTGCACCATCAAACAGCTTCACAGCAAGGACTGAGATAAGACCATAAGACATAGCAGTGGAACTAGGCCATTCAGCCCATTGAGTCTGCTCTGCCACTCCATCAGGGCTGATTTATTATCCATTGCCAACCCCATTCTCCTGCCTTTTCCCCGTAACCTTTGACACCATTACTAATCAAGAACCTATCAATCCCTGCTTTAAATATTCCTGAGCAATACACATAAAATGCTGGAGGAACTCTGCAGCACCTATGGAAAAAAGTAGAGTCGACGTTTTGGGCCGAAGCCTGTCGACTGTACTTTTTTCCCATAGATGCTGCCTGGCCTGCTGAGTTCCTCCAGCATTTTGTGTGTGCTGCTCGGATTTCCAGCGTCTGCATATTTTCTCGTTTGTGCCTTCCTTATCACTGACTCAACCTTCAAGCAATCCTACGCAAGGACTCCAAAGTCCCTTTGCACCTCTGATTTTTGAATTTCTTCCCAGTTTACAAAATAGTGTACACCTTTATTCCTTCTACTAAAGTGCATGACCATAAATATCCGTCCACTATATTCCATCTGTCACTTTATTGCCCATTCTCCTCATCTGTATATGTCCTTCTGCAAACTCCCTTTTAACCTTCTATCCATGCTGGTCATTTCCTGTAATACCACAGGGTCTTATTTCTGAATATAAGACATAGGAGCAGAATTAGGCCATTCCGCCCATGAAGTCTGCTCCGCCATTCAATCATGGCTGATTTATTATCCCTCT
This sequence comes from Mobula birostris, assembly GCF_030028105.1. Classification (NCBI taxonomy): domain Eukaryota; kingdom Metazoa; phylum Chordata; class Chondrichthyes; order Myliobatiformes; family Myliobatidae; genus Mobula; species Mobula birostris. Next base: position 9,195,094 of record NC_092401.1, read on the forward strand.
CAACTCCATTCTCCTGCCTTCTCCCAGTAAGCATTGACACTCTCATTAATGAAGATCTTATCAACCTCCACTTTAAGTATACCCAATGACTTGGACGTCTGTAACAATGAATTCCACAGATTCACCAACCACTAGCTAAAGAAACTTTTCCTCATCTCTGTTGTAAATAGACATTCTTAAATTCTAAGGCTATGCACTCTGGTCCTAGCTTCCCCCACTACAGTAAACATCTTCTCCACATCCACCTTATCCAGACCCTTCAATATCTCATAGGTTTCAATGAGATTCATCCTCAACCCCAGCAAGTGCAGGCCCAGAGCCATCAAACGCTCCTCATCTTTTAATCCTTTCATTTCTTGTGAAGTTCCTCTGGACCCTCTGCAATACCCAAAACTGCTCACTGTACTCCAAGTGTGGTCTGACTAATGCCTTAGAAAGCCTGAGAGTTACATCCTTGTATTTATATTCTAGTCCCCTTGAAATGAATGCTAATATTGCATTTGTGTCCTTACCACTGACTCAACCTGCAAGTCAACCTTTAGGCAATCCTACACAAGGTCTTCCAAATACCTCGGAACCTCTGATTTTTGAATTTTCTTCCCAGTTATAAAATAGTCCTTACATTTATTCCTTGTGGCAAAGTGCATAACCGTGCAATTCCCTACATTATATTCTGACTCCCACTTCTTTACTCATTCCCTCAACTTGTCTAAGTCCTCCCGCAGAACCCTGCTTCCTCAACACTACCTGCTCCTCCATCTATCTTCATATTGTCCGCAAATTTGGACACTAAGCCATCAATTCCTTCATCCAATTCATTGACCTAGAACGTGAAAAGAATCGTTCCTAACACCGACTCCAGTGGCACACCAGCAGCCTACCAGAAAAGGCCTCCTTTATTCCCATTCTTTGCTTCCTGCCAGTCAGCCAATCTTCTATCCATGTTAGTATCTTTCCTGTAATACCATGGACTCATATCTTGTGTGGCACCTTGTCAAAGGCTTTCTAAAAATCCAAATAAACAACATCCACTGACTTTCCTTTGTCTATCCGGCTTGTTATTCCCTCAAAAAATTCCAACGGATTTATCAGGCAAGATATCCCCTTGAGGAGACCATGCTGATTTTGGCCTATTATATCATGTGCATCCAACTACCCTGAAACCTCATCCTTAAAAAAGGACTCCAACCACTGAGGTAAGGCTAATTGGCCTATAACTTCCTGTCTCTTCCCTCCCTCCCTTCTTTAAGAGTGGAGCAGCATTTGCAATTTTTCAGTCCTTTGGAACCAATTCAAAATCTACTGATTCTTGGAAGGTCACTACTAATGCCTTTGCAATCTCTTTCGGAACACTGGGCCGTAGACCATCTGGTCCAGGTGACTCATCTACTTTCAGACCTTTCAGCTTCCCAAGCACCCTTCCTTAATAATAGCAACTACACTAACCTCTGCCCCCGCACTCTCAAATTTCTGGCATATAGCTGGTGTGTTCCAGCGTGAAGACCGACGCAAAATACTTATTAAGTTTGTCCATCATTTTTTGGTCTCCATAACTACTTTTCCACTGGCATTTTCCAGCAGTCCAATTTTCACTCTTGCCTCTCTTTTACTCTTTTATCCAAAATAACTTTTAGTATCCTCTCTTATATTACTGGTTAGCGTAGCCTCATATGTCTGGTAATTCCATTATTCAATGAGTTGTGGCATATTTATGCTGTAATCAGCAACAGTGTGGCAAAATACACACTTTATGTTCTGAATTTATGCCTACCACAATGGTGACACACTGTTATATGATGGCCTGTAATCCAGAGGCCTGGAGTGATAGCCAAAGCTAATTCCCATTACTATGGTAACTGGGGAATTATATTTCAGTAAATTAAATATTCTGAAAGGAAAAGCTAGTGTAACTAATGGTGACGAAACTATTTGCCGCATGTCAGAAACCTCCCTCTGGTTCTCTAATGGCCTTAAGGGAAGGAGTATACAATTTATTTCTGGTCTGTGTAGGGTTGCCAACTGTCCCGTATTAGCCGGGACATCCCGTCTATTGGGCTAAATTGGTTTGTCCCATACGGGACTGACTTTGTCCCGTATTTCCCCCGCTAAGGTAGAGCGTTTCTATGAAACCGTTCCTAAGCCGAAGGCATAAAGCGAAGAAGCAATTACCATTAATTTATATGGGAAAAAATTTTGAGCATTCCCAGGCCCAAAAAATAACCTACCAAATCATACCAAATAACACATAAAACCTACAATAACACTAACGTATAGTAAAAGCAGGAATGATATGATAAATACACAGCCTATATAAAGTAGAAATAATGTACAGTGTAGTTTCACTTAACAGAATCGGGAAGATTAAGCCAAAACCAATTTGTAGAAAAAAAATCGGCACGTACACACATGCGCGTGTCCCGTATGCACCCGTCACGCACGCGCACACAGGTGCCCACACAAGGCTTCATGGTCATGGTAGTCTTTATCGGGGTAAACACAAGTGTCCCGTATTTGACTGCTACTTTTGTCCCTTATTTGGGAGTGAGAAAGTTGGCAACCCTAGGTCTGTGCAATATGTGACTCCAGACTCACAGTAGTCTGGCTTAAGTACTCTGAAAGTACCTTCACCACAAAGACAAGAGGTCAAGTGCAGAAGGGAATGAGCAATAAATGCTCATTTTGTCAGTGAGGCCCTCATCCCAGGAATGAATAGAAGAAACATTTGTTGAATATCTAAAGACCAATCAGCATTCTAAAGTTCAAAGTTGAAATTTTGTAAATTCAAGTAAATTTAATATCAAAGTGACATATATGTCACCCTATACAACCCTGAAATTGGTTTTCTTGCGAGTATACATAGTAAATCCAAGAAACACAATAGAATCAATGAAAGACTGCATCCAATAGCATGGGCAAACATCCGATGTGAAAAAGACAACAAAACTGTGCAAACACTAAAGAGAAAAAACAGAATAATAATAAATATTGGGAACATAAGATGAAGAATCCTTGAAAGCACTGTTCCCTGTAAGCTGTACGGGTGCATGGCCACATAGTAACTGAAATGCTCCCGCGCAGATGGAATTTTCTTTTACTTACAACGAAAGCATTGCCTTAAAAATATCGCAGCAATACTGTGATTACAAATTTGTCACTTATGAGAAAATTAAGACTGGTTCAATTAAGATGTTCACTGATATGGTGAGCTACGTGCTTAAAAAATGAAGAATTTGAAGATCTGTCGATTCTTGTTGAATTCATTGAAACATTTTAAGTTTCTACTGCTAACTGCTAACGTGGATTCATATGAATTCAATCAAATATAAATCCAGAAATAGACTAAAAGTGGAACATGAGAATTAAGATGCATCTTTCATCGGGATATGAAATTAATCTGGACACTGCTTATTGACAAAGCATTTGTAATAAAGACAGTTGAGAAAAAGTTTACAAAAAGTGAAAGATTTTCTTTGTTGTACGGCATTTCATTTTACCCTTAATTAATAAATAAAATTAAAAGTATGTGATTTTTCAATTTTTATTTTAAGTATTCATAGTATGCATATTACAAAAAAACAAATTTAAAGTCCATGTAGTTTTCAGGCTGTGTAAGATTTCCTGCTCAGAGCAATAGTTGGTTCGCAGAGATGTAAAAAAAATTAAAGGAAATGTTGTTTGTATGTAAATCCATAGGTTGTGGGAACAGTTCAGTGATTGGGCAACTGAAATTGAATGAAGTTATCCCTTCTGGTTCAGAAGCCTGATGGTTGAGGGGTAATAACTGTTTCTAAACCTGGTGGTGTGGATCCTGTGGCTCCTATACCTTCTTCCTGATGGTAGCAGCGAGGAGAGGGCGTTCTAGGGTTTTCAAAGTGATAGCACCTTTCAAGGTGGTATGTTGCTAAAAATGAACCTTCTATCCATCCTTAGTAGGATCTGAAATCAAAAATCTGTAGACACTGGAAGTCTGAAATGAAAACAGAAAATGCTGGAAACTTCAGCAGGTTAGGCAGCATCAATGGAAAAGGAAAAGAGACCTTGCTAGAACTGTCTGAATAAGGGTTTCTGATCTGAAGCATGAATTCTGTTTCTCTTTCTACAGACACTTCCCAACCTGGTGTGTTTGCAAACATTTTCTGCTTTACTTAGGTCAGGCTGTCCTGGATTAATGACTAATGAAGAGGTTAACAATATTCTGTACTGAACCTGTACAGTTCTAGAAGTTTAAAGGCCTAGGGACACATTAGCTTTGCCCCCGACAGTACTATCCCTGATTCTGCAAAGATGAGCTTGTGTTCTAACAGGAAGATGTATAGCCCATTGCATCATCCCAACCATGAGGATTCATTAGGAGATTGACTCAGAGGCTCTGAGACACCATGTCATCTACACAGCTGAATTGCCAAAGTAAGTTGATGTAAATGATTTAGAAAATATATCATCCAATATCTTATTCTAAGCTCAACTACAAACAAGAGAAAATCTGCAGATGCTGGAAATCCAAACAACGCACACAAAATGCTGGAGGAACTCAGCAGGCCAGACAGCATCTATAGAAAAAGAGTGTAGTTGACATTTCGGGGCAAGACCTGATGAAGCGTCTCAGCCTGAAAGGTTGACTGTACTCTTTTCCATAGATGCTGCCTGGCCTGCTGAGTTCATCCAGTATTTTGTGTGCACTGCTTCTTATTCCAAGGTGTAATGTTGTCATACTGCATGTGCCTGGATCTGCCATTTGATAGAGTCAGTAACACCTTCCTCACTTGTTCCATCTCAGTGCTTCATCCCTGTTGCTGGAATCCCTCTTCCACTGATACCCTGACTTCTGATTCAATCCTCCAGAACCCACTCACCACTACACACCAACCCAATACCTTCCATTTCTCAAGGCATCTCCGAATCTTTAGGCTGCCTGTCAAGCTCTGCTAGTTCTGCAAACAAGTAGAGGAAAAGCTTTTCTTTGCAACAGAACATGTAAGGCTGCATATCAGCACAAACAGAATTTTGTTGCTGTACTATCCCTTCTACTTTTCCCTTCCCAGAGAGGCATTTTAAGGCATTGTTTCCAGTACTGAAGAATTTCAGCTCCAAAGTTTTCATTATCTTGTTGTAAAGGGACGCAATCAGCTTTAAGCAGCTTTAAACTGAATTTCCCTATGTTGTTCCAATAATAAAAACTATTCCAATCACAAGAAAATCTGCAGAAGCTGAAAATTCAACGCCACAGATGGAGTTCAACCCAGATAAGTGTGAGGTGGTTCATTTTGGAAGGGCAAATATGATGGCAGAATATAGTATTAATGGTAAGACACTTAGCAGTGTGGAGGATCAGAGGGATCTTGGGGTCTAAGTCCATAGGACACTCAAAGCTGCTGTACAGGTTGACTCTGTGGTTAAGAAAGCATATGGTGCATTGGCCTTCATCAATCGTGGGATTGAGTTTAGGAGCCGAAAGGTAATGTTGCAGCTATATAGGACACTGGTCAGATCCCACTTGGAGTACTGTGCTCAGTTCTGGTCGCCTCATTACAGGAAGGATGTGGAAGCCATAGAAAGGGTGCAGAGGAAATATACAAGGATGTTGTCTGGATTGGGGATCATGCCTTATGAAAATAGGTTGAGTGAACTCAGCCTTTCTCCTTGGAGCGACAGAGGCTGAGAGGTGACCTGATAGAGGTGTATAAGATGATGAGAGGCAGCGATCATGTGGATAGTCAGAGACTTTTTCCCAGGGCTGAAATGGCTAGCACGAGGGGGCACAGTTTTAAGGTGCTTGGAACTAGGTACAGAGGAGATGTCAGGAGTATGTTATTTTACGCACAGAGTGGTGAATCCATGGAATGGGCTGCCAGCAACGGTGGTGGAGGCAGATACAATAGGGTCTTTTAAGAGAGTCCTGGGCAAGTACATGGAGCTCAGAAAAATAGAGGGCTATGGGTAACCCTAGGTAATTTCTAAGGTAAGGAAATGTTCGGCACAGCCTTGTGGGCCAAAGGGCCTGTATTGTGCTGTTTCTAACATACACAAATGCTGGAGGAATATGGAGGCCAGGCAGCCTCTATAGTGACGTTTCGGGTCAGGACTGGAAAGAAAGAGGAGAAGTCAGATTAAGGAGGTGGGGGAGGGAAGGAAGAAGTACAAGGTGGAAGGTGATAGGTGAAGCCGGGAGAGGGGGAGTGGGTGAAGGAAAGAGCTGGGAAGTTGATCGGTAAAAGAGATAAAGGACTGGATAAAAGAGAATCTGATAGGAGAGGGCAGAAGGCCATGGAAGAAAGAGAAAGGGGAGGAGCACCAAAGCAAAGTGATGGGCAGGTAAGGAGATAAGGTGATAGAGGGAAACAGAAATGGGAGAATAGTGAAGAGGGAGGGCAAATAGTGGCTGTTCGAGAATCGATGTTCATGCCATCAGTTTGGAGGCTACCCAGGGGGAATATAAGATGTTGCTCCTCCAACATAATTGTGGCCTCATTGCAGCAGTAGAGGAGGCCATAGACTGACATGTCGGAATGGGAATGGGAAGTAGAATTGAAATGGTTGACTACAGGGAGATCCTGCTGTTTCAGGCATACAGAGCATAGGTTCTTGGCAAAGCAGTCTCCCATTCTACGTCGGGTCTCACAATATACAGAAGGCCACACTGGGAGCACTGGATACAGTAAATGACCCCGACACACTCACAGGTGAAGTGTCGCCTCACCTGGAAGTATTGTTTAGGGCCCTGAATGGTAGTGATAGAGGAGGAGTAGGGGCAGATGTTCCACTTGCAAGGATAAGTACCAGGAGGGAGATCAGTGGGGGGGAACGAGTGGACAAGGGAGACGCATAGGGAGCAATCCCTGCGGAAAGCAGAAAGATGGGGAGGGAAAGATGTGCTTGGTTGTGGGATCCCATTGGAGATGGCAGAAGTTACGGAGAATTATGTGCTGGAGATGGAGGCTGGAGGGGAGGTAGGTGAGAACAAGAGGAACCCTATCCCTGGTGTGACCATGGGAGGAGTAGACTGTCTCCAGAGAGTTCAAGGGAGGAGGTTGGAGGTAAAGGTGATGAAATTGACGAGCTCAGCAAGGGTGCAGAAAGCAGCACCAAAGCAGTTGACAGTGTAGCATAGGAAAAGTTGACAAGTGATACGGGAGTAGGCTTGGAACATGGACTGCTCCACATAGCCAAGAAAGGGGCAGGCATAGCTGGGACCCATGTGTGTGCCCTGGCTACACCTTTGGTTTGAAGGAAGTGGGAGGAGCCAAAGGAGAAACTATTGAGAGTGAGGACCAGTTCCACCAGACAGAGGAGAGTGGTGGTTTAGGGGAACTGGTTGGGTCTGTTGTCCAGAAAGAAGCGGGTGGGGATGGAGGTGTATAGGGACTGGACATCCATAGTGAAAATGAGACAATCGGGCCAGGGAACTTGAAGTCAATGAAAAGATCAAGAGCATGCAAAGTGTCATGGATGTAGGTAAGGAAGGATCTGAACCAGGGGGGATAAAACAGAGTTGAGGTATATAGATACAAGTTTGGTGGGACAGGAACGAGCAGAAACAAGCAGGAACAGGCAGGTTTTTTGGGTCTTAGGTAAGAGGTAGAAATGGGAGGTGTGGGGTAAGGGAACTATGAGGTTGGTGGCCATGGGTGGGAGATCCCCAGAGTTGAAAGGTCAGTGATGATGTGGGAGTTGTTGCCTGGCCTCGGTTAGGTAGAGGTTAGTCTGCCTGACTACTACAGCAACCCCGCTTATCTGCGGATTTGATGGTGAGGTTGGGATTAGTGCGGAGAGAATGGAGGGCAGCACGTTCGGAACGAGTGAAGTTAGAATTGGAGAGAGGAGTGTTAAAGTTGAGATAGTTGATTTCTCATTGGCAGTTGGCAATAAAAAGCTCCAGAGCAGGCAGACAAACAGAGTGGGGTGTCCAGGAAGGGGAGGAGGGTTGAAGACAAGAGAAAGCGTTATCGTTGTCGGCTGGAGAATCCTCGCCAAAGAAGTAGGCACAGAGATAGAGGCAGCAGAACAAGAGCTCAGCGTCATGGCGGCCGCGGAACTCACTGAGGTGCGGGCACAAGCAAAGGCCAGGCGCTTACGGAGGACAGAACTTCATGCCTCAGTGAGGGGAAGGTCGGAGGGAAATGTGACGACACGGCATGGATGAGAGCTGGGATCAGAGGGGGGAAGAGGGTTGGTAGTGTCTGAGGCGAGGGGAGGGTTGGAGTGTTCAGGGAAGATGGAGTGGGAGGAAGATGGAGTCTCTGAGGACCCAAGGACTGAAGGTGGGACCTAAGAGACACAGGATTGCAGCATGGTGGTGGCAGTGAGGGAAGGGGACACTAGGGTTCCAGCGGCACTGCATAAAATCTCAGCCTGGAGGTGCTGTGGGTCAAAGTCTAGGATAGAGTCGGAATTAGAATAAAAACTATTCACTCTCGCTGTTGTGGGTCAGAGCAAAACACAGTCCTGGCAGATGCAGCAGCTTCAGTTTGCTGTAGCAGTCTCAGTGTGTTATCAGTCTCAGTGGCTGATGTGCCAATGTAGAGCAGAGGTTCCCAACCTGGCGTCTGCGGACCCCTCAGATAAAAAAGGTTGGGAACCCCTGGTGTAGAGGAACAATTTCCAGCATGGAAACTACAACATGAGAATTGAGCGTCACGCAGAGTAGGCCCCTCATTAATGCAACATAATAAATACAGTGAATCACTGGCAAAAATAATGATCAATTTGAGAATGTGTTGAGGTGATGAGGGATGGTGCACTGCAAACATTATGAAATAACGGGAAAGCCTTGGTGTGTAGGAGTACAGTACAGAAAACAACAACATTAACTCTTCAATATGAACTCCAGTATTCAATTTCATGCTGAGATGCGCAAGAATGTCTAACTTACAGGTTATTTCTACTTCATTCTGCAAAGTGCTACTTCCAATAATTTATTTGTGACGTGTTTGCTATTCATCTCTCTCCCGGATAAACAGCACGGTACCAATATTTAAGGGACTAATGGCTCTTTTCTGAGTCCGAGGTCTCTCAGTGACTCTACTCAGATTTAACCACACAGTGGGTTCTTTCATTTGGTATGTGATCTGAACACTCAATCTATCTACTGTAGTTATTCTTACCTTTACTTACTAAATTCCAGCATTTGTAGCCTTCGTGTTCCTGCTTATCGCTCTCCAGCTACTCCCTCCCCCTCACCCAACTTGGTTCCATCTGTCTTTGCCTCTCATCCACCTGTCAATGTCTTCTAACTCCACCTCTCCCCAGTTCTCATCTACCTTGAGTTGTCCTTCATCCTTCACCTCTCCTCAGTTCACCAATTGCCCATGGACCCCGTCTCACCACTCCCCCGCACCTCTTTATACTTTATATCCTATCTTTCCACTCTTAGTTCTGATGCAGGATTTTAGGCCCCAATGCTGACAATTCCTTTCCTGCTCGGATGCTGCTTAAACTGCTGAGTTCATCCAACAGGTTATTTGTTGCTTCAGAATCTAGCATCTGCAGTGTTTTGTGTTTCCCTGGGTTATTCCATTGCAACTCAGTGTGCACGTGCCAGTGCAGATACTCTACACAATCCTAACCCACTCCAGATCCCATAACCTTACAATTCTCTGTCTAAGTTTGAACTATTATCGGCGGGAGGAGAAGATGGCAGCGTGCCACACGTGCGCAGCTCTCTGGTGAAAAATGATATCGTATCCGTTAAATAGGGGCCGTGGACAATTCTGATTTGATGGAGAATGGATGTGAAAGCACAGAGGAACATCTGGAGAAATTTCTGAAACGCCCGTCCGCTGCTGTCGTTACTGCGCGGTCGGGAATCTTTCGGAGGGAAGGCCTCAAAATCCCCGGCCTTGCCTGCTTTTGGCGATTGAGAAAGAGGTCGAATCGCTCGGACAGAGATGGCACTCAGTACTCGGTGTCGGAGAGCTGATCAGAGCTCGAAGTTTTCGGATGACTCAGAGTCAGGTTGTGGTCGGCATGGCAGGGAGAGTTTTTCTTACTTCTCCCGTCTGCGTGAGATGTGGGACGTTTGAGAAACTTTGAACTTTACTGTGCTCGCGGACTTTCTTCATCAAGTTATGGTATTGTTGCACTGTTGTAACTAAATGTATAATTATGTGGTTTTGTCAGTTTTTTCAGTCTTGGTCTGTCCTGTGTTTTGTGATATCACACCGGAGGAAATAATGTATCATTTCTTAATGCATGCATTACTAAATGACAATAAAAGGGGACTGCATGTCCTCATAATCGAATCTAATCTATTACATTACCGGCTGCAAGCATTTCCTTTCATGTTCCTTCACAGACATTGTCCAAAACCACTAAAAATTTAAATAACCAGGAATAATGTCCTGACGAAGGGTCTCGGCCTGAAACGTCGACTGTACCTCTTCCTAGAGATGCTGCCTGGCCTGCTGCGTTCACCAGCAACTTTGATGTGTGTTGCTTGAATTTCCAGCATCTGCAGAATTCCTGTTGTTTGCATATATATATTTTTTATACATTGTGAAAAGCTCACCAGAACTGCTGGAAAGCCGTCCATAACATTCATTCATCTCCTAATTACCAGGGCTACTAAGTCTGCCAGGTTCTATTTCAGCGAAACACATTGCACTGAAACCATGTTATCTTTGCTTATTTCTGAAAGGCTTTAATTAGAAAGAAGGAGGAGTGCTGGAACCTTTCAGAAGGAAGCATAAATAACATTCATCATCTTACCTCAATGCCCAAACTGTAACCTCTTCAAGAAATTAACAATATTTATTACACTAGACAACAGACGTGGTAGACCATATGACCACTCAAGTCAGCTCCACCGTTTAATGACATCTTGACCTCAGTTCCAATTTCCTATCTGTACCCCACAATCCTTGATTCAAGTTCAAAGTAAATTTATGACCAAAGTACATATATGTCACCATATACAACCCGAGATTCATTTTCTTGCCGGCATTCTCAGTAAATCCAATAACCATAACAGAATCAATGAAAGACCCCACCAATGTGGCAGGTAACCAGTGTACAAAAGACAACAAACTGGGCAAATACAAGAGAAAAATATAATAATAAATAGATTAGATATAAATATGGAGAACATGAAAAGAAGAGTCATTGAAAGTGAGTCAGTAGGTGTGGGAACAGTTCAGTGATGGGGCAAGTGAAGTTGGGTGAAGTTACCCCCTTTGGTTCAGGACACTGACGGTTGAGGGGTAATAACTGTTCCTGAACATGGTGGTGTGGGGCCTGAGGCTCCTATGCCTTCCTGATGGCAGCAGTGAGAAGAGAGCATGACCTGGGTATTGGGGGGTCATTGATGATGGGTGCTGTTTTCCTGTGATGGGCTGGGCCATATCCACTACTTTTTGCAGGACGTTCTATTCAGGGGCATTGGTATTTCCATACCAGGCTGTGATGCAGCCAGTCAATATACTTTCCACCACATAATGTATCTATAGAGGTTTGTCAAAGTCCTGGATGTCTTGCTGAGTCTTCACAGAGGTGCTGTTGTGCTTTCTTCGTAATTGCACTTACGTGTTGGGCCCACGACAGGTGCTCTGAGATGATAACACCAAGGAGTTTAAAGTTGCTGACCCTTTCTACCTCTGATCCCCACTGAGGACTGGCTCATGGACCTCCGGTCTCCTTCTCCTGCAGCAAGTAATCAGCTCCTCGGTCTTGCTGACATCAAGTGAGGAGTTGTTGTGGCACCACTCAGCCAGGTTTTCAATCTGCCTCCTACATGCTGATTCGTCACCAGCTTTGATTCAGCCTATGTGGTGTTGTCAACAAACTTAAATATGGCACTGGGGCTGTGTTTAGCCACACAGTAATAAGTGTAAAGCGAGTAGAGCAGGGGGCTAAGCACACTGCCTTGTGGTGCACCTCTGCTGATGGAGATTGTGGAGGAGATGGTGTTGCCAATCTGAACAGGCTAGAGTCTGCAAGTGAGGAAATTGAGGATCCAATTACATGAGGAGGTATTGAGGCCAAGTTTAGAAACATAGAAAAGCTACAGCACAATACAGGCCCTTCGGCCCACAAAGCTGTGCCGAACATTTCCTTACCTTTGAAATTACCTAGGGTTACCCATAACCCTCTATTTTTCTGAGCTCCATGTACCTGTCCAGGAGTCTCTTAAAAGACCCTATCAAATCCACCTCCACCACTATCGCCGGGAGCCCATTCCACGCACTCACCACTCTCTGCGTAAAAAACTTATCCCTGACATCTCCTCTGTACCTACTTCCAAGCACATTAAAACTGTGTCCTCTCGTGCTAGCCATTTCAGCCCTGGGAAAAAGCCTCTGACTATCTACACAATCAATGCCTCTCATCATCTTATACATCTCTAACAGGTCACCTCTCATCTTCCGTTGCTCCAACGGAAAAAGGCCCAGTTCACTCAACCTATTCTCATAAGGCATGCTCCCCAATCCAGGCAACATCCTTGTAAATCTCCTGTGCACCCTTTCTATGGTTTCCACATCCTTCCTATAGTGAGGCAACCAGAACTGAGCACAGTACTCCAAGTGGGGTCTGACCAGGGTCTTATATAGCTGCAACATTACCTCTCAGCTCCCAAACTCAGTCCCACGATTGATGAAGGCCAATGCACCGTATGCCTTCTTAACCACAGAGCCAACCTGTGCAGCAGCTTTGAGTGTCCTATGGATTCCGACCCCAAGATCCCTCTGATCCTCCAGGCTGCCAAGAGTCTTACCATTAATACTATATTCTGTCATCATATTTGACTTACCAAAATGAACCACCTTACACTTATCTGGGTTGAACTGGGTTGAATTCCATCTGCCACTTCTCAGCCCAGTTTTGCATCCTATTAATGTCCTGCTGTAACCTCTGACAGCCCTCCACACTATCCACAACACCCCCATCCTTTGTGTCATCAGCGACCACTGTTGCTTCCCCCAAGTAGGCTGCCCCCCCCAACAATACTCAAGCAGGAGTACTTATTGTCAAGGGGTACAGCCACAGGGGTGCTCTCTAGCGTCTGACTCCTGCCCTTCCCTCTCCTGTTACCCACTTATCTGTTTCCCGAGGCCCCGGGGTGACTACCTGCCTTTAGCTCCTCTCTATCACCTCCTCACTTTCCCTGACCAGACGAAGCTCACCGAACTGCATCTCCAGTTCCCTAACACGGTCCCTGAAGAGCTGCAGCTCAACGCACCTGGTGCAGATGTGGCCGTCCAGGAGGCTGGGAGTCTCCTGGACTTCCCACACCTGACACCGAGCACAGAACACCGGCCTCACACACATTCTTGCTGTCAGTATTCTACACAGGCACCCTACCTCGCCTCGACCCATTATCGCCGAAGCCCCATTGAGCCAAAGCCTTTCTACTAAGTCTACCTCTACTCCATCACCCACTCCTCTGACGCCCGCTCTATAAGGTGTCTCCTTTTAAACTCTTCTCACTGTTCTCACTGGCTGTCGTCCACGCGCTTGCGCAGTCATGCCCCAATCAAACCGCTGAAGAAATAACCGCTTTAGAAGCTTACTGACTATTTTAGAGGTGATGGCAGTATTGGATGCTGAGCATTCAGATGTATGCATCTTTGCTGTCCAGATGTTCCAAAGTTGAGTGAAGAGCCAATGAGAAGGCATCTGCTTTGGACCTGTTGTGCTGGTGGGAAAACCAGAACAGATCCAAGTCGCTTCTCAGACTGGGAGTTGATACGTTTCATCACCAAGCTCTCAAAACACTTCACCACTGTGGATGTAAGTGCTACTGGATGATCGTGATTGAGGCAGGTTACCATGTTCCTCCTACAATTTAAAATTCTCCCTCAACTTTGAACATATTTACTGACTCATCCTCCACAACCAACCAAGTAGAAATTTCTTTTCTGAAACAACACTCCCAAGTCTAGATTATGCCATTACAGAAAACATCAACTCATTAACAACCCCATCAAGCCCTACCAGGACATTATCAGATTCCTAAGGATGAGTTGTTGCCATGACACTATAAATCATTGTTTCTATTTAATCCCTTTCCTATAAACATTCTTGTTCATAGTTTGTTTACCCTCCCACAATAGCACTAAAAGTCCATCATTTATCATTTTGTTCTTGGCATCTATTTTAAAATTAGGAACATACAAACATAAGAAATAGGGACAGGAGTAGCCCATTTGCTTGATCATCATTCACCAAGTTCATGGTGGATCTCCTACCTCAATGTCATTTTCCGGCACTTTTCCCAGATCCTTTGATTCCCTTGATTCAGAAATTGTTTGTTTTGAATGAATCACTGACTGAGCACCTGCAGCTCCCCAGGGTAGAGAATTCCAAGATTCACTACCATCTGTGTGAGGAAATGCTTCCTCATCTTAATCTAAAATAGTGTACACCTTCTTCTGAGAATGTGAATCCTAGTTCTAGATTCCTTGGCCATGTGAAACATGTATCACCAACAAACATGGAAATATAATATTAGGTTCCCTTAACATATTGTTGCTATCAATTCTGAATAGTTGGAATCTAAGCTGGAATCCTTATTAGTCATATCTTAATTACCAAAGAACTACTGTTTATTCTCATCCTGCCTACATCCAGCCTTTTAAGAGTTTTGCACATTTCAATGCTATACTCTTTTAAATTTGAGTGAGTACTGGCTCAGAGTACTCGGTGTCTCCTCATATGATAAACCAACCAATCCTGGAATGAGCCTAATGAATCCTTGCTGCACTCTCTCTGTGATTAAGTATACCCTTTTCTTGGTAGTGAGATCAAAACTATGCAGTAATGGTCTCATTAAAGCCGTATACAACTGCAGTAAGGCACTTTACTCCTTTATTTCTCTACTTAAACCCCACCTTAAAGGTAAAATACTATTATCTTTCCCAGTTACTTGCTGCTCTTGCATTTTGGCCTTACCTTCTTCAAAGGTTTCTTAGAACATCAACATTGTTCAATTCTCACCATTTAAAGTCTATACTCTGCTTTTCTGTTTAGAACAACAAAATAGATATCTTCACATTTTTCTACATCTTCGTAATTACATTATACCCTATTCTATTCACATGTACAGTATATTCCTTTGAAACCTTTTTAGATTTTCTTCTATATATATGATCCCACCTAGCTTTGTATCATCAGCAAGCAAGGAAACAGACATTTGATTCCCTCAACAAATTGTTGATATTGATTGTGAACAGCTGGAATACAAGCACTGATCCATGCAGCACCGCTCTAACCATAGTTTAGCTACCTAAGAACTATTTGTTTATTCTCATTCTTTGATTTTTCTACAAGTCTTTGCTCTCCCTTCACCAATTTTAATTTTCGACAGAAATCATCCAATCCTGATGCATTAATAGTTCAATAGTTCCATTTAATATCAGAGAATGTATGCAATATACAATCTGAAATTCTTGTTCTTCGCAGACGTCCATGAAAACAGAAGAGTGCTCCAAAGAATCAGTGACAGTAAAAGTGTTTGAACCCCAAAGCCTGCTACTCTCCCCCATCCCAAGCACAAACAGCAGCTAAGCAATGACCCTCCCCCTCCTCCCACCACTTATTTCAACAAAAAAGTATCAGCACCCTCCACCCCCCAAGTAGGTAGTGGCAAAGCCCCAAAGAAAGATCATGATCTGCAGTACAAGAAAAAACAATCGTTCACTCGACAATTCAACATACCACAGGCTCTCTCTCTCCCCTAATAAAGGGACAAAGAGATGTCACACAGCAAGAGGGGAGACTAAAGCCCAGAAAAAGATGCTCGCTGATTTACGGTGTTAAAGTCTGCCACGTCACTTTTTGGCAACTTAGTATAGCAACTGCTCTGTGTAAGTCTGCAAGAAATTACAGAGTTGTGGACATAGCTGAGTCCATCGTGAAAACCAGCCTCCGCTCCATCAACCTTGTTTATCCTTCTTGCTATGTTGGGAAAGCAGCTAATGTAATCAAAAACCATCTCCCCCTCCCCCGCCCCCCAGTATAGTCATTCTCTCTTCTTCCTCCATCCATTAGGCAGAACATACAAGAGCTTGAAAACACACACCACCAACCTCATGCAAGCTTTTATCCTGCTATTGCAAGAGGCTTAAATGATTTTTTTCTATGATTAATATGAACTAATCTCACAATCCACTTTGTTGTGGCCCTTTCACCTTATTACCTACCTACACCGCACTTTCTCTGTAACTCTAACTCCATATTATCATTCTGTTACTGCTTTTTACTTTGTACTATCTTGATGTACTAATGTTTTGAAATTACCTGTAAGTTTGGCATGCAAAACAAAGTTATTATCTACTGTATTTCAGTACATGTAACAATAATAACCCAATTACCAATTTTCAATCCATGTCAGCATAATAGCCCCATTCCATGTTCTCTGAACTTGATGACCAAATTGGTTTTTGGAACTTTATCTCAAGCCTACTACAAATCCAAATACACCACATCTCCCAGTTCCCCTGATCTATTCCACCAGTTACAAAGTAGTGCAAAAAAAAAGTGGTGAGGTAGTGTTCATGTCCATATTGAAATCGATGGCAGATGGAAAAAGGCTGTTGCTGAATTGTTGAGTGTGTATCTTCAAGCTTCTGTACCTCCTTCCTGATGGTAGCAATGAGAAGAGGGCATGTCCTAGGTGATGGGGGTCCTTAATGATAGATGCCACCTTTTTGAGGCACCGTTCCTCAAATATATCCTATATTCCAGCACTTACTCCACCACAGATATTCAGCTAACATGTCAAAAGTTCCCTGTTTTCTCTCCCCTCCTTTACCAGACAGTACTCATATTTGCTACCAGAATATACTGTGGACCTGAGGAACCACCATCCAGCACTGTCAGGCAGGAAGGTGGTGAAGAACTGGATGGCTAACAAAAGCAATAAAAAGTATATTCACATAGCATGAAAGAATGGCAACTAATATCGTCAGTCACTCATCCTGATGTGTGAATCTCAATCTCACCTTCCCAGCTTGGTAGTAGTTCCCTTCCTTTCCAGAAAAACTTTCTTCTAGATCTCCCTTGAGCCAACATCAGAGCCCTTCCTAGAAACATTTCCACAAGAGAATAAAGTTTGGAAAAGTTACGCTTCGCTTCCTCTTATTCCTGTGTCCTTCATTTTTAACCTTAGTCTCCTGGAATGTAAAGACTTCACTGAGCACAGTCATCTGCCATCAACAGAGATACTGAACCCTCAGCCTTGGCTGAATACTGTGAAGTTTGGGACAGAGAATCTTAATAGGAACACAGGGTAATTTCTTAGCTTCACAGCATTAAATTATTATATTTATTTTTATCCTCTATTTCATCAGCCATTCAATAAGGAGAGTCTCCAGAGGGATGAATCACCTTGCCTTATTTAACTTAGATTAAGATGATGCTGTTTTTAACTTATTCACCATTTATGTGAGCCCTCATCTCCTTACTGAATTGAACTAAGGCTTTTCTCTTGCCACAGATGTTTGAAATTCAAAGCCATTATCATATTAATTGAAAATGATTGCTAAATGATTAATTTTTTTAAAACCAAACTATATTCGTCAAAATCTAAAAGTAGAGAAATTGCACAAAACTTGGGTAAAAATATTTTTGAGGTTCATGTCTACTTCTATTCTGAATTTTAGTCTTCTCCCTTCCCCATTACTTTCTCTGCTTTCACTTTGACATGAAAGAGTCTTTTTCTGTTGATCAGTGACAAAAAAAACAAATTAAATCCACTGTGATTCAATGCCGCAAAACAATAAAACATGAAAACTTCCAATGGGGGTGAATAGGCACTGTAACAACACTTGCCAACTCCTATGTTCAATGCCTGGCTTAAGGCGGCCAGCAGCAAAGCCCTTCTTCACCACCCTATCTACCTGTGACACGGCTTTCAGCTCTCCTAGGTTCCATAACACTTCCCAGGGCCCTACTATTCACTGTGCAAGTCTTATCCAGTTTGAACCCCCAATATGCAATATCTCATTTTTATCTGGATTGAAAGCCACTTGCCAACCCTCAGGACACATCAAGATCCACCTGAAAACTTTCATAACCTTCTACACTATCTACAACACCAGCTATTTTATTATCATCTGCAAACTTACTGACCATGCCTACTTTCTAAACAGGGTGCAAATTCAGAAATTAGAGCTGGAAAGGTACTTGAGAGAGTCGTGATGGACTCATAAAGATTAACTTGCAGGTTGAGTCAGTGGTAAGGAAGGCAATTGCTATGTTAGCATTCAGTTCGAGAGGACTAGAATCTAAAAGCAAGGGTGTAATGCCTAGTATAAGGCATCAGTCAGACCGCATTTGGAAGATTGTGAGCAGTTTTGGGCCCCTTATCTAAGAAAGGGTGTGCTGACATTTGAGAGAGTCCAGCAGAGGTTTAACAATGAATTTAGGCTAGTGAACGCAAGTGCAGAGTAACTGGGAACTCGAATATGAAACTCTGACAATAGCTTATTCGCAGAAGAATCAACGAAGATGCACAGGTCACTCAGAACGAGCATCACTATGGAAAGGCTAATTCAAGACTGTGCGACAACGGAACTTCAAATAGTACAGGGTCGCACAATATTTCTCATCATCCAGGGTTTCTGAAACCTGCCAGCCTTGTTCCTCACCCTAACAGGAAATGCAGACTTTGAACTCTCGACACCACACTTGTTCCTGTACACTTCTTGGGTTTCATTAAATTAATTGCATAATCTTGGATCTCATTTGCTTTTCTCAAATTAACCAGGGGTTCCCAGACCCCCTCGGTTAATGATAGAGTCCATGGCACAAATAAGGTTGGAAACCCCTGGTTTACACTTTGCTTGATAAATTCTATTAGTTTCTTTTGTGCTCACCTAACCAGCCCACTGTAATCACCCTAAAGTCTGGCACCTTGTCAGTTGTAATCACATTGTCAATTTTAATATTACTGACAAACTTCTTAACCTTGGTCCCTATATAACTAAATTTGAATTATGAAAATCAAAGCGGCCAATACCTCTGCAGAACACAACTGTGCATATGTTACCAGTCACTGCAACCTCCACTGACTCATGTCCTTTCCTTTCTCTCAGTTACTTTTCACTTCAGTTCGCTGCTTTCACTTGGATCCCATAGGCTTTTACTTTCTTCACCAGTCATGTAGGATTTTGCCAAGTACATGATGTTTCTAAGAATCCTTTGAAGTATCTGCTTATCTGGGTCTTCCTTGTGCCATAAGAATTCCAAACTTACACTGTAAACGAGAGGAGTTGATAGTTCTAACTTCCAGACTCCAGAAATCTGTGCCAGAATTCAACTGACCTTATAGAGATGTGTGAAATCATGAAGTGACTGCACATCTTTTTTCCCCAGGGAAAGGGAACCAAAAACTACAGGGCATAGGTTTAAGGTGAAAAAGGAAAGAATTAAAAGGGGCCTGAGGAGAAATTTCCTCATGCAGAGGGTGGAACAAATAGTTGAGGCAGGTTCAATAATAACATTTAAAAGACATTAGTGTAAGTATAGAGATTGAAAAGATTTAGGTGGATATTGGTAAAATGCAGGCAAATGGGACTAACTTAGTTGGGTGACTTGATTAGCATGAACAAGCTGGCCGGAAGAGTTCGTTCGACAATTTTTAGAGCATGGACCTGTAGCTTGTTGTTAACCAAAGACATTAATTTTTCAGAGAAAAGTAGCGAAGTGCAGGTTGGATGGAATTATGTCAGAATCAGAATCAGGTTTATTCTTACCGGCATGTGTCATGAAATTGGTAAACTTAGCAGCAGCAGTTCAATACAATAGATAATATAGAAGAAGAAGAAAATAAATAAATTACACTATATGTATATTGAATAGATAAAAAAAACATGCAAAAACAGAAATAATATATATCAAAAAAGTGAGGTAGTGTTCATGGGTTCAATGTCAATTTAGGAATTGGATGACAGAGGGGAAGAAGCTGTTTCTGAATCACTGAGTGTGGGCCTTCAGGCTTCTGTACCTCCTTCCTGATGGTAACAATGAGAAAAGGGCATGCCCTGGGTGCTGAAGGTCCTTTAGTAATGGACGCTGCCTTTCTGAGACAACGCTCCTTGAAGATGTCCTGGGTACTTTGTAGGCTAGTGCCCAAGATGAAGCCAACTAAATTTACAACCCTCTGCAGCTTCTTTCGGTCCTGTGCAGTAGCACCACCCCCCCCACCCCCCCACCCCCATACCAGATAGTGATGCAGCCTGTCAGAATGCTCTCCATGGTACATCTACAGAAGTTTTTGAGTGTACTTGTTGACATACCAGATCTCTTCAAACTCCGAATGAAGTACAGTCACTGTCTTGCCTTCTTTATAACTTCATCGATATGTTGGCACCAGGTTAGATCCTCAGAGATCTTGACACCCAGGAACTTGAAACTGCTCACTCTCTCCACTTCTGATCCCTCTATGAGGATTGGTATGTGTCCCTTCATCTTACCCTTCCTGAAGTCCACAATCAGCTCTTTCATCTTACTGACATTGAGTGCCAGGTTGTTGCTGCGACACCACTCCACTAGTTGGCATATCTCACTCCTGTACGCCCTCTCGTCACCACCTGAGATTCTACCAACAATGGTTGTATCATCAGCAAATTTGTAGATGGTATTTGAGCTATGCCTAGCCACACAGTCATGGGTATAGAGAGAGTAGAGCAGTGGGCTAAGCCAGTGGTCCCCAACCACCGGGCCGTGAGGAAACGATATGATCTGGCGATATGAACTGATATGAGTCAGCTGAACCTTTCCTCATTCCTTGTCACGCCCACTGTTGAACTTGAACGCACGCGAGGTCCACAAGGATATTGTCAATATTAAACCGGTCCGCGGTGCGCAAAACGTTGGGGACCCCTGGGCTAAGTACACACCCCTGAGGTGCACCAGTGTTGATTGTCAGTGAGGAGGAGATATTATCACCAATCTGCACAGATTAGGAAGTCAAAGATCCATTTGCAAACGGGGGTACAGAGGCCCAGGTTCTGTAACTTCTCAATCAGGATTGTGGGAATGATGGACCAAAGATCAACCAAAGTTTTGTTAAATAAGAGGCTTTGCAGACTGAATGTATCCTGCTGTTCCTACATTCCCGGTGATGGGACATAGCAGTGTACCACTGAATTTTCCATTTAATGTATGCAGATGCTGGGTGAAGCTGGATACTTTCCCCATTTAATACCAAATGAAAAGTTCCTGAACGATGCTTTAGTTGAATATTTCAATGTTAATAAAATACATCAGCTTTTTGCAAGGAAGCTGGGGTTACCTTACCCCCCAATACAGTGCCTTTCTCTTCTTCTACTGAAGCAAGAGGTTGGAAAATCCCTGCTGAAGTAAGCCAGATACAAGATAAAGACAGTGAAGGAGAGAGGGCTGCAGTGGAAATGCCTCATCAAAACTACCACAAATTGGAAAAGACCAAGCACACCTCTTATGGGAAGCAGACATTTCAGGTTCTGTTTTGTTTGGTAGATAGAGAGGTGGAAGGTGGCTAGAGAAAAGAGGCATTGTTTCTCCTAATTTCCTTTAGTTGCTGAAAGATTAGAAGAAAGCTGAAAATTGGAACGGTTGCAACGAGATAATGGTACATAAATCGATCACAAAGTAAGTAGGCTGCATTGAATTTGGTCTGATATCTGTGTGGAGTTCAAAAAAAAAGGATGCATGGCATTACCAACCAAAAGTCTGAGGATATAGCTGAGGGACAGAGACCCAAATGCTGCCAGAGTGCCTCCCTTGTCTGTACTGTGAGCTAAAAACTAGGGAAGAGATAAATCAGCTGGATTTCTGCTTCTGAGCTTCAACCAATGATTTATGTGAGTATTGGGTGAGGAGGAGTATTGCCTCAGGTAACAAGCTTACTGTATGCACCTTGATAAACTGCCAGAGAAAAGTTCATGGCTTTGGACAGTAAGAGAGAACATCGTTCTACAACTGCAGAGAAGAAACTTGGAGAAAATTTTAAAAAGGTAATTTGAAATGAGATATGAAGGTACTGCATGTTCATGGTCATTGCATTGTGATCCATGTTGCTATAGCAACAACCAGGCATGTCATAAATGGTTTTGAAAGATGTTGAAAACACTGATGGTAAAGGGATGCAGCATTTCATTTATGACCCTTTCACTCTGTAGGCGTCCAGCATCCAGAAGGTCAGTCTGTTACTAGTACCATTGTTCTGTTTTGAGGATGGAGAATGAAATGTTAAGGACAAATTCAGCATAGCCCCCACCTCCCTGTCAATGAACTCCCTCCTACCCTCATATTAGTTTGTTTTCTGCTGAGAGTAGGAATGTGTGATGGAATTTATATTTGATGCTTCTGTTAGGACAGAGTAAATAGGTGCACATTATACATATAAATAAACTTATTACATTCAAACCAAAGCAAAATACAGCAGGTGCTGAAATTCTGGAATAAAATCAGTAAATACTGGAAATGCTCAGTAGCTTGGGCAATCTTTATGGAGAGAGAAACTGAGATCTTCAAGTCAAAGAGTCACAGACTTTTGAAATGTTAATTCTATCCCTTTACATGCTGTCCGATTAGTTAAGTATTTCTACCACACATGGCATTGAATAGCTGTAGAATTATAAGCCAAGCAAGAGATGTCACACTTGGGAGTTGTGATCAAAGTGACAATGTGCCAGAGGTTAGAGGGTGCAAAGGATGGGGCAATGGGCGAGGCGGTAAACTGTAACAATATTTCCAAAAGCATGGAAGGTAGTCCATGTGCTACAATTTGGCATTTGGTGTTGGAGGACAACTGGAAGAAAGGGTAGTAAGAGAAAATATGAAACTGTGAGGAAGAAAATTGGCAGACATAACTACAGCCCAACAGCATTCCCTTGGAGCTGAACATTCTCATATATGACATCATGATTAATAGGATGGGTATAAACATGGAGGGGAAGAGCTTGTATACAGAGTCACATTGAGTACAGGCAGGCTAGAGGAGCAGAATGGTCAAGGAGACAGGACAGGGAATAACATTAACAAATAAGACCAGAAGATCGGATTCACCATGTTAGTATTCGTGAACGTTGGAGATCCCCCCCTCCTGAGTACAGATGGTACAACTCTCATTACAGAGAAGGCTCAGATCCTGCAGAGATGGGCTGAACACTTTGAAGCCGTCCTCAACCGACCGTCATCTATTAACAATGAGGCAATGGACAGGATTTCCCAGGTCGACATCAACAGCGCCATGGATGACCCACCGATAGTAGCCGAAGTCATGGAAGCTGTCAGCCAGCTATCCAGTGGCAAGGCCCCGGGGCAGACGTCATACCTGCAGAGATCTACAAAGCCGGTGGTCCTGTATTTATAGAGAAGTTCACTGAGTTGTTCCAGTCCTTTTGGAAGCAAGGATCCATTCCTCAGGAACTTAAAGATGCATCCATCGTACACCTCTACAAGAGGAAGGGCAATCGACAAGTATGCGACAACCACTGAGGAACCTCGTTGCTCTCTATCGCCAGAAAAACCCTTGCAAGAGTCCTGCTAAATCATCTGGTCACTCATCTGGAGCTGGGCCTGCTGCCAGAGTCACAGTGTGGCTTTCGCAAAGGTCGTGAGACTATTGACATGATTTTTACCGCGTACCAACTTCAGAAGAAGTGTCAGGAGCAGAATCATGAACTCTACCCAACTTTTGTTGACCTCACGAAAGCCTCCAACACTGTCTGCCAAAAAGACCTGTGGAGGATCATGTCAAAGTTCGGCTGCCCCACCAAATTCATTCAGGTAGTACGCCAGTTCCATGATGGCATGATGGCCAGAGTGCTGGACGGCGGGGAATCCTCTGAGGCGTTCCCAGTCACCAATGGCGTCAAACAGGGCTGTGTGCTTGCACCCACACTGTTCAGCATGATGTTTACTGCCATGCTGAATGATGCCTTCCAGGACAGTGACGCTGGAATCAGCCTCAAGTCCAGAGTGGATGGGAAGCTCTTCAACCTGAGGAGGCTTCAAGCTATTACCAAGATGAAGGAGACTGTTCTGTTCTGAGATTTGTGAACGTATACACACACACACACCAGCACAGTTGCACGCAAACAATGACACACACATATGCACACACACGCATACGTACCTAAAATGAATTAGGTTTTGATTATATTACTCCAGCTGGAGACCCGATCCATATGAGCATAGCCTTTACTGTGAAGAGTTTTCTTCTAATAAAATGACTTTCACTGGTTTCAAACTGACCCCTTGATCTGCCCCCTTACACCCGGTTTATTTTTATTTATGTTTTCCAGATTTTATTAAATTTCCACTCATTTCAGATCTTCTTCCAGTAAGGGGTCTCTTAACTCCGACTCTTAAGAGTAGAGGTGTGTGAGTCTCTTGTAATTATTATAAAGTTTTCAGGAACTATTTGTTCATGGGAAGGATAGCATCTTTCATCTGTCTCTTTTGCCTTTGAAAAGGAGGGATAATGGTGTCTAATGGCAACTTCTTTGCTTGCATCTTCAGAAACAGCTCTATTTCCATCTTTAATATCTTGATTTTTCCCTTTCAGGATTCTTTTGAAGACCCTGACCTGGAGTTACACGCTGACTTCAGTTCTTTGCGGGAATGGGACCCGTTCTTGAAGTTCCACGACTGGCCATATTCAACATGTCAAGGGTTTGACCTAAGAATCTTGATCGTGTTCGGAAGCCTAAGATCTCGGGGCTCTGGAGATGGGTGGATCGAGAGTCGGTGTCGTGGCAGGAGACTTGTGTGTCATCGGGGAGGCCAGAAAATCTTTCGCCGTGGGCCCGAAGACCTGAGCTCTTTGCGATCTTTGGACACAGAGCTTGAAAAAAGCGACGAACGGACTTCTAACATCGTAAACCAGTGGGTTGTTGTTATGTCTCCCGCTCGCTGTGAAAATGGGGTACACCTCCCTCTCCCTTGCCAGGGAGAGAGAGAGCCTGTGGTTTGCCAAATATCGGATGAAATGCGAAGCCTTTGGGGTAACTTTGGTCTGTGTCTTTGCTATTGCTTAGCACATGCTTGGGCTCGGTGACGGTACCGATGTGCTTTTTTTTGCTGGTGGGGGGAGCAAGCAGGAGCAAGCAACGATCCCCCCGATCGTTGCTTGCTCCTGCTTACGCACAGGAGGGGGGAGCTGGGGGGGACTTTGGGGTTCTCACATTTAACTGCCGTTCATTCTTTGGGGCACTTCTCTGTTTTCGTGGATGCTTGTGAAGAAAAAGCATTTCAGGATGTATATTGTATACATTTCTCCTACATTAAATTTGACCTTTGAACCTTTTGAACCTTTGATGAAAAGAGAACTTGTTATTCTGGTGGTTGTCCTCCTACCATGTTTATGGACAGGAAGTTTTGGGATTTAGAGCACCATCAATGAAGGAACACCAAAATATTCACAAGTTAGAGAACCAGAGGGGAACATGGAGTTGATGAAGTTCCCTCAAATGCAGATGATGTGGGTGGAGGGTGAAAGATTGCGAGGTGTGGTCAGAGTAGCCTAAGCACACAACTGTCAGGCACACTGCAGACAACATCAGGCACCAAAGACAAAGGATTGTATATTTATAATGAGGGGTGGGATGCCAATCGCATGGGATACTTCATCCTGGATGGCTCTGACCTTCAAGTTTACAGTAGACAACTCTATAATGGTGATGTCATTAAATATGAAGGGTAGGTTGTTAGATCTTCTCTTTTCAGAGATGCGCATTGCTTGGCATTTCTGTAAAGTGAACATTTCTTGCCTCTCAGCAAGGAATAAACGCAAGAGGTTCTGCAGACAATGGAGATCCAGAGCAACACACACCAAATGCTGGCCAGGCAGCATCTATAGAAATAAATAAACAGTTGACATTTCAGGCCGAGACCCTTCTTCAGGACTGGAAAGGAACCACACCATTTGATCTCACAATCATGTATTAGATCATACTATCATAAGACATTAGAGTAGGATTAGGCAATTCAACCCACTGAGTCTGCTCCACCATTCCATCTTGGCTGATTTATTATAAACAACAAAAGAAAATCTGCAGATGCTCTAAATCCAAGCAACATACACAAATCGCTGGAGGAACTCAGCAGGCCAAGTTCCTGCCTTCTCCCCTTAACCTTTGACACTGTTACTTATCAAGAACCTGTCAACGTCAACTTTAAATATACCTAATGACAAGCTCCATGGCCGTCTGTGGCAATGAATTCCTTAGAGTCACTACCCTCTGGCCAAAGCAATTTCTCTCCATCTCTGTTCTAAATGGACGTCCCTCTAGTCTGAGGCTGTGTCCTCTGGTACTAGATTCGTCCACTATAGGACACATCCTCTCCACATCTGACCTGTCCAGGCCTTTCAACGTTCAATAGTTTTCAAATGAAATCCTCCCCACCCCACTCTTCTAAACTCCCGCAAGTATAGGCCCAGAGCCATGAAAAGCTTGTCCTACATTAACCCATTTATTCCTGGGATCATTCTCGTAAACCTCCCCAGATCCTCCCAAATGCCAGCATGTGCTTTTTCACATCAGGAGACAAAAATTGCTTGTAATACTCCAAGTGTGGTCTGCCAATGCCCTACGAAGCCCTTGGCATTATATCCATGCTTTTATATTCTAGTCCTCTCGAATGAATGCTAACATTGCATTTGACTCTCTTCCAACTGACTCAACTGCAAATTAACCTTTGGGAATCCTGCACAAGGACTCTCAAACCCATTTGCACCTCTGACTTTTGAATTTTCATCCCATTTGGATAATATTCCACAGCTTTATTCCTTCTACCAAAGTGCATGACCATGCACTTCCCTACACTCTATTCCATCTGTCACTTCTTTGTCTATTCTCCTAATCTGTCTGTACAGACTTCTTTCTTCCTCAACACTACCTGACCCTCCACCCATCTTTGTACTGTCCACAAACTTGCCCACGAAGCTATCAATTACATCATCCAAATCACTGACATATAATGTGAAAAGAAGTAGTCCCAACATAGACCCTTGTGGAACACCACTAGTCACCAGAAGCCAATAAGAAAAGACCCCCTTTATTCCCACTCTCTGCCTCCCGCCAGTCACGCTAGTATCTTTCCTGTGAATTAGCTAAGATAGACTGGCAAATGACACTTAAAGGGTTGACGGTGGATATGCATTGGCAAGCATTTAAAGATCGCATGGATGAACTACAACAATTGTTCATCCCAGTTTGGCAAAAGAATAAATCAAGGAAGGTAATATACCCACGGCTGACAAGGGAAATTAGGGATAGTATCAACTCCAAAGAAGAAGCATACAAATTAGCCAGAAAAAGTGGCTCACCTGAGGACAGGTGAGTTGATTATGGGGAGCAAGGACATGGCAGACCAATTGAATAACTACTTTGGTTCTGTCTTCACTAAGGAGGACATAAATAATCTTCCGAAATAGTAGAGGACAGAGGGTCCAGTGAGATGGAGGAACTGAGGGAAATACATGTTAGTAGGGAAGTGGTGTTAGGTAAATTGAAGGGATTAAAGGCAGATAAATCCTCAGGGCCAGATGGTCTGCATCCCAAAGTGCTTAAGGAAGTAGCTCAAGAAATAGTGGATGCATTAGTGATAATTTTTCAAAACTCGTTAGATTCTGGACTAGTTCCTGAGGATTGGAGGGTGGCTAATGTAACTCCACTTTTTAAAAAAGGAGGGAGAGAGAAACCGGGGAATTATAGACCGGTTAGCCTAACGTCAGTGGTGGGGAAACTGCTGGAGTCAGTTATCAAGGATGTGATAACAGCACATTTGGAAAGTGGTGAAATGATCGGACAAAGTCAGCATGGATTTGTGAAAGGAAAATCATGTCTGACGAATCTCATAGAATTTTTTGAGGATGTAACTAGTAGAGTGGATAGGGGAGAACCAGTGGATGTGGTATATTTGGATTTTCAAAAGGCTTTTGACAAGGTCCCACACAGGAGATTAGTGTGCAAACTTAAAGCACATGGTATTGGGGGTAAGGTATTGGTGTGGGTGGAGAGTTGGTTAGCAGACAGGAAGCAAAGAGTGGGAATAAACGGGACCTTTTCAGAATGGCAGGCGGTGACTAGTGGGGTACAGCAAGGCTCAGTGCTGGGACCCCAGTTGTTTACAATATATATTAATGACTTGGATGAGGGAATTAAATGCAGCATCTCCAAGTTTGCGGATGACACGAAGCTGGGTGGCAGTGTTAGCTGTGAGGAGGATGCTAAGAAGATGCAGGGTGACTTGGATAGGTTGGGTGAGTGGGCAAATTCATGGCAGATGCAATTTAATGTGGATAAATGTGAAGTTATCCACTTTGGTGGCAAAAATAGGAAAACAGATTATTATCTGAATGATGGCCGATTAGGAAAAGGGGAGGTGCAACGAGACCTGGGTGTCATTATACACCAGTCATTGAAAGTGGGCGTGCAGGTACAGCAGGCGGTGAAAAAGGCGAATGATATGCTGGCATTCATAGCAAGAGGATCCGAGTACAGGGACAGGGAGGTACTACTGCAGTTGTACAAGGCCTTGGTGAGACCACACCTGGAGTATTGTGTGCAGTTTTGGTCCCCTAATCTGAGGAAAGACATCCTTGCCATAGAGGGAGTACAAAGAAGGTTCACCAGATTGATTCCTGGGATGGCAGGACTTTCATATGATGAAAGACTGGATCAACTAGGCTTATACTCGCTGGAATTTAGAAGATTAAGGGGGGATCTTATTGAAACGTATAAAATCCTAAAGGGATTGGACAGGCTAGGTGCAGGAAGATTGTTCCCGATGTTGGGGAAGTCCAGAACGAGAGGTCACAGTTTGAGGATAAAGGGGAAGCCTTTTAGGACCGAGATGAGGAAAAACTTCTTCACACAGAGAGTGGTGAATCTGTGGAATTCTCTGCCACAGGAAACAGTTGAGGTCAGTTCATTGGCTATATTTAAGAGGGAGTTAGATATGGCCCTTGTGGCTAAAGGGATCAGGGGATATGGAGGGAAGGCTGGTACAGGGTTCTGAGTTGGATGATCAGCCGTGATCATACTGAATGGTGGTGCAGGCTCGAAGGGCCGAATGGCCTACTCCTGCACCTATTTTCTATGTTTCTATGTTTAATACCACAGGCACTTAACTTGTTAAGCAGCCTCATGCGCAGCACCATGTCAAAGGTCTTCTGTAAATCTAAGTAAGCAATATCCACTGACTCTCCTTTGTCTATCCTGCCTGTTATTTCCTCAAAAAAGTTCCAACAGTTTTGTTAAACAAGATTTCTCCTTAAAGAAAGCATGCAGTCTTTGGCTTACTGTTTTATCCATATATTGTTCTGTGAGAGATCTTGACAAATCCTACTATGGATGCTTGACGATTTGTGTCGCAAAGCTGTCAGATTGACATAAAACTAATCCCTTTTAAAAATTAATCTGTTTTAAACCCAGCCTGGTCTGGATCTCTTATGACTCCAGTCTCCCTGTTTTTTACCCACCCTCTGAAGTAGCTAGTCACAGTATTACACTCAAGATGAATTGGATGGATGAGAACAGTCTGCTTTGTCAGCAACGAATTCATTCCAAGAAGCCACTCAGCATTGATTGGATCTGTTTAGCATTAAAATACCCAGAATCACAACTCCACATAATTGAAAAAAAGATTAATCACCAGACTGTGACAGTCATACATCATAGAACAGACCCTTCTGTCCACTGAACCTGCTGCTACCATCCATCAACCATTTACACCACCATTATCGAGAACTGCTCCTAACCTGAATAGTTTATAAATTTGAAATAAGGAGAAACAGCTATGACGGGAGAGCAAACAGCCATGGGAAGAATGGCTGCCAGCCTGCTTCCTGAATGTACCTAACTTCCATCTAAACCTCTGGAAGTCCCAGTTAATATTGTGGAAATTAAGATCACCCACAAGAACAACCTTGCTGCTTTTACATTTTTCAATTATTTGCCTATTATTTATACCTATATAAAATTACAATTAACAGTAGCACAG
This sequence comes from Mobula birostris, assembly GCF_030028105.1. Classification (NCBI taxonomy): domain Eukaryota; kingdom Metazoa; phylum Chordata; class Chondrichthyes; order Myliobatiformes; family Myliobatidae; genus Mobula; species Mobula birostris. Next base: position 9,225,025 of record NC_092401.1, read on the forward strand.
TAATTAGCGTGACACTCTTACAGTTCAGGGCATTGGATTCACGAGTTCAATTCCAGCATCCTCTGCAAGGAGTTTGTACTTTCTCCCCATGGAATGCATTGGTTTTGCCCAGGTGCTCCAGTTTCCTCCCACAGTCCAAAGACATGCTAGGTTGGTTAATTGGTCATTTTAAATTGTCCCGTGATTAGGCTAGGGTTAAAATGGGGTTGAGGGGGAGTTGTTGGGCCAGTAGAGTCTACTCTGTGCTGCATCAAGAAGTAAATAAAATAAATAAATTAGACAAGGATTAGCTTTGTTTGTCACGTGTACAGTGAAACACATTGTTCTGTGTCAACCACCAACACAATCTGACCCTCTGCCGGGGGCAGCCCATAAGAGTCACCATGCTTGTGGTGCCATTATAGTACGCCCACAATTTACTATTCCTAACTCATACATCATTTGAAATGCTAGAGAAAACCAGGGAACCTGGAGGAAACATATGTGGTCATCGAAGTACATACAAACTCCTTAACAGATAGCTGTGGGAACTGAACCCTGATCTTCTGATTGATGTCACAGTGGAGAGTTACTCTAATCACTACGTTACCATGCTGCCCATTAAATATTAATACAACCTGCCCATATTAATTTTATTAATCCTGTACTAATCCCGATTTACTCTCCCACATTGGCATCAACCCTCTTCACATTCTTCCACTCACCTACACACAAGTACATGGATAATTAACCCATCACCATGTCTAGCTTTGATATGTGGGAGGACATGGAAGAAATCCATATAATTGGACCAAGAACACAAGAACACCACAGTGACATGTGGTGGTGGTGGTGGTGGTGGGTGGTGGGTCAGGTTCAGCATTGAATTTGGGTTGCTGGAACTATGAAACTATGAGGCAAAAGTTCTACACACGACTACACCTCCCCCCCCCCACCCATGAAGTCTACACTGACAAAAGTCGAAGATCTTGTTAAAAAGTTGAGGTGTGATTTGCAGCTGTACCAAAAAAAAAATGGTTAGGCCACACTTGGGGTATTGTGTATAGTTATGATTGCTACACTAGAGGGAGGACGTGATTGCAATGGGAAAAATGCAGAAGAGATTCACAAATGTTGCTTGGAATGCAGGGCTTTACTTATAGGGGGAGACATCATACAGGTTGGCATGGTAGCTTAGGGATTAGCTTAATGCTATTACAGTGCTAGCGACCTGGGTTCAATTCCACTGCTGTCTATAAGGCATTTGTATGTTCACCCTGTGACTGCGTGGGTTTCCTGTGGGTGCCCTGGTTTCCTCCCACATTCCAAAGATGTATGGAGTCAGTAGGTTAATTGGTCACATGGGCATATTCAGGCGGTGAGGATTCATTGGGCCAAAATGGCCTGTTACCATGCTGTATCTCTAAATAAATTTGGGGAAAAAACTATGTTCGTTCTCCTTGGAATGTAGGATGTTGAGGGGGTGACATAGTGGAGTTTTATAAAAATCATTACAAGCATAAATAGGACATGTAGTCTTTTTCCTTGGGAGGGGAAGTCTAAAACTAGTGGGCATGGGTTTAAGCTGAGATGGGAGAAATTTAAAGATCTCATGGAATCATAGAAACAGGCCCTTGGCCCATCTAGTCCATGCCAAAACTATTTCAACTGCCCACTCCCATCAACCTGCACCCGGACCATAGCCCTCCATACCTCTACTATCCATGTACCTATCCAAACTTTGCTTAAACATTGAAATCAAGCTTGCATGCACCACTTGTGCTGGCAGCTCATTCCACACTCTCACGACCCTCAGAGTGAAGAAGTTTCCCCTCATGTTCCCCTTAAACTTTTCACCTTTCACCCTTAACCCAAGACCTCTGGTTGTACTCCCAACCAACCTCAGTGGAAAAAGCCTGCTTGCAATTACCCTATCTATACCCCTCATAATTTGATATACCTATCAAATCTTCTCTCAATCTTCTAGGTTCCAAGGAATAAAGTCTGAACCTACTCAATCTTTCCATATAACTCACATCTCCCACACCTGGCAACACCCTGGTAAATTTTCTTTGTACCCTTTCAACCTTGTTTATATCTTACCTGCATGTAGGTGATCAAAACAGCACATAAAACTCAAAATCAGGCCTCACTAATGTCTTGTCAACACCTTGTCAAGCCCTGGGGATATATTCCCCCTTGATTTGCCTCAGGACAGCAACTCCTCCTCCTCTGTAATCTGTACAGCGTCCATGAAGTTGATGCCCCTTTGCCTCACTTCTATAGACTCTGTGTCCATCTCCTAAGTAAATACAGATGCAAAAAATCTATTTAAGATCTCTCCCATCTCTTTTGGCTCCATACATGGATTACCATTCTGATCATCCAGAGGACCAATTTTGTCCCTTGAAATCCTTTTGCTCTTAATAGATCTGTATAATCCCTTAGGGTTCTCCTTCACCTTGTCTACTATCGCAACCTCATGCCTTCTTTCAGCCCTCCTGATTTCACTTTTAAGTGTTCTCTTGCCCTTCTTATGCTCATTTGGTCCTACCTGCCGAGACCTTCTACAGACCATTTAAAAAAAATCTTAACCAGGGCCTCAATATCTCTTGAAAACCAAAGTTCGCCATCTTTACCTTTAATTCTGACAGGCACATATAACCTTTGTACTCTCAAAATTTCACCTTTGAAGGCCTCCCACTTACCACGTACACTTTGCCAGATAGCCTGTCGCAATCCACACTGACCAGATCATTTCTGATACCATCAATAGTGGCCTTTCTCCTATCTAGAATCTCAACTCACAGTCTAGACGAATCTTTTTGTACAATTACTTTGAAACTGATGGCATTGTGTGGTCACTAGATGTTAAGTGTTCCCCTACACAAACTTCTGTCCCCTACGCTGTCTCATTTCTCTCATTGGAACTTCTCCATACTGATCAAGGCAACTTTCCTGAACGCATCTGACAAACTATCCCATCTAGTCCTTTTACACTATGGGAGACCCAGTCAATATGAAGAAAGTTAAACTCACCTACTGTAACAACCTTATGTTTCTTTCAACAGTCTGCAATTTCTTTATAAATTTGTTCCTCTAAATTCTTCAGAATGTTGGGTGGTGTGTAATATAGCCCCCTTAATGTGGTCATAGCTTTCTTTTTTCTCATCTCCACCCATAACACCTCACTAGACGAGTTCTCCAGTCGGTCCTGACGAAGCACTGTCGTGACACTTTCCCTGACAGTACCACCCCTCCTCCTCTAATCCCTCCCGATCTGTCACATTTAAAACAACTCAACCACTGAATATTGAGCTGCCAGTCCTGCCCCCTCCTGCAACCAAGTCTCACTAATGGCTACAATGTCATAATTCCATGCGCTGAGCTCATCCATCTTTCCTACGATACTTCTTGCATTGAAAAATATGCAGTTCAGGACATTAGTTGCACCGTGGTCAACCTCTTGATTCCTGACTATCTGAAGTTTTATTTCCTGGGAATCTGTCTTCACAATCTCTCCACTAACCGTTCTGGCATTCTGGTTCCCATCCCTCTGCAGCTCTGGTTTAAACCTCACCATGTAGCATTAGCAAACCTTCCCGCACAGATATTAGTCCCCTTCCAGTTCAGGTTAAGCTGTATAAATCTCCTATTTCTGGCCACACTAGCATATGGTACGGGCAGTCAACCTGAGATGAAAAGCCTGGAGGTCCTGCCCTTTAACTTAGCAACTAACTCCCTGAACTCTCTTTGCAGAAACCCGTCACTTGTCCTATCCATGTCATTGGTACCTACATGGACCATGATCTCTGGCTGTTCACTTTCCCACTTAAGAATACTGAGAACTCGATCCAAAATATCCTGGACCCTGGCACCCAGGTTGCAACATAACAACTGGGAATCTCATTCTTGCCCACAGAACCTCCTTTCTGTTCCCCTAACCCTTTCATCACAGCTCACCTCTTCTTCCCCACTCCGCTCTGAGTCACAGAGCCAGCTCAGTGCCAGAGACCTGACTGTTCTGACTTTCCTCTGTTAGGTCATCCACCCCCCCCACCGCCAAACAGTATCCAAAGTGATATACCTGTTGTTGGGGGGGTTGGCCACAGGGGAAGGCTGCACTGACTCTTTAACTCCTTTCGCTTTCCTGACCGTCACTTAGTTTCCTGTGTCCTGCACCTTGGGTGTAACTACCTCTTTATATGTCCTATCTATCATGCCCTCAACCTCCCGAATGATCGGGAGCACATCTAGTTCCAGCCCCAACTCCTTAATGCGGATTGTTAGAAGTTGCAGCTGGACGCATTTCTCACAGGCATAGTTGTCAGGGACATTGGAGATCTCCCTGCCTTCCCACATCCCAAAAGAGGAGCATTTCACATCCTGCCTAGCATCTGCATTTTTTTTAACTGAGCAAATGTAAAGCAGGGGAAAGAAAACTCTACCGACAGCTTTTTGTTTTTGCTTTCCCTGGATGAATTCTCTCTTCACTGAAGTCTCAAAGAGCTAAAGCTCAAAATCTCCACTCCAACTCTGTCCACTCCAACAATGGCTGTTCCGCTTGCTCCTTGCCTTGCATTAATTTGTTCTTGCTAATCAATCCCAAACTCCGAATGGTCACTGCTCAAGGCTCCAGAAAGCTGCCACAAGTAGCTGCTTTAATACTCGATCAGCGAGCCTGAGAGAATTATGTCCTTTTCAAGCTTCTGATCTCTCTGACTGGTCACTGCTCAAAGCTGTGAGAGGCAGGTTTATCCAAACAGAAGCTAGTAGTTATATGGAACAAACTGCCAGAGGCTGATAGAATTACAAAATTTGAAAAAAAACATTTGGACAGCTACTTGAATAGGAAAGGAGTAGAAGAATACAGGCCTAATGTGGGAAAATGGGATTCGTATCGAAAGAACTCACAGTTGGCATGGACAAGATGTGTCAAAGGGCCCACTCTGCGTTGTACAACTCCATGACAGTACCACCAACAATGATTCAGTGGTGTGCTCAGAGCCACTGGACAAGCTCTCCTCTCGGTGCTATAGTAAGCACAAAATATCGTTGGCAAAAATTATAGAGAAACAACACTGTCAACAAAATTAAACCTGACTTTTAAGCAATTTGATAAAGTGAGCAGACCTCGAAAAGAAAAAAATGCTGAGGTAACAAATGAATTAGAGATGGCTCTGATTCTTTTCCAACTGTTTATTCACATTGCTTTAGTTGGCAGAGTTCCAGCCAATTCATCCATTTCATTTTGTTCCATTTCAAAAGTATAACCATAAAGATGCTTCCTTGCTCATAGGCACTGAAAAGGACAATATTGGACATTTGCCACTGCACTTAAGTAATAACCTTAGTGACTAATTCTGCTCTCTAAAAGTAATAAAACCACTGGCCTTAGAAACCCAGACAATATCGGAGTGTTTTGTATGAGGAGGCTAGAGATACTGCGACAAATTGACCGTTAGATGAAACATTTTATCATGGACTAGACAGCCTGAGGAACTCTGAGTCCCAGTTTGATGCCAGGATTGCAGAGCAAAACTATCTCCCAGTATCCGAAGAGTTGGGTCTTAATAACTTGACTGGCCTGCTCCATAACAGTGGCACTGGTGCACTGTGGCAAGAGCTAGTCAAAATATTTCTTGCCTGAAGGTTGGTGGCAGGTTTCAAATTGTTGGACTTTGATAGAGGATCAAGGCCTCCTCCTCCTAGTGCTGAGGGTCCCATCCTTGTAGCCAAGAAACAGCTCAAGCACTGTGTTGCTGCTTTCTGCTGACCACATAGAGTGCCATGTCTGCAAGGAAATGGCAGTGGTTATTCAGCAACAAGATGTCTGCATGACCATTTAATGTATTTACACGACATGTCTTGTTGCTGAAGGCTTGGAAAATGTACTGGAAAGTTAATCTGTTGTGTTGCAATGAACACCTCATTTACCTCCTTGGAAGTAAGTAATCCATAATCCCACTCCTGGGCAGCAAGTTCAATGAATGCCCATGTATGTGTTCAGCAGGGTCACTTGATAGCTCATTTCTTCATACGCTTCCTACTCTTCAGCACAGACCAATGTGATAAGAATTCAGCTTTCATGTTTTTTTCCAGTTCTGAAGAAGCTTTCTTGACTTGAAACACCAAATCTTGCTTCTTTCCCACTGATCCTATTTGATCCACTACGCAATCCAGTTTTTTGTTTTAGCTTCTGCAACAGATACTGCTATTCTGAATCACTATTACAGAAACACAGAGAAATTCAATGAACACATATTTTGATCTTGGCTTCTAAGTTCTAATTTTTCATGTACCCATTTTCCATATGTGAGCCCCAGCAATAAAAGTTAGTTTGAGATGGAGCCTTATTGTTTTCATTCAATGTATGATACCCATCACACATGTACACTGATCAACCTTTGCTCTTTCTCTCTCTCTCTCCCGCACACACACACACACACACACAAAAAGACTGTAAACCATGTCTTATTTTATTTCCTTCCCTAGTCCAAATGGTGCAATAGGTAATTCTGAGACCAAAAGTTTCACAATGACTGCAATGTGCTATCTATAGAGTATTCAGATGACAAGTGGGGCGAATACCACTCTTAATATAAGGAAATTACCATGGGCTCTCAAGCCACTGGTAAAATACCACCAACATTGTCTCCAGAATATCCTCCAAATTCACTGGATGATGTGAAATGAACAGTGTAAGCATCCTCTCACACACCTTAACCCCCAGTACTTAACTGGTTAGGTGTGAAGGTGCACATTTTCTCTGTGATTGCACAGCTTTCTCCCAATTGCCCTGGCAACCTTGCGCATGCCAAATACATGATGGTTGGTCGGTTAACTGGTCATTGTAAGTTGCTCTCGGTGTAGGTGGATTACAGCAAAATTGAGGATGGAGCAGAGTTAATGGAAACGTGAGAGGAAAAGTGGGACTAGTATAGATGTATGCACTTGATGGCTGGTTTGGATGCCACAGGCCAATAGGCCTTTTTCTGTGCTGTATCACTATGATGTGGATTGCAGGCCTGACACCAAATAACTTACAATTTCACCTTATTTTTGAAGGGAATAGTCTATCAGATGGACAAAAGAAATGATTCAAAGGTGTGTTCAAGTCCTGCATGAAAATTTACAGCATCATCTTTGATTGCTGGATATCCCGGAAAAGAAGCATTTGAGGTGAGACTTACTTAGAGATTGAGACCCTGCACACAAGACCCGTGCATACATGTTAAGAGGTGCACCATTTTACAAATTACACACATCTTCACCCTGCTAGCCTCTTCCTGTCCCAATGAAGAAAAGTCTATAGTTCCCCTAATGGCTTCATTAATCTGAGAATCAAAGAACAGGGGTGAAAGTAGTAATCATCAGCTAGAGGAATTTCCCAAGAAGAGGAGAATACAACCTTCCTTTTTCATAAAGTTTAAACAATGTACATGTTGCTGCAATCTTTAGCAATTAAACTAGGAAGATTATTTAATTTATTCCCAGAATATGTGCATCATTATGAAAGCCTACATTTAATGTTACGTCTACTTGCTCTTCAATAGTAAAAACAACAGAAAATGCTAGGAACCTTCAATAGGAAAGGTTGCATTTTTTGGAAAGAGAAACAGGATCTTACATTTCAGAAACTTCATGAGAAAAAATACTATTTGCTTTCAAGAATCTCATCAGAACTGTTGCCAGTAATTGATTAAACTGCACAGACAGTAGAACCACTGCTTCACGATGCCCAGGTTCAATTCAGATAATGATTCTGTGGAGTTTGCATGCTCTCCCTGTGAAAATGTGGGCATCCACTGAGTGCTTCAGTTTCCCCTAACAACCGAAAGGTGTGTAGGTCAACAGGTTAATCGGCCACTGTAAATTTATTTTACTGTGTAGGCAGGGAAATGGTAGATCTGGGGGAGCTGATGAAGAATGTGATCCATATATTTTTCCGAATGGGTAACAGGGACATGGTGGGCCGAAGGGCCTGCTCCTGTGGTGTATGATTCTAGCTCAGAAAGAGAATATACATGTCAATATTAAAGTTGCAGAGGATAGGAGACTGTTATAGAAGGCAAAAGGACATCTCTGATTGGCTGAGGCCAGGAATGCCCGGTTTACAGAGTCATCTGGTCAACAGATAAATGTGGACCGTTAGTGAGGTAGGAAACAAAAAGGGGAAGTTGTGAAATGGGATGCTGAAATCTAAAAGCAAAGGGGGAAATTCTAGAAATGTCCAGCTGAACAGGCAGTGTCCGCTGAGACACCAAGTTAATAACGCAAAGGGATAACCTTGCTTCAGAACTGGCCAGCTCCAATGCAAAAAGGAAAAAAATTTCCCAAGATTTTTGAATTTCATATGAAGTGCCAAAGGCTGCAGTCTCCAAAGTTGGAAGATAAAGGGCTATTCCTCCAGCTTACATTGGGCTTCACTGGTTCCCAGCAGAACATCACAAGCAGATAGGTCAGAGTGGAAGTGGAACAAAGAAATAAAATGAATCACCCTTGTGGACCAATCATACATCCTTTCCTGAATGCTATTTGTGAACCAGATGAACAACAGGAGAACAATAATCCAATAGTTTCATGGTCGGTACAGCGAAAAAGAGCTTTGACCAACAGCGAATCCAGATATCGGAAGTTTTTTTTTGGTGTGTGCCTGCGTGCGTGCGAGTCTGTGGCACAGTGTCACTGATTCTGCCTCTGTCATTCAGAAGTGGGGGGGTGGAGGCACGCTGTGGTAATAGGGGATTCATTAATTAGGGGATTGGACAAGAGGTTCTGTGGGTGAGAATGAGAATCCCGGATGGTATGTTGCCTCTTGGGTGCCAGGATCCAGGATATCTTGGAATCAGAGTCCTCAGCATTCTTAAGTGGGAGGGTGAATACCCAGAAACAGTGGCCCATGTAGGTATCAATGCCTTGGGTAGGGTGAGGGACAAGGTTCTGCATAGGGAATTCAGGCAGTTAGATGCTAGGTTACAGGGCAGGACCTCCAGAGTTGGGACCTCAAGATTGCTAATCGTGCCATGTGCTAATGAGGCCAGAGCTAGGAAGATTATACAGTTTAATATGTGGCTAAGGAGCTGGAGTAGAAGGGAGGGCATAAGATTCTTGGATCATTAGGCACTCTTCCAGGGAAGGTGGGACCTGAACAGAAGGGACAGTTTGCACCTGAACTAGAAGAAGACTAATATCCTACCAGGAAGGTTTGTTAATGCTGCATGGCGGAATTGCAGGAGGATGGGGACCAGACTGTCAGAACATTTAGTGGAGAGGTTGTGGTGGCAGGTGTTGGGAAGACCTCAACAAAGTTAGGAATCAAATAGTTGAGCATGGTGCGACTCGTATCCAGAACTGCAAGAAGTATCGTAGGAAAGGTGGATAATGGGGCTGAAGATGAGCTTGCTGGTTTACAAACAGAGGCAATGTGTAGTGAGGAAAGGCTGTTGATAGGGCGAAATTACAGTCAACAGGATGAGCTGCAACGTAAAAGGCAGACAAAGTCGAAAAGGGTGAATACAGAACTGAAGGTGTACATTTGAATGTGTGCAGAATATGGAATCAGGTAGATGAACTTGCAGCACAGTTGCAGATTGGCAGGTATGATGTGGTACAGACAGCCGACTGAATCTGTGGATGTGAACTTTGAGGACTTTGAGGACTTTTACAGCAGCAGGTGTGTAAAGAAGGCCTGGAAGATCATCAGGGACACCAGTCACCCCAACCATAAACTGCTTCAGCTGCTTCCATCTGGCAAATGGTACCACAGCATTAAAGCCAGGACCAACAGGCTATGGGACAGCTTCTCCCTACAAACCATTAGACTTATAAATTCACATGTCTGCATATGGTGACGGCGTCATAACACTAAGATTTTTATTCCCTCACGTTGTGGGATGGATGCAAAATTTATATAAATTCAAATGCAAAACATATTGTACCGAAAGGACAGGAAGGAAGTCGGGGTGGGGCATTGCTCTCTTGGTAAAAAAATGAAATCAAGTCATTAGAAAGAACAGACATAGGGTCGGAAGGTGTTGAATCATTGTGGATAGAGCTAAGAAACCGCAAGAAGGAAGAGAGGCAGAAGAAAGGAAACCATAGGCCAGGGCTGACCCTAGTGGTTGGGAAGATGCTGGAGTTGATTATTAAGGATGAGGTCGCAGGGTGCTCGGAGGTACGTAATAAAATAGGCCACAGTCAGCATGGTTTCCCCAAGGGAAAATCTTGCCTGACAAATCTGTTGGAATTCTTTGACGAAATACCAAGCACGATAGACAAAGGAGAATCGGTTGATGTTGGGTACTGTACTTGGATTTAAAGAAGGTCTTTGACAAGGTGCCTCACATGAGGCTGCTTAACAAGCTATGAACCCATGGTATTACAGGAAAGATTCTAGCATGGATAAAGCAGTGGCTGATTAGCAAGAAGCAAAGAGTGGGAATAAATGGAGCCTTTTTGGTTGGCTGCCAGTGACTAGAGGTGTTTCACAGGGGTCTGTGTTCAGACTGATTCTTTTTACGTTACAGTATATGTCAATGATTTAGATGATGGAATTGATGGCTTTGTGGCCAAGTTTGCAATAATATGAAGATAGTTGGAGCAGCAGGTAGTTTTGAGGAAGTAGAGAGGTTACAGAAGGACTTGGATAGATTAGGAGAATGGGCAAAGAAGTGGCAGATGGAATACAGTGTTGAGAAGTTTATGGTCATGCATAGAATAGAAGAAATGAAAAGGTTGATTTTTTTTTAAATGGAGAGAAAATACAAAAAACTGAGGCACAAAGGGACTTGGGAGTCCTTGTGCAGGATTCACTAAAGGTTAATTTGCAGGTTGAGTCTGTGGCGAGGAAGGCAAATGCAATGTTAGCATTCTTTTAAAGAAGGCTAGAATATAAAAGCAAGGATGTAATATCGAGACTTTATAAAGCACTGACAAGGTCTCACTTGGAGTACTGTGAGCAGTTTTAGGCCCCTTATCTTAGAAAGGATGTGCTGAAATTGCAGAGTTCAAAGGAGGTTCACGAAAATGATTCCAGGATTGAATGGCTTATCATATGAAGAGTGTTTCATGGCTCTAGGCTTGTATTCACTAGAATTCAGAAGATCGAAGGGTGTTCATTGAAACCTATCGAATGGTAAAGGACCTTGACAGAGTGGATGTGGAGAGGATGCTTCCAATGGTGGGAGAATCTAAGACCAGGGGACAGAGCTGCAGAATAGAGGGGCGTCCTTTTAGAACGGAGATGAGGAGGAATTTCTTTAGCCAGGGAGTGGTGAATCTGTGGAATTCTTTGCCACAGACAGCTGTGGAGGCCAAGTCTTTATGTATATTCAAGGCAAAGGTGATAGATTCTTGATTGTCTTGTCTTGTCCATACTGCATCAACCACCGCCTCTGGGCTATAGTGGTTAAGTGCCTTGCTCAAGGATACAACTCAGCTGAGGCTCGAACTCGCGGCCTTCAGATCACTAGTCCAACACCCTAACCACTTGGTCGCGCGCCAACAGGTCAGGGCATGAAGGGATACAGGGAAAAGGCAGGAGATAGGGGCTGAGTGGAAAATTGCATCAGTCATGATGAAATGGCGCAGCAGATACGATGGGCCAAATGGCCTAATTCTGCTCCTATATCTTATGGTCGTATGGTCACCATTACTGCTAATAGTTTTCATTTTGTTCCAGATGCACTTAGTTAACTGAATTTCAATTCCCAGATCCTACGGTGAGATTCAAACATATGCCACTGGATAGCTAGTCCATTACATTTTCAGGTCCACTGGGAGAGAGATAGGAAGTACAAGCAGCAGTCTTTGTAGGGATAGAGTAGCTATGAGTATGCTATTCAATGATTTTAATGAGGTTCTCTATTATGAATCATTCACATTAAATTCTTCACCCCCTGAGTACAAAAAAAATGTTAGAAATCATCAGCCTTAAGGGTGTTTTCTAGTACTTTACAGCTTCTCCTCAACCACACATTTCTATGGGGAAGGGTTAGTGTGGAAGCTCAGATTTCTGCTGGAAGGAACTGATTATTCACATCAACCTCCAACATCCTCCCCCTCCCAATTACTAACCAGTTTTATCCCTGGAGAGGGAGCAATACACTAGCATTTTCACACTTGAAGGGAGCTGAGCACTTTTACCACTCCCATATTGCCTGCATGCATACCAGAGGGGAGAAATACCTCTGGGGAGAAGGCAATGTACGTAAGAAATAGGAGTAGGAGTCGGCCATCTAGCCCGTCAAGCCTGCTCCGCCATTCGATAAGATCATGGCTGATCTAACCATAGACTCATCTCCACCTACCTGCCTTTTCCCCATAACACTTCATTCCCCTACTATGCAAAAATCTATCCAACCTTGTCTTAAGTATATTTACTGAGGTAGCCTCCACTGCTTCATTGGGCAGAGAATTCCACGATTCAGTGCTCTCTGGGAAAAGCAGTTCCTCCTCATCTCCATCCTAAATCTACCCCTCCAAATCTTGAAGCTATGTCCCCTAGTTCTAGACTCACCTTTCAGTGGAAACAACTTTCCTTCCTCTACCTTATCTACCTCTTTCATAATTTTATATGTTTCTCTAAGATCTCCTCTCATTCTTCTGACCTCCAGTGACTACAGTCCTAGGCGACTCAATCTCTCCTCATAGTCTAACCCCCTCATCTCTGGAATCAACTTGGTGAACCTCCACTGCACCGCCTCCAAAGCCAGTACATCCCTCCCTAAGTAAGGAGACCAGAACTGCATGCAGTACTCCGGGTGTGGCCTCACCAGTACCCTGTACAGTTGCATCATAAACTCCCTGCTCTTAAATTCAATCCCTCTAACAGTAAAGGCCAACATTCCATTTGCCTTCTTGATAACCTGCTACACCTGCAAACCAAACTTATGTGATTCATGCACAAGCACTCGCTAGTCCCGCTGCACAGCAGCATGCTGCAATTTTTTTACCATTAAAATAATAATCTGCTTTTTCATTTTTCCCTTCCAAATTGGATGACCTTGCATCTTCCAACATCGCATCTCATCTGCCAGCCCACTCACTTAACCTATCTACCGGTATATCTCTCTGCAGACTCCCTGCATCTTCTGCACAATTTACTTTCCCACTCAATTTAGTATCATCAGCAAACTTAGATACAATACACTCGGTCCCCTCTTCCAGATCGTTAATGTATATCGTGAACAGTTGTGGGCCCAGCACTGACCCCTGTGGCACACCACTCACCACTGATTGCCAACCAGAGTAACACCCATGTATCCCAGCTCTCTGCTTTCTATCAGTTAACCAATCCTCTATCCACGCTAATACATCCTTATCTTATCGATAAGTCTTTTATGCGGCACCTTATTGAATGCCTTCTGGAAATCCAAGTAAATAACATCCATCTGTTCACTCTATCCACTGTGCTTATTATATCCTCAAAGAACTCCAGTACGCTTGTCAAACATTACCTGCCTTTGCTGAATCCATGCTGTGTCTGCATGACGGATCCATTTCTTTCCAGATCCCTCACCATTTCTTCTTTAATGATAGCTTCAAGCATTTTCCCAACTGCAGCTGTTACAGACGTGCTGAGAGTAATTTTGATCTTGAGGCTATGTTACCAAACTTTATTTATCCACTTAGTAATTTGCAGTAAAACTAAGGTTCCTGTATTTGCATTTCTTGCTGGGTCCTGCTCTTCTCTGACTCACATGAGGGCCTTAGCTCCCCTCAGCCTTTCACCTGGGCCCATGCTCTCCTGAATCTTGCCCAGTACAAAGGGGAATTTATTACAGTGAATGTAGTGCCTAAGACCATTCTTGGAGAGTGCTGTATATTAATTATTTCCATTAGAATGCAACTTCTGAAGAAAATGCTTGACAAAGCACCACAGGACCAGAACTGGGTACTAAGACCAGTGCCATGAAAAGATATACTAAAATGCAGGAAAGATAACTCTGCTGGTCTCTTTGCAGTGAATTACAGGGAGGGCACAGAAGGCCACACTTTGACAAAACACAGTTCGGGATTAAAGAAGAAACAAAACATACAGGATGTAAATATAAAATAAAACAGGAATGATATCTATGGAGGCACAAGGAAAACTGCAGATGCTAGAAACTGAAGCAGGGAAAAACAAACTGCTGGAGGAACTCAGTAATAATTAAATCACTTTGTGTTGGCAGCACTGTTAGACTGCAAGGCGCAAAGTAGAAGGCGGTGAAAGAGCCTGGGCTTCCTTCCAGCCACTTGCTTTAAGGTTATTAAGCAACAGCAATATATTTTAAATTGCTTAGTGAACACCAGATCTACTGACAGTGTGGACTGAATAGTCTCCTCCCATGACAGAAGAATTCTATGATTCTTCTGTGAAGTTTATTTTATTTAAAGCAAATAGGAAGGATCTATTTCCTTTAGTAAATAGCAGGATTAGATGGTGGCTGACCTGCTGAGTAGATCGGGCATTTTTTTGTTTTTATTTAAGAAGAGTAGGAGGATCAGAAGATGAGAAGTATTTCACCCAAGCAATGCTAGCATTAGGAATTCACTGCCTTGAAGGCCAGTTAAAAACTTCCTGGTGAGAGGATGATCATTTATAACCTCACGGATTATGAGCTGAGCGGAGCCGGGAATTGTGATTGGGCTGGATAATTCTTTCATCAACCAGCTTCAACTGAAAGGGCTGAATACTTCGAAGTTTTAGATTTTGCTGAATGCGTTACTAGAATCATCATTTGATTACAAATAAAGCTACACACTGTCAACAAGAAACAGAAATGATGATGTGCAACTTTTCAAAAGACACATCGGAACCTCCTTATCAGACAATGGGGGGAAAAAACAGTCGACACAAAGCCAACCATATCATTCAGGACACGCCTTCCTCATAAAAGCAAAACCAACAAAACTACTCACTGATCCAGATACACTATATGAAGCTAAGATGTATTATTTCTTCAAATATACAATCTATAAATGTATTCATTCCAATTTACATTAATTTCTTGGGCTTTAATCATTTGGTACCCTTTAAACACTTAGTAACAGACCTCCAAATCAAAGCCACTGCATTTCAGTTCTCCGTTCAGCAGAGGGTGTACTTGCTCTATAGTTCTGATTGTTCATAGTCTGATGCTGAATCCTACCCGGTACCAATTTCGAATGAATAATTGATGCTTTGTTGTATCTTTGCCAAAGGTATCCAGGAGATCAAGCATTAAGTCTATTACATTGGGATGCAAAGTGTCATCAAGAGCTCAGACACGAGATTTTAAAGGAAAGCCAGAAAGATTTGGAAGAGTTTAATAGAATTTTAAGTCCAAAAGACCTGTCAATAATGGTAAGGCACAGAAATGGAGAGTTGAGAATCTGACAAAGATAATGTTGACAGGGGAGCATACAGCTGGAGTAATGGGCATAGCAGGATCAAAAAGATCTTCAGAACACAAGCAAAATATTCCACCAAAATCTGCCTGGATCTGTCCTAACTGGATATTAAACCCCACCTTCCATCTTCTAACCATAGATTGAAGAACAGCCTTCCACTGGGGACAGCTCTACACCAGTAAGTTCTATGTGGAATCCAAATGGACAGTGGCAACTCCCACACCTCTTAGATTAGGAAATCTGCTTGTTGAGCCAGGTGAAATTACAGAGATTCTATTAAAACAAATGGAACAAATTGGCTGAATAGAGTTTATTATTTGATTTGATTAAGTCAGTTTAACAGCTTTGAATTATTTTAAGAGGACACATGTATAATTTAGTGTTTTATTTTTAAATTTTAGCAGTATTTTATTTTATTTAAGGATGCAGCACGGAAACAGGCCCTTCTGGCCCAATGAACCCATGCCACCTAGTTATATCCATCTGATCAATTATCCTACGAACTCCTATGTCTTTGGAAAGTTAGAGGAAACCAATGCTGTCACAACCACGGATTCGGCAGCGCAGCAGATTCAGCAATTGTGCTCGTGAATATGCACGTGTCAGCTAATTATACTTCATTGTGATAGCATTTAACCCCATTCATTCCTTCGTAGTATTTGTCGAGACTTGGACACGGGCATAGCTACGCTTCGCTGTCTGCATTCTGCCTTGCCTGCCTGAGAAATTGGACTGTTCAGTCAACTGACTTTGAAGACTAGTGGTATTCGTTTTATTCTTAGTTGCTCTTTTCAGCCACAGTGTAGGCTTCAGTTTCCATTTGAGTGTTTTAGTCAATGGCCCTGTTTGGCCGAGCCTTTATTGTTTTCTTTTCCCTTTAACATTGTTCACATTAAAGTCTGTGAACTATCGACCTGCTTCAATGTCTCTCACTCCACACTTGGGCCATATCCGAACCTGGTGACAAAAGCATTCAGAAGAAACCCACATGGTCATGAGGACAGTGCACAAATTCCTTACAAACAGAAGTGGAATTGAACCCGGTAATTGCGGTTGGAATAGTGTTATGCTAATCACTACGCCACTGCACCATCTGTAAATAATCTACAAGCATTATATGCTTATTCATTAACAGGTATCAAGTGACTATGAATGTCTTAGAAGATCAAAAAATGTTAAAAGGTTTGGGGAGCTGAGACAGTCCTCATGCTGCATTACATCACAACCATGTATTGGGAGCCATACACCCAGTGGAACAAAGAACATGGAAATCTATATCACATTACAGGCCATTCTGCCCACAATTTTGTGCCAACCATGTAACCTACACTAGAAACTGCCTAGAATTACCCTAAGGCATGACCCTCTATTTTTCTAATCTCCATGTACCTATCTAAGAGTCTTGTAAAAGACCCTATTGTATCTGCCTCCACCACTGTTGCCAGCAGTGCATTCCACACACCCACCACTCTCTGTGTGAAAAACTTACCCCTGACATCCCCTCTGTACCTTCCTCCAAGCACTTTAACCTATACCCCCTCGTGTTAGCCATTTCAGCCCTGGGAAAAAGCCTCTGACTATCCACGCGATCAATGCCCCTCATCATCTTATACACCTCTATCAGGTCACCTCTCATCCTCTGTCACTCAAAATAATCACTACTCCAGATCTGATACAGCACGAAAAAAATCAAAAAGATAAAACACATAATAAAAAAATCAAAATAAATATAAATACATAAGATAGCTTATTAACATGGATTGATGGTATATCCATAAAGTGACACTAGGCATGGAAGTGTCTGTACATAAGGAAACTCTGACAGGAACTGATGAAGTAGTGGTGCTGGGGGTTGTGGAGGAGTGGGTTAGTGGGTGGAGGTGTCGATCAGCTTTACCTCTTGGGGAAAGTAACTGTTTTTGAGTCTACTGGTCCTGGTGTGGATGTTGAAAGGGGTGGCAAGTAAAAATGTATGCTTGTTATAAGGAAATGACTTTAGGTAGAAGGAATTCTTTCTCCACTAATTGTGGAAAGAAATGCAGATTATGGGGTGAGGGATGGAAGCAGAGAAACATTGAGGACATGTTAATGTTTGAGTCATAGAGTAAGTAGATTATCTGTATTATCAGAATAACTGTAGAGATTGACTGTGCCCACATAACTGCATTTGGCTATCTTAAGGGTATTGAGCACTGAGATTGGATGCCAGACAGCAAAACAAGTAAGATCTTAAACCGCATAAGTTGACAAGGTGGAGGTCAAAGGTCCTGGAAGCAAGCTGGACAATCCAGATCACTGCAGAAGATCCCTCTAGTCATGCCAAACTGTGATTCTGCCTAGTCCCATCGACCTTAAGTTTGTTCACCTTTTGGGTCTCAATCCCTCATTATTGATATATTCCCTGTACGTAGGTGGCCAGAACCACTCACAATAACAGACATTGTTGAGGCCAAATGCAGTTATGTGGGCGCAGAGGAAACACATGGTTGGAAATCTGAAAAATGTTTCAGATATTAAAGGAGAAAGCCAAGGTAACAGAATTGAAATAAAACAGAAAATGCTGGAAAATAAAGAAGGTCAGGCAAGATCTACGGCAAAAAAAAACTTAATGTTCTGGGTCTCAGGATCTTCCTCAGAACTCAAAGAGATCGTTTTGATTAGCAAGACTGGAATTTGAAATTGGCTTGCAGAGAAGTGAAAACAAGTACAACAAGGATAAGGATGACTGGTGGGTACAGGTGGTAGATTTTTGCATGAGTTAAAAGTTAAAGGAAGATGAGAGATTTGAATGAAAATACATTGGAATATGAAGTGTAATGAAAGAATGGAAACAGTTTCCTCAGCAGAACCACAGTAAAAAGCAGACTAAGTTGAAAAGTAGCAATATCTGTAATAGAGTGGAAAGCTCAGCTCATAATTAGCTTGAGGTTTTTCCGTAGATAAGGCACTTACCTTGACAGGGTTTTGAGTTAAGATATTGAATTCTGGAGGAAATGTGACTTGCAAGGTGTTCCAAGTATTCTATGGTTCTATTTCAGATTTCCAGTATCTGCAATTTGTGCTTCCATTCCCTTTTTCCAAAGTTTATCTCCAATTAGAGAAATGTACCTTATCCTGGACTAAAGGCTGGAGCAGTCTAATGTAGTGATGGTGAAAGAGGCAATAAAGTTAATGAAACGGTAATTCTGAATATCACCAGCAGACATGTGGAAACTGACCCGATGCCTAGGAATATCATTTCAGGATAACGGGGAGGAATTATGGTCTATTCCTGAGGTAACACCGGTGCTTGGAATAGGGAAAAAGTCATTAATACATGCTTGAATGAGTAGGAATGGGACCAGGCAAGGGGCTGTCCTTTTTATTGGAAAATATCATATCAGAAACTAAGTTTATTTGTCCTGTGAACTTAACCTGCATTAAAATGCTTTTCATACAAACAAGGAACTTGAGGGTGATCATTTGAGGGTGTTAGGCTATATAATTATTCAACATCACTTCTAAGTGATACTGAAATATAATAAGACCATAAGATATAGGAGCAGAATTAGGCCATTCGGCCCATCGAGTCTACTCTGCCATTTCATCAAGGCTGATCCAATTCTCCTCTCAGCCCCAGACTCCTGCCTTCTCCCCGTATCCCTTTATGCCCTGACCAGTCAAGAATCTATCAATCTCTGCCTTAAGTATACATAACGGGACTCTGGCACTCTGCCCAGTGCCGTGATCAAGAGAGCAAGGAGAAATGCAGTAGTTATAGGGGATTCCATAGTGAGGGGAACAGACAAGAGATTCTGTGAGCCGGACAAGGATACCCGGATGGTGTGTTGCCTCCCTGGTGCCAGGGTACGGGATGTCTCAGATCGAGTCCAGAGTATTCTGAGGAGAGACGGCGAGCAGCCAGAAGTCTTGGTACATATTGGTACCAATGACATAGACAGAAAAAAAGGAGGTCGTCCTGAAGGAAGATTACTGGGAGCTAGGAAGAAAATTGAAAAGCCAGACCACCAGATTAATAATCTCAGGATTACTGCCTGACCCACGCGCTAATGAAGGTAAGAATAGCAGAATTAAGCAGATGAATGTGTGGCTAAGAAACTGGTGTAGGGGGCAGGGCTTCAAAGTCTTGGATCATTGGGATCTATTTTGGGGGAGGTATGACTTATATAAAATTGATGGGTTACACCTGAACTCAAAGGGTACTAACATCCTGGCAGGATTGTTTAATATAGCTGTTAGGGAGGGTTTAAACTAAATTGGCAAGGGGAAGGAAATCAGGGTGTTAGGGAAGAGGAAAATAGAAATAAGTCAAAGATACTGTGCAGCAAAGATGGCAAGGAGGACAGACAGGTGAATAGACAGGATAATTTGCTGTGTGATAGAAATATAGCAAAATCGGTAACAGATACTGATCTAAATGTACTGTACTTAAATGCATGCAGCATTAGAAATAATGTGTACAGCTACAGGTTAAAAAATATGACATTGTGCCCATCACCGAGTCATGGCTAAATGATGGATGTGATTGGGAGCTAAATGATAGGAAGGTAGGTAAAGGGGGTGGCAGGGCCCTGATGGTAAGCAACGATATCAAATCACTAGAAAAGAAGGGACATAGGATCAGAAGAGGTAGAATCCTTATGGGTCGAGTTAAGAAATAGCAAGGATAAAAAGACACTAATAGCAGTTATATACAGGCCTCCAAACAGCAGCCAGGATGTGGACTACAAGTTACAGCTGGAAATAGAAAAAGCATGTCAGAAGGAAAATGTCAAGATAATTATGAGGGATTTTAATATGAAAGTGTATTGGGAAAGTCAGGAAGGTACTGGATCTCAGGAGAGGGAGTTTGTATAATGCCTACGGGATGGCTTTTTGGAGCAACTTGTCCAGAAGCCCACCAGGGATTCGGCTGTTTTGGATTGTGTGCTGTGTAATGAACCTGAGGCGATTAGGGAGCTGGAGGTAATGGAACCCCTTGGAAGTAGCGATCATAATATGATTGAGTTCAGTTTCAAATTTGAAAAGGAGAAGCTGGTATCAGATATATTGATATTTCAGTGGAACAAAGGAAATTAAATTATAGTGGTATGAGAAAGGAACTGACCCAAGTCGATTGAAAAAGTAAGCTAGATGGAGGGATGGTAGAGCAGAATTGGATGAAATTCCTACAAGAAATAAGGAAAGTGCAGGAAAAATATATTCCAAGAAAAAAGAAAATCATGAATGGAAAAGTGGCACAAATGTGGCTAACGAGAGAGGTTAAGGCTAAAATAAAAGCAAAACAGACAGTGTACAAGGAAGCAAAAATTAGTGGGAAAACTGAGGACTGGACAACTTTTAAAGACTTACAGAAGGAAACTAAGAAAGTCATTAGGAAAGAAAAGATGAATTATGAAAGGAAGTTGGCAGTCAACATAAAGAAAGGTACTAAGAGATTTTTAAATATATGAAGAGTAAAAGAGTTACACGGGTAGATATAGGACCGATTGAAAATGATGCTGGAGAAATTATAATGGGTAACAAAGAGATGGCAGAAGAACTAAATGAGTATTTTGCATCAGTCTTCACAGTGGAAGACATTAGCAACATACCTGATAGCCAGAGGTCTCAGGGAATTGAATTAGGTACAGTCGATTACTAGAGAGAAAGTGCTTGGGAAGCTAAATGGACTAAGAATAGATAAGTCTCCCGGACTGGATGAGGTGCACCCATGGGTTCTGAAGGAGGTGGCTTCGGAGATTGTGGAGGCATTGGAAATGATCTTCCAGGAATCAATAGACGCTGGCATGGTTCCGGAGGACTGGAAGGTCGCAAATATAGTTCCGCTGTTTAAGAAAAGAGGGAGGCAGCAAAAAGAAAATTACAGACCTATTAGTCTAACATCGGTAGTTGGAAAGTTATTGGAGTCGATCCTCAAGGATAAGGTTATGAAATACCTCAAGGTGCATGACAAGATAGGCCCAAGCCAGCATGGTTTCATGAAGGGAAGATCCTGCCTCACCAACCTACTGGAATTTTTTGAGGTAATCTCAAATAAGATTGATAAGGGAGAGGCTGTGGATATTGTGTATTTGGATTTTCAAAAGACCTTCGATAAGGTGCCGCATAAGAGGCTGCTTAATAAGATGACAGCCCATGGAATTACAGGAAAGATATTGGAATGGGTGGAGCATTAGCTGAAAGGCAGAAAGCAAAGGGTGGGAATAAAGGGATCCTATTCTGATTGGTTGCCGGTTACCAGTGGTGTTCCACAGGGATCGGTGTTGGGGCCGCTTCTTTTTATAATGTATATCGATGATATAGATTATGGATTAAATGGTTTTGTGGCTAAGTTTATGGATGACACCAAGATAGGTGGAGGAGCAGGAAGTGTTGAAGAAACGGAAAGGTTGCAGAGAGACTTGGTCAGTTTAGGAGAGTGGGCAAAGAAATGGCTCCAAGGAAAAAAAGCCGAGTTCACTCAACCTATTCTCATAAGGCATGCTCCCCAATCCAGGCAACATCCTTGTAAATCTCCTCTGCATCCTTTCTATGGTTTCCACATTCTTCCTACAGTGAGGCAACCAGAACTGAGCACAGTACTCCAAGTAGGGTCTGACCAGGGTACTATATAGCTGCAACATTACCTCTCGGCTCCTAAACTGAATCCCACGATTGATGATTGATGATTGGTGACTGATGATGATGCATTCAAAGCAGCAGCTTTGAGTGTCCTATGGACTTGGACCCCAAGATCCCTCTGATCCTCCACACTGCCAAGAGTCTTACCATTAATACTATATTCTGTCATCATATTTGACCTACCAAAATGAACCGCCTCAAAATTATCTGGGTTGAACTCCAACTGCCACTTCTCAGCCAATTTTGCATCCTATCAATGTCCCGCTGTGACCTATGACAGCCCTCCGCACTATCCACAATACCTCCAACCTTTGTGTCATCAGCAAATTTACTAACCCATCCCTCCACTTCCTCATCAGGGTCATTTATAAAAATCACAAAGAGTCGGCGTCCCAGAACAGATCTCTGAGGCACACCACTGGTGACCGACCTCCATGCAGAATATGACCCACCTACAACCACTCTTTGCCTTCTGTGGGCAAGTTAGTTCTGGATCCACAAAGCAATGTCCCTTTGGATCCCATGCCTCCTTACTTTCTCAATAAGCCTTGCATGGGGTACCTTATCAAATGCCTTGCTGAAATCCATATACAGTACATCTACGGCTCTACCTTCGTCAATGTGTTTAGTCACATCCTCAAAAATTCAATCAGGCTCGCAAGGCACGACCTGCCTTTCACAAAGCCATGCTGACTATTCCTAATCATATTATGCCTCTCCAAATGTTCATAAATCCTGCCTCTCAGGATCTTCTCCATCAACTTACCAACCACTGAAGTAAGACTCACTGGTCTATAATTTCCTGGGCCATCTCTACTCCCTTTCTTGAATAATGGAACAAAATCCACAACCCTCCAATCCTCCAGAACCTCTCCCGACCCCATTGATGATGCAACGATCATTGCCAGAGGCTCAGCAATTGCCTCCCTCGCTTACCACAGTAGCCTGGGGTACATCTCACCCAGTCCTGCTGACTTATCCAACTTGATGCTCTCCAAAAGCTCCAGCACATCGTCTTTCTTAATGTCTATATTCTCATGCTTTTCAGTCCGTTGCTCCCTACAATCGCCAATAGTGTCACCTGCAGCCGTGACACTATCTCTGATTAGCAGTGCCATGCCTCCACCTCTTTTGCCTCCCTCCTTGTCCTTTCTGAAACATTTAAAGCCTGGCACTCGAGGTAACCATTCCTGCCCCTGAGCCATCCAAGTATCTGCAATGGCCACAACGTCATAGCTCCAAGTGCTGATCCACGCTCTAAGCTCATCCGCTTTGTTCATAATACTCCTTGCGTTAAAATAGACACATCTCAAACCATCAGTCTGAGTGCGTCCCTTCTCTATCCTATCCTCCCTCTCCTCCTACCTCCCTCTCGCACTGTCTCCAAGCTTTCTCTATTTGTGAGCCAACTGCTTCTTCCTCCGGCTCTTCAGTTTGCTTTCCAACCCCAGCAATCCTAGTTTAAACTCTCCCCATATCCTTAGCAAACCTCCCTGCCAGGATATTGGTCCCCTGGGATTCAAGTGCAACCCGTCCTTTTTGTACAGGTCACTCCTGCCCCAAAAGAGGTCCCAATGATCCAGAAATCTGAATCCCTTTCCCCTGCTCCAATCCCTCAGCCACACATTTATCCTCCACCTCACTCTATTTCTGTACTCACTATCACGTGGCACAGGCAGTAATCCCGAGATGACTACCTTTCTGGTCCTGCTTCTCAACTTCGTTCCTAACTCCCTGTAGTCTGCTTTCAGGACTTCCTCCCTTTTCTTGCCTATGTCGTTGGTAACAATATGTGCCACAAATTCTTCAAAGAATTCCAAAAGAGGACTACGTGTCTTCATAATCATAAAGATTTGTCAGGCAAGATTTTCCCTTGAGGAAACCATGCTGACAGTGGCCTATTTTATCATGTGCCTCCAAGTACACTGAGACCTCATCTTTAATACAGAGTGGCCAAGGACAAGTTCCCATGACATCAGCAGATATCTATTACAAAACATGAGCAGGAGAGTAGGCCTGTACCTCCATTCAGTACGGTCATGATGAATCTGAGATGAGAAGATTGGTTTTGATCACATCAGCATTGACTAGTCTTGTTGATATTGCTATGAGCCTGTGGGATTTAGTATGCTTTTTGAAGAGTATTTTTGGAAATTTTGAATCTATCAAGGCTGGAAAGTAAGGGATCAGAAGGGGAATATCAGATTACTTGGATATGGCATCTCAGTTTTGAAGTTCCAACCCTATTTTTCAAATCACTTCATGGTTTCACTTTTCACTACCTCTGTAACTTATAACCCTTTCTCATATCTATGTGGTTTCTTTATGTTGTTACACCTTGGGATAGTTGTTAGAGCTTTCACTACCTATTAAATGCCCCAATGGCATGAGCACGGCAGCCTCTCAAGAACCAAGTTCAACTGCTAGCCTTAATATATGGCTTAGATACTAAACCCGGTGAAACCATTTCTACTGACAGGAGAAGAGGCAAGGGTGGGTTACTGGTGCCTTAAAACCAGTTGCTTTGGGCAGATGGGGCTTGTCAGCCGTGTTCGGCAGCTCATCTCGGAGAAGGAAGGCTCTGACCTCAGACCTCTGCTGCCTTGTGGCTATGCCTACTCATGGGGAAGGCTTCAGGAATAAACACTAAGGAAAAGTTCAGAGTTGGAATCCTAAGGCAGTCCTATGTTGAGTTCAATGTTGACTGGCAACTCCTGCTACACTTCTGATGCCAAGTTGTCTCTGCCATTCCTTTTGGTTCATCTGATGCATCGGGGGCGGGGGAGAGGGGGGGCTTGCAGCATGGGCAATAGCTTGTTCTCCGTATTATACTGCCCAGGCTTGCATATCTAGACAGCTAGGACACAACATCCATGGCTGAACCTTACCGACGGAAGCCTCCTCCTCCTCATATCTATGTATTTTAAATTCTGGCATAAACTCAATTGCTCCACTATTAGTAGTTGTGTCTTCACTTCCCAAGGCCAAAGGCTTTGGCACTCTCTCCCTTGGTGTGTACTTGCCATAGGTTGAAATGTTTCCCATTAGTATTGAAGATGAGTTCATAGAAGCATACAGTACTATAGCATAGAACCTGCAGCATAGAAACACAGCCTATATAGTCCATGTCGAACTGTCTTTTTGCCTATTCCCATCGACCTGCACCTGGACCATAGCCTTAATTCCTCTCCTGTCCATTAATATCCAAACTTCTCTTAAATGGTGCAACTGAACCCACATGCATCACTTCCACTGACAGCTTGTCCATACTCGCATACCCCTCTTAGTAAAGAGGGTGCCCATTAGCATTCCTTAAATATTTCACCTTTTACCCTTAACTTATGACCTCTAGTTCCATCTCATCCAATTTCAGTGGAAAAAGCCTGTTTGCTCTTCAAGTCTCCCTCATTCTCCTACACTCCAAGTGAAGTGTGATGGAGGTGAGTTGCAACAGTGGAGCTAGAAAGGTTGTAGGATAATGAAGCAGGCTGGGTTCGTACTGGTCTTCATGAGGCTACGTCCACACTACGCCGGATAATTTTGAAAACAAAGCTTTTTCTCTTCGTTCTGACCCTCCGTCCACACTAAAACGGAGATTTTCAGAGACGGTCTCCAGAGTGAATAATTCTGAAAACGCCTAATATCCGTTGCAGTGTGTACGAGGTAACCGGAGATTTTTAAAACTGCTGTCATGTCATGCCGGAACAGATGGCGGCAGCGCGGCATTTCATTGTTTTCTTCTTCTTATTATTATTATTATTACTACTTTATTGTCGCCAAACAATTGATACTAGAGCGTACAATCATCACAGCGATATTTGATTCTGCGCTTCGCAGAACCTAACAATTTCAGAACAGACGGCAACGAGACTGAAGCCAGAAGAGTTAGAAATGTACTCAACAAATACTCTGACATAGCTTACTGAATAAATAAGTATACTCACTTTGCCCTGTTTTCTGTCCTTGCTTGTATGAAGATGGTTTACCTATTTATGCAAGTACCTCTCTGACAATAAACGTGTAACAACCTAATGTAACATTGTATGGAAATACAAGATAACACTGATGCAGACATGTTTTATACATTTAACAAAGTGCTTTATTAATGCAACAGAGTTAGTCAGTTTTTCAATGTTCGTCATCAGCCGGGTCATACTGTCGGTGAACTCCCTGTCGGTCGCCTCCATACGCTCCAGTATTTGTTTTTTTTTCAGTTTTAAGTCCTCCTGCGCAAGAACCAAGAGCAAGTCCTTTTAAGTTTTTCTACTCTGTAACTGGACAAACGCGCACCAAGTATACCGTTTCCTCTTCACTTGTTTTCTGTGTGTCCTGCGCATGGCCAGTAGGAGGAGATTTGCCCAAATATCCATTCTAATGAACAGAGATATTTTGAAAAACGCTTAGTGTGGATGCCTGTCATTTTTACTCGAAACTGGCGTTTTCAAAATTATCCGGCTTAGTGTGGACGTAGCCTGAGATCGGTTCTGTTGTAGACCTGTTGGCTTGCATGCCATTGTGAAGCAAAGATAAGATGGAGATGAATTACTGTGGTCAGCCGAAAATGTGCAAGATGTTCTATTTCCCTCTAGAGTGATGAAGTGTGAGGTTTTGATGAGATAGGAGAAGACCACGTATACTTGCTACTGCTATTCCATGCATTTTTGTTGGAGTTATCGCATAATGAAGATCATGCCCATTGAGCTTCAAGATGGATAGAATCAATACTTTGATTCAGATACTGACATGGTCACTCACACACAGACAAAGAGACACACACACACAAATACACAAACTGAGACACGCGCAATGTCACACAGACACTGACACGGTCTCACACACACACTCACACACACACACACTCACACATACACAAACACACAAACTGGCCACCAGAAAGAGGAGAATGAAAATGATCCTAGTGATGAATTTCTTTATGGCAGATAGCAGAGATATCTCTTTACAGTTATCAGAGTCAGACTTTCCTCCTTTCTAAAAATGGTCAGATGGTTACAGCACCTCTGAGGTGCACCAGTATATCCCCCTCTTCCCAGATGAGGATGATAAGATCATAGATTTGCTTAACAATGCTTCAGCAGCAGAAGTGAAAAAGAAGGGGTAGAACTTCAGTAACAGATAGAAGTAGGGTTTAAAGTTGAGCTGAGGATGAAAGATACTGCAAAGAAGCAGCAAGGCCATATCTGTCCTGAACGTCCTGGACCATGGTCAGAAAACTCAGCACAAATTCTTGTCACCAATTCTGTAAGTGCTCAGCTGATGGGAGGATTCGCCTTAGCTTTGTCTTCATTCAAGATGCCTCTTGTGCAATCTACACATTGTGGATTGAATTTGGGTTCAATGTTTGAGCCAATTGCTCCCACCTCACATTCTAACCACTGGGAGAGAGGACAGCCCAGGGTCCCACTGTTTCAGAATCAGAATAAGAATCAGGTTTATTACCACTGGCATGTGTCATGAAATTTGTTAACTTCAATGCAATACATAAATTCAAAGAAGAAATAAGTAAATAAATTAATAAATTACAGTATACATATATTGAACAGATTAAAAATCGTGCAAAGAACAGAAATAATATATATTTAAAAAGTGAGGTAGTGTTCATGAGTTCAATGTCCATTTAGGAATCGGATGGCAGAGGAGAAGAAGTTATTCCTGAATTGCTAAGTGTGTGCCTTCAGGCTTCTGTACCTCCTACCTGATGATAACAGTGAGAAAAAGGCATGCCCTGGGTGCTGGAGGTCTTTCATGATGGACGCTACCTTTCTGAGACACCGCTCCTTGAAGATGTCCTGGGTATGTCCCAAGATGGAGCCGACTAAATATACGATCCTCTGCAGGATCTTTTGGTCCTGTGCAGTAGCCACCCCTCTTTCCTCCACCATACCAGACAGTGATGCAGCTTGTCAGAATGCTCTCCATTGTACATCTACAGAAGTTTTTGAGTTTTTTCCCTCCCTAATATTCCCAGCAGCAGCAACTTTGAAGACTGACATATCTCCACCTCTTATCCCACCAATGAAAGTGTAGAAAGCAGCCTAGGGAAATGTAGTTTTCCCCTCCTTACTTATACTAGGTGAAGATAGCACTATCCCCTGGTGAGGAAGAAGAAAATGTGAATGGAAAAAAATCTGCTTTTAAATATGGAACCATTTGTGAGAGCACAGCTCAGGCCAGAATCTATTTATGTAATAGAATTCATTGACTAACATTTGAAACACTTACATCTTCTGCATTCACTGCCAGGACACTGGTGCTCTTCTTCATTGCGTGGCAAGCTTGGCCAAGTCCTCCAACAGGAGATAAGTTGGTACTGTGTAAGAATTGGCCAGTTCGGTGATAAATTCAATGAGCTGCAAAGATGTGCTTGTCCAGGCTCCACTACATCAACGTTCTGCTCTCTGGTACCCTGCTACTGGCCATCAATTTCACCCTCAGCCTGCTATGCCTAGCATTAAAGTCACCTCCTGAAAATGAAAACAAAATATAGAAGTCACTGTTGTGCGTGTGTTTGATTGGGAATGATGTGAATTCTTTGCAGTACTCTGATACTTGAAAGAGCGATCCTCTTTACATCCACTCCTACCAACAAGGCACGTCTAACCTCCCTTGCCCTCTGAACTTGTCTCCACCTCTGGTGGAATTTCATCCACACCCGAATGTGACGAGAGACCTAGATGAGGATGGTTAGGACCCAAGTGCTAGAGTATCCGAGACTGAAACTAGAACTGAGCAAAACAAGATGCTAAACTAAAACAAAATGCTAGCAATAATCCAACTGAGTTTACGATTGAGCACTGACCCTCCATTTAGGTGTTCCTTAAACACTGAAATCCTGGCGCCAATACATGGTAGCCAATCCGCGGGATGGACCTTAATCCTTAAAGGAGCCACACTAACTATCCATACTCTAGAGAGTTAAGAGCATCAAAATTCCTGAAGTTGTATCATAACACTGTCATTATTCCCATGCTCCAGGTTGTCCAACATACACCATCAAGATACTACTCTTAGCCTCCAGCAATATGCTCTGCAACTATGACCATGGTGTTTTATCCCCCTTTTACCTCTCTACAATGCCAGATGTGATGAAGCATCTCATTCTCATCAAATTTTAAAACAGTAAATGCTAGAAATATACAGCAAGTCAAGCAGCATCTGTGGAAATGGAAAAAAAGGGATAACATTTCAGGCTGATTATCTTGTCAAAGAACCTTTGACTTGAAAAGTTAATTGTTTCTCTTTCCAAGGTAATATCTGACTAGCTAAGAATTTGCATTTTCTGTTTTATTTCAAATTTCAGTTTTGTTTTGTTTTCACTCCACTCTCTACCTGATTCCTCTGCTTCTGTTCATTGCTCCATCTAAAGTCCTTTCTTTCCTGCAATTTCCACTGCTACTTACAATTCCTATTCTAGCTTCTGATAGAAGATTTCCAACCTCCCAAGGTATAATCAATTTCCCCTCATTATATATTGCCCCTTGGTTACGTGCAGAGTTGCAGGCATCACTCCTTAGAGGGGATATGATAAAAAACAGATTCATAAAGCCACCTGGCCCATCAAGTATGTACCAGCTCCAAGTAGTGTAACCTTTTCAATCTCACTTCCTTGACATTCCTTCAGAGCTCTGTGTTAACCTTCCCGCCCACCACCAAGTATCTGCACAATTTCTTTATGAAAAGCCTGATTGACCCTTCTCCTGTCTTTATACACAATGATTTCCAGATCATAGCTACTCCTTGAGCAAAGAAACTATTTCCTCACATCTGTGAATGATTTTAAATCTGATCAGCCAGGTCCTTGAACCAGCACAACCAGCATTCTCTATTTAGCTCGTCTGAACAAAGTCATGACCTCATATGAACATCATGATACAGAAAAGCAAAAAATCTGCAAATGCTAGAAATCTGAAATGACCGCAGAAAATTCTGGAAAGAGTCAGAAGGTTAAGCAGAATATATGGAGAAAGAATAGGGTTACCAAAGCAGACATGAATCAGGACACCAATGTCAACACATTTTATTCAAATCAAAAGAACCTTGTATCTTTGTCATTGACTCCAACACTCTCACTGGCCAGCCAACATCAGGAGGGAAGTACAGGAGCCTTAAGGCACACACTCAATGATTCAGGAACAGCTTCTTCCCCTCTGCCATTCGATTTCTGAATGGACAGTGAACCCATGAACATTACATTTTTGCACAACTTAATTAATTTAATTATACTTACTGTAATTCACAGTTTTTATTATTACATATTGTAATGTACTGCTGCTGTAAAAACAACAACTTTCATGACATATGCCAGTGATATTAAACCTGATTCTGATTTGCTTCATTGCCACTCAAATTTGCATATCCAGTCCAAATTTGATATTTTTGTGCGTTTGCCATATTCCTCACTTCACCCATCCCAATTCTCATGATTTAAATGCGTTTAACTACATTTTTAGTATCTATAGATAGTGTGTACATCATCCTTATTGGCAGTTCCCACCTTCCATAAATTCCAATTATCTAATTTTCACTGAAGAAACTGAGACAGAAGGAAAAAGCCAAAAATCAGAAATAAAAGATGTGGAAATGAGAAATACTTAACAGGACTTTGAAAAGAGGTGGGGTTAAGTGCCATGCCGGAGCCTCAGCAGAATTAACACTGCATATTAAAATTTCTTAATTTTGTTTTGAAATTACACATCCATAGATTAGCAATAAACAGTTTCATATTTATGTAAGATTCTTTTGCCTGCTGGTAACATTTTCATTAACAGACAGCTCAACCAAATGGTTAAATCATTTGATGCAAAGCCACTTCACCTGAGACTTCCAGTGACCGTGTCAGTCTGTTATTACAACCGTACAGAAATAAACTCACAGAAGATGCTCTTTCCTTTTGTGTGAAGGGCAGTACAAAACTGCTTCTCACACATCAGTGTGTCATCTACCTTTCTGCAGCTTAATCAGTTGGAATTGCTTGATACTTAACTTTTTTCATGCCTACAATTTGTAGCATCAGCAAGTCGTTCAAATTGCAGCTGATGTTCAAAATGAATTGATGACCACTTCAACAAAATACTATCTAAGTGAGCGTGGGAGGGATGAAGAGATTTAGAAGGAGCTCCTGAGTGTGCAGCCAAGGAAGTCTTTGTTCCCCAGAAACTGACTCCATATCTCTCCACGGCAACTACCTGTGACTAAACCAGCCCAAAGCAGCCTTGTTGTTGGCACCAAGCTGAACTTGGACCACATATCTGAGCTGTCACTCAGAACACCAATGCCATTTTAGTATTATTGCTTGTTTCTCCCCTTAACCCCACACCACTAGCCACTCTGACCTCTTCCTGTACTCTGACTCATCATTATTCAAAACTTGGTTCACTATGGTGGTGTCATCTGCAAGTGTACATGGAGTCGTGAGTAGATAGGGAGTAAAGTGGGGTGCTGAGGATGCATCCTTGTGGACCAATAATGTTGAGTACATTTGTGGTGGAGGTGTTGCTACCTAACCTTACTGATTGCAGTCTGTTAGTCAGGAAGTCAAGAATGCAGTTGCAAAGGGAGGCATTGAGTTCCAGGTCTAGGAGTTTGCAGATGGGTTTGCTTAGAATTATGGTATAGAGAGCATAGCTGTGGTCAACAAATAGATGGATATAGCTATCTTTACTATCCAGATGCTCCAGAGAAATATGTAGAGATAGGGAATTAGCATCTACTGTGGACCTGTTTCAGTGGTAGGCTAATTACAGTGGGTTAAGGTTGTTTGAAACTGCGATTGAAAAGGACATGGTTGGGGATTCCATCTGGGCCAGATGTTTTCTGAAGAAAAATGATATGATATCTGCAACTGGGTACAGGTGCATTGGATGTTGTCAGCAATTGAAGTTATCTGGCACTGAAGTGATAACTGGATGAGGAATTCACATGCAGAATGACTGAGGCAGAGTTAGACTTAGGTGATGAAAGGCAAATGACTGTTTTGATCAGAAAGATTTGGGGTGACACTGGGGTTAATAGTGCTGAGTTAGAGTGTAGAAGTAGCCCAACTAATTCATGGGTTACTTCTTATCATGGAATGTCTAGCTAGTATAAGACAACCATGACTTCTTTGTTCTCAGCTTTTCCTTCTTCTTTCTTTGTTCTTTCCCTTCTTTACATTGAATAAGTTGGTTATGGTTACACTCTTTGTTATGAACACCTAATAAAACAGCTGTAACCACGAAGTTTTCTACCTCATTCTTGACGTCTGAAGAAGCACTGGATCAAAACAACTCAGGAACCAACAACTGTGATGCTGAGGCCATGACACTCTACTTCAGAAAATACAGTGACCAGAGAAGGGAGCAGTCTCGGAATTCTGGTGGAAGATCAAATTGATGCGATTACTGTACCTTTCTGAAGTTTAATTGTAAGAAGTTACAGCTGATCCTTGAAGTATTATTAGGAGGAAATGGTGCAGTTGGGATAAAGAACTTTCCCAAAGAAACCATGAAGATATTTAGCTGAGCAGGATCAGGACCATGCAGGAGCCGACCCACTATGGATAACGGTGGAGCTGCACTAGTAGAATAAAATGAAAGCTCCAGACCCTCAAGCTGTACCTAGCTCTGCAACTGGATCCTCGACTTTCTCACCGGAAGACCACAGTCTGTGCAGATCGGAAATAACATCTCCACCTTGCTGATAATCAAC
The DNA here is from genome assembly GCF_030028105.1 of Mobula birostris. Classification (NCBI taxonomy): domain Eukaryota; kingdom Metazoa; phylum Chordata; class Chondrichthyes; order Myliobatiformes; family Myliobatidae; genus Mobula; species Mobula birostris. The sequence continues at coordinate 9,257,710 of NC_092401.1, forward strand.
ACTGGCACACCTCAAGGATGTGTGCTTAATCCACTGCTATACCCATGATTGTGCAGCTAGGCACAGCCCAAATGCCATCTTTAAATTTGCTGATGATACAACAATTATTGGCAGAATTTCATATGGTGATGTAAAGGTATATTGGAGCAAGATATATCAGCTAGTTGAGTGGTGTCACAGCAACCTTGTACTCCATGTCAGTACAACCAAAGAATTGATTATGGACTTAAGAAAGGGTAAGATGAGAGAAGCATGCAACAGTCTTCATAAAGGGATCAGAAGTGGAAAAGGTGAGCAATTTCAAGTTTCTGGGTGTCAACATCTCTGAGGATCTATCCTGAGTCCAACATATCAATGAGGTTCCAAAAAAGGTACGACAGCGGCTGTATTTCATTAGAAGTTTGAGAAGATTTGATATATCACCAAAGACACTCACAAATGTCTACTGATGTACTGTGAAGAGCATTCTAACTGACTACATCACCATCTCGTATGAGGGAAAGGGGCAGAATCGAAATAAGCTGCAGGAAGTTGTAAACTCAGTCAGTTCCATCATGGGCACTAGCCTCCCCAGCATCCAGGACATCTTTAAGGAGCAATGCCTCAAAAAGGTGGGAGCATGTTACAAAGCACTCCTGGCCACGCCAGCTTCTGGGATTTAGATGCTCTAACTCTCTGGAGTATGGATAGTTGGATAGTTGGTGCGGCCCCTTCAAGGGTTCAGGACGGTCCCACTAATTGGCAATCATGTTTTGGGTGCAGTGAATTGAGTACTTAAAGAGCAGCTGAACCGAGGTTCGGTACTCAATCTTAAGCCCTACTAGTGATATCATCTGGCGTTTGCTTTGTGCTCAGTTTTCGGTCCAGTTTGATACCGTGTTTCAATCCTTGCTTTGGATACTCCAGCATCTGGGTCTAAACCATCCTCGTCAAGGACTTTCGGCACAGTACGACTGAGCCAGTATGGACCCAGTGGGGTATCAGAGTCTTTCATCCGCTGTGGCCAGGCATAGCGATAGGATTTCCAGATAGAGCCAAAGATATTTGACGATGACCTGGGTTCTTACTGCAGCTTCCTTGTCCTACGTTCATTAGTAATGAACTCCAGCCACCCTGGTTTCTTTCACAGCGCAAAAAGGAGGCCTTCATTATCTGATTGGAAGAGCCCTGGCCTGGGCCACTGTGCATTGGGAACGTAGGTCAGAGATTTGCTTGGGTTTAGAGGAATTCATGGCCGACACGCGGAAGGGTTTCCACTACCCCGCCAGAGCCAGCAGAGCTTCAAACCACCTGGTGAAGATATGACAGGGCAGATGTTCAGTGGCCAACTACGTGATAGAATTTCAGACCCTGGCTCAAGAGAGTGACTGGAACAGGGAGGCCTTTACCACTCCATGGACTCTGAGATGAACTGAAGAATGTCCTTGCCTTGGGAAAGCCAGCAGAGAACTTAAGAGGTTCTGGTTGACCGGTCCATTTGTCTTGATAATTGCCTGGTAAAGCGAGAGTGGGACAACTTAGGGAGGTTGAAGAGGGCCAGTCCGAGCTCATTCCCAATGCATCACAGTTCCAGTCCCAACCTCGGACCATAGTCAGCTTGTCTCTTGCTCACTACTCTGTCAGCCCATGCAAATCAATTACACGAGGCTTTCAACCGATGAGAGGTCCTGGCATTGGAATCAAGGTTGCTGCTATTACTGGGTGGGAGGAGGTCACCTGCAGGCTGAATGTCTGAAGCTACAGCCACCTGGAAAGCTGCTAAGACCATCCAGTGTTGGGAGGACTGTGACAGTAGGAGCCACTACACCCAGTCCCATGGATTCTAGTTTCATGCTGAAGGAGGAACTCACCTGGGGTAAGAACTTGAGGCAGGTGAAGGTTTTTGTGGACTCTGGGGCAGTGGGTAGTCTTCTGGATTTAGGAACCGCCCATCAGTTCGATATACTGCTGCGAGAGTTGAGCAAGTCTATGCCCACCTGCCAGGTAATGGGCAGATCCAGCAACAGACTATGGTTTTGCAGGTGAGGATAGGGGTCATGTGAAGACATTAGTTTCTACATTATTGACTCTCTACTCATACCCCTGACCCTCAGGTACCCTAGGCTGTCCCAGCATAACCCAACTGTGGACTGGAGGAAGGTGAGAATCATTACTTGGTCCATTCATTGTAAGAGGGTCTGTTTGCGGCGTGGTATTCTGACACAGACTCTCCTGTGACCAACGACCAATAAGGGGGCAGCCTTCAGTGCGAGGTAATCTGAGTGCGGAGACCTAGTCCTGCTCTCAAGGACAGACAAGCCAGTTCTGGCAAACAGGACAGTGTGAGTCCTGACACTGACTAATCGGGACTACCAAGGAACTAGAGAGAGGGAATCTCTGGTTCAGGAGAGATCCAAGGAGATGCCCGAGCACCTGGAAAACTTGCAACTAAGCTTAAGGAAACCATCCACCAGGTCTCGAAGAAAGAAAGACTCCTTTATGTTGATCCTTGAAGCCTACTCCTGGGGTGCGAGGACCATCTGTAATGTCTTGCTGCCAATGCCTGAGAACACAGACGGGGATTTTTACTCTGAGTTGGCCACCGTTTCTACAAATGAGTTTTGTGAGTCTAGGGAGAGGACTCTGGGGTCTGTTGAATCACCCCTGCCACCTAAGAAGCCTCAGGGGTCTTCCTCAAAGGAAGGTCTGGAGGAGACAGCAACACCCAAACCAGCTGAGATCCTTTCCATCTACAAGGACTTGCAGGAGGTCTTCAGCAAGGGAGAGACTTCGACTCTTCCACCACACCGACCCTACGAGTGTGCTATAAACCTGCTACCCGGTACTTGTCCCCTGCGGGGTTGATTGTACGTGCTTTCAAGCCCAGAGAGAAGTGCAATGGAAGAGTATATAAAGGAGGCTCTTGCCATGGGCTTCATTTGACTCTCACCTCACCTGCTGGTGCAGGCTTTTTCATCATGTAAAAGAAAGATGGGAGCCTGTGGCCATTAATTGACTATAGGGGATTAAACCACATAATGGCCAAGAATCGATAACCCCTTCCACTCATGATTATGGCCCTCGGGATGCTTCAAGGAGCGAGAGTTTTCATAAAACTAGACCTATGAAGTGCATACAATCTGGCCCATATAAGGGAAGGTGATGAGTGGAAGACTGCATTCAAAACACCGACAGGGACTACGAGTACTGGTTATACCCTTTGACCTTACTAATACTCCAGCCATTGTCCAGGCCTTTATAAATGACGTGCTCCAGGATACTTTCCATAAGTATGCCTTCATCTACTTGGAAAATATCCTAATCTTCTCGAAGTCCATGGAGGAGCATGTCACTCAGGTCAGGGACATTTTAAAGAGGCTTCTAGACCATGGACTTTATGTCAAATTGGAGAAGTCTGAATTTCACTTGACGACTATTTCATTTTTGAGTTTCATCATCTCCAATGTCAATCTCAAGGTGGACCCTACCAACACCCACACAGTCAGAGACTGACCACCATCATCCAGTTTCAAACAAGTCCAACAATTCCTGGTGTTTGCAAACTTCTACCAGAAGTTCATCAGGAACTTCAGCTCAGGGAAAGCTCTACTGGTGGCGCTAACAAAGAGATCCACAAGCCCTTTTGTCTGGACTACTGAAGCGAAGGCTGTTTTTGCAGAGGTTAAACAGTGGTTCACATCAGCTCGCATCTTGGTTTCTCCTAATCCGGACCTTCCCTTCATTGTGGAGGTGGGCACCTCAGACTTCAGGAGTATGTGCAGTGTTGTCTCAACAGTCACCTTCAGACAGTAAATTGCACCTGTGTGCATTCGTCTTTAGGTGGCTATCCCTGGCAGGTAGGAACTATGACATTGGGAATCGGGAGCTCCTTGCAGTTAAGTTAGCTTTGGAAGAATTGTGTTACTGGCTAGAGGGGACCAAGAACCCTTCTATCATTTGGACTGACCAGAAGGACCTGGCTTATATTCAGGAAGCCGACAGGCTAAATTCCAGACAGACCAGGTGGTCTTTGTTCTTTAACCACTTTGACTTCATCCTGACCTGGTCAAAGATCCAGAAGCCAGATGCCTTGTTCCATCAGTGTGATGAACCAGAAGAAGAGCAGCCTACCACGATTTTGTCCCAAGCTAGGGTGATAGCACCTATTCATTGGGGAAGCAAGGCTCTTGTTCGCAAGGCCCTAGCACAAGGGGAGATTCCTGGGAAGAGTCCGCTGGGTCAGTTGTTTGTCCCAAGTTCTCTCTAGTCCCAGGTACTCCAATGGGGATATTCATCGAGAATGACGACTCACCCAGGGATTGCCAGGATGCTCGAGCTTATCGAGGAATTATTGGTGGCTCTGAATGACGAAGGAAGTTTGGCAGTACATGCAGACATGCGAGGTGTGTGCCAGGAACAAAAAGCCTGCACATTACCTCAAGAATTCCTCCACACACTACGTGTTCCAGAAAGACCACTGGTACATGTCTCCATAGACTTTGTCATGGGGTTTTCAACATCCAAGGGGAAGACGGTCATCATGGTAATTGTTGACCGGTTTTTGAAAGCCTTCAAGTTCATTGCCTGGGAGAAGCTACCATCTGCGGCAGGGATGGCCGAAATTGCCTTGGAGCAGGTCTTCAGGATCCATGGATTTCCAGTGGTTATTGTCTCGGATCGTGGTCCACAATTCGCATCACATTTCTGCAGGGCATTCTGTAAGCTGATGGGGCAACAGAAATCCTTTCCTCTGGGTTTCACCCACAGTCCAATGGCCAGGTGGAACGGACCAAGATTTAGAACGTACCTTAAGATGCCTGGTCTCACAAAGATCTGATGAGTGTGTGACCATTTAATGTGGGCAGAGGTCACCCATAACTCATTACAGCATTTGGCACATGGGATGTCGCCAATCAAGTGCCAGTTTGGATATCCTCCAGTTCTCTTTCTGGAACAGGAGGCTGAGGTTGAGGTCCCTGTGGCTGAAAACCTCATCCAACACTGCAACCAAAAATGGATTAGGGCAAGAGGGATTTTGCTGGCTTCAACCCAGAAAGCAGAGACCAAGGTGAACCAAGAGAGAAGAAAGGGACCCACTTTACAGCCTGGTCAACAGGTCTGGCTGTCAACTCATGATTTGCCTCTCCGGATGGAATCTAGAAAGTTGGTGCCCAAATTCATTAGACCCTTCAAAGTCCTGAGGAAAATAAAAGCTGATGGCTTACACCTGCAGCTTTGAGGAGAGGAGCTGGGTACCTGAAAGAGAAATCTTGAATCCTGCTCTCATCCACGACTACCATCATTGCCTCTCCAAGCAGCCAGGCCCATCAGGGATCGGGTATTGTTATGAAATGCTCCCCACCATGCAAGCTTCTGGGATTTTGACACTCAAAGTCTCTGGACTATGGAAACCTGGCGCAGCCCCTTTAAGGCGTTAGAACAGTCCCGTAATTGGAAATCATGTTGTGGGTGCCAAGAGTTGTGTATTGAAAGAGCACCTGAACTGAGGTTCGGTGCTCAATTGTAAGTCCGACTAGTGATTGTTTTGTGCTCAGTTCTCAATCCGAATTGATACCGTGGTTTGACCCTTGCTTCTGATACTCCAGCATTTGGGTTCAAACCTTCCTTTTCAAGGACTTTCATTACAGAGCCATCATGAAGGACCCTCATCACCCAAGCCATGCCCTCTTCTCATTGCTACCATCAGGGAGGAGGTAAAGGAGCTTGCAAGCACATACTCAACGATTCATGAACTGCTTCTTCCCCCCGCCATCAGATTTCTGAATGGACATTGAACCCATGAACACTACCTTACTACTTTTTTGCATTACTTATTTAACTTTTATATATTTAGACAATAAGATGTAAGATATAGGAGTAGAATTAGGCCATTTGGTACGTCAAGACTGCTCCGCACATCATGGTTGATCTATTTCCCTCCCAGCCCCAATCTCCTGCCTCCTCCCTGCAACCCTTAATGCCTGACTAATCACAAATCAACCTCTGCCTTACACATACCCCAATGACTTGGCCTCCACAGCTGCCTGTAGCAATGAATTCCACAAATTCACTATTCTCTTGCTAAAGACATTCCTCCTCTTCTCTACTCTAAATGGGCATCCCTCTGTTCTGAGGCTGTGTCCTCTGGTCTTAGACTCCCCCACCATAGAAAACATCCTCTCCAAACCTATTCTATTGAAGCCTTTCAACATTCGCAGAGGTTTTAATGAGGCCCTCCCTCATTCTTCTGAATTCCAGAGCTATCAAAGACTCTCAGACTTTCAATCCTGGAACCGTGTTTGTGAACCTTCTTTTAACTTCTCCAATATCAGCATTTGCAAAAGTGCTCAAAAAACTCCAAATGAGGCCGCATCGGAGCCTTATAGAGCCTTAACATTACTTTTATATTCTATTACTCTCAAAATGAATTCTAACATTGCTCTTGACTTCCTCATCACTGGCTCAACCTGCAAATTAACCTTTAGGGAAAACGGTATGAGGACTCCCAAGTCCCTTTGCACCTCAGATTTTTAAAAATTTTCTCTCCATTTAGAAAGCAGTCTATGCTTTTATTTCTTTTACCAAAGTGCATGACCATTTACTTCCCAACACTGTATTCAATTTGCCACTTCTTTGCCCATTCTTTTAATCTGTTTAAGTCCTCTGGTAGCTTCTCTCCTTCCTCAACACTACTGTCCCTCCACATATTCCTATCATCCGCAAAGTTGGCCACAAAGCCATCAATTCCTTCATCTAAATCAATGACATATAATGCAAAAAGAAGTGGTCCCATCACAGACTCCTGAGGAACATCACTGGTCACAGGCAGTCAACCAGAAAAGGCTCCCTTTATTCTCACCCTTTGCCATCTGCCAATCAACCAATGCTTTATCCATGCTAGTATCTTTCTTTTAATACCATGAGCTCTTAACTTGTTAAGCAGCCTCACATAGCACCTGAAAGGCTTTCTGAAATTCCAAGTACACAACATCAACCAATTCTCCTTTGTTTATTCTGCTTGTTATTTCTTCACAGAATTCCAACAGATTTGTCAGACAAGATTTTACTTTAAGGAAACCATGCTGGCTTTGATCATAACATATGACTCCAAGTACCCTGAAACCACAACCTTAGCAATCGACCTCAACATCTTCACAACCACTGAGGTAACATGAACTGGCCTATAGTTTCCTTTCTTCTGTCGCTCTCCCTTCTTGAAGAGTGGAGTGATGTTGCAATTTTTCAGTCCAGAACCATACCAGAATTCACTGATCCTTGAAAGATCATTTCTAATGCCTCCACTCTCTTTAGTTACCTCCTTTAGAACTTTGGCGTGTAGACCATCTGATCCAGGCGACTTATCTATCCTCATACCTTCCAGTTTCTCAGACACCTTCCCCCTAGTAATGGCAACTTCACTCACTTCTGCTCCCTGACTCTTGAACTTCCACCATACTGCTAGTGTCTTTCACAGTGAACACTGATGCAAAATATTATTCAGCTTGTCTGCCATTTCTTTGTCCCCCATTACTATCTCTTCAGTATGATGTCCAGTGGTATGGTATCTACTCTCATCTCTCTTTTACACTTCATATATCTGAAGACACTTTTAATATCCTCTTTAATATTATTGGCTAGCTTATCTTTGTATTCCATCTTTTTCTTCGTTATGACTTCAGTTGCCTGGTTGGTTTCTGGAAGTTTCCCAATCCTCTAAATTCCCATCAATTTTTGCTCTTTCTTTAGCCTTTATGCTGACTTTGATTTCTCATGTCAGCCATGGTTGTGTCATCCTGTCTTTGTAGTACTTCTTCTTCGGGATGTGTCTATCCAGCATCTTCTGAATTGCTCCCAGAAACTCCAGCCATTGCTACTCCACTGTCATCCCTGCTAGTGTTGCCATCCAAACAATTTTGTCCAGCTCCTTACTCGTGCCTCTAATTCCCTTTACTCCACTGTAACACTGATACATCTGACCTTGGCTTTTCCTTCTCAAATTGCAGGATGAATATATCATATTATGATCACTGTCTCCTAAGGGTTCCTTTACCTTAAGCTCTCTAATCAATTCCAGGTTTGTTGCACACATCCAATAGAGAATAGCTGATCCCTAATGGGCTTTACCATGAGCTGCTCTAAAAAGTCAGTTCGTAGGCATTCTACACATTCCCCTCTTGGGATCCAGCACCAACATAATTTTCCCAATGTACCTCCATATTGAAATCCCCCATGATTATCGTAACATTGCCTTTTTTGACATGCACTTTCTATCTCCAGTAAAGCACATCTTTGCTACTGTTTGGAGGTCTAAGTATAACTCCCATCAGAGTCTTTTTACCCTTGCAGTTTCTTAGCTCAACCCACAATTCTACACCTTCCGATCCAATGTCACCTCTTTCTAAGATGTCATTTTTTATCAACAGAGCTACTCCATCCCCTCTGCTTACCTGCCTGAATTTTTGATACAATGTATATTCCTGGGCATTAAGCTCCCAGCTATAATCTTCTTTCAGCCACGATTCAGTGATGCCCACAATGTCAAAGCAATCTGTAACTGTGCTACAAGACCATCAACCTTATTTTGTATACTGCGTGCATTCAAATATAACACCTTCAGTACTGCATTCATCATACTTTTTGATTGTCTCCCTTTTACATTGCAAATTATCCCGTTGACTGCAATTTTGCCTTATCATCAGCCTCTCCTTATTCACAGTCTCACTAGCCACTGTCTCTGTTTGTAAACCAACTACCCCTTCCTCAACCCTATCACTCTGGTTCCCATCCCCCGTCAATTTAGTTTAAACCTTCTCGAACAGCTCTAGCAAAGCTGCCCACAAGGATATTGGTTCCCCTTGGGTTCAGGTGCAACTTGCCCCTTTTGTACAGGTCATAGCTCACCCAGAAGAGATCGCAATGATCCAGAAATCTGCAACCCTGCCCCATGCACCAGCACCTCAGCTATGCATTCATCTGCCAAATCATCCTATTCTTACTCTCAGTGGCATATGGTACAGGCAGCAATTCAGAGATTACTACCCTGGAGGTCCTGCTTTTGAGCCTTCTACCTTACTAAAATCTCTCTTCATAACCTTTTCACCATGCTACCTATGTCATTGGTGACAATATGTACTGAAACTTCTGGCTACTTACCCTCCCCCTTTAGAATGCTGTGGGCCTGATCTGAGACTTCCCTGACTCTGGAACCTGGGAGGCAACACACCATCCAGGTGTCTCTATTCCTCTGACTATGAAATCTCTTATCACCACTGCAGTCCTATTCACCTCTCTTCTTTTCTGAGGTATAGCACCAGACTCGGTGCTGGAGACTCGATCACTGTGGCTCCCCTCCCCCGACAGGCAGTCCCCTTCAACTGTGTCCAAAGTGATACTTACTATTGAGGGGAATAGCCACAGGGTACTCTGCACTGGTTGCCCATTTCCCTTCAGTCTCCTGTATAAGCTGAAGGTGACTGAGCTGCAGCTCCAGGTTCTTAACACCTTCTCTGAGGAGTTGTAGCTCAGTGCAGCTGGTGCAGATGTGGTAATCCGGGAGTCTGGAGGTCTCCCAGAATTCCCACATCTCACACACAGAACAAAACTCTACCCCTAGAGCCATTCTCATTGCACTAACTGTGCCCTAACAGATGAGGAATGAAGAATAAGGAAGAAAAAGAAATTTACCAGATGCTTACCTTGCCTAAGCCTGATCTTGCCGATGCCTATTGAGCCAAAGCCTCTCCAACACTAGCCCACTCACACAATAGCCACTCTGCTTGTCCCTGCCTTATTTTTATTCATCCTTTCTCATGATCGGGTGCAATCTAACTCTGAAAGCTGTCATGAAGCACTGTCTTTCTAATCTTGAGTGCGAACCTAAGTGAAAACGTAGCTCTTTTCTCATGCTCCCATTCACTGATTGGGTGCAGTCCAACTTCTTACTGTAATTCACAGTTTTTATTATGCTTAGCAAAACAAAAATCACAACATATGCTGATGACATTAAGCCTGATTCTGATAATGTGGAGTAACAATGTGTCAAGCCATAAATTGTATTACAGCTGCTTGGATAAAAATCACTTCAAACTATCTGTTAAGGCTAAGCTGAGCACAGATTTGAGAAGTAACAGCATATTCCAGACAACACGGACAAGGTAGGGGCACAGAGAGTAATTTTCTTTTGAGGAGAAGGCAATGATTTTGAAAGCAAGGAGTTGGCATCTTAGCAGAAGAAACCATTTATAATGTCACCTTGTACAGGGTAGCAGGAAAGGATGCTGGTTGGTCAGCAGCTTGGTAGGAACAGGGACAAAGAATGACAATGACAGTGTCACAGATAAGATGAGTGCAGATTTTATGGGGGGGGGGTGATTTGGTTTCATATGCAAATAGAAAGGGGAAAAGCAGCGGTGACAGAACATGAATGGTCTCAGGTTTCAGTGGAGATAAGGACAGAAGCAGATTTTAAGGAGATGAATAACAATAAAAAAAGTTGGCATAGAATTCCATTGTGTATTTACCTGCCTGTTTTGGTGAGGTAGGAAGTGAGAGGTGCGAGCTGAGGGTGAGCTGGGGAGAAGTGGGAAACATTCTCAGCGAAGTCTACAAGTATACCTTAGAAGCAGACATGCTATCATATTTCCTCTCCTCACTGAGTTCAATTTTGATAGTGCCACCACCCATAAGCTGAGTTGGATCATCTTGCCACAGATCAGTTACTTAGCCTGTGTTTCTGGCCGCCTGTTTATCTGTCTCACATAATTTAAAATAAATTGACGACGCATCCAAGGAGTTTTGAAGATGCACTTTCTGTAGGCAGGCAGAATGGTGAGCACAATAGCATGTTACAGTTTAAAGATTCACAATATTTGAAATGTTTTCCTCACCTCTCACCATCATCTGCTGAAATGCTCCACACCCTGCACCTGCTCCTTCCAATTTGAACAAGCCCATGGGATGAGATTACACTTCCAGCCAATAAACAGATCTACTGCCATGGCAAGTAAGTAAACATCAGAATCGTTTGTGAACCTGCATTTGGTTTTGAATAGAATTCATCACAGCAGAGATAAGCTGAGAGAGCTGGATGTTGCTTAGGTGCAAATTATTATTTGAATTTATTATCTTTCATTGTGATCAATCAATGTAAATATTCTCTGCAGGACTGTGGTGTAAATGGAGAATGGATTCATTCAGAATAGGCACCAGTAAACAGATCTCTCATTATTATTCAGGACATGAATGGTGGGGACAGATGAATTGTTGCTCTCTAATGTTGGCTGCCTTTGTGGACCCGTACACCGCGCCAGAAATGTTCACTGATTCAAAAGGAAAAACAAACAAGACAATTTTTACACTGCCTCAAGTCATGTAACCATAGCAACTGCAGAAAGAAAAGTATGGAGAGAGCAAAGAATGTTCTATGAATTGCATGGAGCAGAATTGGTCTCCCCTCCATCTGACTGTATGGTTGGTAGAGCCTGACAGGAATCAAGAGAGTTGTTAACATTGCTACAAGATAACATTCACATCACTTGACCATCCGTCAGGTAGAGTTCTAAAGCAGATCATCCATCTATTTTATCTAATGTGTAAGACTGGGTATAATCTTTGAGCTTTGCATTGATTTTGAAGTCCTTAAGGTACGCAAGCAAAGTGGGTTACTTTCGTTAAATTTCATTACAGCATTGCCTTCTTCTAAAACTTGCTACAATATTTAGAAATGGTAAACAATTGATAAAGCAATATGAACAATGTTCAGGGAAAATAATTACGGAAAGAAAAGTGACAAAACGTGATGCCTTGAGCAGAAAAAGTATTTCAAAGATAGAGATGTTCTACTCATATAAATTTCTTCCAACAAAAGTTTGTAAAGTAATGTGATCATCCACTGAATGCTGGACCAGGGGAATTGAGTGATGGCAAAAAGCTGTATGGCTGCACCTTGTTCAGGTGAGGCTACTTTACTGGCCTTTGCTGCTGTGGGTGAAAGCTACTGCTGCTAGTTATCCACCCCATACATCATCCCGCTTGGCCATCTGCTGGAGATCAAGATGGTTGAGGTTCCTCTCTCCCACCAACCCTAACTGTCCATACTTGGAACACTGTCCAATAATTGTCAACACTGTGATGTGATGACAGTGAGAATAGTGAACACAATATTTGATTGGTATGAATGCAGCAGTATATACTCAAGGGATATGACTGATATGGAAATCCCTCCACTTCACCAGGAATCTAAAGCTAATCTGAAATAAAATGACTAAACAGACATTTCCTGTCTTTACTCCTTTGTCTAAGAAACAATCTGTGGAATGCTCTGCCTCAGAAGGCAGTGGAGGCCAATTCTCTGGATGCTTTCAAGAAGGAGTTAGATAGAGCTCTTAATGATAGCGGAGTCAAGGGATATGGGGAGAAGGCAGGAATGGGGTACTGATTGTGGATGATCAGCCATGATTACAGTGAATGGCAGTGCTGGCTCAAAGGGCCGAATGGCCTACTCCTGCATCTATTGTCTATTGTCTGAACTGAAAATACAGTGATTAAGAACCAAGAATAACTAAATATTTCAATAAATGTCCATTGGCACCAAAGCAATTTACCTTGATGATTCACTTCTTTCTTCTCCTCTTTATATTTCATTATCCATTAATTTGTCCCTTCCTGTTCCTTTTATCTCCCTTCTCTGTTCCCATTTAATTTGTTCTTTGCAAATGTTCCTACTTTTTTTTTATACTATCTCCCACCCTGTTTATTTTACACTCAATTCGGGTCAATCTCAGTAAAGGAAGATGGTCTTGTTATTGCAAAAACTTGGTACATAGAAAAAAGAGATGGTCTACTTTGTCATGCAGTAAGAACATTGCTCAATACCACTTTCATGGATTAACTCCATACTCCTTGACTATCCTATTATCTAAAAATCTATCCATCTTTTACTTTCAATATACTTGGTGAATGAGCCTCCACAGGGCCTCTTGCCCAGAGAGTTCCAAAGATTCACTCTCCTTTTCTTGAAGAGATTTCTTCTTATTTCTGTCTTTAAAAACCAAGCCCTTATTTTGAGACAGTGACTCCTGGTTTCAGACACTCCAGCCAGTGGGTACACCTACCCTGACAGCCCTGTAAAAATTTTGCAAATTTCAATCAAAGTATTTTTGTTCAAATTTAGGAGATTGAAGATCCAGTCTACTTCATCTCCCTTCACATGACTCATAAGAGAACCCACCTCAATGTGAGCTCCTATACCCATCCCCGCAGTCCAGGTGAAGTCTGCAAATGCATTTCAGTTCCTTGAGTTCTGTACTCTAACTCATCTCCATCTTCTCAATAATTTGGGCAGTGTGTTTACAAGTGGAACCAGATTCCAATAATGCCACTTCAGGGAATTGTTACATCAATAACTGCCCATGACACTGCCCTTTAGATATGAACAATCTGTCAGGTTGAGTATGGGGCCTGCTTTACCGCAGTCTGACCAGCAGGGAAGAAGATTTCTTCCAATGTGGATTAAAGCTACAACACCTGTTCAGCCCAGAAAGAAACTGGCAGAACAATATGTTCATGACACAGGTATTAACCCATTCCATTCTGGATGTTCTTTTTTTCTCTTGCCTTGTTCTAATTTTTGTTTTTTTTTGTTTCAATGTTCTCTTTCTTTCTGAAAGATTTGGAGCAGACTCCTTTTCAGGCTTTCTGAAGGGAGTAGGACTATCCAGTACTTCAAAGGCCATTCTTTAGTCTATGAATCCAGAGTCTATGGAAATTGTCTCTGACCCTCCCAATACTTTATAAAATCCCAACAGGAAATTCTAAACAACAATTAGGAACAGGAACCCCAATTGATTTCCCCTTCATTTTCCCAGGGAAATCAGCGAAATCATGAACTTAACACAAACCAGGAATAGAGGCTGACCCACTGAGTTATGTTCAATGCTGCATGTTATATTACCAGGTCAAATATTACCTATGATTCACTAATGAGACTACTGTTGCTGGCAGAATGTCAGATGGCAACAAGGAGGCATACAGGAGTAAGACAGATTGCTCACTGAGTGACCTTACACTTGCACTCGACATCATACGACCAAGGAATTGACTGTGAATCTCAGGATGGGGAAGTTGAGAGAACACATACTAAGCTTCATTGAGGGGTCAGATGGTGAAAGAGTGTGCAGCTTCAACTTCCTGGGTGTTAACATTTCAGATGATTTATCTTAGGCCCAACACATGGATGCATTCATGAAGAAGGCACACCATCGACTATATTTCATTTGGAGTTTGAGGAAATTTGGTATGTCAGCTAAGATTCTTGCAAATTTTTACAGATATATCATGAAGGGGATTCTGACTGGTTGCATCTCCATTCAGTATTAAGGCTCCAAGCCACAAATCTAAAGAAGCTTCAAAGGGTTGTAGGACTCAGCCAGCTCTATACAGGCACAACCCTCCCCATCATCAAGGACATCCTCAAGAGGCAATGCTTCAAGAACGTAACGTCCAACATTAAGGACTTTCGCCATCTGGGACATGACCTCTTCTCATCACTACCATCAGACAGGAGGTACAGGAGCCTGAAGACCCACACTCAATGTTTTAGGCATTTTTGTTGGTCCACAAATCAAACAGGTCATTAATGACGGGCAATTCAAAAAACTTCTAGTGGGACCGGAGAAAACTGCATGAAAATTACAAGGATGTTGTTGAAGATTTCCTGGAAACTACCAAGCACCAAACTACATGCAGATGATTGACAACGTGCTTCAGGCATACAAAACCATAAAGTGCAACATATCACTAAAGCTTCAACTCCTGCATTCCCACCAAGACTTCTTCCCTGCAAATCTTGGCACAGTCAGTGATGAGCATGGTGAAAGGTTTCACCAGGACAGTGCAGTCATGGAGAAACAGTATCAGGGCAACTGGAATCCATCAGTGCTGGCTGATTATTGTTGGACACTTAAGCAAGAAGCCTCATACACAGAGTACAAATGAAAATCACCAACAAAACATTTTTAGCTCAGTTGAACTACTGCAAAGCATCACACCATTATGCAATAAAATGTATTGTATTCGATAAAAGTTAATTTATTGTTTCTCCAAATTCCTACATGATACAAGTAGTCTGAAATTATATTTTTGTTGAGCTTCAAGTGGTCTATCAGAAACTAAAAGAAAAACTCTGAGGAAGCAATACTCTTGAAATAATTTGTTGTCCAGTGTAACAAGCAGAGGTGCATTATGTAAACAAATGATATGTTTGCCCATTGTATTGAACAATTACATATTCTCAACTAATGTAACTCACTTTCAATGTTCCTGAACCAAATTTCAACAGGCACTCATAGGTAATTACACCACAAAATATGGGTGGGTAGAATCTTCTCCCCATACACACCACTTCACCCTCGCTAGCCCTTTCCCAACATAGTAAAATATCTGGAAACAAGCATAGTCCAGAATAAGTGCTCCAAGTCACCTATTTTTTGTTTGAAGGGTAGTATTATTGTTATTCCCTAGAATGCTGACAGATAGGACGCAACCAGAAGAAAGTTCATATCCTGGCATTAAAACATTCACCATCGATTCAAACAAACACCTGTTCAGTCATTGGCTCAGCTGATCAATCATGTCGGCCAAAGAACCTCATTCTGGAATCTACATGCTCAGAAACAAAATGCAGTTTTCTATTTTAGGCATTTACACAATCCAGCTTGAGAGGGAATGACCTCATAGTAAAATACAGTCATTTCTCTGCTATTCATCACCCAGTTGGTATTTTGAAGACAGAAAGGAAGCAAATATATCTCAAGGGACAGCAGTGAAGCATAGTTATACATGAGGTATTTTGTCAGGGTTAGGTAGAGTGAGCTTTAGTTTGCAGCTCACAGAGCAATACCTAAATGAAAGAAATGCAGTTGAAACTGATTTCATTTCTGGCTGTAACAAAATGGGGGGAAATGCACAATTATGAAGAAGAAGAAAGCATGTCACTTTGAGCTATTGACACTCATACAGTAGATGAACTGGATGTCTATTAAGTAATCCTCAATTGTGAAATTGGCTGCCTGAGGGAAAGACAACAGTAAACAATGAGGCAATTGTATCCGTTCCTAGACTGTGTGAGAAATATATTGTGGTGTGGCTGAAAACCGAGAAGAGGAGGAGCACACAGACAGCAAGTATGAAATTATTTCCTTATCCAGGATTGGAGTCAAAGAAGTAGGAATATGGTGCCAGTGACTAATGCTGACACATTGCAGACAGCAATAGAACAAAGAAGCTTTAAGAAATATGGGTCATGAATGGGCAGGGGAGATCCTGCCATATCCTCACTCATTCACCTAAACACCAATATTGCAATGGGACCTCTCTGCATCCTTTTCACATCCCAAATTACTTTAATCAGCAAACTTGAATATATTATGCTTGATTCTCTTGTCCAAATTGTTGATATACAATGTGATGAACTGAGGTTCCAGCAACAATTTGCTAGTCACAGCCTTCCAACCTGTAATGATTTGTTTGTACCAATGCTCTATTTTCCGTCTATTAACTAATATTCAACTAACATCATTATATGAGCCCAGTTTCTTTTGTTTATTAACCTCCTGTGCATCTTCTAAACGCCTTTTGAAAAGTCCAAGTACAGCACGTTCATTGGTGCCCTGTTTGACTTCTTTATAGCATTATCCTTACCACTGCCATTTAGCTCTGATCTGAAGTTCTTCACTGTAGTTCTCCCTCCTTTTTTAGATTGGGTTTACATTTATCACCCTCTCGTCAATGCGAATTATTATTGAATCTATAATATTTGAAAAATAATGACCACTATTCTTTGCCACTTGTTTCAAGCCCTTAGGAAGCAACTGGAATTGAAACTTAGAAAATAGGAGCAGCAGTAGAATATTTAACCTTTCAGCCCTAATGCACTATTCAATATGATCATGGTTGATCAACTGTTCTATTTCATCCATTTCATCTACCTTATCCCACTTTATCCCCACACCCCTCTTTCGCTTTTACATTAAGAAACACGTATCCTTTTTTGAATATATATAGTAACTTGATCTGCACAAGATGAAAATTTCACCACCATTTGAGTGAATAATTTTTTCCCGATCTTGGCTCCAAATTGCATCCGCTTTATCCTGAGGCTAACACCCTAGTCTTGTTTTCCCACCACTGGGAACATCCTCCATGCATTATGTCTATTCCTGTTAGAATTTTACTGATTTCTCTGAGATTCCCTCTCATTCTTCTAAATTCCAGTGAGTATAGGTGCAATTGACCCAATACTCCACATAAGTAAGTCCTGCCCTCATTTTGAAGTAAACCTTAACCGCACTCCTTCCATCCCAATATCTTTCCATGAATAAAGAGAGCAATACAGGCAGAAAACTTCTAATGATTTCTCAGAACTGTAGAAGGATATCCTTTGTCCTTTATTCAAGTCCTCTTGCATTGGAGGCTGACATGCTATTTGCCTTCCTAACTGCATACTTCTCAAAAATCAAGATTCAGGTAGCCAGGTCTCATGGTACCTCCTTCTTTCCCAGTCCATGACCATTCAAATAATAATCTGCTCGGTTTATAGAATTACAGTGGATGACCTGACACTTATCTATGTAATACAATATCCAATTTGTCTAAAGCCCATTGGAGACTCTGTACATCCACCAAACAGCTCAAATTCTCCTAAACTTTGTGTCATCTGCAAAATGGATATGGTATATTTAGTTCCCTCATCCAAATCATTAACCTAGACTTAACCTAGGGAGTGGCTCTTGAGTAGGAGATAAGAGTGATAGAAAGATTTAGTTCAATAAAAGGTGAAAGTAGAAAGTGGAGGAAACAAGGGCTACCGGCAAAAAAAATGCCATAGTACCAAAAGAAAAAAATGAGGGCTAATAATGTTAAAAAGAATAATATAAATGACCTTGTCTGCTCATGCACAGAGCATTAGTAATAAGGTAAATATATTAGCAGAATATAGAAATAAATGGTTGTGATAATGTTATTACGGAAACATGACTCAAGTGTAAGTAAGCATGAGAAATGAAAATACAGAGGTGTTCAATACACAGGCAAAAAGGAAAAGGAAGAGGGGTGATGTTAGTACACAAAGAAATCAATATGCTGATGACTAAAAGAAAATCATAACATGGAATCTGTATGCTAAGTATCTGTGGAGCTAAGTAACACCAAGGGGAAGAAGACATTGGTGAGTGCTATCCATAGGTCCCCAAAGGGAGGTAATGATATAAAATCAAAGAGGAAAATTAGAGGAACATGCAATGTTTACAACTATAAAAATCTTAGCGGTGTTTCTTTGAGTTTTTAGCCCTCTGTAACCTTATGTTGTTTCTTGATTTTTCTAGCTAAGCTCCTTTCTCTCTATTGCCTCTATAACAGTAATTCCCAGACTTGTTTATGCTATGGACTAATACCATTAGGTAAGGAGTCTGTGGAGCCCAGGATGGGTACCCCGCTCTATAATGATCTTTATTAAAATGTGCACTCGTCCTCAACATATTGCCGTTCTCTAATCATGTTACAACCTCTATTAGATAATACTTAATTATTTTCATTTATCATATTACTTAACCTATGTTGTTACAGAATATATTACCCTGACAATAAAAAAACAAACAGTACTAGTGAAATTAGATCTAGTTAGGTGACAATGATTTTATCATTAGTCATAATTTTAATCTGGTTTGCTGAAAAGGTAAATATTGATCAGTATGCTCAAGGTGATTTTCCTTTTCCATTGAGAGGAAAAAAGGTGTCTGGGTTTAACATTTTATCCAAAATACAGCACCTCAGGAAGTCACGAGAGACCCTGCAGATGCCGGAAACCACCCCACCAGGTATAGGGTTCCTCTTGTCCGCACCTACCACCCTACATGCGTCCACATCCAGCACATAATTCTCTGTAACTTCTGCCATCTCCAATGGTATTCCGCCCCAAGCACACCTTTCCCTCCACACCTCAACTTTCCACTTTCTGCAGGGATTGCTTCCTACACAACTCCCTTGTCCACTCATCCCTTCCACTGATCCCCCTCCTGGTACTTACCCTTGCAAGCAGAACAAGTACCATACCTGCCCCCTATACCTCCTCCCTCACTACCAATCAGAGTCCTAAACAGTCCTTCCAGGTGAGGCGACACTTCACCTGCAAGTCTGTTGTGGTCATCTACTGCATCTGGTGGTCCCGTTTGGCCTCCTGTATATCAGTGAGACCCGATGTAGATTGGGAGATCACTTCATTGAGTACCTTCGCTCCGTCTGCCACAAAAAGCAGAATCTTCTGTTGCCACCCATTTCAATTCCACTTCCCATTCTCCTTCCGACATGTCAGTCCATGGCCTCCTGTACTGCCGTGATGAGGCCACAATCAGGTTGGAGGAGCAACATCTTATATTCCGTCTGGGTGGCCCCCAAATTGATGGCATGAACATTGATTTCTCGAACTTCCAGTAATTGCCCCCTGCTTTCACCATTCCCCATTCTTACTTCCCTCTCTCATCTTATCTCTTTACCTACCCTTCACCTCCCTTTGGTGCTCCTCCTCTTCCCTTTCTTCCATGGTTTTCTGTCCTCTCCTATCACATCCCCCCTTCTCCAGCCCTTTATCTGTTTCACCAATCGATTTCTCAGCTCTTTACTTCATCCCCTCCCTCTCTCCTGGATCACCTATCACCTTGTATTTCTTCCTCCCCTCTCCCCACCTTCTTAATCTAACCTCTCCTCTTCTTTTCCACTCCTGATGAAGGGTTTTGGCCTGAAACATCGACTGTTTATTCTTTTCCATAGATGCTGCCTGGCCTGCTGAGTTCCTCCAGCATTTTGTGTGTGTTGCTCTTATTTTGGCTAAAACCCCACCATTCAATATGCTTGACTTCCTACTTGCCACAGCCATGCAGGCTCCTGGAAAGGCAAAAATAGTACAAGGTTAATAAAAGAAAGTCTGAAGAAATACTGGAGGTAATCAAAATTACAGTACATAGACCACCAGGTTGATGTTAATTTTTAAGCTACTTGTCTTCTACGTAATGTAGTTTATGCTCTCTGAAGATCAGAAAACCCACAGGCATCACATTTCCTCAGAAGAAATTAGCAATTCTTCTCATCCAAATTGTTCCAATCTTGAATGATTTAGGACCATGTCTCCAATTACTTTTAACAAATGGCCCCTTATCCAATTATGTACTTAGAGAGTAAAGGCTTTTTTTTAAGCATGCTTAATTAGTGGAAAGAAGGCATCTATGGAAAAAAGATGATAGCAGTACAAAACCTTGTATTCCTTGCATCTTTGATAGTAATTCCCAGATTTTGCTAAATGTGGAATCAATAGTCAAGAAATGATCAAATGTCAGGATATAATTACATAAATCAGATCCTATTGTATTTCCAGACCAAAGGACACAATTAATATTGTATTTGAGGCTGCAGACATATTCATTTAATTTATCTCCACATCATACACCACGTTCAGTCACTCTTTTAGCAGATAGGCTCAGTCATCAAAATTCAGTTGTGTGTACATAATGTAAATGGGTTAGAGAAAATTACATTGGCAGATAAAATCACAAATCAAGCAAATTGAATAATTGACCCCTATCTATATTGTCCCAATAACAGATGTGCGTAACGAGAAATAAAGACATTATAAACCATCGTATACAGTTTACGTCAGTGCTGTGCTGTGTGAGTGAAATTATTGTGTACCATTGTAGCATCACTAGATTGGAAGCATTGATGGAAATTTGAAATAACTATTAGTCACTGTAAGTAACTGCTTTTTGCTGATTAATAAGAATAAATTCTTTGACTAATTTAACAAACAAACATCACTTTCCTCTTTTGGTCCTTAGTTATTAAAAAAAACACTCCATTAATTTAAAGCTATACTGACAAACCTCTTTGGGTTCACCTGCTATCTTACTTCCTACAATCATATGCTTGATTTCCTTTTCTTCATCGAACTGCGACCAACATGTAACAGGATAGCAATATAGACAACAGAAGAAAGGGGGACTCCTGGGGCCTTCTAGAGCCTGGAGAATTCCCAGTTCCATATTGGCTCAGTATGCAATACATTTGCTTCTCAGTCAAGGAGGCTATGGGATCAAGCCCAACTCCAGAGACTATTGCACAAAAAATACAGGCTGATAGTCCAGAATAGAGCTGAGGGATGTTGGTGTTTCAGTCCAATATGTCGACTGTTTATTCCTCTCCACAGATGCTTCCTGATCTGCCGAATTCCTCCAGCATTTTGTGTGTGTTGCTCTGGATTTCCAAAGCAACACATACAAAATGCTGGAAGGCCAGCAGGCCAGGCAGCATCTATGGAAAAGAGTAAACTGTTGACATTTCGGACTGAGACTCTTCATCAAGACTGGAAAGGAAAGGGAAAGCCTGGTTGAATTTTTTGAGGATGTGACTAAACACATTGATGAAGGTAGAGCCATAGATGTAGTGTATATGGATTTCAGCAAGGCATTTGATAAGGTACCCCATGCAAGGCTTATTCAGAAAGTAAGGAGGCAAGGGATCCAAGGGGACATTGCTTTGTGAATCCAGAACTGGCGTGCCCACCAAAGGGTGGTTCTGGACAGGTCACATTCTGCATGGAGGCCGGTGACCAGTAGTCTGCCTCAGGGATCTGTTCTGGGACCCTTACTTTGTGTGATTTTTATAAATGACCTGGATGAGGAAGTGGAGGTATGGGTTAGTAAATTTGCTGATGACACAAAGGTTGGAGGTGTTGTGGATAGTGTGGAGGGCTGTCAGAGGTTACAACGGGACATTGATAGGATGCAAAACAGGGCTGAGAAGTGGCAGATGGAGTTCAACCCAGATAAGTATGAGGTGGTTCATTTTGGTAGGTCAAATATGATGGCAGGATATAGCATTAATGGTAAGACTCTTGGCAGTGTGGAGGATCAGAGGGAACTTGGGGTCCGAATCCATAGGACACTCAAAGCTGCTACACAGGTTGACTCTGTGGTTAAGAAGGCATACGATGCATTGGCCTTCATCAATTGTGGGATTGAGTTTAAGAGCAGAGAGGTGATGTTGCAGCTATATAGGACCCTGGTCAGACCCCAGTTGGAGTACTGTGCTCAGTTCTGGTCGCCTCACTGTAGGAAGGACGTGGAAACCATAGAAAGGGTGCAGAGGAGATCTACAAGGATGTTGCCTGGATTGGGGAGCATGCCTTATGAGAAAAGGTTGAGTGAACGCGGCCTTTTCTTCTAGGAACGACGGAGGATGAGAGGTGTACAAGGTAATGAGAGGTATTGATCGTGTGAATGGTCAGAGGCTTTTTCCCAGGGCTGAAATGGCTAGCGCGAAAGGGCATAGTTTTAAGGTGCTTGGAAGTAGGTACAGAGGAGATGTCAGGGGTAAGTTTTTTTACACAGAGAGTGGTGAGTGCGTGGAATGGGCTGATGGCACTGGTGGTGGAGGCGGAAACGATAGGGTCTTTTAAGAGACTCCTGGATGGCTACATGGAGCTTAGAAAAATAGAGGGCTATGGGTAAAGCCTAGGTAGTTCTATGGTAGGGACATGTTCGGCATAGCTTTGAGGGCCGAAGGGCCTGTATTGTGTTGTATGTTTTCTATGTTTCTAATAATATGATATAGCAAAAATCCATGGGAAATTAAGAGGATTGAGAAGCTTTTAAGAACCAGCAGAAGGCAACTACAAAAACAATAAGGAAAGGAAAGATGAAATATGAATGTAAGCTAGCCAATAATATCAAAAAGGATACCAAAAGTTTTTTCAGATATATAAAGAGTAAAACAGAGGCAAGAGTGGATATCAGAAAGCTGGAAAATTACACCGGAGAGGTAGTAAAAAGGGACAAAGAAATGGCAGATGAACTCAATAAGTATCTTGTGTCAGTCTTCACTGTGGAAGACACCAGAAGTAGGCCAGAAATTCAAGTGTCAGAGCATAAGTGAGTGTAGTTACTATTACTAAGGAAAAGGTGCTTGGGGAGCTGAAAGGTACAAAGGTAAATAAATCTCCTGGACTAGATGGACTACACCTCATGGTTCTGAGAGAGGTACCTGAAGAGATTGTGGAGGCACGAGTAATGACCCTTCACAAATCATTAGATTCTGTAATGGTTTTGGAGTACCAAAAAAATTACAAATGTCACTTCACTATTTAAAGGAGGGAAGCAAAATTAAGGAAATATAGGCCAATCAGCCGAACATAAATGGATAGGAAAATGTTGGAGTCCATTATGAAGGATGAGGGTTACTTGGAGGCATGTGATATATTAGGACAGAATTGAAAATACACTTGGACTAAGATGTTAACTGTCCTGTGCTATCACCAGTGGGGTCATCAGTTGATCTGCCACCTGTCTTCAGGAGAGTCGGCCGCTTATGATCAAGCATCCCTCGAAGTGGTGGGCCAGCAGTGCTAAAGCACCACCTCCCATTGGTGAGCTTAAAAACTTGGCATCTGCCTCTATCAGAGTTGTTGGTCACTTCCATCCAACAGATAGTCTACTCTTCAGGTGTCTATGCAACTAGTGAAGGGTTTGCAAAAGATGGATACACTGTCTGACTATCTGCCCCTCTGGACATACTTGGTCCACACCCATGCTGATCCTTTCTCTGCTGCCTCAGCTACAGCCCTGCTGGTTGACTTGATCTCTCGTCTAGTGAAGCCAAGGTCACGCAGCCACTTCTAGAAAGTGAATACAATAAAGCCACGGCAGCCTACTTCGAATGGATAGCGTGAGACCTTCCACCCTCTGTCTGTGCACTCCAATCTCAATTCTGCATACTTGGTTAACTTGCGCTCATGGGCTTCATCGATGTTGTCTTCCCAGGGGACTGTGAGTTCACCAATAATCACTTCTCTACTGGTGTCAGACCATACGATTATATCTGGACGCAATGTGGTGAAAGTTATTTGCTCCGGGAAACTGCCTTTCCCATCCAAGTCAGCCTTGACACACCAATCATTGGCTGAGGAAAGTATGCTTGATCGTGAGCCTGTGCTGTACACCCTTGACTTGGAGCCTTCTTTCACAAATGATATGCGATGTTCTGTGCAGCATGGGGCATGAGATAAGTTGTGCTGCAGTACTCTCTGCTCAACCGCTTCTGTTACAACTTTGAGAACGTTGTTATGTCTCCAAGTGTACATGCCGCTGGAAAGATTGACTCTGCATGCACTCAAAATTTGTTGAAGTGTTCCCTTCTCGCCACAAGCAGCACACCTGTCTGTCTTATCTTCATACCAGGTGCTGAGGTTGGCAGGTGTTGAGAGCAGATGGTACGCTGCTCTGCATAGAAAAGAAATGTGGAGCGGTTCCATCTGCCACAGAACATTCCAAGATAGATGTCGTTGTTCAACACTTTCCCAGCAGGACAAGCCCCTTGTCTGGCCAGGCCAGCTATTTTAGCTAACCTCTTCTCCTCTTCTACCTCTCGTATTTCTTGTGTTACAAGCTCACGGCACTCCTCACCTGTAGAAGATGACCACCACTTGTGGGTTGTCCATCCAAGTCCCTGGTGGCCTAGCTGGATAGCCCCAACTGTCTCCTTGTGCTTCAATCTAGACTCTGCCTCATCAACTGCTACATGGGCTGACCACTTCCTGCCTGATCTCACATCCAGCTGGGTGTTCTTGATGACAGGTTCTTTTGAGTCTCGAAGCATCAAGAATGGTCTTACCTTGGCTACCTTGACCTCCTCAACAAAGTCAGTATCAGGGGAAATCTTGCTTGACTAATCTGTTGGAATTCTTTGAGGAAATAACAGACAGGATAGTAA
This sequence comes from Mobula birostris, assembly GCF_030028105.1. Classification (NCBI taxonomy): domain Eukaryota; kingdom Metazoa; phylum Chordata; class Chondrichthyes; order Myliobatiformes; family Myliobatidae; genus Mobula; species Mobula birostris. The sequence goes on from NC_092401.1 coordinate 9,282,499, forward strand.
AAGGAGAGTCAGATGATGTTGTTCACTTGGATTTTCAGAAGGCCTTTGACAAGGTGCCACATATTAAGCTGCGAACAAGATCACAGCCCATGATATTACAGGATAGATAATAGTTTAGCTTAGTTGGCTGGTGATGTAGTGGCATCCGCAATGAGCTTCAAGATGAGTGGTCCCGGGTCCGAATTCAGCCAGCTCCTTGCACGCTTTCCATTTGTGCTGGGTTGAGCATCGAGCTAGCAACTTGGCCTCATAAAAAACAGACAAAATGCTAAAGGAACAGCAAGGTTGCTGCCCGATGCACCACAAGGCGTAGATAAAGTTTAACTGACTGGCAGGAGGCAAAGATTGGAAATAAAAGCGGCCTTTTCAAGTTGGCTACCAATGACTAATGATGCTCTGCAGGGGTCAGTGTTGGAACTGCTTCTTTTCAAGGTATATGTCAATGATTTGGATGACAGAATTTATGGCTTTGTGGCCACCTTTGTGGACAATACAAAGATAGGTGGAAGGGCATGCAGTGTTGAAGAATCAGACAGTCTATAGAAGGACTTGGACAAATTAGGAGAATGGGCAAAAAAGAGGCAAATTGAATATAGCGTAGAGTCATGCAGCTTGGTGGAAGGAACAAAGGCATAGACTATTTTCTAAATGTGCAGAAAACTAGGAGGAGAAGATGGTGGCGCGACGGCAGTGCGCGCGGCCTCTCCGGTGAATGATATCTGTAATCTGTCAAGTAGGGGACCGTGCACAATTCTGATTTAATGGAGATGAACGCGAGAGTATGGAGGAACATCTGGAAAACTTCTGAAATGCCCGCTTCGCTGCCGCTGCTACTGTGTGGTAACCGGAATCTCCGGAGCAGAAGGCCCCAAATCCTCGGCTTTGCTTGTTTCAGTGGCTGGGGCTAGGTCGAAGGCGCTCGGCAGAGGATGGCACTCAGGAGGCTGTATCGGAGGGGCTGGTTGGAAACTCGAAGTTTTCGGACGGACGGACTCAGTGTCGGCTGTGGTCAGCTGCTTCCAAGGCATCGGCAAGTTGACAGTGCCTGGAGGTTTATGGCAGGGAGGTTCTCCCTTTTGCCGCCTGCTATCGGGGACTCGGGAGTCGATCGACTTGGGGACTTTGAGACTTTTTTTCACCGTGCCCATGGTTTGTTCTTCATCAAGTTATGGTATTGCTTTGCACTGCTGTAACTATATGTTATAATTACGTGGTTCTGTCAGTGTTAGTCTTTGGTTTGTCCTGTTTTCTGTGATATCACTCCAGAGAAACATTGTATCATTTCTTAATGCAGGTATGCATTTCTAAATGACAATAAAAGAGGACTGAGTGTTCTCATAATCTAAGAAAAACAAACTAGAAATCAGAGGTGAAAAGTTACTTGAGCATCTTCATGCTGGATTCCCTAAAGGCTAACTTGCAGGCTGAGTCAGTGGTAAGGAAGGCAAATGCAATGTTAGCATTCATTTCGAGAGGACAAGAATATAAAAGCAAAGATGTAATGTTGAAGCTTTATGAAGGATTCATCAGAGTACACTTAGATTTGGGCCCCTTTTCTAAGAAAGGATGGGCTAGCATTGGAGACAATCCAGAGGAGGTTCATGAGAATGATCCTAGAATGAAATGGTTAACGTATGAGAAGCATTTGATGGCTCTGGGCCTGTACTCGGAGATTAGAAGAATGGGGAGAGGGGTGATCCCATGGAAAGCTATTGAATATTGAAAAGCCTAGATAGATATGGAGAGGATATATTCTATAATGGGGGAATCTAGGACCAGAGGGCACAGCCTCAGTACAGAAGGATGTCTCTTTATAACAGAGATGAAGAGGAATTACTTTAGCCAGAGAGATGCACAGACAGCTCAAATCATTGGCTATATTTAAAGTGGAGGTTGACAGGTTTTTGATTAGTAAAGGCATCAAAGGTTAAGGGTAGAAAGTAGGAGAATGGGGTTAAGAGGGATAATAAATCTGCCATGATGGAATGGCAAAGCAGACTCGATGTGCTAAATGGCCTAATTCTGCTCCTATTTCTTATGGTCTGAGAATAAATCCATTTGAAGGACCTTGCAGGGCAAATAGATCTAGAAATCTTTCTTGACCAGCTGTTGATAATCTTCGTATAGTATTTACTGTACAATTAATGGATATTGCATTGGAAGACGTTTTCCACTTACTTGGTTAGAGATATGAAATATTCTGCAGATATTAAGTGATAAAGATTAATTATTGTTGGCTGCCATTTGATACCGAAGCAAAGTTACGTGCTTGAAATGATCATATGTGGGTAAGAGTTTTAATTAGGAGTCAAAACAGTAAAACATGTGCTCCAAAGGTAGCACAAAAACTGACATCCAATAAACACAAGGCCAAGTGCCAGTCTCTTGTTTTACTCTCACACATTAATCAAATTAATTTAAATATTTTTTCTTTGCCTGAATGGGAGTGTCTGTTCTTTAGAAATTGTATTAAGTTACCACCGCCTCAATACAAATATCTTTCTTAGATAAAATCTGAGCAATAAATCGCCAAGTGGCCTGGTGAAAAATGATCCATTGTTTCCTGGTTTACAAGGAGGGCCATAGAACTGCAATTTCATTTCTTTTACTCTTCTCTCCTCTTGACTTGTATGGCAAATAGAGACTAATATCTTTCAAAAACACAAGAAAATCTGCAAATGCAGGAAGTCCAAAGCAACACACACAGAGTGCTGGAGGAACTTACAGCAGGCCAGGCAGCATCTACTGAAAAGAAAAAATAGTCAGCATCTCTGGCCAAGATCTTTCTTCAGGACAGAAGAAGGGTCTTGGCCCAAAATGTCAACTGCTTACTCTTTTCTGCAGATGCTGCCCACCATGAAGAGTTTCCCAACATTTTGTGTGTGTTGCTTAATATCTTTCAAAACAGGATTGGAAAAGCTCAAAATGTTAACACCTTCATCACAATCCTTTAAATATTGTCACTTTCCTCACTAATTCTTGCAAAAACAAACTTATTTCCAGGAGCTCAAATGTTAAGAAGCAGCAGAGAAATCCGTCAAGAATCCAAATAAAAAGAACACAAATCAGATGATATGAATAAAACATGATGTCTTCTGAATGTCCTTAAGAAGGCTCATTGTCACAGCTATCTCAAATTTCAGATGTGCAGTACAACTATTGGCTGACAACAGGCTATTTGATAAAAGGGTATTGCACCTGAGTCCAAATCTGCTTTTATCTACCACCTTACTTGTACATCCTACCAGGTCTCATGAGATACAATAGAAAAGCAAGAACTCTGGTATATTTAGTTATTAGCAAATCCCATAGAGAATTCTGGAGAAACCTCTTCACCGAGAGATTTGGAATTGTGGTGGATAGTATTATGATTTAAAGGAAAGAAAGATAAACACAATGAATACTAAGATGAAGAAGTATGAAGAAAAGGTTCACGTAGCACAGAAACATCAGGAGCAGATGTTTCCATCCAGGGGGTCAGTGTGGACATGGTGGAGGATTACAAATACCTGGGGATACGAATTGACAATAAACTGGACTGGTCAAAGAACACTGAAGCTGTCTACAAGAAGGGCCAGAGCCATCTCTATTTCCTGAGAAGACTGTCCTTTAACATCTGCCGGACGATGCTGAGGATGTTCTACAAGTCTGTGGTGGCCAGTGCTATCACGTTTGCTGTTGTGTGCTGGGGCAGCAGGCTGAGGGTAGCAGACACCAACAGAATCAACAAACTCATTCGTAAGGCCAATGATGTTGTAGGGATGGAACTGGACTCTCTCATGGTGGTGTCTGAAAAGAGGATGCTGTCTAAGTTGCATGCCATCTTGGTCAATGTCTCCCATCCACTACATAATGTACTGGGTGTGCACAGGAGTACATTCAGCCAGAGACTCATTCCTCCGAGATGCAGCACAGAGCGTCATAGGAAGCCATTCCTGCCTGTGGCTATCAAACTTTACAACTCCTCCCTTGGAGGGCCAGACACCCTGAGCCGATAGGCTAGTCCTGGACTTATTTCATAATTTACTGGCATAATTTACATATTACTATTTAACTATTTATGGTTCTATTACTATTTATTATTTATGGTGCAACTGTAACAAAAACCAATTTCCCCCAGGATCAATAAAGTATGACTATGACTATAGATGGGCAAAGAAGCTTACAGCTGCACTCAAAATACTCCATAATCCTTCTTCTCAGATTCTAATTCTAGTTCCACGCATGTAGACTGGAAATGAAATGCGAGACCTTGGATTTGACTTCCTGTGTTATCCAACATTTTGCCTCCCATTTGTAGGAATGGAACTTTGCTCCTCTCATCAAACTGGACACAGGCAGCAAATGCCAGAGTAGATTGAAAATTGCCACAATTGCACGTTTAGAAATCATCTAGTCAGCCAAACAGTTGCAAAATGAAAAGCAGCAACTTAATGACATGAAGATGTCAAGAGAGTTAATTCAAAGACCTGCTTCTCTGGTTGTGGCATCCCAGTTGTAAGAAAGAGATGCCCCAAATGAAACACTCTGAACTGCAAGTATATTAAATTATCTGGTTGGCAAGGTTACATTTTCAGCCAGGGGATGAAAGCTTTGATAGCCTAGTGCTCAAAAGACCTCACTGAAAGCTTGAACTTCAGATCATACTGTAAGTACTACAAAGTTATAATACAACAGAAAGCACAAAATGGGAGCAAATGTTTTAAAATGCTCTTAAAAGCAAACTTTTTGAGAATTTTTATATAACACTTTCAATATAAATAGACATCATTTTTGATTAAATGTAACATCTTTATTCTAGCTGCATGTGTATCAACTATTTATAAGGTTTCTTTCCCTGTTGTTGAGGAACCCAGGGGAAGTGCCAGGGCTATTCCCCACGATGCCAAGAAACCAGTAGAAGAAAATGTGGCTGTTCAGCAAATCATGTTAGCTGATGGCAAGCTGGTTTTTGAACTTGGAGGAGTAAGCCAAAAGCAATAGATTCAGGAAAGACTGACTGAAACAGGAGATAGAGCAATGAGTCTTGACTTAAGCATTTAAGAAGCAGACAGAAAGATGCATGATGAACAGAGTAACTGCCTTTAACTAAATAGGACAGAGAGTTTATATTACTAGAAACCAGGGATAAACTATTCTCTATAGAGCGAAACAGAGGCTGCACACTATGAAGATAAATGATTCTGCAAGCCTAGTTGAAACCTCAATACACCTTTAAAGATGAATGCTACACTGGAAAAGTGGCTTGCCTGAAGTTGAGAGAGGACAGGGATATCATGGAAAACAACAACAGAAGATCAAAAAAAATTCTGCTTTGCAGCTGTGTAAACAGAACCAGTACAGCATGAAAATAAAAAAAAAGAATGGCTTTAGGGTGGACTGGAATTTGAATCTTTGACGGCAACAAGAAACACTGCTTGCTCAATCCATCCATTTTACTTGAAGGAGTCAAATGGCCACACCTCAATGTAATCTAGTGAAGATAGCACTGCTTAAAGAAGGATCCACTCAACCTTCCCGGTGGACTTACTGAAATAGTACAAAATATGCCTCAATGCAGAGAGTTTTGAAAAGAGGATAACACGAAACGTAAAAAAATCTATTACGGGTATTAAAAGAACACATCAACAATTATGAGATTAGTGCAAAGACAAAATGTTTGGAACACTGCCAACAACTTCACTCCTCAGGGATTATTCAAATGGTTGGGTTCAAGCTTTTAGTGACCAAACCCTGTAATATATGTAAACAAACTCAATCTGTACAAAAGAGGCACTAATAAATAAAATGAAGAGTTCAGTTTGACAATACAGTATTTGGAAGAAATAATAACAGCAGGTAGAATGTTTGATGTACTAGGGTTAGGTTTAGGAATACACCTTCCTCATACATATCAGAATCAGAATCAGGTTTAATATCACCGGCATATGTAATGAAATTTGTTGTACGTGGCAGCAGTACATCTTCACCCATGAATTTTGAACTGAGTTCATCTTAAGCCTCATGGAAATTTTAAAGAATTAACATCAGATTTGCAAGTGAAGTGTTGCCTCACCAAAAAGGACTGCTTGAGGCTCTGAATGGAAGTGAGGGAGGAGGTGAAAGGGCAGGTGTAGCACTTCTTCCACTTTCAGGGATAAGTATTAGGTTGCCCAAAAAATCAACTGCTTATAATTTACCATAGATGCTGCCTGACCTGCTGAATTCTGCCAGCATTTTCCATGTGTTACTCTAGATTTCTAGCTTTTGCAGAATCTCTTGCGTTTCTAATTGACCTCTGAACCTTGGGGTGCCTCAAGACCTCAGACGTACCAAGGTATTTCAAAAGCAATGAACTACATTTGAAGTCAATTCTTTAATATTGTGAAAACAGAAGCCAATTTGCCTAGCGGATTTTCACAAAGCATATTGCTATAATGACCAGATTATGTTTTTTCTGTTGATGCTGGAAGAATAACTTAAAGTCAAAAGAAATTCATTGTCGAAGTATGTACTGTATATGTTACCGTATACTTCCTTGAAATTCCTTTTCCTGCAAGTATTTACAGGAAAATATAAAAATGCAAAAGAATTTATGAAAAACTATACATAAACAGAGACTGACAAACAACCAATGTGCAAAAGAAGACAAACTGTGCAAATGAAAGAATAAATAATACTAAGAACATAAGTTGTAGATTCACGAGTTGTGGAGTCTTTGAAAGTGAGGATAGAGGAAAACACTGGGAAGAACAGCCTTTCCCTTGAGTAGGAGGCATTAGTGGGAGAGTAAGTTCACATGTCAAAGTGTCATTAGGTTCATGTTCAACTCTCATCGCCTGGGTAGTGCCACGAGAAGAAATTTAAACAGAAGAAATTATAATATGTAATCACAGAATATGGACTCAAAGCACAGAAGGAAGTCATTTGGCTCATTGTGCCCTTGCCAGCTCTTCAAATTAAATATTTTATTTTTCCTACCTGTTCTACCACAGCCAGGGAAAATAATCCTCCTCAACTATTGTCCAGCTCCCTTCTACTGAAAGTGCTTCTGCTGCATGATCAAGCAGCACATTCAACAACACAACTTTTTGCATGAATTGCGTCTCTCACATTGCCTTATGCTTGTTTTAGTTGTTCCTTTTGACTATACTACTAGCCTGTCATTCAAGTCACAATTTCCTCTTCGTTACATCATCATTTGATGATGTCATCAGAATCTGATCTTAATTGCTGGCTGGATATAAATCAGCTGAAGCCAAGATGGTGGGGAGAACGTGGGCTGGATTGAGGTAAGCTGCCTTATGCACTGTGCATGAATGGTGTTGATTACCCTGCAGAGCAAAATTTACCAAAGCCCTCAAGCCTAGCCTAGCAAAGACTTACTTCATTTATAGGTTTCCTTTTGCCTCCTCTGCCCAAATGTTCCCCACATAATCCACACCCCTCTTTTCCCAATCCCTCTTCAAACACATATCTTCATTTTCCTCAAGCTGTCTCCTGCCACCCAGTTTTTAATGCTTCTCGACCACGCCTCAACCACTGACACCGGCGGCCCGCTCTCCTAGAAAGAGCATCTAGCTCCCTCTGCTTTGTTGTTGGTCCTTCAAACAGAAGATAATTCCCTCAGGACTACACACATCAATCTAGGTAACATGCTGAAATGAAGCTTGAATGCAGATCCTTTTGCATTAGATGTAACTGCACGTAACATTGAGCCAGGGCTAACCCATCAATACATTATACGAGAGTGCAGTAGTAAGAACGAGACTGGCTGAACTACAGAAAATGCTGGAAATGGAAGACTTTGAAACAAAAACAGAAATCATTCATACTTTCAGCATCTGCAGTAGGTTTTCATTGGCTAAACAAACAGATTGAAGTAACATGCGGTATTTATTGGACCCATGAACAGAACATAAAATTCCTAGGTCTCCTCTAATGTGTTGATTACTCTAATGTGTTGATAGTATCAATTGTTTGGCGACAATAAAGCATAAAGTATCGCAAAGTATTACTCTTACCCAGAGTGGATGGGATTCTTGGAGTACTGTACCATCTCAGCTGTAACCAGCACATGGATTTCTTCCTGATGGTTGTAATTAGTCAGCTACAGCAAACAGCAATCTTGCACAATGTGCATCGTATCAAAACACTGACTGCTTCATCTTTTAACATATTTAATTCATTTTGAAAGCAAAAAAATTTACAAATGTCAATAATCTGAAATAAAAAACAAAATCAAAAAAATCCAGAAACACTTAATAAGTCAGGCAGGTTTGTGCACAGAGAATCAAGTTAATCTTTCAGGTCACTGACTTTTCACAAGAACTGACACGTTAATGCTGACATTGTTTCTCTTTTCACAGATGTTGATTGATGCTGAGTATTTCCATATTCTATTTTTATACCACTTTCTATTTCATTTGTCAATCCTCTCTCTTTCACTTCCTTAAATTATTGAGTCCTTACTAGGACCAAGCTTCCAGGCTACCTACTATGGCTTATCCTATTCATATGTGACTCCCGGTAATAAGCATTGGTTGTCTATGTAAATTACCAAGAGACCATGTGCCCTGGAGTCTGGAATCCTTCTAGACTGCTGAGACTAGCTTTGGCACTGCTCCACTGCATTGAGACACAGGGTGACTGCAGGTGCTGGAATCTGGAACAACAGAAAAACAAACCGTGTGAAAAAAAATTCAAGTAACATTGGTGAAAGCAAGGTGATGGTTGACTTTTTTGGTCAGGAGTTTAGAGGGAAAACAGCCAGTATACAGAAGAAGGATCTCGGCCTGAAATGTTGATTATCTATTCATTTCCCTAGATACTGCCTTTACCTGCTGATTTCCTCCAGCATTTTGTGTGTGTTGCTATAGAAGTGCAGGGAAGAGTGAAGCAGAGCCTAGTAGATAAATGGTGGAACCAGGTAAGGGAGGGATGATACACAGAAGGAATTCTTCTTCCAGGGTCTTTGAGACTTGGCGTTCTTTTAATAACTGGCTGAGCACTAAGGGAAAAAATTAAAGCATAACAAAGCAGTGACACCGATGACTATTTGTTAGTGGCATCCATGTTCGCAAGAAGGTGATCAAGAAAGTCTTATTGACATTACGCCTGTCAGAAAAATCATATTTAAACTGTTAAACCTGAAATATCTCTGAGCTACAGATTGTAGTTACTAGCGTCAAAATCGCAGCACATCACACAAACCAATCTTCCGTCCGTGGACTCACTTTACACCGCACGCTGTCGGAGCAGTCCTGCCAGGATAATCAAGGACACGACCCACCCAGCCCTCTTCCCTCCGGGAGAAGGTTCAGGAGCTTGAAGACTCGTACGGCCAGATTTGGGAACAGCTTCTTTCCAACTATGATAAGACTGCTGAATGGATCCTGACCCGGATCTGGGCCGTACCCTTCAAATATCCGGACCTGCCTCTTGGTTTTTTTGCACTACCTTACTTCCCATTTTTCTATTTTCTATTTATGATTTATAATTTAAACTTTTAATATTTACTAAGTTTAACTATTTTTAATATTTTTAATATTTAATATTTGTAATCCAGGGAGTGTGAAGCGCAGAATCAAATATCGCTGTGATGACTGCACGTTCTAGTACCAATCATTTGGCGACAATAAAGTTTAAAGTATCAACAAAAGGGGAAGCAGCAAAATCCAGCTGCCGAATTAACCAGCACCAGCCAGACCAACACATTGCATCTGTCATCAGCTTGTTGCCAACATTTTACCGACACATAATTTGCAAGCTTCAATCCATCCATTCGCTTGTGTCATTGAATTTAAACAATTTTTGCAATAAGTCGGAAATCCATTGAAGCAATGATTCACTCAGCTCCTTGAATCGCACAGCTGGAGAGATAGTGGATCTAAGCACCCAAGCACAGAAACAATAATTTCAATTTACTTCTGAAAGGCATGGTGAAATCCTTCAGCTTATACAATGAGAAGCAGAATGTTCCCTCAGTACAGTGCTCCTTGTGCTTTTATGAACATTTCCCACAGAACTATTTCCTCTCATATGGAAGTGCAATCTGAAATTTGCTACATTCTCTCAGCTATGGTCTCCACGTGTAGCCACAGGATGTGTGAGTTCATGAAATTCTGGTAAAGTTAAAGTTGTGGAGAGCAGAATGTTCAGTCAGAAAGAGGATGTGTGTTAGACAAGGCAGGTTTATGTGGAGAGATGGTGGATGAAGACGGGAGAGAGATGGGAATAAGGATTAATACATATGGCAGAATGGAATGAGGACAGAATGGGAATGGAAATGAGGATAGGGACAATATATCAAAATCATTTCCTAAGATATTGGAGCACAGCTGGTAAATTAAACTAACAAAGTGTTTTAATAAAGAAAGCAACTTGCTGAAAGGGACAGAGACAGGGAACAGATTTGAGCCAGTTGAACCCTCATAATGAAATGTGTGCATGTGTGTGAGTGGGAGAGAGAGAGAGGAAAGAGAATGGGAGTGAGTTCATGTGCAAAGATTGAGAGAATGAGCATTTGTGTGCATATTGTACAATTCTGCAGGCGTATAGATAAGACATAGAATGGGATTGATCTGACTATATGAGTATGGTGGCATGAAGGTATGGGGATAGCAACAGAGAAGGTGGCACCAGCAAACAATGTGACAAAAGGTGACACCCTTCTGACAGTTCACGGAACTACTCCTTTCACTCCTTCTTCTTTCAAATATGATTCTGCGATCTACATTTTGATGGTCTGTTTTCAGATCAATGGAGCGATCTGGCACTTTGCTGTCTCTGAGGGAGTTTGGTGAGGTTTCAACTGAAGTAAGAGGCCTGGAGATCAAGAAGCCTGAAGATGGGTGTGTGAGCCCACGATTGACTCCGTTTCTTGCCGAGCTTGCTGATTAAAGCATCGATGAATATTGAAATCAACGAGGACGAGGGCGGAAGATGAGCTGGTGTTCGGCGCCATCTGCCTGCAAGTATCCGGTCTCTTTCTCGTTCTTCTGAATGAAGGTGCCCGCAATCGATTGGTCTCTCTCTCTCTCGGGTCTTGGGCAAGATTTAATCAACACAGTTTGTGGATTGGACTCCAGTTCACATTATGATCTGTTTCTGGTTTCTGATCGCTCCTTTTTTGTTCGCAAACAACAGGAATTCTGCAGATGCTGGAAATTCAAGCAACACACATAAAAGTTGCTGGTGAATGCAGTAGGCCAGGCAACATCTCTAGGAAGAGGTGCAGTCGACGTTTCAGGCCGAGACCCTTCGTCAGGATGAACTGAAGGAAGAGTGAGTAAGGGATTTGAAAGTTGGAGGGGGAGGGGGAGATCCAAAATGATAGGAGAAGACAGGAGGGGGAGGGATGGAGCCAAGAGCTGGACAGGTGATTGGCAAAAGGGATACGAGAGGATCATGGGACAGGAGGTCCGGGAAGAAAGACAAGGGGGGGGGACCCAGAGGATGGGCAAGGGGTATATTCAGAGGGACAGACAGGAGAGTGAGAGAAAGAATGTGTGTATAAAAATAAGTAACAGATGGGGTACGAGGGGGAAGTGGGGCACCCCATCTATTACTTATTTTTATACACACATTCTTTCTCTCACTCTCCTTTTTCTCCCTCTGTCCCTCTGAATATACCCCTTGCCCATCCTCTGGGTCCCCCCCCCTTGTCTTTCTTCCCGGACCTCCTGTCCCATGATCCTCTCGTATCCCTTTTGCCTATCACCTGTCCAGCTCTTGGCTCCATCCCTCCCCCTCCTGTCTTCTCCTATCATTTTGAATCTCCCCTCCCCCTCCCACTTTCAAATCTCTTACTAGCTCTTCCTTCAGTTAGTCCTGACGAAGGGTCTTGGACCGAAACGTCGACTGTACCTCTTCCTAGAGATGCTGCCTGGCCTGCTGTGTTCACCAGCAACTTTTATGTGTGTTGCTCCTTTTTTGTTGCTGTTTTGTGCATTTTTGATCAGGGCAGACTCGCTCTGTGGTCTGCAGTCAACAAACAACAAAGCACTAGATTGAACTGAACTGAGATGAACTGAATATTCCTAGACTTTTTCAATTAGTGGTTTGATGTTATATTCTGCGCTTCTTTTTGCTCTTTTTTTTGATGTTTGCACCATTTGGTCTTTTTTTGCATGTTGGGGGTTTGATCATTTTCTTTGAACAGGTTCCATGGTTTTCTTTGTTTCATGGCTATCTGTGGGAAGACAAATCTAAGGGTTGTATCTTGCATACATACTTTGATAAAAAATGTACTTTGAATCTTTGGATAATGTGAAGAAATGAGTGAATTGTTTCAAAGGCAATTCATTAGTGGTACATAAGGAAATGAGAGATGCAATATATTTGTGGGGGGGAGGGGGCCACAGTGTCCTTTCAATTAAATAGATTAGCATAACATGGTACAGGTCAACAAAGAGTATGTGTGAAAATATGATCTAAATTTCAGGAGAAATGGGGGGGATAAATTGAAAGGAAAAATGTATAAATTTGCTCTGCTGTGCAGGCCTGCAAACACTGCCATGAGAACACACGAAAGCACTCATCCACAAATCTTTTATCTCTGCAGCAGTACATCAGCTCTTTTCAGACCTAGCTGGAAAACACTGTATTTCCACACTACTGCTGGAATGGTGCTTAAAGAGTTAATCTACAGTTCTGAGGCTCTGAAAGAAGTAAAATTTCAGGTGCCTTCTCTGCTTTTTCAGTAGAAGTTAGAAACCACTGCTAAACTATGTCAATTTCACAAAAATAAACCCAGAAACTCCCTTCACTTTACTCCATGAGACCATTATGAATAGCCCTCACTGACAATAAACACCGTCACACCTCAAGGTTGTGTGCTTAGCCTGCTGCTCTATTCTCTCTGCACCCACGACTGTGTGGTTAGCTACAGCTCAAGCACTATATAAGTTTGCCAATGACACAACTGTTGTTGCCAGAATCTCAGACGGTGACAAGGAGGTGGACAGGAGTGAGATAGATCAGCTGGCTGAGTGGTGTCACAATAACAATCTTGCAATCCACATCAGTAAGACCAAGGAATTGGACTGTGGACTTCAGGGAGGGTTAATTGAGGGGTCAGTAGTAGAAAGGTGATCAGTTTCAAATTCCTGGATGACAATATCCCTGAAGATCTGCTGTATCCTGGGCCCAACACATTGATGTAATTATGAAGAAGGAACATCAGTGGCTATATTTCATTAGCAGTTTGAAGAGATTTGGTGTCACCAAAGATTCTAACAAATTTCTACAGATGTACTGTGTTGGTGCATGGCCAAGTGGCTAAGGTGTTGGTCTAGTGATCTGAAGGTCGCTAGTTCGAGCCTCAGCTGAGGTAGTGTGTTGTGTCCTTGAGCAAGGCACTTAACCACACATTGCTCTGCAATGACACCGGTGCCAAGCTGTATGGGTCCTAGTGCCCTTCCTTTGGACAACATCGGTGGTGTAGAGAGGGGAGACTTGCAGCATGGGCAACTGCCGGTCTTCAATACAACCTTGCCCAGGCCTGCACCCTGGAAACCTTCCAAGGCGCAAATCCATGGTCTCACGAGACTAATGGATGCCCGTGGAAAGCATTACAGCGAGTTGCATCACTGCCTGGTATGGAGAAGACACTGCATAGACTCAGAAAAAGCTGCAGAGGGTTGCAAACTCAGCCAGCTCCATCGTGGGCACTAGCCTCCCAGCATCAGGGACACCTTCAAAAGGCAATTCCTCAAAAAGGCAGCATCCATCATTATGGAAATACTCTTGTCTTATTACTACCATCAGAGAGGAGGTACAGGAGCCTAACAATCAATGCTTAGCTTTTTGTCTCCTCAGCCTCTGAACAGACAGTGAACCAATCCATGAACACTACCTCATTACTTTTGCTGTCTTCTTGCGCTACTTATTTAAATTTTTATATGTACAAACGTTTGTATATATAATTGTAATTAATAGTTTTTAAAAAATATATTGCACTGTACTGCTTCCACTAAACAACTAAAGGGATCCGTTAGTCTTGCGAGACCGTGGATCTGCACCTGGAAAGTCTTCACTCTCCAGGGCGCAGGCCTGGGCAAGGTTGTATGGAAGACCAGCAGTTGCCCATGCTGCAAGTCTCCCCTCTCCACGACACCAATGTTGTCCAAGGGAAGGGCATTAGGACCCATACAGTTTGGCACCAGTGTCGTCGCAGAGTAATGTGTGATTAAGTGCCTTGCTCAAGGACACAACACGTTGCCTCGGCTGGGGCTCGAACTCACGACCTTTAAAGAACTAATTTCACAACATACTGTATGTCAGTGATATCCTACCTGATTCTGATATTATCAAACCTCTGAGCTGCCCCTGAAGGCACAGAGTTCCAGCAAAGAGTAATAAATCTTAGGAATTCTTTCCCCAGAAACTTGTTAAGAGTAGGTTATTGGGGCATTAAAAGGGGAAATAAATAATTACTTGAAAGATCAGGGAATTGAGGGCTATGGAGAAACAGCACTAAAGAGGACATGGAACCTGGGTAAATTCAACTATTATCATATTGAATGGTGGTGCATGTTTGAAGCCCAAGTGACCTACTCCTGCTCCTACTTTCTCATGTTTCTTAGTCTGGTTCAGTTGAATTTCTGGCCAATGGTACTCCATCAGTTAAGTCGTATCTACAGAAAGAGAAACAGTTAATGTTTCACTGTAGAATTCCAGACCCAAGATGTTAATTATTTTTTCTTCCATGGATGCTACCTCTCCTGTGTTCCATCATTTTCTGGTTTTGATTAAGATTTCTAGCATTCATATTTTTTTCTTATTTTAGATCTATCTGTATACAGGTATGGACAGTTACATTTTCTGAGGAGTTGTAATTAGAATTGAATACTGTGTAAGCACGAATGAACATCTCCACTTCTGACCAAATATAAAATTATTAGTCAACTCTCTGAAGATGGCTGAGTCCAGGGTACTGCCCTTAAGAGCTTCTTCCCCTCTGCCCAACAATTCTTGTGGATATTGAACCCATGAACACTACCTCACTATTTTTTATATAAATTTTAATTTTATACTCACTGTAATTGATTTAAATATTTTTTTCTATATTATCATGTATTGCATCGTACTGCTGCTGCTAACTTAACAAATTTCACGACATATGTCAAGTGTTAATAATACTAATCCTAAACCTGAACTCTTGCAATGGTGCCTTGGGTCTAAAATGATTGATTTCCACCACCCATAACATCTCATTTTGAGGAAGGTATGACTCCAACTATTTGAGTATTTTCCCTTAATGATCTACTACATTTAATTTTACCAGGATTCCATAATCCTCATTCATTCAGACGCTGCCCCTTTTTTTTTAGGGCAATCACTCTCACCTCACATCTGACCAAAGCTCTAAGGAAATCTTGAGTTGTTACATATTAACTGATATGACTCCATCAAACATTCAAAAATCAAATAATGCACAGGTTAAAGATAGAGTAAACCTCCCTCCATCACATCCAATCAAACACTACTGAAGAAATGATAACTTCCAGTAAGATGGTGGCCTCTCGGGGACAATCAAAGATGTTTTTTTCTTTGTTAAATGTGTTTTTTTAATGCTTGCAAGACTATACTGGGCTCAAAGAACTTCAGATACAGCAGGCCTACTGCATCAGTGGTGAGCTGCTTGTTGATCGGAGTATCTATCCAGGGTTTCGAAGGGGCCAGCTGACATATCGATGGAGCTGGCCAGATGGGGTTTGGAGGAGCTGCCTGCTACTCAAAGGCATCGGAGCTGGAATGCAAAGGTGGCGATCAGTGTAACCATGAGCGAATGCCTTGGAAGTTTCTCTTGCAATTGTAAGACCCTGTCGGACATGGATAACTTAAGATGCTGCAGGCATGTTTCCCTTGGCTGGTGGCTAGTCAGGTTGAGTGGGAGCGGCAGAGCCTCGGTTGTAGCTAGGACTAGCTGCAGGCTTGCCTGCTCCTGCAGTCCAGGTGAGCAGACGCTAGAGACGGTGCAGTGTGGCACCTGTGCTCGGTTGGAGGCTGGTCTCCCCATTGGTGCTGCCCTCCAGTGCTCAATCAATGGAATGACAGGCTGGATTGCATGCATCTGTGCACTGCTGGGAGACTATACCATCAATTTGCAAAACATGTCGCTCAGGGCCTTGGACGACATATGTGTTTTTTCTTTTGCGTGAATATTCTTTTTTGTTCGCTGTCTTGAATGTGCTGTGTATGTTTTGCACCTTGGCCCCTGAAGAACACTGTCTCGTTCGGCTGTATCCATGTACAGTTGAATGATAATTCGACTTGGTTTGATTTGAACCATGGGCTTGATGCAGAGTAAAGCTCCCTCTACACTTTCCCATCAAATAATTCTAACCAGATGTAGTGCTTGTTAGATATAGAGTAAAACTTCCTCTACGTAGTACCAGATTTTCCCAGTACAGTAACAACACAGCTTAAATACAGAATAGCACTCTCTTTCCTCTCTCAGAGCAGTTATAACACAGGTCAGATATTGAGCAAAGTTCTACCTACACACATTGGCTACCAAGTGTATGTATGCTTGAGGTGTTCAACTGCTAGAGTCTATCCACTTCAGGGTTCGACATGTTGTGCATTCAGAGGTGCCCTTCTGCACACCACTGTTGTAACACATGATTATTGAGTTACTGTTGCTTTCCTGTCAGTTTCAATCAGTCTGGCCAACCTTGTCTGATCTCTCTCATTAGCAAGGTGTTTTCTGCCCACAGAACTGCTGCTCACTGGATGTTATTTGTTTATCGCACCGTTCTCTGTAAGCTCATTTTTTATGTGTGAAACAATGTAGACTGTTGTGTGTGGAAATCCCAAGAGATCAGCATTTTCTGAAATACTCAAACCACTCCATCACGCACCAACAATCATTCCATGGTCAAAGGTACTTATATCGCATTGCTTCCCCATTCTGATATTTGGTCTGAACAATATCTGAACCTCTTAGTCATGTCTGCAGGCTTCTATGCATTGAGTTGCTGCCACATGATTGGCTGATTAGATATTTGCATTAACCAGCAGGTGTACCTAATAAAGTGGCCATTGTGTGTAAAATACCTTCAAGTATTTTCAGGGTAGGTGCTACACTGGAAAAATGTAGAATTAAAATCTCTCTACATTGTACTATCAGGAGCTTCCAAAGCAGCTGCAGCACAAGTTATCTATGGGTAAACCTCTACCTATACTATATCATCAAACCTTCCAAGCAGAGGTTAAATACAGAAACACACATAAAAGTTGCTGGTGGAACGCAGCAGGCCAGGCAGCATCTCTAGGAAGAGGTGCAGTCGACGTTTCAGGCCAAGACCCTTCGTCAGGACTAACTGAAGGAAGAGTGAGTAAGGGATTTGAAAGTTGGAGGGGGAGGGGGAGGGGGGAGGGGGAGGGGGAGATCCAAAATGATAGGAGAAGACAGGAGGGGGAGGGATGGAGCCAAGAGCTGGACAGGTGATAGGCAAAAGGGATATGAGAGGATCATGGGACAGGAGGTCCGGGAAGAAAGACGGGGGGGGGGGTACCCAGAGGATGGGCAAGGGGTATATTCAGAGGGACAGAGGGAGAAAAAGGAGAGTGAGAGAAAGAATGTGTGTATAAAAATAAGTAACAGATGGAGTACGAGGGGGAGGTGGGGCCTTAGCGGAAGTTAGAGAAGTCGATGTTCATGCCATCAGGTTGGAGGCTCCCCAGGCGGAATATAAGATGTTGTTCCTCCAACCTGAGTGTGGCTTCATCCTTACAGTAGAGGAGGCCGTGGATAGACATGTCAGAATGGGAATGGGATGTGGAATTAAAATATGTGGCCACTGGGAAATCCTGCTTTCTCTGGCGGACTCCCCCTCATACCCCATCTGTTACTTATTTTTATACACACATTCTTTCTCTCACTCTCCTTTTTCTCCCTCTGTCCCTCTGAATATACCCCTTGCCCATCCTCTGGGTCCCCCCTCCCTGTCTTTCTTCCCGGACCTCCTGTCCCATGATCCTCTCGTATCCCTTTTGCCTATCACCTGTCCAGCTCTTGGCTCCATCCCTCCCCCTCCTGTCTTCTCCTATCATTTTGGATCTCCCCCTCCCCCTCCAACTTTCAAATCCCTTACTCACTCTTCCTTCAGTTAGTCCTGACGAAGGGTCTCGGCCTGAAACATCGACTGCACCTCTTCCTAGAGATGCTGCCTGGCCTGCTGCGTTCCACCAGCAACTTTTATGTGTGTTGCTTGAATTTCCAGCATCTGCAGAATTCCTGTTGTTTGCGGTTAAATACAGAGTTCCTTTTACACTGCCTCAGTAATCCTCCGTTCAGAAAAGTCCTCTCAGGGTATTGTAATTTTCTGTGGTACCCAATTATGCAAAAAGTAAAAGTAGTGGGGTAGCATTCATGGGCTCAATATCCTTTCCGAAATCTGATGGCAGAGGGGAAGGATCTGTTCCTGAATCGTTGAGTGTGTGCTTCAGGCTTCTGTACCTCCTTCCTGATGGTAGCAATGAGAACAAGGCATGTCCTGGGTGATGGGGAGAGCAGGAGGTTTAAGCACACCAGCATTTAAGCAAATTACAAGTTTCTTTCAGAGGAGTGTCAGCCTCCAAGGAGTATGTCTTTGGTGAAATATTACATTTGTGTGGGAGCAATGTGCCTGATAAAGTGTTTTGTATCCTTGAAGACTTTAGAGAGTGGACATATTGATTGAATCAGTTTGAGCTGCCTTCAGAACCAAGAAACAGATGTGACTAGGTTTTGGACTAATTGCCCACATCAACCATCCCACTGGAATTCCTGCTTTGACGTCATACATAAAATATCAATGATGTGCTAGTGAAAATATAAATCAGGGTCAAACAGCAAATTAGAAATGCTCCCACTCTTCTAAGATGAATGGCTTGCATCTTGACACCATAAAGATCATTTTCTATTTTAGCTTACAGTATATTTTGCTGCCCTAAAATAGATTATAAATCACTATGTCAAGGCTAGTCAGTCACAATTATTAATTTCCACTACATGCAACAGAATTAGCTTCCTACCTGTCGAAATAACATGACAAATGCTTTGCATTTTCAACAGTTAAATGGTGATGTTGTTGTAGAGAATTGAACATTTTTCTATCTGTGCATATTTTTATGTATCCTCATTTATGTACATATACGTGACTAAATATTAAGACATGTATGTATATAGATTTCTCTGTGTGTGTACATGTATGTATGATGCATGTCTACAAGTTTCAATAGTTGTACATATTTATCTATGTTCTGTATCTGCATGTGTAGATCTGTGTATGTACAGATGAATGCATAAACTAATTAATTAGGAAAGGTGGTTCAGAGAGTGTTGTATTGTAGTTGCAACATGTGGGAACCTGGATGTGGTATTCCAGAAGGCAGTGACACCCCTTAGATTAACTATCTCTGTGTTGGCAATTGCTCAAGGACAGGATGGTATGGCTGCAAAAATAGATAGAAGACACCTTGCCAAACCTTTACCCTTGCCAGATACAAGGTTCTTGCTCCCTGTTTACACCGGGGTGTGGCCTGTGGAAAAATTTATGAAGTGCGTCAGGAATTAGTTCTTCGAATCCACCCAGGAATAGTCTTGATTGCATTTGATCATGAGTAATAAGGAAGGATTAATACGACATCCTGTGGTTAAAGATCCTCTTGGAGGTAATGACCACAAATTGATAGAATTCCAGATGCAGTCTGAGGGTGAACACCAAAGGAGCAAAACCACTGCCTTAATCTTAAGTAAAGGCAATAATGATGGTGTGAATATGAAATTGACTAAGGTGAACTAGGAAAATAAGCTATGAGGCAAATCAGTAGATATACAGTGACATGCTCAAACAGCGGGAAGTTATCCCTTTTGGGAAGAGGGAATTTATGGAAAAGGGCGGCATAATCCATAGTTAATAAAGGAGGTCGTAGATAACGTTAAATTGAAAATGAGGGCATATGAAGTAGCAAGGGCTAGCAATAAACCAGATAAACTGGAAAAATTTTAAGATCAGCAAAAAGCTAAAAATCTCACAGGATGGAAGAAAATTGATTTAAAAAAAAGCTTGAGTATAATATCAAAACAAACTGTAAGAGTTTCTATGGATATATAAATAGGAAGACAATGGCTAGGGAAGGTGTGGAATCTCTAGAGAACAAGGCAGGCTGGCGAGTTAATAACATGAAGTATAGAGAAGACATATGTTGAATCAATTTGTTTTGCATCAGTCTTTATCTTAGAGGACACTGCAATTATCCCAAAGACAAGATGTGCTAATTTCAAATAACAGGAAAGAACTTGTAAAAATCCCAATCACAAGGAATATAGTACTACTGAAATTCATAGAGCTAAAGACCAACAGATTGCTGGCAACTGAAAACCGACACCTAAGGGTTTTAAAGGAAGTAAGTTGAAAATTTTCAAAACTCACTAAACTCCAGGAGGGTACTAGACAACTGGAAAACAAGCAATGCAACTGCCTTGTTTAAAAAGGAAGGAGTAAGATAGAAGGCAGGCATCCTTAGGCTAGTTAGTTTAACAGTTAGTTGGTTTTTCACTCTACCAATCTCGCCAACAAAAAGTATAACTAATCATTTAGGAAAACTAAATATAACCAAATCTAGTCAACATGTATTATGAAAGGTAAATTATGTTTGACAAATTTACTTGCATTTTTTTAGGATCTGACAGGAAGAGTTGATAATGGGGTAATGTGTATTTATATTTGCAAAAAGCATTAACAAGGTACCACATAAAATATTGGCACATATATTAAGCACCCAAGCTATCGGAGGAATTGTGTTAACACGGATTGCAAACTGTCTGTCACACGGAAAGCGAAGAGTTGAAACAAATGGGTCCTTTGAAGGCCGGAGGGATGTAACTAATGGAGTATCCAGGGAACAGTTCTCGGCCCTTAATTGATTTCTATTTACGCTAATTAACTGAAGGAGGGAACAAAATATAAGGATTCCAAATTTGCTGATGACACAAAAATAGGTGGGCGGATATGTTGTGAAGAGGAATTGTGAATCTGCAACAAGATTTAAGTAGGCAGACCAGGCTCTGAATGAGGGCTGGTGGCCAACTCTCTCCCCACCCCACTCCCAGGTCATCGAATTGCAGAATCTGAGTTTCACGAAGGCAGAAGGAATGAGATCTGATGACTCCCTGGGTACACAAATCGATGAGATCTGAGTTTGAGGCCTAGTATTTGGGGTCTTGTCATTGGCAAGTCCAGAATTCAGTAGGTTCTGGGTACATTGCTGAAGATTAAGACCTGAGGGTCAAATTGGAAGTCCAGAAATCGAGGCCCATTGGCCAGAGCCCAATTTTGCAAATCTCTGCGAATCTGCTCCAGAAGTCCAAGCCCAATGTCTGCAAGCCTGAGTCTAGGCCTGTTGGAGGCTAGAAGCTGAAGACAGCCAGTCCTGGGGTTGGAGGGCTGGGTGAGAAGTAGGAAAGTGATTTGTTCTGCTGCTGTTATGTCACTTGTTGTGTTCTGTGTTGTTCTGCAGAACACTGTGGGCATTCTGTGTTGGTGCAGGAATGTGTGGTGACACTTGCAGGCTGCCCCAGCACATCCACAGGTGTGTCGGTTGTTACGGCAAATAGCACATTTCACTGTAGACTTAGATGTTCACGTGATAAATAAATTTGAATCTTGAATCTTGAAAAGTAAATTCAGTGATTGTTCAAAAACCTGGCAAGTAGCGTTTAATGTAGAACACTGAACTCATGATTAGAATAAGTGGCAGATTATTATCTAAACAGAGAATGCAAGTGAGTGAAGTTCAAATGGATATGAAAGCTCTCGTTCAACAATCACAAAAAAGTTAGCAGGCACGTCCAACATGTAGCTAAGAAGGCAAAAATGGCATGTTGGTCTTTATTGTGCAGTGCTTTGATTTTAACAGGGAAATTTTATTATATTGTCGTTGTAGAGAGTGTTGGTGAGGCCACATTTGGAATACTGTGCACAATTTTGGTACTAGTCCAAATGAGATTCACCAGTCTAATTCCTGTCGAGAGGCTCTGAAGCCTGAGTCTGTATTTCTTAGGGATGACAAGAATGAGAGGTGACCTCAGATTGTCGGTGTAGAGATGCCTTCATAGATGGAAGAGTCATAAGCAATGGGATATAGCTACAAATTAGGAATCCAGTCATTTAAAACTGAAGTCTATAGAAATTTTTTCTCTCAGAGGGTAGTGAATTCTCTACTCCCAGGGGTAGTGCAGGCCAGATCATTTGACATACTGCATTTAAGCTGGCAATAAATACTTGAAGAATTAAGGAATTGAGGGATATTGGCAATTGGCATAGAAGAGAAGTTAAGGCCAGTGGAGATCAGCCATGATCATGATGAATGGCTGTGCATGGTTCAGAAGCGTGGCAGCACAGTCCAGCCTTAATTTTCCTGTGTATACTGTATGTATCTACATGTAAGTATTAGATATGCATATGTGTATATACTAGTATAACAAATCTGATTTCTGCCTTATTGCAAACTGTCAGATCCAGAACTTCTAATCCATAACATCAATCAAAGCAACTGCCAGCAGAACTTCATGCAGGTAATTGAAGTATCAATGAGATAGCTATGTTTTGATGTTGCATGGACAAACCCATGCCTACTCATTACCAGGGTATAAGAGCTATTAATTTTTTTTCAGAATGACCCTAAGTGACCAACAGATAAAGAAACTTCCCTGTCAAACTCAGGGCTGAATTTTTTAGCCAGCTTCTTGAGCTTTGAGGACAGAGTTAGCTCACAACTTCCAATGAAA
This sequence comes from Mobula birostris, assembly GCF_030028105.1. Taxonomy (NCBI): domain Eukaryota; kingdom Metazoa; phylum Chordata; class Chondrichthyes; order Myliobatiformes; family Myliobatidae; genus Mobula; species Mobula birostris. The sequence goes on from NC_092401.1 coordinate 9,305,261, forward strand.
ACCTTTGGTGTCAGTGTAGCAAGCTTCAGGATTTGTTGGCATCTGGAATATATCAGGTATAGTATGATCATAAGGTCTCAATTACCCTCTTAAGTCATATCCTTCCTCAGGCAAGGTGGGAATTTATCCTATTTCATAACTTAATAAGATGAAGCGATCAGATTTAGCCTACAGAGAAAAGCTCACACTGAATGTGGTAAAATCCACTGCAAGATAGAACCCTGTGCCTGAGAACTAAAACGCTATTTGCCAGGTTTTTGAACAATCACTCAGTTTACTTTTCAAGATTCAAGATTCAAATTTATTTATCACGTGAACATCTAAGTCTACAGTGAAATGTGCCATTTGCCGTAACAACCGACACACCTGTGGATGTGCTGGGGCAGCCTGCAAGTGTCACCACACATTCCTGCGCCAATGTAGAATGCTTTAAAGAATTGCCCAATTGCTAGAGGATGTTTTCTTTATGGGCTGGCAATCAAACAACTCTAATATGCGTGACGTTCAAAGCTTCATCTTCAATGAAAGGACTGTGCACAATTAAAGGCCTCTAATTCCCAGGTGCTGCCATTGTTGAGTACGCAAAAAAGATTAGAAGCCAAAGGGTCAAAAATCACAGTGGCGGGGGGTAGAATACTGATTGTCAAGGGCATTAGTGGTTGCAGGAGCAGAGTACCGAGGAATTAGAGGTGTCCAGACTAATGGATATGGAGGAGGGAGTGAGTGGTTAGATCAGGCGATGCTCACAAACAAGGGGAGGCTGGGTTGGGTCACTTCAGAGGGAATGTGGAAGAGAGTCGAGTGAGGACCTACAGTAAAGAGGACCTGCCTGTCAGGTAGCCTGTTTAGGCTGTAACAGCAAGATAACACTCAAGGTGCTGTGAAAACCCACTTCTGCACGAATGGCCACATATCAAAAGCTATCTGGACAATTACTGTGCACATTTAGACACTGCAATATACTTCAAAGGTACTCTACATGTCACCATCTTAGGGCCATAGAGAACTCTAAATGAAAATCAACCACTTTGTATAACTCATGTGAAGACACATTTTTGATCGTGTTTCATCTTTCTTTTCCAAATTGGGTGTGTGGCACATTGAAATATAGTATTATGTGATCCACTTTCTAGACACATGCCTTAAACAGATCTTAACACCGGCAAAACATTGCAAACTACAGATTTTTCAATTGGTCCATGTTTAATTTTTTGATGCTCCTTCTCATTTTAATAGCCTTAGATATTCTTTGCAGAGGAATTTATAAGAGTTAGCCAGCTCGTTCAAGTCAAGACCCACCTCTACACCCTCTCACCAGTACCTGGCCCCTCTTCACCAATCTCACACCATTACACAGTTCATGCATCTTGAAAAGTCGGAAGATATAAAGTCCCAGGGTCTGTTTTCCAACCACTGCCGAGTTGCTGATGTCAGGCTACCTGCATTGTCTAATGACTTTATCGATATTGCTCCTTAATCATCTGCCTGTGGCTACTGTACAGTGTTGATCCATGCACATTGGCAAATAGTTCAACTTCCTTTAACAAGGTTACTAACTCTGTAAGTAAAGGCGTTCTGTACACACATTGGAGTTTTCCCATTAATAGCTCAATATTAGCTAGATGGTATTTTCCTTGCACTGCGGATGCTCAGGGTATTTACAGTTACTTCTGTTTTATTAAATATGTGGAATATGAGTCTATTCTTTGCAAATGTCAGTTGTATCCATTTATTTCCTCTTTGAAGGAACAGAATCTTTTTCACACAGTGTTTACAGAACCTGCAAATATTTATTTCTCCAACTACGGGTGACTCTTGATTAAATGTCCACAGGCTGTTTAAGTGCAGGAGAGATCAAGCCCAACACTGTTTTCACAAGCACTCAGCTTGGCTGAGCCACCGAAGTGCTCTGGAGGAAGCGCCCTACATGACTTAACCACCTTACCTCTGAGGTAAATGATTATATCACCCCTTCCACTGCTCTGACTGCAATCAGTTAACTCAGCTGAGATTAGAACAGAGATCTGAGGAGTTTCTGGTTTGTATGATTCAATTACCAACTGATTTCATTAAATAACACATCAGGGAGAAACAAGAACATTTCTATCCAATTTGTGTGCTGCTTTATATACAGAACTTGGCATGTAACATACACAGAGCGAAGCCACAGAGCAAAACATGGTCCATTATAAAATTTGTTAACCACCACCCCTCACCCTCCTCGACCAGCTATCACACCCCATGGGCTACAGAGGAACGATACAGTTTTTCACAGTGAAACCTCTTGCCTATTGCCTCATGTTCAAACTGCAACATGACTTTCAAACAGCTAATCAGTGGCTGCAGTGAAATACATAATAAAAATAGATTGAAATATACAAGAGACAGACAAGAAATTAATAGATTGCAGAGACCAGAAAAATATTTATGATTAAAATAAATATATAAGACTAAGATACAATCACCATCATTGGTTAAAATCCAGCCAGACTCTGCAGTAGCTCACTATGAGATTCAAATACGAACCGTGTAGCTATATAAAACCGAGGCTCACCTTTATAATAACTGAGAATAGATGGGTCAGTCTGTTACAAGGAGATATTCTATAAAGGAAAGATTGTCCAAAAATAAAATCCCCAGCTCTCGCACAGGAGAACCCCATTCACAGAACCTTCTCTTTGTTTATCAACGTGCGCAGCCTGACGATGTGACAGCTCAGTTAATCACTGTGTGCAGAGAGAGAGAGAGAGAGAGAGAGATAGAGAGAGGGAGAGAGGGAGGGAAAGAGAGGGAGGGAGAGAGAGGAAGAGAGAGGGAAGGAGAGAGAGGAAGAGGAGAGGAAGAGAGGGAGAGAGAGAGGGGAGAGAGAGAGAGGGGAGGGAGACAGAGAGAGAGAGAAAGAGAGAGGGGAGAGAGAGAGGGAGAGGGGAGAGAGAGAGAGAGAAAGAGAAAAGACAGAAGCAAGGAAAGACTGCAGATCAAGTAGGGGTTGTGAATAAATAAAGGTCTGAGTTTTGTGTGTGTGTGTCTGTGTATGTGTCTAGGGGAGATGGTCTAACTATATAGAGAGGTTCCTGCTGTGCTCCTCATTGTCACTTCCCATGAGAGCTTACCTGGGAAGCCATGAGGAAGTATTTACATCATCACATCTATCCATTCAGAACATATGCATAAAATATCTAAAGATATAAATCAATTTAAGAAAATGCTCATTTAGATTACCACTTGCTCCTTTGGAAATTAACCACCTAATTACCAAAGGAGACATGATCTTTCTGAACATAATGGGCAAGGCTTATATAATTGACAGTAGCTCTTAGATTTATTCAGTTAATGAAGTGATGCATCAAATACATCCCACGGCAATGGTGGATTGTTGCAGGTGGCGATCTCAAGAAAGCCTGGGCTGCTATTCCTAACCTCTAGCCAGCAAAACCTGCTCCATGTAGATAAAGGCTTGGACTGAGTTCAGATGCTGTTCCTTGGTGGATATCCCAACGACGTTCACAACCTAAACTTCAAAATGAAGAATGGCCTTTTGAAAAAAAACAATAGGAAATCTTGGGAAAAATTTACTGAATTTTCTTTTACATGCATAAGGTTTATAATTACCCTATACAGTACTTCAGCCCAGAATATAATAACATTCCGAGTGTCTCCTCAGCAAAAAGGATTAGCGGCAAAATTCAGTAAATCAGCAAAGAACCACACCTTCCCAACTGTCTCAGTAAAATTGATAATGTAATAATAATGTTGAAATCAATTTTGATCAAACAGTTGTTTGCTGTTTAGGGAGGAGGTGAAGTGTGATGGTGTTAACTTATATTGTTACCTTTTTCTTAATATTCGTTCTGCAATAAATAACTTCACCACTGAATCATTTTTGTTTAAAAATCCTCAACTGAAGGCATACTCTTCCTTTGTCATGATTAAATAATAACTTCATTGAAATAGGGACACAGAATGAAGAGCAAATTTCTAAGCTAACTTTCCCATAGGCAGCCATCCACCATTGTTCACTGAATTTATTAAAGCAAGTTATGTACTTAGTGGCCAATTCAATAGGTACAGCTGTACTCCCGCTCGATAATGTAAATATCTTATCAGCCAATCATGAAGCAGCAACTCAATGTCTAAAAGCATGCAGACATGGTCAAGAGGTTCAGTTGTTGTTCAGATCAAACATCAGAAAAACTAAGTGTCTTTGACTGTGAAATAATTGTTGGTGCCAGAGGGCATAGTGTGAGTATCTCAGAAGCTGCTCACCTCCTGGGATTTTCATGCAGAAGTCTCCAGAGTTTACAGAAATTGATGCGAGAAACAAAAAAAAAATCAATCAGCAGCAGTTCTGTGGGTGAAAATGCCTTGGTAATGAGAAAGGTCAAAGGAGAAAGGCCAGACTGGTTCAAGCTGACAGGAAGGCAACAGTAACTTAAATAATCACGTTACAACAGTGGTTTGTATAAGAGCATCTCTGAATGCACAATGGGTCAAACCTTGAAGTGGATGGGCCACAGGAGCAGAAGACCATCGAACATACACCCGGTGGCCACTTTATTAGGTACAGGAGCGACCTAATAAAGTGGCCACTGAGTGGATATCTGTAATTAAATTCTTCACTTTTCTTAAAGTCTCTGCTACATCATTCCATCTGCCACTCAAAAGCGGAGAAATGTGAGGAAGCCTGGGAAGAAATGTCCACTTAATCTTTGCTTTCATCTTGGGGTATGTTTATAAAATGCATATATGATAAGAAAATACAGCTAGAGCTCATAACCAGGGACAAGCTCTTCTGAGACATGGAATGAAGGTGGGAAGATGACAGGATATTAGTAGGAGATTAGTGGGAAATTATTGTAGATTGCAATGGTACTTCAAAAAAGATAAGCATTCAAAATATGGCATCTCTCAGGTCACCCCAAAGGTCTTTACAACTAATGAGGTCCTTTAGAATTATGGCTGTTATTGTATTGTTAAATATGTGGCAACCAATTTTCACACCTTCAGGCTGTAATTTGATAATGACCAGTTAATCCAATTTTTTAATACTGAGGAAATACTATTCAGGATACTAGTGAAAATTCACCTATTATTCTCTGAAATAGCACTATGGGATCTAACTTTAGTTCAAAGTTCAAAGTAAATTTATTATCAAAGTACATATATGCCACCACGTACAAGAGAAAATCTGCAGATGCTGGAAATCAAAATAATACACACAAAATGCTGGAAGAGCTCAGCAGGCCAGGCAGCATCTGTGGAAAAGAGTAAACAGTCAATGTTTTGGGCCAAAACCCTTCATCTTGACTGGAAAAAAAGATGAGAAGTCAGAGTAAGAAGGTGGGGGGGGGGGAGAGGTGAAGTAAAGAGCTGGGAAGTGATTGGTGAAAGAGATAAAGGACTGGAAAAGATAAAATCTGATGGGGGAGGATTGAAGGCCATGGAAGAAAGGGAAGAGGGTGGAGCACCAGAGAGAGGTGATGGGCAGGTAAGGAGATAAGATGAGAGACCATGGACTGACATGTCCGAATGTGAATGGGAAGTAGAACTGAAATGGGTGGCCACCAGAATAGATAGATAGACAGATAAATAAATAAATATTGAGAACATGAGTTGTAGAGTCCTTGAAAGTGAATCCACAGGTTGTGAAATCAGTTCAGTGTTAGGGTGAGTGAAGTTATCCACTCTGGTTCAGAAGCACGATGGTTGAGGGGTAACAATTGCCCCTGAACCTGGTGGTATTGTAAATCGATTGTAAACAAGGTGGGAGAGCAGAAACCTGATTGGATGAGGACTAACCAATCAGGAGGGACGGACTACAGGGGTATAAATACCACTGGACCTGACATGCCCCAGCATCATCCCTGATGAAGATGGTGGAGTTTGTCATCAAAATGCTGCCCATAATTGATGCCTGTACCCAGTTGGAAGCACAAAGAGAGTTTATTTGTGATATGTTGTTCATATTTTTATATTTTTCCATATAATAAATCTATGCCTGCTCACAAAACGTACTTGTCAAACCTATTTTCCCATTTATTTCCCTGTAAGGTATTCTCCATTTCTGAAATTCAGTTCCATTGGCAGGAACTCTACCCAGGGTTGAAACAGATATTTATTTTGTTTACTGGTTTATCGTTAAGGGTGAAATACTGGAATGAAATAAATCTTATGCGCCCCTAATACTGTCACACTGGATGTCAGTGATATCAGTGTGAAACCATTCAATGTTCCTTGAAACTTACAATCAATCTTAAATCAATAAATGGCTGTTATTAAATAAACTGACAAAGTACAGTTGTGATGAAAAGCCATCTTTCTGTAATGTTAATTTTGTCTGTCTGCATACATACAGCAGGCTTAGAGAATGGTTCAGCATCCACTGTACTTTGTTTTTGAGAAACTAAAAGCAGCTTCCAGGGTTTCCATGTGTTGATAATTTTCTAAGATCCTCTCACAATCACTAGTAGTAAATTTAAGTTTGTTAATTTTCAGTATCTGGAATCTCATTTTCTATTGTAGCTTATATTCCTCTGAGTAAATTGGTTTATTATTGTCACGTACACGAAGGTACAGTGAAAAAAAAATAGTTTTGCACGCCATTCATAAAATTAATTTCATTTCAACAGTGTATTGAGGTAGTACAAAGAAAACAGTAATAGAAAACAGAATGAAGTTACATGGAAAGTGCAGTGCATGTCAGGAACTATAAAGGCTTGACCCAAGTGCAAAGCAGCGGAGACAGTTTAACGGTGAGCAATAACTTTACTAATAATCTGTAAAATAATAAGCCATGAGGGGCCACAAAAGATAAGGCAACAAGGGAACTGAATGCTGGGAGGAACTGGTTGAGGTTGGCTGCTTCGATGACTGAACAAGGATTGTGAATGAGAGACGGATATAAATAGGTTGCAGGTGCTGAGCTGGAAACAAGTGACAAGTGACAACTGTTAGCTGGGTGTAAACTGGGGGGGGAGACTGCATGTGCAGGCCTGTCAGTGCATACAGACAATACTAGAAGACCATTCATTCATCTTCAAATGGTGATACCGAAGCCGTCCTTGAGCTTGATGGTACATGCTTTCAGGCTTTTGTATATTCTGCTTGACGGGACGGGGAAGAAGAGAGAATGTCTGGAGTATGTGTGTAATGAGCTTGCTGGGCCTGTACAGGGAGCTGGAGGGTGTTTGGCTCTGAGGTTTCTAGAGCACCGTCTCTACATGGAAGTCCGTCTTTCCTCTGCACCTGGGTTCCACCATTGACAGTGCACACCGTGATGGACAGACCCTGTGGTATGTTGGACCCAGTGGAGGTTTTATACTGGCTTGGACATCTGTCGGCTGGAGGCAAGGATACCATCTATTCTCAAGTCTACGTTATGAATGTCTCTAGTCTTCATTCTGAGTTCAAGTTTCAAACTTCTCCAGTCTACATTCAAGGCTTTTCCAAGGTTCTCAGGTCAACAAGGTTCACCAAGTCTCCCATGGCCCTCATGTTTCTGAGGTTTATTCAATGTTTCCTAAGTTTATTTATAGTCTCAATTTCACCAGGACTGTCTCGAGATCACCAGGTCTGTCTCTAGTAGTCCCTGGGTCTTGACTTCTCGAGGTATCCCTGGGCTGTCAGGTGCTGGGCAGTGGGGTGTGGGATGGGGCAGGTACAGTAATGAGCTCTCCAGGCCTGTGTGGGGTGCTGGAGAGCATTTGGCTCTGAGGTTTCTAGGGCCCTTAAATGGTTAATTGTTGTTTAAATTTTTATCATTAATTGTTTAACCTTGTTTAGTTTAGTTTGATAGGCTCCAGGTATTCCAGGTCACCTGTACTATTTAAGCGGATGTTCCTTAGTGCTTAGTGTGGGGCCATAGCTTTGAGAATGTTTTGTCTTCTGGCATCACTTGGTTGAGCCACCAATGTTACGTTGGGTAAATATAAGCAGGCTTTTTCCCTGAGGTTAGTCAGACTACAACCAGAGGTCACAGGTTAGGGTGAAAGGTGAAAAGTTTAAGGGGAACATTAGGGAAAATTTCTTCACTTAGAAGGTCATGAGAGTGTGGAATGAGCTGCCAGCATAAGTAGCGCATGCGAGCTCGATTTCAACTCAAATGAAATTTGGACAGGTACATGGATAGTAGGTTATGGAGGGCTATAGTACTGGTGCAGGTCGATGTAAGTAGGCAGCTTAAGTGGTTTCAGCATGGACTAGATGGGCCAAAGGGCCTGTTTCTGTGCTGTACTTTTCTATGTCTCTATATTCACAACTCTTTGCAGTTTCTTGTAGTCACAGGCAGAGCACCTGCCATACAAAGCCATGATGTATAAGATGATTGCTATGTTGCATCAATAAAAATAAGTGAGAGTCAGAGGGGACATTTAAAATTTCCTTACCCTCCTGAGGAAGTAGAGACACTGGTGAGCTTCCTTGTCCACAGGAGGACCAAGGCAGGGTGTAGGAAATGTTCATTCCTAAGATGTTAAAACCTTCAACCCTTTCAACACCTACAAACAGAGCATGTGCATCACACCTTCACTTCCTAAATTAATGACCAGCTCTTTGTTTGCAAACATTGAGAGAAAGGTTGTTGTCATGACACCATGTCATGAGCTTCCCTTTCTCCTTCCTGTACTCTGACTCATCATTATTTGAGATCTGGCCCACTACGAGGGTATCACTTGCAAATTTGCAGATGGAATTAAAGCTCAATCTGGCCATACAGTCATGAGTGTAGAGGGAGGTAAATAGAGAGCTGAGGACTCGGCCTTATGAAATACCAGTTCCTTCCTCCTTCTTTCTTTAGCATTTTCAGAAACTGGAAAAGGCTGAATATGAAAATTTAAACACTACTATTTTTAGCAAGAATTTAATGCTTGAATTCTTCCATGTTCAGCAGTTGCTTTGATTAAGGTGATCAATTCTATATATACACTGCAGAAAAATACCACAGTTGCTGTAAATCTGAATTAAGATTAAAAAATGTTGGAAATGATCAGTGATTACAAAGCATCTATGGGGGTGAGAAAATGTTTCAGACTTCATTAGGACACATCAATGGGAGGTGGTAACTCTGCTTTCCTCATCACAGATACCCTTAGATCTCCCGAGAATTTTCACTTATTGCTTAGAAAACCAATGAAATTCCTTTGATGTCTTTCCCAAAAAAGGAACAAGCCTACTTTGAAAACTGCCTTAGGGATTTTCCATGGGTTGACCGAAAGCCTCCCCTACAATCCACAGAACGTAACTGGGAAGTGAGAAGCCATTTGACAAACCTATTGGAAATGTCTGAAGAAGTAACTGTTAGAATAGATGAGAGGAAACCAGTGATGTATTGTACTTTGATTTTCAGAAATACTCTGATAAAATTCTACTTAAAGGGGCAGAGTTTTGGTAATAATGAATTGACACAAAGGTAACAAAGGTTTTGAATAAATGGGCTTACTTGGACAGACAATAATTCATGGAGTACCATAAGGATCAGCGTTTGGCCCTCAGCAAAATAAAAAAAAATCACAGAATATAAAAAACTATAAGACTGAAAAACGTCTAGAGTCCAAGTCCATATCTAAAACACAGAAAACCTGGGTAACATTCTCTGGGCACAGTGGCAAGCTTTTCGCTCTCTGTAGCAAGCATCCCACCAATGATCAAAAGGCAGTCTCCATAGCATAGTGATCCCCTGGCAATCAAAAGGCAGTCTCCCCTCTTTGGGAGCAGAGTGATCCCATCACTGATCAAAAGGCAGTCTCCCCTCTTTGGGAGCAGAGTGATCCCATCAACGATCAAAAGGCAGTCTCCCCTCTTTGGGAGCAGAGTGATCCCATCAGCGATCAAAAGGCAGTCTCCCCTCTTTGGGAGCAGAGTGATCCCATCAGCGATCAAAAGGCAGTCTCCCCTCTTTGGGAGCAGAGTGATCCCATCAGCGATCAAAAGGCAGTCTTCCCTCTTTGGGAGCAGAGTGATCCCATCAGCGATCAAAAGGCAGTCTCCCCTCTTTGGGAGCAGAGTGATCCCATCAGCGATCAAAAGGCAGTCTTCCCTCTTTGGGAGCAGAGTGATCCCATCAGCGATCAAAAGGCAGGCAGCCAACACTCACCTTCTACATTCACCTCAGTTTCAATCTCCCTCGTCGCTTCAGTCAGCAGAAATCAGTTGAACATCAGCTTGCACCCCATCCCGCAATCTTCTTGCCACGAGGTTCGCGCACGCTGCCTCTGTGTCCCAGAAAAATCTTGGAGATTGCTGAGTACTGAAACACCCAAGCAACCTCCAAAATGCAAATCACAGGCTCCAACATTTCCAGAATCACATCCAAGATGAAAATCAAATGTAAGAGAAGTGAAATATATGGTTTCATGTCCGAAGGAGCATTGTACGCAGGTGCCACCTTGATCAGAAGTGAACAAAATATAATAATTCAAAATTCAAAGTAAATTTATTATCTAAGTACATAAATGTCACCATATACAGCAAACCTGAGATTCATCTTCTTGTAGCCATGCTTAATAAATCCAGTAACCACAAAAGAATTGATGAAAGACCACACCAACAGGGCAGACAACCAATGTACAAAAGACCGCAAACTGCAGAAACACAAAAAGTACGAAATAATAATTGTTGTCGTGTGAACAAGTCACAGGAGAGAAGTACAGGTAGAAACAGAGCCGTCTCTTTATTTGACAAAGTGAGACAGAGCAAGCGTCACATTGACAACACACACAAAATGCTGGAGGAACTCAGCAGGCCAGGCAGCATCTATGGAAAAGAGTACAATCGACGTTTCCAGGTCTCAACTTGCGCGACTAGTTTAGTGATGGGGCAAGTGAAGAATGAAACTATTCCCTCTCGTTCAAGAGCCTGATGGTTGGGGGGCAATAACTGTTCCTGAACCTGGTGGTATAAGTCCCAAGCTCCTAAACCATCTTCCTGATGCAGCAGTGAGAGGAGAGCATGACCTGGATTGTGGGGATCCCTGATGATGGATGCTGCTTTCCGGCAATAATGCTTCATACAGATGTGTTCATTGGTGGGCAGGCCTTTTAACTGTGATATTCTGGGCCGCATCCACTACTTTATGTAGGATTTTTTCCATTAAAGGGCATTGGTTTTTCCATACCAGGCTGTGATGCAGCCAGTCAATATACACTCCACCACACATCTACAGAATAATGTCAAAGTTTTAGTTGGAATGCCAGGCCGCATCTTTGCAAACTCCTAAGGAAGTAGAGGCACTGCCATGCTTTCTTTGTAATTGCACTTACCTGCTAGGCTCAGGACAGATCCTCAGAAATGACAACACCGAGAAATTTGAAGTTGCTGACTCTCTCCATCTCTGAGCCCCCGACGAGGACTGGCTCACGGAGCTCCAGTTTCCTCCTCCTTAAGTCAATAATCTGCTTCTTGGTCTTGCTGACATTGAGTAAAAGGCTATCGTTGTGGCACCGCAACCTCTTTGAGTTACAAGAAGTAATTCATAGAGTTCTTGTGACACTAAATGGTGTGAGATTGTGAACTGTGAGGAGGATGCAAAGAGGCTTCAACCTGACTTAGATAGATTGGTAGGTGTAATACAAAGCAGAAAATATGCAATTATTCACTGCATTTGGAAAAATAGAAATGTGGAGTATTATTTGAATAGTATTAGTTTGGGAGATAGTGACATACCAAAAGTCTTGGGTATTCTTGTATATCAGTCTCTAAAAGCAAACATACAGGGGCAGTAAGCAGTAAAAGAAACAATGACATGCCAAAGTTCATAGTTAGATTTGAGAACAGGAGCAAGATGTCTTTCTTCAAATATGCAGGACCTTGGTGAGACCAACTGTGGGGTATTACAGAAGGGTGGCCTCCTCACTCAAGCTAAGATATACTTTCCATAGATTGTACCCGCCAAAGGTACACCAGTGAGATTCCACGGATGGTCGGACAGACTAATGTTTGAATTCACTGCAGTTTAGAAGAATGTGGAGGATTGAATTGAAACCTACAGAATTCTGACAAAATTAAACAAACTAAATGGAAGAAAGATGCTTTTCCTAGCCGTAGTGTCTAAAATGAGAGATCACAATCTCAGAATACAGAACAAGTTCATTATCACTAATTTAATTGGGTTGGCACAACATTGTGGGCCGAAGGGCCTGTTCCTGTGCTGTATTGTTCTATGTCGTATGCACATAAACCTTGTAGCATTCTGGGATCACTTTCCATATGAATGCAGTTGACATCCATCTTTACCTGTCCTCTGTTCCTATATTCCTCTCAAGCTGTTTATTATTATACAGTCTTTATGCAGCTATGTCTTCTTCCCAATGAACAATTACTATTCTTGTTCAGAAATTTGGTTCCCTTGTATTCTGTTTATCTTCCTAATATCGATCTCCATCTCTAGAGATGCTTTATTACCATTCTTTTACTATGACTATCATTCACTTAAACCTTATCATTGAAATTCTTTGTTAGAAGTTTGAGGAGATTTGGTATGTCACGAAAGACTCTCACAAATTTCCATAGATATACTTTGGAGAACACTCTGACTGGTTGTATCATGGCCTGATACGGACGCTCCAGTGCCCAGGTTTGCAAGAGGCTGCAAAGGGTTGTAGATTCTGCCAGCTCCATCATGGAAACAAACCTCCCCACCATCGAGGACAACCTCAAGAAGGCGGCAACACACATCAAAGTTGCTGGTGAACGCAGCAGGCCAGGCAGCATCTCTAGGAAGAGGTACAGTCGACATTTCAGGCCGAGACCCTTCGTCAGGACTAACTGAAGGAAGAGCTAGGAAGAGATTTGACAGTGGGAGGGGGAGGGGGAGATCCAAAATGATAGGAGAAGACGGGAGGGGGAGGGATGGAGCCAAGAGCTGGACAGGTGATTGGCAAAAGGGATATGAGAGGATCATGGGACAGGAGGCCCAGGGAGAAGGAAAAGGGGGAGGGGGGATACCCAGAGCATGGGCAAGGGGTATAGTCAGAGGGACAGACGGAGAAAAAGGAGAGAGAGAAAGAATGTGTGTATATAAATAACGAATGGGGTACGAGGGGGAGGTGGGGCATTAGCACAAATTAGAGAAGTCAATGTTCATGCCATCAGGTTGGAGGCTACCCAGACGGAATATAAGGTGTTGTTCCTCCAACCTGAGTGTGGCTTCATCTTTACAGTAGAGGAGGCCGTGTATAGACATATCAGAATGGGAATGGGATGTGGAATTAAAATGTGTGGCTACTGGGAGATCCTGCTTTCTCTGGCAGACAGAGCGTAGGTGTTCAGCAAAACGATCTCCCAGTCTGCGTCGGGTCTCGCCAATATATAGAAGGCCGCATCGGGAGCACCAGATGCAGTATATCACCCCAGCCGACTCACAGGCGAAGTGTCGCCTCACCTGGAAGGACTGTCTGGGACCCTGAATGGTGGTAAGGGAGGAAGTGTAAGGGCATGTGTGGCACTTGTTCCGCTTACAAGGATAAGTGCCAGGACGGAGATCAGTGGGGAGGGATGGGGGGGACAAATGGACAAGGGAGTCGCGTAAGGAGCAACCCTTGCGAAAAGCGGGGGGGGGGGGGAGGGAAAGATGTGCTTAGTGGTGGGATCCCATTGGAGGTGGCGGAAGTTAGGGAGAATAATATGATAATATGTTGGACCCGGAGGCTGGTGGGGTGGTAGGTGAGGACCAAGGGAACCCTATTCCTAGTGGGGTGGCGGGAGGATGGAGTGAGAGCAGATATGCATGAAATGGAGGAGATGCGTTTGAGAGCAGAGTTGATGGTAGAGGAAGGGAAGCCCTTTTCTTTAAAAAAAGAGGACATCTACCTCGTCCTGGAATGAAAAGCCTCATCCTGAGAGCAGATGCGGCGGAGACGGAGGAATTGCGAGAAGGGGATGGCATTTTTGCAAGAGACAGGGTGAGAAGAGGAATAGTCCAGATAGCTGTGAGAGTCAGTAAGCTTATAGTAGACATCAGTAGATAAGCTGTCTCCAGAGACAGAGACAGAAAGATCTAGAAAGGGGAGGGAGGTGTCGGAAATGGACCAGGTAAACTAGAGGGCAGGGTGAAAGTTGGAGGCAAAGTTAATAAAGTCAACGAGCTCAGTATGCGTGCAGGAAGCAGCGACAATGCAGTCGTCGATGTAGCGAAGGAAAAGTGGGGGACAGATACCAGAATAGGCACGGAACATAGATTGTTCCACAAAGCCAACGAAAAGGCAGGCATAGCTCGGACCCACGTGGGTGCCCATAGCTACACCTTTAGTTTGGAGGAAGTGGGAGGAGCCAAAGGAGAAATTATTAAGAGTAAGGATTAATTCCGCTAGACGGAGCAGAGTGGTGGTAGAGGGGAACTGATTAGGTCTGGAATCCAAAAAGAAGCAGAAGCTTTGAGACCTTCCCGAAAAAGAAGCGGAGAGCTTTGAGAGAAGGCGGCATCCATCACAGAGGACCCTTGCCTTCAGGGACTTGGCCTCCTCTTGCTACTAGCATCAGGGAGGAGTTAAAGGAGCCTGAAGACCAATTAATGATTCAGAAACAGTGTCTTCCCTCCACCATCAGATTTCTGAACAGTCCATGAACCATGAACACTATCTCAGTATTCCTTTCCTTGCTCTATTTATTTATTTTGTAATTTAGAGTAATTTTATGTCTTTACACTGTGCTGCTGCTGCAAAACAACAAATGTTCAAAGTTAAAAGTACAACAAATGTCATATCATACACGACAGTGATTCTGATTCTATTAATAAATGGCCTTTGCTCTTCTTGGTGAGGTTAGCACTAACAGCAGAAATGGCAAGGTAAGCCTCTGGTCTCTACTCACCTTCACACTGAACTTCAATTCAGCCACCAAAACCTCTCACCTTAGATGACATGTAACTTACACAAGATTTCAGAGCCAAATGATTCACAGTCTATATGTTCACGTACTGAGAACAATGAATGGATCATTTTAGATAAGGCTGGAGGATAATGTATTAATTCATATCTTGGCCTTTTCTCTTTGGAGTGACGGAGGATGAAAAGTGACCTGATAGAGGTGTATAAGATGATGAGAGGTATTGATCACGTGGATAGTCAGAGGCTTTTTCCTGGGGCTAAAGTGGCAAACACGAGAGGACACAGTTTTAAGGTGCTTGAAAGCAGGTACAGAGGAGATGTCAGGGCTAAGCTTTTTATGCAGAGAATGGTAAGCGTGTGGAATGGGCTGCCAGTGACGGTGGTGGAGGCGGATACGATAGAGTCTTTGAAGAGACTCTTGGATAGACACATGGAGCTTAGAAAAATAAATGGCTATGGGTAATTTCTAAAGTAAGTAAATGTTCGGCACAGCATTGTGGGCCAAAAGGCCTGTATTGTTTTGTAGGTTTTCTATCTTTCTATATATCCCTAGAGTTAAAAGGGCCTGTATTTCCCTCCAGGAATCAGACTCTGTATCTTTCATATTATCGTTATTTTTCACTTACCTCTGGCAGAAATGAAATTTTCAACTTCTTTACCATTGCAACAGGAATTTCTCCCTGTAGACCAGTATCTTGCCTATTTTGTTTCAATTTATCATGGCTGACAACTAAGTCCAGTGTAGAATAACACATTAAAAGCAAGTCACACAAAATATAGGTCAGACAGCATCTGTGGAAAAGAGTAAACAGTCAATGTTTTGGGCTGAGACCCTTCATCAGGACCAAATCGTTGACTGTTTACTCTTTTCCTTAGACCTGCTGAACTTTGTGAGTATTGTTTGGACTTTCAGCATCTGGAGATTTTCTTGTGTTTGCACTAAAAGCAAATATCTACTTAGTCCTGATGAAGGATCTCGGCTCGGCCTGAAACATCGGCTCTTTATTCCACTCTATAGATGCTGCCGAACCTGCTAAGTTCCTCCAGCATTTTGTATGTGTTAACCTATTTCGTATGTCTGCATCAGTAAACTGATTTAATCAAAAATATATCTGCTCTTATTATTCCCACGTTGTGTTATACTGTTGATTAAATAATTACAGTTCAGAGGGATTCGCTTAATTATTCTATGATGAACCCTCTGGGCTCTATTTTTGTATGTTAACTGAATTTTCAGAACTTTTCCAGTAGATAATTACCTCCCCCCACTCCTCCATTCAAAAGCAGATCAAGGGAATTTTATAGAAATTGCTGTTATGTTTTCGTCCTTTAGAAGTAGTAAGTCCCTGCCCTCTGCAGGTTTACAAAAAGCAGCTTTTGGCTTAGCTCACAATTGCCATATCAAGCACATGATTCCTACTGAAAAGCAGGTTAGCAACATGACATAGCTCTTTCCATGGCAGCCATATGCATTGTCATATAGTGGGAGGAAATTCTGAGATGGAGAATGGAGAGAGAGAGAGGGGAAATTGGGATTGTAAATCTGGTGGCAGCAAAGGATGTTGGGAATGGCAGGGTGGATGTGGTTCAGGTGGCACAGAAGAAATGCCAGGGTGTGACGCAGGTGCAGACACACCCAGCCCTGAAACACCAGGCAAGGTTATTTGATTCCAGTTGGTTTATTGATTATTACAGAATGTCTCTGGTACCTCCTGCCCCCTTCCCACTCTCAGTTCACAATAGAGACCCGTATCAGAATCAGGTTTATTATCACTCATGTATGTCAGCAATTTTTTTTGTGGCAGTATATATATAACACTTACAATTGTTATAACTTCCAAAGGGTAACACTTGCAAAGTCAGTGTGTGCTTACAAAGTAGGTGTTCCAGTGGAGTCACTTTAATTTGATCTGATCCTTGATTAACAGTCACAATTCACAACCCTTTGATACAATACCTATCAGTTTGTAATGGCATCATCACATGCACTAAGTATATCAGGGAAATTTTATCCTGATTTAGCAATTAGTTGCTAAAGAATTTGCTTTTATTCTTCCTCTTTTTCTTCTTTTAATCCTCCAAATTCATGTCCTCCTTTCTGCCTCTCAATGGAAAACAATCTTCCTATTTTTTTCTCTTTCATGATTTTCAACACTCCTATCAAACATCTTTTAAATGTTCTGTGCCCTATGGAGAACACACCAGATCTTCCAGTTCAGTATCATCAGAGATAGAAACAGTGTAAAAGTTTTGGATGAAACAACCTTTCATCAGTACTGAAAAAGATGTTTTAAGAAAAACATGTTTTAATTTGCAGAAACCATATAACCATATAAACCATATAACAATTACAGCACGGAAACAGGCCATCTCAGCCCTTCTAGTCCATGCCGAACTCTTACTCTCACCTAGTCCCACTGACCTGCACTCAGCCCACAACCCTCCATTCCTTTCCTGTCCATATAGCTGTCCAAATTAACTTTAACGACAACATCGAACCTGCCTCAACCACTTCTGCTGGAAGCTCGTTCCACACAGCCACCACTCTCTGAGTAAAGAAGTTCCCCTCATGTTACCCCTAAACTTTTGCCTTTTAACTCTCAACTCATGTCCTCTTGTTTGAATCTTCCTCACTCTCAATGGAAAAAGCCTATCCACGTTAACTCTATCTATCCCTCTCATAATCTTAAATACCTCTATCAAGTCCCCCCTCAACCTTCTACACTCCAAAGAATAAAGACCCAACTTGTTCAACCTTTCTCTGTAACTTAGGTGATGAAACCCAGGTAACATTCTAGTAAAGCTTCTCTGTACTCTATTTTGTTAACATTGTGACAAGAATACACATAGATTAAGATGTAACTGTCCTGTGCTGGCACCAGTGGGATCAGCAGTTGGTCTGCCATCTGTCTTCAGGAGAGAGAGATAAGCAAAACAATGGAGCAGCATTAAGGCACGATCGGCGGGAACCTGGTGTGTGTCCACCCTTGCCTGGGTGCCAGGTTCATCGCAGGGAAACGATCGTATCTGGAAATGGAGGGGTCACGGTCGGTGACCTCAGATGACATCACAAAGGACTCGCCCGAAAGCTGACTGCGAAGGTCTGTGTGGAAGCCTTGAATATTCATTCATTTTGCTCTGTCTCTCCTTCTCCCCACTGTCCATCGCCACGGCAGCGATTACTGCGAACTGAACTGAACTAAATTGAACTGAACTTGGCATCACTTTGAAACTGGTCATTTACCTCTAGACAACGATAGAGCTTGATTGATCCTGTTATCTTAATTCTGAGTACATGTGTGTTTATCATTGCTGAACTGTTGTATTTATTATCCTTTTGATTAGAGTACTGTGTTGCTTGTCTCTTTAATAAAACCTTCCTAGCTCTAGTAATCCAGACTCCAACTGAGTGATCCATTTCTGCTGGTTTGGCAACCCAGTTACGGGGTACGTAACAACATCTTTCCTATAATTTGGTGACCAAAACTGTACACAATACTCCAAGTTAGGCCTCACCAATGCCTTGTACAATTTCAAGGCATTGGTGAGGCCAAATTTGGAGTATTGTGTACAGTTTTGGTCACCAAATTATAGGAATGCTTGACCTCTCTCTTCCAATTTAGAAGAAGGGCCCTAGACAACTTTGTTTCTCTCCCCACGAATGCTGCTTGCTCTGCTGAAATTTCAGCATTGTGTTTTTGCTTCACATTTCTAGCATCTGCAGTTTTTGTATCAATCAGACTTCTCTATCTCTTCAGATAACCAAAGCCATAAGGATCAGTGGCATAATAAAGATATCAGTAACGGGACTTGCAATATATATTTGTAATATATATTACATCTTCAATTTTTTATTTAGATTTCTAGCATCCTGTATTTAGTTTTGTTATACTCCCTCTCAAGGTGTTAACAACTTCAAATTGAATGGTGACCTGAATTGTATACAATACACCTGCTGATTCTAACACAAACAAGAGAAAAGCTGCAGATGCTGGAAATCATCATCCAATGTAATTATATTTATTGTCATATTTGAATTCATATTGGATTCTAACAAACTCCAACTGTAGCATGGTGTAAAGGTTACATTAGTGGACTAGCAGACAGAGCAAATGATCAAAATACATGAGTTTAAACTCCACCATGGTGGCAGTGGGAATTAAATAAGTCTGGGATTTTAAAGAAATATGCAGACTGACTAACAGTAACCAGGAAACTGCCAGGCTGTCATAAAAGTATATCTGATTCATTACTAAAAACAGAAAATACTAGGGACTCTCAACATGTCAGTCATGATCTGCAGAAGGAGTACCAGAGTTAATGGTTCATTAAAACTGGAAAAGTGTTTTAAGTTACAGAGATGAGTGGAACAGAGAGAACAAAGGGAATGTTATGACAGGATGGAAAGAAAGGTTGTGTAGGTGACACAATTACTTTTGATGCCTTCTAATTGAGGGAAATTAATATTTGTTAATCTCTCTGGACTTCAATGGATCAATGAAACAGACCAGAAGTAAAGAAGTTAAAGTGGGAGCAAATGGCGAATAGTTGACCATGATAGTGAACAGGAAATTGAACACTGGTAATCTGAAAAGCATTCTTTTAACTACTTGCTTAGTTCAAGGACAATTAGGGATGGACATAACTGCCTGCCCTACTTATGATGTCTACATTCTGTGAATATCTCCACCTGTGGTTAAGAAGGCGTATGATGTGTTGGTCTTTGTTAGTCAGGTGACTGAGTTCAAGAACTGTCAGGTAACATAGCAGCTCTATAAAACTCTGGTTGGAAAACACCTCGAATACTTTGTCCAGTTCTAGTCACCTCATCACATGAAGGCTGTAGAAGCTTTAAAGAGGGTGCAGAGGAGAACTACCAGGATTATTCCTGGATTAGAAAGCATGTGTTATGAAGGCAGGTTGAGAGATCTCAGTTTTTTTCTCTTTGGCGAGAAGGGGCATGAGAGGTGACTTGATAAAGATGATAAGAAGTATTGATCGAGTGGACAGCTAGAAACTTTTTCCCAGGGCAGAAATGGCTAATATAAAGGGGCATAACTTTAAGGTGTTGGGAGGAAAGTATTGGAGAGATGTCAGAGGCAGGTTTTTTTACACAGAAAGTGGTAGGTGCATGGAACATTCTGCAAGGGGTGGTGGTAGAGGTACGTACATTAGGAACATTTAAGGGATTCTTAGACAAATGGATGAAAGAAAAATGAAAGGCTTTGTGGGAGGAAAGGATTAGATTGATCCTGGAGTTGGTTACAGGGTCAGCACAACATCACCCAGAGGGCCTGCAATGTGCTGTATAGTTCTGTGTTCTATGCATCAACTCCTAAAAAAATCCTATTAATTGTTTAGCTTACTAGTAAATTGCATATTCTCATACATTCTCGATAGTCATCTGGTAGTTACATGCAAGATGATGTGAGCAACTTAAAGCTCCAGTTTGCTCATGTACTTATCGAAATCTGTTGCTTGCGAAATTCCCGAACTCAAACTGAATTTGCTGCTCCCTAAGGTTTTTTCCTTTATGCAGCCACAGCTGGAATGTCTTGTCAGCCTTTCCACATTTGACAGTGCCTTCCATTCACATAAGCACAGCTGATGACATTAGGAGAAAAAATAGTCTTGTATTTTGTGCATTTACCTCAAATTCTATGAATCTTGAAGTTGACTCCCTGAAAAATATCTGATTGCTGCCTTAAAATTATTTCATTGTTAGGAATAGGATTGATTTAGGGTGAAGATTATACAAAAGCCTAGGGATTGGGCCCAACACCAGCTTGAAAGACATAAGAAGCAAGATTACCTTTTTCTTCTGAAATATACAGCTGAAAAGCAGCTGGACACTGTCAGCTATCACCCTCTATTTCCTGAGAAGCACATACGCAAAATGCTGAAGGAAATCAACAGGTCAGGCAGCATCTATGGAAATGAATAAACAGTTAACGTTTCAGGCTGAGACCCTTCATCCATATTGCTGGAGGAAAGCTGGTTTAGTAGTATCTTTGGAAATGAATAAGCAGTCGACGTTTATTCATCCACAAAGAGACTCATCCCGAAATATCAACTGTTTATTCATTTTCATAGATGGTATTTGGCCTGCTGAGTTCTTCCAGCATCTTGGGTCTGCTACTCTAGGTGTCCAACATCTACAGAGTCTCTTGACTTCCTGAGGAAGAGTTGCGGCCCAAAATGTTGACTGTCAATGGACACTGCTTGACCTGCTGACTTCCTCCAGCAGCTTGTGTATGTTGTACTAATATACAAAATATTTATTTCAGAGTTGATAATGTAACTGGAATTTATAATTCAGACTGTTTGCATTGATTGTCTACTGTCAGCCTCCACTCTTCTCTCTATCCCTTCATTTTGTTACCCTGTTCAATGTACAGTGATTATACATTTATTTTGTAGGGCTAGTAACATTGTACTGAAACCAGCGCTTTCTCCAAATCTGGATCTTGTTGCTAAGGGTCCAAGCTTGGTACAAGACCAATGTTTGACGTCAGAAAAAAGACAGCGTTAGGGTTAATGCAAGGTGAACAGCGAGAGGGTGAACCAACCATTTAAAGGCAGATGAATAGATAGGCACCCATTTTTGTGCCAGATGCGTTCAAGTGTTTTGAGTAAAAATATGGGTCATGAGTGATGTAAATGATAATGAAAATAAATAGATCAGGAGACTCATGTTCAAGGGGTGCCCACGAACACTGGTTATCGGGCAGGGGTGGTGAACCTATGGCACACATATCCAAGATGGCACACACAAAAAAACTGTTGGCACACTGCATGCAGTGCCACCCCTCAATTCTTTAAACTTAACCCATGATAAAAAGGCACATAATAATTATCTTTACTGCCAAACAAAGCAGCGAATAACCTTTTACAAACTGAGAGCAGTGAGATGTTTTCACAGGAATGTCTCACGCCGGCTTGGCAGCAGCTAGATGATTATGAGAACATGTAATGTTGGAAGATATGTTTCACAGACCAGGTGTACAAATCAGTGTTTGGATTGTAAATGGTTGGGCCAGTAGCACCAGCTTTGCTCTGCTTCTATTTTTTCTTGTCATTTATGAATGAACGCTGGATATTCAGTAATAATAATGGTAAATACTGTGCGTAGTTTAGCACCACCATTAATTTTTTTTTACAATAAACATGTTTTATCTATATTAGTAAAACAATGTTACTTATCAGTGAGATATTTTAAAATAGTATTTACCCTTTTCAGCTTGTTCAGAATGTCAGTTACACCAGCATAGAAATAAACATGTTTAAATGATGGGAGAAACAGCACAGATTTTCAAGAGTGGTTTACTGAACAGTTTTCTTTTAAGATCCAGTAAGTTAAAGAAACTGCAAAATTCATAAATTTTGCAGACCATGTAACATTAGACAAATTGAATTTAAAATTAATCTTTTAATTTAGATATATGGATGATAGGGGTATGGAAGGTTATTGTCCTGGTGCAGATTGATGAGAGTAGGCAGTTTAAATGGTTTGGCATGGACTAGATGGGCTGAAGGGCCTGTTTCCATCCTGTATTTTTTCAATCACTCTAAAAATATTGCAGTGGATTGATCAGTGGATAATCTTGAAATCAACTGATTAATTTATGAAGCAGCTCAATTTGAAGGCAAATTCTTTTGACTTTAAGACCTGTAATCCTGGAATTCCTTTACTGAAATTTTTAACGGCCTGAAAAATATACCGTTGGCAATGTTAACAGTATTTTCATTGACATATTCATGTTTGCAGTGATGAACTTGGTCAAGTCAAATTATAGGAGTACACTTGCTGATGAAACCAAATACAAACCGGATATAAAATATTTGTCATTGTTAGTGCAACAATCAGTTGCACTGAAAGTAAAATGTATTTATTTTTCTTTCCTTGATCTTCTATTAACATGCACCAAAGTTTATAACCACCACTGTTTTAGGTAAATCTTTCCAACAGTTGTAACCAGGGGGCTGGACTTCTGCTCTTCACACAATGTGTAACTTTCTGAACTCTGAATTCTGCTCTTTTTAATCATACAGCAGAAGCCAACTACTCATTCCCCTTATTGTTTTGCACACTGATGGATTCAATAATCTAAGAAGTAAACAAAGTCTTCACTGTGTGACTTGGTGAATACAAATAAGTGCGCCAACTAATGTCATGCTTCATTCAAAAGTATCACTTGCTCTTCCCTTCCTCGTAGATAAGTGGTTATGGTTGTTTTCCATAACCTTCAATCAAAATACAGAATATGATTAGCACAGAATTAGCAAAGATCAAATTGTCCAAATAGAAAATGTTTGTCATGTTATCCATCTTTCAGAGTTGGATCTGAATCATGAGGAAATGAGATTAATGTCACAGGCATAAATTAACTTCTAAACCACCGAATCAAATGCACCCTCAAACAAAGGAAGAGGTGGCAGGTTATTGGCACACTTCCTTTGTTTATGAAATGATTTGTGACAATAAATAATCCAAAGAAAAAGGAGTTCTGAATTGTGGTTCTCTAATGAGAACAATTAGCAACAATGTTGGGAAAAAATACTTGCCCCCTAAATCAATTTGTAAGGTTTGTACCGTTCAACTTTTGAAAAACACAGTTGAGACTATTGTAGCAATGAATATTTTGATTGTAATTGAAGTAAAACCCAGTTCACAAGGTTCAGAAATTGTTCCCTTTGTGAGATTGTGATTATAGTTTTATTCTTCTGTTCTTAGGAATGTAGTGTTCCTATTTACGTGAGAGAAATACACAGACTTTAAGCAACAATTTCTGTCTGTGAAAGCTAGCCCATGCAAAATGCCTTAAGATGAAGAAAAGCAATCCAAGAGCAGGTGAGGATTCAGTGGTCCTCAATCTTACCACCCTGTTATAGGAAGAATGCAGAGGTTTTGGAGAAGATGCTGAAGAAGATACTGCCTGGATTAGAGGACATGTGCTATGAGGAATTCTGGCTGCTTTATCTGAAGCAGCAAAGACTGAGGAGAGAACTGATATAAGTTTATAAGGTTATGAGGGGCACAGATAGACAGCCAGTATCTTGTCTATCAGAACCAATGTCTAATGCTAGAAGGCATGCATTTAAAGTGAGGGGGTGAATACATGTGAGAAGGAGGCACTTTTTTTTTTTACAAAGAAGACAAGTAGATGTCTGGAATGCACTACTGGTGGTACTAGTGGAGTCAAATATGATAGCGGCATTGAAGAGGCTCTAAGATAAGCATATGAATACATGGAGAATGGAAGGATATAGACTTGTGAGGCAGCAGGGGCTAGTTAAGTTAGGCTTTTGATAATTGGTTTAATTCATTCAGGAAAACAGTGTGGATCATAGGGTCTATTTTTGTGCAGTACTGTTCTATGTTCTATGCCCTATAGTCATGATAATATGGTCAGGCATGGTTAGTGACTCCAGAAATATCAGCTAGAAGGCAAAGTAAAATGATTGAACCATTTGGCAGAGCTTTATCAACACACACAAAATGGCAGCATTGTTGGAAAAAAGTGCAGTCAACATTTCGGGCCAAGACCCTTTTGAAGGGAAGATTTAAACTCCTTCAGGATTGGCATCCCTGGAAGAGACTTTGCAGTGTAATAATCGAATCTGAAGGGTCACGGCCCGAAACATCAATGGTACTTTTTTCCATAGATGCTGCCTGACCTGCTGAGCTCCTCCAGCACTTTATGTGTATTGCTTGGATTTCCAGCATCTGCAGATTTTCTCCTGTTCGTGGCAGGGCTTTAGTTGTCATTTCCTCTGTTCAACCGGGCTAGATGGTTTAACTGAATCCAACATAGCCATTTGCTCTTCCATGACCTTTTTCCTGACTGAACTTTGAAATGCGAAACAAACTAAACTATCATAAATCAATTGAATCAATGAGTTAAATCTGAAAATCTATCTCTGGCAGAAATAACTTCAGATGCATAGCTGGTAGAAATGGAGCCCAGGTTGGCAGCCTGGTAGTGTAGTGGTTAGCACAATGCCTTACAATACAGACGTCCCAGTTTCAACCCCGCCACTGCCTGTAAGGAGTTTGTACATTCTCCCCGTGACCACGTGGGTTTGCTCTGGGTGTTCCAGTTTCCTCCCACAGTCCAAATGTTGCTAGGTTAATTAGTCATTGTAAATTGTCCTGTGATTAGGCTAGGATTAAATTGGGGGATTGCTGGGTGGCACAGTTCAAAAGGCTGGAGGGGCCAATTCCATGCTCTATCTCAATCAAACAATAAATTGGAATCAGGTTTAATATCACTGGCATATGTTGTGAAATTTGTTGACTTTGTAGCAGCAGCACAATGCAATACATAATAATTGAGAAAAAAACTGAATTACAGCAAATATATATACTGTATATAAATAGTTAAATTGAATAAGTAGTGCAAAAATACAGATAAAAAACTAGTGAGGTAGTGTTCATCAGATCAATGTCGATTCAAAAATCAGATGGCAAAGGGGAAGAAGCTGTTCCTGAATCACTGAGTGTGTGCCTTCAGGCCTCTGTACCTCCTTTCTGATGGTAACAATGAGAAGAGGACATGTCCTGGGTGGTGGGGGTCCTTTTTTGAGACATCGCTCCTTGAAGATGTCCTGGATACTATGGAGGCTAGTGCTCATGTTGGAACTAACTAAATTTCCTTCGATCCTGTGCAGTAGCACCCCCTCGCCCCATACCAGACGGTGATGCAGCCTGCTAAATTTTTGAGAGTCAATGAGGCTATTGAAACCACAGGTAAGATTAAGACGAAAGATTTTTATTAACAAATTGTGATCATCTGGGCAATGAGAAATCAAAATAAAATTGTCCATTAAATGGCCAGAATATCTGTAGAAGACTGACGCATAATTTGGTCCAATTTTCCATCCAAAGGGCACAAGGGACAAATCTCCTGACTCAGATTTGGCTATCCAATTTTGACTCTGCAAAATCTTAACAAAAAAACATTGAAATCAAGTGTAAGTTCTCTCTAGGGTGTAGGAGATAGGCTGAAACAAGCTCGTCAAGTTTCATCTCAGAAGTGGCAAGCTTTTGAAATCATTTTAATGAAATTGAAACAAACACTTGAATGTCAGCAGAGGACAGTGTTTGAATTTAAATAGCTTGGATTTGCCTTCTCAATGGGAACGCAGTACTAACTCCAAATATCACAACATCATTCCGTGCATCAATCTTCATTATTTGGGTCAAATAAAAGGATTATCTTGACAACCATGTCTGCCTGCTAAATTTATATGGTACTCAATCTCTGGTTTCCTTCTGTTGCGCTGTTTCTTGTTAGTTGTGGTTCCCTAATACTTTGAATGGTTAATCAGAAAATTCATTTGTAATGGCCTCCCTCACTAATTCAAAGTCGGTACTTCTGCAGTATCCCAAAAGATCTACAGAGTAATCTCTTTTATTGAACCTAATCAGAAAAAAAAACACAAAATCAGGGTCCAAGTGTACATGTAACTCCCAGTTCTTCCTCGCCATCGTCACAACTCTTCATCCTTTTTCCATCTTTGTGACACATACCTCATCGAGCTTCTCGTTGTGATTAAATATATATTTTCTCCAACAGATCACCAGGGGGAAAAACATATCCATTATCATATTTCCCCACTGTTGATTCTGGTCACTAGACACTGATTTCATCCTTCAATAGACAAAAATCTATCTTCTCCCTTCCCCTCTTGCCCCTCAGTCCTGAAAAAAGGTATTGGTCTGTAATGTCGATTGTTTCTTCATTTCCATAGATGCTGCCTGACCTCCAGCATTTTATGTGTGTTGTTTTGGATTTCCAGCATCTGCAGATTTTCTCATGTTTCTCTTCTCTTTTCTTAGGCAGTCATTCAAGATTGAGGATGATTTGGAGCCCTCACTCCAATGCTGTGGGTTCTGAAGTGGTAAATGAGCCCTGTGTATGAACTGCAAAGAATTTCAAAGATGAACAAAAGATGGCCATTGGGTATCTGGCAGGTAGTTTGCAAGATGCTGTGTCCCTTCTACCTTTTACACAGAACATGTGTGTGCTCTGATACATGGCCTTGAAGCTTTTATTACCATACCATATGATCCTTCTCCACTCTGAGTGGAGTGAGTAGTCAGAGATTCCTATCAATTAGTGAAGATGTTATATTTCTTCAAGGATATTTTGAGCACACTGTTGATTGTTCTTCTGCCATCTGGTAGCCTTCTTATAATGAGAGTTAGGAAGTGAGTGTCTGTTTTAGGTGTTTAGCATCGGGCATGCAAATGATATAGCCTGTTCATCACCGACAACTGTGGTATTTTCCGGCACCCTGAAATATCTGCAGTAAGTAGTCCAGGAATCAGAAGAACATTCAAAGCCTTGGCCACTTCCTCATTACCAAATATCAATTCCCCCTTTTCATCCTCCAAGGGACCTACGTTCACTTTTGTCACCCTTTTCCACTTTATATAATTATAAAAACTTTTACTATCTGTTTTTATATTATGTGCTAGTTTATTTTCATAATCTTCCCTTTCTTTATTGCTCGCTTAGTGGCTCTTTGTTGCTTTTCAAAGTTTTCCCAATCTTCCAGTTTCCCACAACTCTTGACGACTGTATGCATGAGCTTTTAGTTTGATGCCTTCCTTTATTTCCATGGCTAGCTCTCCCCACCCTTACTGTCCCTGCTTTTAACTGGAATATACTTTTGTTGAGCACCATGAAAAATCTCTTTGAAAGTCTTCCACTGTTCCTCAACTGTCCCACCATATAGCCTATGTTCCCAGTCTGCCCTATCCAACTCCTCCTTCATCCCATTGTAGTCTCCCTTGTTTAGGTACAATAAACTAGTTTTAGATCAAACTATTGCACCCTACATCTGTAAGAGAAACTCAATTATACTGTCATCACTCTTTCCCAGAGGATCCCTAGCTACAAGATTGCTAATTTTACATGCCTCTTTGCACAGGACCAGATGCAAGATAGCATGTTCCCTTGTAGATTCAGTAACATGCTGTTCAAGAAAGCTGTCATGTATGCATTCTATGAAGTCCTCCCCAAGACTGCCTCGACCAACTTGATTCATCCAATCTACGTGCAAGTTAAAGTCCCCCACGATAACTGCTGTTCCATTCTTACATGCCTCATATATTTCTTGGTTTATTGCCTGTACCACTGTAATGTTATTATTTTAGTGACTGATAGACAACTCCCACCAGTGATTTTTTTCCCCTCTACTATTCGTAATCTCGACCCAGATGGATTTAACATTCTGCTCCTTAGATCTTGTATTGGCTCTTACTATCGCCCTGATCTCATCCTTATTTAAGAGTGCTATCCCGCCTCCCTGCCTATCCTTCCATATTAACTGATGTCCTTGGATATTTAATTCCAAGTCCTCTCCACCCTGCAACCATGTTTTTGTAATGCCTACTAAATCATACTCCTTTATACTGATTTGTGACACGTTCGCTGACCTTGTTACGAATACTACGGCCATTCAGATAAAGTTGTGCTTTTAAAATCTAGTAATCTTTGTCTCCTATACACTTGACTTTCTACACTCCATCCTTACTTTTCTCTTTTTAACTTTATCTTTATCCACACTTTTCTCTTTTACTTTACCCATACTTCTCCAATCTGTTGAACCCCCCCCCCCCCCGCTATTTAGTTTAAAGCTCTATCCACAACCCCAGTTGTGCAATTCACCAGGATCCAGGTCCCGTCACAGCTCAGGTGGAGCCCGTCCCAATGGTAAAGCTCCCTCCTTCCCCAATACTGGTGCCAGTTTCCCATGAACTCAAACCCACTTCTCCCACACCAATCCTTGAGCCACACATTTAACTCTTTAATCTTCTTAACCATGTGCCAATTGCATGTGGCTCAGGAAGTAATCCACCTTTTTGGATCTGTTTTTTTAATGTACTCCTTAGCTACTCAAATTCCCTCAGCAGAACTTCTTTCCTTGTTCTGCCTATGTCATTGATACCCACATGGACCATGACAACTAGATCTTTCCCCTCCCACTGCAAATTCCTCTGCAGCTCAGATAAGATGTCCTGAATCCGGGCACCAGGCAGGCAACACAGCCTTCGGGAAGCTCCATCCTCATGACAGAGAACTTTGTTTATTCCCCTGTATATAATATCCCCAATTACCACTACATTTCTCTTCTCTGCCCCCTCTTGAATGGCTCCCTGAACCACAGTGCCACAGTTAGGGCAATCATCCTGCCTACAGCCCCCACTCTCATCCACACAGCTCTTCATCTCAGAGCTTTAAAACAAGTATGTGAGAATACTGAAGACTCTAAAACTATGATACTTTAATTCAATAACCAATCCTTGCAGTTTAGAAAACTACACATATTTGTTTGCTGTCTAACACGAACGGAGACAATAATCAGTCAACCATACATCAACTAATTTAATAACTGTATTACAGTGACAATTAATAGAATAGTCAACCAAGAAGAGTGACTGAACAACTTGAAAATATCAATTTTATTAGAAACCCAGCATTCCAGAAAGCATTTGGTTAAGTCGGATATAAACAACGATTAGTAAAAGCTGAAGTTCACTGCACGAGTGACAAATTATTGACATGGTAGGAAATTGACTGGTTCCAAGGAGGCGGGAATTGAGCACATGCTTAAATTTTAGGATGTAACTGGCAGTGTCCAGCAAAGTCAATTTTCCATTGTTTTACTCATTGGTTATTTGTTTATTATTGTCACATGTATCAAGATAGACTGAAAAACTTGCCTTACCTACTGCTCAAAAAGATCAAACCATTACACAGTGCAATGGGATCGAATAAGGTCAAACAATAACAATGCAGAATAACGTGTAAAAGCTACCGAAAATGTGTAGTGCAGATAAACAATAAAGTGCAAGATCACAACGAGGTAGATTGTGAGGTCAAAAATCTATCTGATGTAAATGATGAGTTAGAAAGCCATTTAGTCTAAAATTGTTGAAGACAGAAAGTTAAACGGCTTTGCAAACAGTGTAGAAGAAAACGTAAAAATAAGGTACAGGTTTCCCCCGCCATCCGAAGGTAGAGCGTTCCTATGAAACGGTTCGTAAGCTGGAATGTCGTAACGTGAAGAAGCAATCACCATTTATTTGTATGGGAAAAATCTGTGAGTGTTCGCAGACCCAAAAATAATCTACCAAATCATACCAAATGACACATAAAACCTAAAATAACAGTAACATATAGTAAAAGCAGGAATGATATGATAAATACACAGCCTATATAAAGTAGAAATACTTTTCTACAATCACTGCCGCACTGTTCTCTGTAGCAAAAATCTCATGCAAGGGCTCTCGGCAGAAACACTCTCTCCAGTAACCTTTAAGCTATGAAGCTGGCAAATAATACCAAATAACGCATAAAAATACACAGCCTATATAAAGTATAAATAATGTATGTACAGTGTAGTATCACTTACCGGAACTGGGAAGACAGCACCAAGCGCACTAACGATGGTGTGTGAGACTGAGTCGTCGAAGGTTGGGGTGGTGCAGTGGTCCCCAACCTCCAGGCAGTGAACCAATACCGATCCGCAAAGAACGCAGTGGTGCAGCAGTAGCTGGGACGCAACCAGGATATCTTTAAGAAAAAAGCCGTAATAAACAAGCTAATTAATTAGGTGCGCCCAGCACATAAATGTCAGTCCAGATCAGAGGCGATGCAATCGGCAATCACCTCTGATCTGGGCCGACATTTACACGCCGGGCGGCACCTAATTGATTAGCTTGTTTATTTCAGCTTTTTTCTTAAAGATGCGCTGGGTGCCGCTGCATTCTCCGTGGCAATGTATCGGTCCGCGGCCCAGGGGTTGGGGTGGTGGGGCACTGGGGTGTCACCTCATCGATCAGGGCAGGCAGGTCATCTTCTTCTAAATCTGCTTGTCTCGTTGTCGAAGGTCGAGGTTTGTCATCTGCTGTGGCTGATATGGAAGGCTTGAAAAACGACAGTATGCTTGACTGCTGAGCCTCGCGCATTTTTCTATCATCTCATGCAGTTGCTTCACGTTCAGTTCCTGGACGACTTCACTTTCGGTCCGTTCGCTACTGCATTCAGTTTCGATTGTTATCCTTTCCTCTTCCAATTGCATCAGCTCTTCATCTATCAGTTCTTGGTCATGGGATGCCAAAACCTCTTCAACATCATCTTCGTTAACTTCCACAAGCCAAACTCACTTTGTCCTTACTTCGTTCACCACGATTGAAACGCTTAATTATGTCTAGTTTTACGCTAAGCGTAACACCCTTACGAGCTCTTTTAGGCTTTTCTGATACCTTAGAACTCATCTTGCAAATGGCCACCCATAGACACGTGTTTAAGCAATGCCAGCTAGAATGCAGTTCCAGGGAAGGAGCTTGGCTGCTCGGGGCACACACTGCCTTTTTTCGTAACCGTGAAAACACCTTCTGTTAGCGAAAACAGGTAACTAATGTAGGCCTTTCGTAACAGCGAGGTTTCGTAAAGCGAACGTTCGAAAAGTGGGGGACACCTGTATAAATGACTGGGCAATACTGCAGAAAACTAACCATAAAATAGATAAATGAGAGATCAAGCACTTTGAACCTAAAATGTGTAGGACAGAATACCTACTAAATGGTGAAAAGCATTAAACAATGAAGACTCAAAGGTAATGAAGGACCTATGTATATTAAACATTAAAAATGACACAGAAAGGTTCAGAGATACTCAAAAAGGTGACTGAAATTCTATCCTTCTTATCTAAAAAGTTAAAAAACAAGAGGACAGAAGTTCTGTTACTGTTACACAGATCACTGGTTGGGCCATCGTATTTAAGTATCACATCTTAGGAAGCATATACTGGCCTTAGGAGGAATGCCAAGAACATTTACAGTACCATTACTATACTTGTGCCCTCATAATTTAAAGTACAAAGGAAGGTTATATAGACAAGTGTTGTATTAAATACTATGGTAAGTATCTGGAAAGCACAGCTGAAGAGAGTGATGGAAGCAGAACCACAAAAGCATTCAAGGAGTGTCTAGATGAGCACTTGAGTCATTTAGGCATTAAAGGCTCCAGGCCAAGGAAAGTGGGATTAGTAACGATGGTTGTTCGGAGGTCATCGTAGTTACGGTGGATTGGATGGTCTTTTTCCATGCTGAATGAATCTAAGGCTAAAAATAATTTGAAATTATTTTCCAACACAAATTGCTTAATAACGAAAATGGAAGAATGCCAGTGTTGTCCACAGATCAACTGTCATAAGGAAGAATAGACCACTTCTACTTCCATGTCATGCTTCTTTAGCATTCTGATGTTCACATATAATGGCTAAATTAGACAATATCATAACTTTCAAATTTCCATCCAAATTACAAATTTGACCACAGTATCTAACCTCCATATCAATGGAACTTCAAGGTTTCTAATTCCTCCAATTCAAGCCCTTTATGATTGTTTTTTGTACGTCGCATCCAGAGTTTCTCCGGTTAGCGGACGACTTCCCTCCATGCCTCTCTGACGTAGTGGGGAACCACATACGGGGCAAATTACAGCAGTGGTTTGCCATTGCCTTCTGCCGGGTGAGTTTCCAAAGATCACCAGCTCGTTACCCAGCACGGATGGAAAGCATGCAGGGAAGCCGGCTGGATTCTAACTCGGGACCTTTCATCCCGAAGTCCGGCACTGATGCCACTACGCCACCAACTGGGTCCCTTTATAATATGTTTACTTTAATTTTTCCACTATAAAACACTCCTTAAAAATAGCACTTTCTCTAAGTTCAAAATCAAGGTTAATATCACTGGCACATGTTGTGAAACTTTTCAATTTTGCAGCAGCAATACAATGTACATAATATTAGAGAAATAAACTGAATTACAGTACTGTAAATATTTCAATAGTTAAATTGAATGAATAGTGCAAAAAATAAAAATACAAATTAGTTAGGTAGTCGTCTCCAGTAGGATCCTATCACCAAACACACCTTTCCCTCCTCCCCCCCCCACTTTCTGCTTTCCACACTCCCTATGCAACTCCCTTGTCTGTTTGTCACTCCCTCCTGGCACTTATCCTTGCAAGCGGAACAAGCACGACACCTCCTCCCTCACTACCATTCAGGGCCCCAAACAGTCCTTCCAGGTGAGGCAACACTTCACCTGTGAGTCTGTTGGGCTCACCTACTATATTTGGTGCTCCCGATTTGGCCTCCTGTATATTGGTGAGACCCATTGCAGACTGGGGACCGCTTCACCAAGCACCTACACTCCATCCGCCAGAAAAAGTGGGATCTCCCAGTGACCACCCATTTTAATTTCACTTCCTATTTCCATTCTGACTTGTCTGCCCTTGGCCTCCTCTACGGTCGCAATGAGGCCACACTCAGGTTAGTCATAGTCATAGTCATGGTCGTACTTTATTGATCCCGGGGGAAATTGGTTTTCGTTACAGTTGCTCCATAAATAATTAAATAGTAATAAAACCATAAATAGTTAAATAGTAATATGTAAATTACACCAGGAAATAAGTCCAGGACCAGCCTATTGGCTCAGGGTGTCTGACCCTCCAAGGGAGGAGTTGTAAAGTTTGATGGCCACAGGCAGGAATGACTTCCTATGACGCTCTGTGTTGTATCTCGGTGGAATGAGTCTCTGGCTAAATGTACTCCTGTGCACACCCAGTACATTATGTAGTGGATGGGAGACATTGTCCAAGATGGCATGCAACTTAGACAGCATCTTCTTTTCAGGCACCACCGTGAGAGAGTCCAGTTCCATCCCCACAACATCACTGGCCTTACGAATGAGTTTGTTGATTCTGTTGGTGTCTGCTACCCTCAGCCTGCTGCCCCAGCACACAACAGCAAACATGATCGCACTGGCCACCACAGACTCGTAGACCATCCTCAGCATCGTCCAGCAGATGTTAAGGCTGGTTGGAGGAGCTACGCCTTATATTCCGTCTGGGTAACCTCCAGCCTGATGGCATGAACATCGATTTCTCGAACTTCCAGTAATGCCCCCCCCCCCCACCACCACCTCACCATTCTGCATTCCCATTTCCCTCCCTTACCTTATCACCTCACTCTGGTGTTCTTCCCCCTTTACTTTCTTCCATGACCTTCTATCCTCTCCTATCAGATTCCCCCTTCACCAACCCTGTATCTCTTTCACCAATCAACTTCCCACCCCTCTTCCCCCCTCCCAGTTTCACCTATCACCTTGTGATTCTTCCTCCCCTCTCCCCCTCCCCACTTTCTTATTCTGACTCCTCATCTTTTTCCCCCAGTCCTGATGAAGGATCTCAGCCCAAAATGTCGACTATACTTCTTTCCATAGATGCTGCCTGGCCTGCAGAGTTCCTCCAGCATTTCGTGTGTGTTGCTTGGATTTCCAGCATCTGCAGATTTTCTCTTGTTTGTGCAGTGAGGTATTGTTCATGGGTTCAATATCCATTCAAAATTCAGATGGCAGAGGAGCTGTTTCTTAATCATTGAGTGTATGCCTTCAGGCTTCTGTACTTCATTCCTGATGGTAGCAATGAGAAGAACTTATTTCTGCTAATACTAGAACCATGGTGTTTCAAGAAGGTGATAACCAACTCAAGGGTAATTTGGAAGGAATAATAAATGCTGATCTTACAGGCAACAACCATATCCTCTAAAATTAAAGAAAGAATGAATATGTCAATTTGTCTTTGAAATAGGTAAATATATCTAAGGTATATTGTTGTCTCCAATAAACAATCTATATTCTTAAAATCTTTGTGGCTAAGTAAATGGAGGGGAGGGGGTGGAGGGCCTTGCAGTCCTTTAGCAAAGATATTCTTATTTACTGGGCACCAATTCTGATATTTCTCATTTTAGCCATAGTAAATAGACATCACAGTGTGTATCTGATACAGCTACTGCCTCATGGCTCCAGCAACTTTTGTTCAATCCCAGCTCTGGTGTTGTCTGTACAGAGTTTGTGTTTTCTGTTACCATGTGAGTTTCCAGGTGCTCTGGTTCTTCCTAATCTCCAAAATATGCAGATTAGTAGCTTAATCTACCACTGTAAATTGACCCTAGTGTGTAGCAGAATTGTGTGAAGTAGGAATAATTTAAAGGAATGTGGAGAGAAAACAGGATGAGTAAAATGGGCACAGAGCGTATTGATGCGAAAGTGCCGAGTCTTTGAGCGAGAAACAACCTGATGTTTGGACGATTTTATCACCAGCCGGATGAATTGAAAAGGCAGGGCGTCTGGACCAGAGGCCAGAGTTGAGCTGGTTCTGCTTGCTGCTGCACGATGTTTACTCTGCTCTCCGCTGCACTGATGCAGGGGTTGTGGGCCTGTTCCGGGCTTCTTCTCTACGGACTCACTTTCATTCTGAATGATGTTGCTTGCTTTTATTGCTTGCACGATTTGTGTTTTTTTCCCCCTCTCTCTGCACATTTGGTGTTTAATGGTCATTTTTAATGGGTTCTTCTGGGTTTGCTGTTTTGTAGCTGTCAGTAAGCAGATGACTCTCAAGGATGTATAATTTATACATACTTCGATTATAAACATACTTTGAACTTGATAAGGCATCCGTTAGTCTTGCGAGACCATGGATCTGTGCCTGGAAAGTCTTCACTCTCCAGGGCACAGGCCTGGGCAAGGTTGTATGGAAGACCAGCAGTTGCCCATGCTGCAAGTCTCCGCTCTCCACGACACCGATGTTGTCCAAGGGAAGGGCATTAGGACCCATACAGCTTGGCA
Source organism: Mobula birostris (assembly GCF_030028105.1). Taxonomy (NCBI): domain Eukaryota; kingdom Metazoa; phylum Chordata; class Chondrichthyes; order Myliobatiformes; family Myliobatidae; genus Mobula; species Mobula birostris. The sequence continues at coordinate 9,340,787 of NC_092401.1, forward strand.
CCAGTGTCGTCGCAGAGCAATGTGTGATTGAGTGCCTTGCTCAAGGACACAACACGTTCTCTCGGCTGGGGCTCGAACTCACAACCTTCAGGTCTTAACCACTTGGCCACGTGCCCACACTGAACTTGATAAATGACAAAATATTCTGCCCTTGCTCAAGAGTTTTCCCTGTTTTCTCAAGCTAGACAGGTAGATAACTCCGGTCCCAGCGTAGCTGTAGTTGAAGGCAGTTGTATTATTCACCAATGTGTTACAGTATGCAAGGAGACAGTGTAGAAGACATTAATCCTTGAAGTTCTAACGAAAGGCAGATTAAAAGATGAACTGCTGCAAACCCAATAGGAAGCAGTGAGATCTAGTAATTAGAAATAAAATAACAATCCAAATCAGGAAAGACATAACTCAGAAAGAAAGCCATCTACTTTAAGTCCACTAGTTAGACTGCATAATGTGCATAATAGAGAAGCAGTTGGGCAAGTACAAGGAATGTAAATATTCATGGAAAGCACAAGAATGCTTAGTCAATAGTTTCACTCTTGATCAGAAATACAAAAACGCACGGTGTATTGATTTATTTGGTTTAGTTAGAGATACTGATATAGTTGGTAATAGGGGTTTGCAACACGGGATCTGTGTCACAATGTGATTTGAATTTCTGTGTTTGTTATGAGTGTTAGATGGTAGATTTTGCTGAAAGGTTGGCGCTTGTTATTCATTCATTAAACAGGGTGACGAGCTGACATTCATACATATGGCAGTGCTTGTGATGTGGAAATAACATTGTCATTATGGGAACAGCTCCAACATAATGAATGGTCATTTATACAGAAAAGAGATCTATTTCCAAGTGAGGATGTTGTGCAACTTGAAGTATCCAAGCAACAGTGGCCTTGCGCTTCTAATTGGTCCAAATTGAGGCTTCTCCTTTTACTGGGGGAATAACATTCATGAGTTGCTACTATCCCGTGAAAAACTTTGCAGGCTTTGCATCGATCTTGGGCTATAGTGAACACCCGGTGTAAGTCTAGCAATGTAATGATACCTTTCCTTCTTAGTGAATGGGGTAGAGGTGCTTCAATACCTTTGCAGATGTGAAGGTCTCCTCTCACAAACACTGTGTCTTGCAGATGGAAACACAGCTTTGCATATTAAAGAGTTAAGCCCTTCCATGTGATTTGTACCAATGATGTGGTCTTGATGCCACAGCAATTTAGTCCCTGCTTCTGGTAACTTCTTAGTGAATTTCTAGGATCTTGCTATAGGGAAGAATGGGAAATGGTCATGCTGGTGAATGGCAATGGGAAATAGTGAGACTTTCACTTGATGCCCACATAATATGTCACACTAGCAACACTATTCTGCATTAAAAATACAAAAGATGGAAAAATATTGTTCTACTTAGGCACAATCTAATTCTCTACTCATCTCCTGAACTAGCAGAATGGGATCTGTAAGTGCTATCTGACAACATGTCCGGACAGGGCTTCCCCATTGATTGCCACTGTACTCCTGTGATTGTAAGGCAGATATGAGCTGTGTCTTTATGAAGGAAAGACAGCAAACATGAGGTCTCTCTTTGGAGAGCACCACAGAGTGCCTCTTGAGAAATCCTATTAGAGGACTCTGATATTATTCCCTCCTCAGTGTTGAGAGGAAGTTTCTGCTATAGAAGAATCTAGAACCAAGGGGCACGGTTTTTAAAACAAAAGTATTAATAACTTAAAATGAAGAACAATTTCTTCCCTGAGCATATTGAACCCTTTTCATTCTCTGAAGCCTGACATAAACAAATGTTTAGGCTTTGGGAGTAATAGATAATGGAGACCAGGAAAGAACGTGGTACTGAAACTAATATCATATAAGTCATGCTCTTACAGATTGAACTAAGAGTGAAGCATGAATGGAGGGTCCATGTACTCTACTACTCCACCTACCTCTTGAGTTCTCTTACCTCTATGTAACCTGGTGGCTGTGTTAATAATTGCACTCTCTACTTTGATCAGAAGGACAGATTAACTAAAGGGCCAAAGGAAGTTAATATTTGTCCTGTCTAAAGATCCATCTAACCTGGTGGTATGCCTCAGAATGAATGTATGTAAGAATTTTCTGAATAAACCTCCACCGATGAAGGGTTCTGAGTTTACAATATGAAGTCCAGAGTCCTATCTTTGCAGCCTATCATTGCCTCAACCTTTGGGAAGTCCATTATTTTAACAAATCCACACCCCTGTTCTGCCTGCTCCAGGAGAAGGACAGTTTAAAACAAAGAACTGTTGGATAAAACAGACCACCGTCTGGATCTCATCCACTGGTAAGCAGTTCAGGATGACAAATGACCTTCACTTCTATAGGGAGAGTAGTCCAAGTACAAGAGCATAGCTGGATATCTTTGTCTCTCCTAACTTAGCAAACCTCAGCTTCTGGATGCATTTATCCCAGAAAGTTGGAGATACAAATCTGGTTGCTGATGGTCCTTTGAGGGCTAGGGTTGCTTCACCTCTCCATTCATGCCTTTTGCCAAAGCATTCTTCTCTTTGGCTCCTTTCCTCCAGGTCCTACTGATGTTGGATAGTCAAAAGATTGGCTTCTAAGCTTCCAAGATAAATGGCAAGAAAAGCCAGCCCAAATCTCCCTTTTACCCAAATTCCAGGACTTACAAAGGGAACCTACTACCCTATTTTAGATCATTTCTTCTCCAACAATTGAAGAAACTTTTAAATGCTTACAAATAGTAGTGGATATAGCCCAGTCCATTATGGGTAAAGCCCCTTCCTTCCTTCCCCACTTTTTTTATTCGCTTGTTCATTCCTTCCTTCCTTCCTGTATTTGCACAGTTTGTTGTCTTTTGCACATTGGTTGTTTGTCCATCCTGTTGGACACGGTCTTTTATCAATTCTATTATGTTTCTTGTATTTACTGTAAATGCTCGCAAGAAAATTATTTTCAGGGCTGTATATTGTAAGATGGTGTCAGTGTACATCGGTGCTCTCTGAAAATGTAGGAAATTGAACCAGTTTTCCCCTTAAATGTACTCCTTTTGAACTACTTTCACTGCAATCTTCAACATGAAAATTTCATTTTAACAACAGACTACGAAATTACATCACTGACCTTCAAAGTTCGACAGCTAAATGCAGAGCGGTTAAGTGCAGTGCCTTTAAGGAGATCAACACCATGGCTGAAAATGCGGCTGGAGAGGCAGAATTCAAACCATTGTGAATCATAGAGGGATGTACTCTTGTAAGGGAAAAAGTGGTGGCGTGTGCGTCAATTCTCATTGGCACACGGACTTTGGGGCTATGTCAACTTCTTGTTCCCCTGACTTAGAACAACTAGTGATTAAACGTAGACCATTCTATTTGCCTTGGAAGTTCTCATCCATGATCCTGACCGCAGTTTATATATCACGTAGCCAATTATTAACAAGCACTCGCAAAAATGCATGATGTTTTCTGTAAACGTGAAATAGCTCATCCCAAAACATTTCAAGTTATAGTCAGGACTTTAACCAGGCGAGCTTGAAGAAAACCCTGCCCAATTATTACTAGCAGGTAACCTGTTGCACTAGAGGTCCCAACTCACTAGACCACTGCTACACTACGATAAGGGATGTCTTCGTTCCTTCACAAGACCACATTTTGGTAAGTCAGATCTTTTGGCGTACTCCTACTACCTGCATACAGACAGAGCCTAAAAAGCAAGGCTCCAGAGATCAAGACAGCTAAGCGATGGTCACGGGAGGCAGAGGAACGGTTACAGAATTGCCTTGACTCAGTGGACTGGGCCATATTAAAGAACTCATCTGAGGACCTGAACGACTACACTGTGGTGGTTACAGGCTTCATTAAAACAGTTGTGGATGACTGTGTCCCCACAAAATCATTCAGGGTTTACCCCAATCAGAAGGCCAGGATGAACAATGTCATCCGGAACCTGCTCAGAACCAGATCAGAGGCACTCAAGTCTGGAGATCAAGATTGCTACAATAGGTGCAGGTATGATCTTTGGAAAGCCATCTCTCAGGCAAAGTGGAGATTCCAGACTAGACTAGACTAGAATCAAGGATGGATGCTCGGCACTTGTGGCAGGGTTTCAATGCCAAAACCTCCTACAAAGACAAATCTTGTGATATAGAGGACAGCAAAGCTTCACTTCCGGATGAGCTCCCTGCCTTCTATGCTTGCTTTGATCATCAGAACAGCAAGGAACCATCATGCCCCTCCATGTCTCCCAATGATCCTTTGGTATCATTATCTGAAGGTGACATGCAGGCTACCTTCAAGAGTGAATCCAAGGAAAGCATCCGGTGGACAGAGTACCTGGCCGAGTACTGAAGACCTGTGCTGGACCAACTGGCTGGTGTAGTCACAGATATCTTCAACCTTTCACCCCAGCAGTGTGTCGTACCCACTCGCTTCAAGCAGGCTTCAATCGTACCAGTGCCCAAGAAGAGCATGGTAACATGTCTATATGACTATCGCCCAGTGGCATTTACATCCACAGTGATTACGTGTTTTGAGAGGCTGGTGTTGAAGCTTATCAGCACCTATCTGAATAGCAACTTGGATCTGCTCCAATTTGCCTGCTGAAGCAACACGTCTACAGCAGATGCTATCTCACTGGCTCTTCACATAACCCTGGAATATCTGGACAGCAAAGGTGTATACATCAGGATACTCTTTATCGATTACAACTAGGTATTTAACACAATTATCCCCTCAAAACTAATCAGTAAACTCCAAGACCTGGGTCTCAATACCCCCTTGTACAATTGGATCCTGGATTTCCTCATTTGTAGACCCCAGTTTAGATTGGCAAAATCATCTCCTCCACAATCTCTATCAGCACAGGCGCACCGCAGGGATGTGTACTTAGCCCCCTGCTCTACTCACTTTGCACTTTACACCTAGCTGAGTACAGCGCCAACACCATATACAAGTTTGCTGACAACACCACTGTTGTGGGCTGTTGTGGGTGGTGATAAATCAACATACAGGAGGTAGATTGAAAATTTGGCTGAGTGGTGTCATAACAACAATCTCTCACTCAATGTCAGTAAGTCCAAGGAACTGATAGTAGACTTCAGGAGAGGTAAACCATAGTTCCATGAGCCAGTAATCATCAGAGTATCAGAGGTAAAGAGGGTCAGTAACTTTAAATTCCTGTGTGTCACTATCTCAGAGCCCATGATATAAATATAATTGCAAAGAAAGCACGAAGGTGCCTCTACTTCAGAAGGAGTCTGCAGAGATTTGGCATGTCATCAAAAACTTTGGCAAACTTCTATAGGTGTGTGCTGGAAAGTGCGCTGACTGGCTGCGTTACAGTCTGGTATTGGAACACCAATGCCTTTCAGCAGAAAATCCTACAACACATAGTGGATTTGGCCTAGTATACCACAGGTGAAACACTCCCAACCATTGAGCATGAAACTTTGCCGTAGGAAAGCACCATCTATCATCAAAGGTCCACCCAGGCCTAGCTCTTTTCTCACAGCTGCCATCAGCTAGAAGGTGCAAGAGCCTCAGGACTCGCACAACCAGATTCAAGAACAGTTACTACCCCTCAACCATCAGGCCCTTGAACCAAAATGGATAGCTACACTCATTTAAGGACTCTTATCTTCTTATTTCATGCTTATTATTTATTGTTATTTACTTATTACGTGCATTTGCATATTTCCTTTACAGTTTACAGATCCTGTTTACAGTTACTGTTCTATAGATTGGCTAAGTATACCTGCAGAAAAAAGAATCTTGTGATGACGTTTATGAGCTTTGGTAACACATTTACTTTGAACTTTGAATTTTGAAATAATACACCTGCATAATACCCCTGATATATAAACATGATTTTCTGTGCGGATGCTGTGTGATGTACCCCACCCCGCCAAATAACAGACAATACACCATATGCGATTAAATTATTACAATTTATAGATCTTACTGGAACTAATATAAAATATAAAAGGAAAGTAAAAGGCGCCAAACTTATCAAAGTTCAACCACTTTGTGCACAATCGTTGGAACTCAAGTAACAGGGTCCTCTTTCCACCATTCGATCCCCTCTGACCCTCTCGACCCACCGCTTGGGACCAACCACGGTGGTCGACCAGACGATCCACACGAGTCTGTATTCGTCTCCTCTCCTCGCCAAAGACCCTGGGCCTCGGACTCCCACTCGGGGTCCATCCCGTCGGCTAGCTTACAGCATCGTGTCACCTCTCTCTGTCCCCATCGCACCTTCTGCGCCAAAGCCCGCGCAACACAATAGCTTACAGACACACAAGAAATAATAACATCTGTCCCAATTGGTTAGCAAATGAATACAATTCTCTTTATAACCCAAACAAGCTGCTAGAGAGAGAGAACTTTCTCAGCAGTTAACATAACAAAGAAGCCATTTTGATTAGCCTATGCAGTAACATAAAAGAAGAAACCCCTTACACATGGATAGAAGGATTATCAAAAACATAAGAGTCATTCACTGCACTCACAACGGGGGGGAGGGGGGCTACATTTCTAACTCACCTCCTGACTGAACCACAAAAATCTCATCAGTAAGGTACAAGTGAATACTGTAATGGAGTACTCTTCAATTGTCTGGATTAGTGCCAGCACTGCACAATAAGCTCATCATATAGCATAAAGTGAGCTATTTGATTGGTACCACATCTACATCCTAAATTTTTGCTTCTTCTACAGCAGACACATCATAGCTGCAAAGCATTCCAATTAGAAAATACACTATAAGCACTCTGCTCCTCCAGTAGTACCTTCCCAAACTGCCACCAAGCAGTATGCTCCCCTTTGACTGATATGGAAACATTTTGCTATTTCTTCATCATAACTGGGTCTAAATTCTATCACTTCATGTCCAAAAGCATGATGGAATTACCTTTCATCAGAAGGACTGCAGAGGTTCAAGAAGGCGGTTCACCATTATCCTTTAAAGACACCATTCCTAATTTCCTTTGAAATGTACTATCCCAATAATGAAAATTCAAAATCCTTCCCCAGATGTTTACTACCGCTTTGTGGACCTGCATCATCCAAACAAAATACATAAGCTGATCCAAAATTTGTTTTCAGAATCAGAATCAAAATCAGGTTTATTATCATCAGCATATGTCGTGAAATTTGTTAACTTAATGGGTACTGACTGCTCTGACTACCAAGCCAATGAGGATCTAATGTTAATCTAATCTGCCTACTCGCAAATATGTTACATGATTGTGCAGGCTAAAGAGAATAGAAGGTTCCACAAATAGGGTCATTCTCAACTTTGAGGTCATCTATTTTTTTGTGCACAGTCAGGCGATTATGCAGTTCAGCACTTGCCAGCACATTGGGACAGGGTGGTGGATGTTAGAGGAAGAGGAAGAAATGGAGTAGGGACAGGAAGAAGGAAGTCAGTGCATTTTTGAACACTCTTCTGGTCTTGCTTGTTTATAACAATCTGAAAGCATTATATGTACAGTGAGGAAAAATCTGAGTGAGTCCTTATTCCTCTAAAAATTAGGCAGTAATCTTCCACAGCATTTGGAATTGAATGATAAGTAGCAAGTAGTATTTGCTCACATTCAAGCATCAGATAATGGCCACATTAAGCACAAGTCTGTCTAATCATCTTTGTTGATATTCAATGATATCAATTTCACAGTCATCATCTACATCCTGAGGAATTCAGCACTGACTGGAAACCTAAGAGGATCAGCGCATAAGTAATGCGACTGCAATAAGTTTTTCTGCATCAAGTGGCTCAACTTTTGACTTCACAAAGGCACACTAAGGGTTTAATGAAATGCTCTCCATTTGCCTGGGTAAATACAGCTCCAACACTTAAGAAGCTTGACACTAATCAGGACAATTAAGTTCATATAATTAGCACCCTTTACAGTGTGAGTTGCAATCATGAACGGCAGCAATCAGCTACGGCTACTCTGACAACACCCGGATCTGAGAGCTCAGGTTCACCAAGAAGAATAAGGCTAGAAACTGTCTAGGAATTCCACCACTGCCTCCAATTGACAACAACCTGACTTGGAAATATTTCTGCACTTTTCCCTTGTCACTGAGCTAAGATCCAGGAATATTCTACATAACAGCAGTCTGGGAGTATCTCAATAACAAGCAATTATACAAATTAAAAAGGCAACTTCTCAAAGCTTTCTCAAAGGTCATTGGAGATAATAATTGAACACCCCCAACCTACAAAATGAAGACGACAAACTGTACCAGATTTTAAGGGGCATGCTTTCTGTACAACTTGAAGTCTATTACTTTTGTTACGTACCCCATAACTGGGTTGCCAAACCAGCAGAAATGGATCACTTAGTTGGAGTCTGGATTACTGGAACTAAGAAAATTTTATTAAAATAAGTAACACAGTACTCTAATCGTAAGGATATGAATGCAACAGATTAGCAATGATAAAACACACATTTACACAGAGCTAGGGTAATAGGAATCAACCAAGCTCTATCGCAGTCTAGGGGTAAAATGATCAGTCTCAAGTGACGCAGAGTTCAGTTCAGCTTAGTACAGTTCGCAGTAATCGCTATTGTGCCCTTGGAGAGAGAGAGAGCGAATGCAAATTTCGGTTCAACAGACCTTTGATGTTCCCTGCAGTTAGCTTTCGGGCCAGCCCTTTTACTGTCTTCGGAGGTCACCGACTGTGACCCCTCCGTTCCTGATACGATCGTTCTTCCGCGGTGAACCCGGCACCCAGGCAAGGGCGGTCACACACACACCAGGTTCCCGCCGATCGTACTTTTTCACCCTGTGCGTCTATGGTCGGTCCCGCAACCAGACCTCCAAAATCCCACCAGCTTGTGGGGGCACACCGCTTTTCCAGGGTCTCGTGATCTCGTGGTGTCTGTCTTGCCTTAGCGAACCTGTTCCTTTTATCTCCCTGCTGGGGTATCGCCTGTCCATCAAACTTCAAACAGTTCAGGTTCAAAGCAACCGGTCTGTCAATACTCGGAACTGTGTCTCTTTTCGTTAATCTCTCTCCTTTCTCATTAACATTTTGAACGCTTCTCCCTTTGTCTCTCTTATCTCTCTCATCAGCATCAATCTTCTGATAACTTGGTCTTTCGTCACACTTTCCAGCATGGAAAATGTGACCAGTTCAACTTCAGTACTTGAGGGTTAGTGCAGGATCAGCTTTGGTCTTACTGAAGGGTAGAGCATGTGTAAGGTCAAAACCTACTCCTGTCTAGACTTTTTCTGTTAAGTTCTCACGTTAACATTTTATACAAGCCAATTCTCCAGAAAATAAAGTGCACCAAAGAGCAATAAGAAGATTTGTATTTTACTGCGACGGAAAAGCCTGGGGGTCTTTATAGTCTACTCCTTTTCCTTTTACACACAGACGTTCAAAAATATTAACTAAGCGCAGAAAAGCCATCTGGCTCCTCAAGCCTGCCCAACAATTCGTTATTGATCTGACTGTAACGTCAACTCTGTATTGCTGCCTACCCCGGGATCTTTTACCCACTTGTTCATCAAACTGTATTTATCATTCCCTTAAATATATTCACACACTGTTTCAGGAAGAGAATTCAAAAGACTACTGACCTTCTGAGAGAGCAAAGAAATTCTCTCACCTCTGTGTTAAATGGGAAACCACTCATTTTTAAGCAGTGACCCCTTGTTCTATATTCCTAACCACCCCCCCAAAAAGGAAGCACTCTTTTCATCGAAGTAAACATCCATATTCTTGTGTGCATCTTGCTGTGCATTCCCAACAGCCTTTTCCTGGCAGATACTCCATCAAAACTTGACAACTAAATTATCTGAAGTTTCTCTTCTGTCAGGTTAGTATTTGAGCTATGTTTACCACTCATCCTTTGTGCAGGGTCAACGAGAATCTACATCTAAAGTACTGTAATACACACAGTGCCACTTTCTGACCTGGTAGTAATGGCTATCTGATCAAGAGACAAATGTTCTTCTTTCCGACTTTCTTAGATTGCTAAAAAGAAAACAAAAAAGGGCAGGTGATAGTAAAGACATTTGCAATTTTGAGAAGCATTTTTACACAATTCCCAAGCTGTAAATGAGAGCAGACTGTAGGATAGGAGGCAAGTGACAATGTGAACATACTATCATCTGTGTGGATGGCATCACTCCAAGTCATAGACTATGTAGCTGCCATTTCAATAATATTAGCATTTCATAAATTATTGAGCCAATAGAGACACACTTATCGACTCCTCTCACCAAGCTCCAAATATCCATGCGCATCCCTGAGACCCCACCTGGAGTATTGTGTGCAGTTTTGGTCTCCAAATTTGAGCAAGGACATTCTTGCTATGGAGGGAGTGCAGCGTAGGTTCACTGGGTTAATTCCAGGGATGACGGGAATGTCATATGTTGAAAGATTGGAGCAACTGGGCTTGTATACACTGGAATTTAGAAAGATGCGAGGGGATCATATAAGATTATTAAGGGATTGGACACGCTAGAGGCAGGAGACATGTTCCTGATGTTGGGGAAGTCCAGAACCAGAGGCCACAGTTTAAGAATAAGGGGTACAGCATTTAGAACGGAGTTGAGGAAAAACTTTTTCACACAGAGGGTTGTGGATCTGTGGAATTCTCTGCCTCAGAAGGCAGTGGAGGCCAATTCTCTGGATTCTTTCAAGGAAGAGTTACATAGAGCTCTTAAAGATAGGAGAGTGAAGGGATACGG